>NC_090327.1:114803533-116003533 GCF_035084215.1 Heptranchias perlo | reverse complement strand
CAAAAGAGCCAGAGGTGACATGAGGAAACGAAACATTATTTTTTACGCAGCAAAACGTTATGATCTTGAACACACTGCCTGGAAGGGTGGTGGAAGCAGATTCAATAGTAACTTTCAAAAGGGAATCGGATAAAAACTTGAAGGGAAAAAATTTACAGGGCTATGGAGGGCAGGGGAATGGGACTAACTGGATAGCTCGCTCAAAGAGCCAGTGTAGGCACGATGGGCCGAGTGGCCTCCTCCTGTGCTGTAGCTACTATGATACAAGTGACACGTGCTTTATTTCTGCAGTGTAATTAGTGTTTGTTATGCCTGCAGCACAAAATCATTGAATTGTACAGCACAAAAGGAAGCCATTTGGCCCATCGTGCCTGTGCTGGCTCTTTGAAAGAGCTATTAAATTAGTCCCACTCCCCTGCTCTTTCCCCATAGCCCTGCAATTTTTTCCTTTTCAAGGAATAATCACAAATTCTGTCCACCTGCATTTATGAATATTATTATAAACTGGTCAGCATTTAAAAAAAAAATTATACTTTTCCTTCCTTTTATGTTATGCGCTATTTTCCAGCTGAGAAAGGACCTCTCATAGAACCCTATCTATACCACTCATAAAATCACTGTTAGCGAGAATGGAGGAGGGTGGCCTAAGTGACCTGTCCACTATATTATCCCTCCCATCTTGTCGTCTCTGTTGACTACCTTTCAACTTCAGCAAGAGCTGGAACTTGCAATGTGGAAGAATTAGGATAGGGGTTTGTGACCCCAACACTCCAGACTGCAACAAATCTACAGCAACCCAGTGAACTACAAGTATTTCTTGTCTCCCCAAAATCATAAGAACATAAGAAATAGGCCATCCGGCCCCTCGAGCCTGCTCCACCATTCATCAAGATCAACACCATTTTCCTGCACCATCCCCATATCTCTTGATGCCGTTAATATCTAGAAACCTATCGATCTCTGCTTTGAATGTACTCAATCACTGAGCCTCCACAGCCCTCTGGGGTAGAGAATTCCAAAGATTCACCACCCTTTGAGTGAAGAAATTTCTCCTCATCTCAGTCCTAAATGGGCTACCCCTTATTCTGAGACTTTGACCCCTGGTTTTAGACTCCCCAGCCAGGGGAAATGTCCTTCTTGCATCTACCCTGTCGAGCCCTGTAAGAAGTTTGTATGTTTCAATGAGATCATCTCTCATTCTTCTAAACGCTAGAGAATACAGGCCTAATCTACTCAATCTCTCCTCATACGACAATCCCACCATCCCAGGATTCAGTCTGGTGAACCTTTGTTGCACGCCCTCTACAGCAAGTATATCTTTTCTTAGGTAAGGAGACCAAAATTGTACACAATACTCCAGGTGCGGTATATAATTGCAGTAAAACATCTTTACTGCTGTACTCAAATCCTCTTGAAATAAAGGCCAACATACCATTTGCCTTCCTAATTGCTTGCAGCACCTGCATGTTAGCTTTCAGTGACTCATGTACAAGGGCACCCAGGTCACTTTGAACATCAACATTTCCCAATCTCTCACCATTTAAAAAATACTCCACTTCTGTTTTTCCTACCAAAGTGAGTAATTTCATTTTTCCACTTTTATATTCCATCAGCCATGCTCTTGCCCACTCACTTAGCCTGTCTATATTCCCTTGAAGCCTCTTTGCATCCTCCTCACAACTCACATTCCCACCTAGTTTTGTGTCATCAGCAAACTTGGAAATATTACATTTGGTCCCCTCATCCAAATCATTGATTATAGATTATGCATAGCTGGGACCCAAGCACCGATCCCTGCGGTATCCCACTAGTGAGTCTGCCAACCTGAAAAAGACCCTTTTATTCCTACTCTCTGGTTAACAGACAGAAAACAATTCTCAATCCATGCCAGAATATTAACCCCAATTCCACACGCTCTATCTTTGTTCACCAACCTCCTGTGTGGGACCTTATCAAAAGCCTTCTGAAAATCCAAATACACCACATCCACTGGTTCCCCCTTATCCGTTCTACTAGCTACACCCTCAAAGAACACCAATAGGTTTGTCAAACATGATTTCCCTTTCATAAATCGATGCAGACTCTGCCAAATCCTATTATTATTTTCTAAATGTCCTGTTATCACTTCCTTTATAATAGATTCTAGCATTTTCCCTACTACTGATGTCAGGCTAACAGGTCTGTAGTTCCCTGTTTTTTCTCTCCCTCCTTTCTTAAATAGTGGAGTTACATTTGCTACCCTCCAATCTGCATGAACTATTCCAGAATCTATAGAATTTTGGAAGATGACAACCAATGCACCCACTATCTCTATAGCCATCTCTTTCAAAATCCTGGGATGTGGATCATCAGGTCCTTGGGATTTATCGACTTTCAGTCCCATTAATTTCTCTTTTTTTTACTAATACTAATTTCTTTCAGTTCCTCATTCTCGCCAGACCCTTGGTTCTCTAGTATTTCTAGGAGGTTTTTCATCCTTTCTATCATTACTGTAACACCTTATAGGGCACTGTCTGTAGTCCCATGGACACCTATTGGGGTGCCATCTATTTTTTTTAAAATCCATTTTTGGTAACCTTTTACTTTCTGGAACCTATACAAGAATATGTTGCATATCCCTGATACTCAATACTAATTATCAACATACTTACATTCTAATTGTTTAATTATTTCAGTAAAGACTTGCATTTATATATCTCAGGATGTCCCAAAGCCCTTTACAGTCAATTAAGTACTTTTGAAATGTTGTAACTGATGTAATGTACGAAACGCGGCAACCAATTTGTGCACAGCAAGATCCCACAACAGCAATGTGATAATGACCAGATAATCTAGTTGAGGGATAAATATTGGCCAGGACACCGGGAGAACTCCCCCGCTCTTCTTCGAATAGTGTCATGGGATGTTTTACATCCACCCGAGAGGGCAGATGGTTCAACGTCTCATCCGAAAGACGACACCTTTGATAGTGAAGCACCTTCCTCAGCACTGCACTGGAGTGTCAGCCGAGATTGTGCTCAAGTCTTCGGAATGGGACTTGAACCCACAACCTTCTGACTCAAGAGGTGAGAGTGCTATCCACTGAGTCAAGGCTGACACATCAGTACTTTGTTATACGAGCATAGTACTTTTTGATTGTATAGTACCATGAAGCTATTTCATAATTTAATTTTGCACTGCCACTGTAAGACTAACCAGCTTTTGCGCTATATCCAAAGCATCCTCATCTCTGCCAAGAAAGCACAGACATCGAGCTCGGGCCTCCTGTAGGTCTCTTCTAAGAGCTATATTTGTCTCTGGAACAAGTGCCAGGCTACCGGTGTACTCATGCAATGCTTTCTAGGAAAGAAAAAATACAATACAGTATGCATTACATAGTATTTTGTAATCAAGTGACTGTTTACAATTATATATCAATTAGGCCACTACTAAAACCTAGCACAGGCAGAAAGCATTTCTTAAAAAAATTGCAAGTCCTCTGCAAAAAAGTATTCACTTTTTTCATTATTAATAAATCCAATAGAGAATTCAGGAGAAACTTCTTTACCCAGAGAGTGGTGAGAATGTGGAACTCACTAACACATGGAGTAGTTGAGGCAAAAAGCATAGATGCATTTAAGGGGAAGCTAGATAAACACGAGGAAGAAAGGAATGGGATATGCTGATAGGATTAGATGAAGAATGGTGGGAGGAGGCTTGTGTGGAGCCGAACGACATGTTTCTGTGCTGTACATTCTATGTAATTCCATGTAATTCCATGTAATTTGTAGCCAGTGCTTCATTGGACATTGTTCTGATAATGAAAGTGAGATTACGGTGTTGTTTTGTTTTTACGTCTTTTAAATCCACTTTAATAAAAAGGACAAAGGAAACACAATAGACCATTGAGAAAATGTAAGTGTCAAAATATTACAGACATGAGATGGTTGTTCTTAACATTCCCTCAGTCACAGCAAACATTCCAGATCTGCAGATACCTGATAATCCTGACGTTTGAATGCCAGATCTCCTCGGAACTTCAATACAGTCAGTTTCTCCACATCGTCAGCTGTGCAGATCTCTTCACAAAACCACTGCAAGTGATCGGAGGCGATAACGTTGAAATTGAAGTAGAACTTTATTTTTTTTTTAAGAAATCTACCAAAGAGCAGTTGATTCAAGCCAATTTCGAGATATGAAAATTACTGACAACTTTTCACATCAGCCAGCCCACTTTCGGAAGAGAGTTTGATGAATTTTAAAAATGTTTTTTTTTAAAAAAAGACATAACCAAAAAGTGACTAGGAAAATGTTATTACACAGAGGGGAGTCAACGGGAAGTCAATAGCAAGGAAGTTATACTAAACCTTTATAAATCACTGGTTAGGCCTCAGTTGGAGTATTGTCCCCAATTCTGGGCACCACACTTTAGGAAGGGTGTCAAGGCCTTGGAGAGGGTGCAGAGATTTACTAGAATGATACCAGGGATGAGGGTCTTCAGTTATGTGGAGAGACTGGAGAAGCTGGGGTTGTTCTCCTTAGAACAGAGAAGGTTAAGGGGAGATTTAATAGAGGTGTTCAAAATTATGAAGGGTTTTGATGAGAGTAAATAAGGAGTAACGGTTTCCACTGGCAAAAGTGTCAGTAATAAGGAAATGGTAACAGGGCACTTAGAACAACATAATATGATTAGGCAGAGTCAACATGGTGTTATGAAAGGGAAATTGTGTTTGACAAATTTATTAGAGTTTTTTGAGGATGTAACTAGCAGGGTAGATAAAGGGGAGCCAGTGGATGTTGTATATTTGGATTTTCAAACGGCATTCGATAATATGCCACGTAAAAGGTTGTTACGCAAGATAAGGGCTCATGGGGTTGTGGGTAATATATTAGCATGGATAGAGGATTGGTTAAAAGAGAAAAGGACAGTAGAGATAAACAGGTCATTTTCAGATTGGCAGGCTGTAACTAGGGGTACCGTGCTTGGGCCTCAGCCATTTACAATCTATATTAATGACTTGGACGAAGGGACCAAGTGTAATGTATCCAAGTTTGCTGACAATACAAAGCGGGAAAGTAAGCCGTGAGGAGGACACAGAGTCTGCAAAAGGATATAGACAGGTTAAATGGTGGCAGATGGAGTGTAATGTGGGGAAATGTGAGGTTATTCACTTTGGTAGGAAGAATAGAAAAACAGAATATTTTTAAATGGTGAGAAACTATTAAATGTTAGTGTCCAGGCAGACTTGAGTGTCCTGGTACAAGAAACACAAAAGTTTAGCATGCAGGTACACCAGGCAATTAGGAAAGCAAATGGCACGTTGGCCTTTATTGCAAGAGGGATGGAGTACAGGGGTAAGGAAGTCTTACTACAATTGTACAGGGCTTTGGTGAGACCTCACCTAGAGTACTGCGTACAGTTTTGGTCTCCTTATCTAAGGAAGGATATACTTACCCTACAGGCAGTGCAACAAAGGTTCACTAGATTAATTCCTGGGATGAGAGGGTTGTCCATTGAGAGGTTGAGTAGAACGAGCCTAAACTCTCTGGAGTTTATAAGAATGAGAGGTCATTGAAATATATAAGATTCTGAGGGGGCTTGACAGGGTAAATGCCAAGAGGTTGTTTCCCCTGGTTGGAGAGTCTAGAACTAGAGGACATAGTCTCAGGATACGGGGTCGGCCATTTAAGACTGAGGTGAGGAGGAATTTCTTCACACAGAGGGTTGTGAATCTATGGAATTCTCAACCCCAGAGGGCTGTGGATGCTGAGTCATTGAGTATATTCAAGGCTGAGACAGATAGATTTTTGGACTCGAAGGGAATCAAGGAATATGGGGATTGGGCGGGAAAATGGAGTTGAGGTCAAAGATCAGCCATGATCTATTGAATGGCTGAGCAGGCTCGAGGGGCCATATGGCCTACTCCTGTTTCCATTTCTTATGTTCTTAACCAGAGGATACAGATTTAAGGTCATTGACAAATGAACCAGAAGGGAGTTGAGAAGTTTTTTTTCTTTGCGCAGCGAGTTATGATCTGGAATGCGTTGCCTGAAAGGGTGGTAGAAGCAGATTCAATAGTAACTTTCAAAAAGGAATTGGATAAATACTTGAAAAGGAAAAAATTTGCAGGGCAATGGGGAAAGAGATGGAATAGTGGTTGAGATCAGGACATTGGGCTAATTTAAGAAACAACTAGACGCTGTAGTAGGTTTGGTATTCTGAAGGGATAAGGTCAAATGGGCCATTGGGGCCTTCTTCATTCAAACCCATCTCGAGACATTTTAGTTCATCCCATTATCCATCCCCTCTTTTAAAAAAAAAGCACCATTGATAAAAAAAAGTTACTGATCGTCATTCTAAGTCCAATACTGCTTACTTTTACTTGTTTAAGAGGATAAATAGGAACTGTATATGAACAGAATTGGGATATGTAAATGAGAGTTTCTGGAACATTGCAGGTAACCAACAATATAAGTGACAGTTATTTCTTGGCGTAAATGAACACCCAACAATGTGATGGGTACGGTAGCATTGTGGTTATGTTACTGGACTAGTAATCCGGAGTCATGAGTTCAAATCCCAACACGGCAGCTGGTGAACTTAAATTCAATTAATTAAAAAATAAAATCTGGAATTAAAATACCAGCATCAGTAATGGTGGCCCTGAAACTACCGGATTGTCGTAAAAACCCATCTGGTTCACTAATGTCCTTTAGGGAAGGAAACCTGCCGTCCTTACCCAGTCTGGCCTATATGTGACTCCAGACGCACAGCAATGTGGTTGATTCTTAATTGCCCTCTGAAATGGCCTAACAAGCCACTCAGTTGTAAAATCTCGCTAAAAAATGTCACAATAAGAATAAAACCGGACAGACCACCTGGCATCGGACCACTAGGCACCGGACACGACAAAGGAAAACCAAGCCCTGTCGACCCTGCAAAGTCCTCCTCACTAACATCTGGGGACTTCTGCCAAAATTGGGAGAGCTGTCCCACAGACGAGTCAAGCAACAGCCTAACAAACCCAAGCTCAGAGAATCATACCTTTCAGCCAATGTCCCAGACTTTTCCATCATCATCCCTGGGTACGTCCTGTCCCACCGGCAGGACAGGCCCACCAGAGGTGGTGGTACAGTGATATACAGTCAGGAGGGAGTGGCCCTGGGAGTCCTCAACATTGACTCTGGACCCCATGAAATCTCATGGCATCAGGTCAAACATGGACATGGAAATCTCCTGCTGATTACCACCTACCGCCCTCCCTCAGCTGATGAATCAGTCCTTCTCCATGTTGAACACCACTTGGAGGAAGCACTGAGGGTAGCAAGGGAACAGAATGTACTCTGGGTGGGGGACTTCAATGTTCATCACCAAGAGTGGCTCGGTCGCACCACTACTGACCGAGCTGGCCGAGTCCTGAAGGACATAGCTGCCAGACTGGGCCTGCGGCAGGTGGTGAGCGAATCAACACGAGGGAAAAACTTACTTGACCTCGTCCTCACCAATCTACCTGTCGCAGATGCATCTGTCCATGACAGTATTGGTAGAAGTGACCACCGCACAGTCCTCATGGAGACGAAGTCCCGTCTTCGCACTGAGGACACCATCCAACGTGTTGTGTGGCACTACCACCGTGCTAAATGGGATAGATTCAGAACAGATCTAGCAGCTCAAAACTGGGCATCCATGCAATCTGTAACCTAATGGCCTGGCATATTCCTCACTCTACCATTACCAACAAGCCAGGGGATCAACCCTGGTTCAATGAGGAGTGCAGAAGAGCATGCCAGGAGCAGCACCAGGCGTACCTAAAAATGAGGTGCCAACCTGGTGAAGCTACAACTCAGGACGACATGCATGCTGAACAGCGGAAGCAACATGCTATAGACAGAGCTAAGCGATTCCACAATCAACGGATCAGATCAAAGCTCTGCAGTCCTACCACATCTAGTCGTGAATGGTGGTGGACAATTAAACAACTGACGGGAGGAGGAGGCTCTGTAAACATCCCCATCCTCAACGATGGCGGAGTCCAGCACGTGAGTGCAAAAGACAAGGCTGAAGCGTTTGCAACCATCTTCAGCCAGAAGTGCCGAGTGGATGATCCATCTCGGCCTCCTCCCGATATCTCCACCATCACAGAAGCCAGTCTTCAGCCAATTCGATTCACCCCATGTGATATCAAGAAACAGCTGAGTGCACTGGATACAGCAAAGGCTATGGGCCCCGACAACATCCCGGCTGTAGTGCTGAAGTCTTGTGCTCCAGAACTAGCTGCGCCTCTAGCCAAGCTGTTCCAGTACAGTGACAACACTGGCATCTACACGACAATGTGGAAAATTGCCCAGGTATGTCCTGTCCACAAAAAGCAGGACAAATCCAAACCGGCCAATTACCGCCCCATCAGTCTACTCTCAATCATCAGCAAAGTGATGGAAGGTATCGTTGACAGTGCTATCAAGCGGCACTTACTCACCAATAACCTGCTCACCGATGCTCAGTTTGGGTTCCGCCAGGACCACTCGGCTCCAGACCTCATTACAGCCTTGGTCCAAACATGGACAAAAGAGCTGAATTCCAGAGGTGAGGTGAGAGTGACCGCACTTGACATCAAGGCAGCATTTGACCGAGTGTGGCACCAAGGAGTCCCGGTAAAATTGAAGTCAATGGGAATCAGGGGGAAAACTCTCCAGTGGCTGGAGTCATACTTAGCACAAAGGAAGATGGTAGTGGTTTTTGGTGGTCAATCATCTCAGCCCCAGGACATTGCTGCAGGAGTTCCTCAAGGCAGTGTCCTGGGCCCAACCATCTTCAGCTGCTTCATCAATGACCTTCCCTCCATCATAAGGTCAGAAACAGGGATGTACGCTGATGACTGCACAGTGTTCAGTTCCATTCGCAACCCCTCAGATAATGAAGCAGTCCGATCCCGCATGCAGCAAGACCTGGACAACATCCAGGCTTGGGCTCATAAGTGGCAAGTAACATCCGCGCCAGACAAGTGCCAGGCAATGACCATCTCCAACAAGAGAGAGTCTAACCACCTCCCCTTGACATTCAATGGCATTACCATTGCCGAATTTCCCCCCCCCAATCAACATCCTGGGGGTCACCATTGACCAGAAACTTAACTGGACCAGCCATATAAATACTGTGGCTACAAAAGAAGGCCAGAGGCTGGGTATTCTGAGGCAAGTTACTCACCAAAGCCTTTCCACCATCTACAAGGCACAAGTCAGGAATGTGATGGAATACTCTCCACTTGCCTGGACGACTGCAGCTCCAACAACACTCAAGAAGCTCGATACCATCCAGGGCAAAGCAGACCGCTTGATTGGCACCCCATCCACCACCCTAAACATTCACTCCCTTCACCACCGATGCACAGTGGCTGCAGTGTGTACCATCCACAAGATGCACTACAGCAACTCGCCAAGGCTTCTTCAACAGCACCTCCCAAACCCACGACCTCTACCACCTAGAAGGACAAGAGCAGCAGGTACAAGGGAACAACACCACCTGCACTTTCCCCTCCAAGTCACACATCATCCCGACTTGGAAATATATCGCCGTTCCTTCATTGTCGCTGGGTCAAAATCCTGGAACTCCCTTCCTAACAGCACTGTGGGAGAACCTTCACCACACGGACTGCAGCGGTTCAAGAAGGAGGCTCACCACCACCTTCTCAAGGGCAATTAGGGATGGGCAATAAATGCTGGCCTCGCCAGCGACGACCACATCCCATGAACGAATAAAAAAAAAACTTGCATTTATATCGGGCCTTTAACGTAGTAAAACATCCCAAGGTGCTTCACAGGAGCATAAGCCTGCACCTAAACTAACAGCTTTCCAAAAATAGAAAGTTTGCGTACTAAAAACTGACCATTTATTTACTTAATTTTCCCACAAAAAAGCAAGACCTAATACCATAAAATTTGTTTCATTGTTGTTTTTTCCTTACTTTAAAAAACCCTTACATCATTCTCCAATCAACAAGTGGAGAAAACGTACAGGTAGACCTGTTCTCATCTTTCTTACAATGGCTACTAGATGTTTACTTATATCCATAGCTTCCTCGCCACTTCTAAGGTTTCAATCACCAAGGAGGCCAACTCTGATGACTTTCCCCCCTTCCTCCCCATCCACTAACCTCACCCTTTTCCCAAGTTCCCTCACCAATACACTCTAACTCCCTCCATACTACTGCTGCCTTACCCAACAGTCCCTTTAGCTTTGCTATTGATGCTTTCATCCCCATCAAAATCACCCCACCCCCATCTCCGACCTCTGACATTCCCCGGTACAGTTCCCACCTCCACCCTCAGAAGTCTGGGGGCAACATTCAAGGGCACTTGGCGCAGATTGATCGCTTCACAGGAACGTTATCCGACAAAACGTGACACCCAGCCACATAAGGAGATATTAAGACAGGTGACCAAAAGCTTGGTCAAAGAGGTAGGTTTTAAGGAGTGTCTTAAAGGAGGAGAGAGAGGTAGAGAGACGGAGTGGTTTAGGGAGGGAATTCCTTAGGGCAGAGGCAGCCGAGGGCACGGTCACCAATGGTGGAGCGATGGAAATCGGGGATGCGCAAGCGGCCAGAATTGGAGGAGCGCAGAGATCTGGGAGGGTAGGAGGCAGTAGGCATGGTGCTGTAATGGGTAGCCGTATACTAGGACCTGAAATGTTTGAAGGAGGGGGAAATATCACATCTTCCCCCATCCTCCTGTAAAGCTGTCAGCAAATAATATTATCACAATAACATAAACTGGTGAGGCTGAGGATTTGCCCAAAGGATGGTTCAGAGATCCTAGCGACCAAAAATACACTTTGGGGAGAAAATATCATTTCTTACTGATTAACACACAGTCATTTCCTGCAGCAGCATTTTGTTTTAATTGCCTGGAAGATCTGGACCATGACCGACATCCCCCCCCCCCTCCCAGCCCTACCGAAAAGCCCGGGCCCCGAGCGGCCTCGTCTCCTGTCGGGCCAAATTCACCACAGTTTGTGCAACGATTAAATAAAAAAAATCACTGGACAACACATTCAAACAAAAAAAAAACACAACCTCTACCTCTGGCTCGCAGAGTTTCGCACTGTAGGAATCGAGCGTTATCCCCCGCACCGCCGCTCTTTTCCGAAACTCTTCGAAAACGGAATCATCAAAATGACATCCCCAACCGTCCGCCTCCATCGCCGCCTCCTTCAGCCCAACCGTCGGGTTGCACCAACTAACCAGTTCCCCCGGAGCACGGCAGAGTCGCGCAACAGTTCCAATTCTCCCCCCTCCCTGCCAAAACCAGCCCAAGGCAACTGAACCTCCTGATAACCATCAGAATCATCGCAATTTCGGCACAGAAAAAAGCCATTCGGGCCATCCTGCCTGTGGTTGGTGCTGTCTCCGCCCCGCCTCAGCTCATCTGCTGCGGAAACCCTCACCCATGTCTTTGTTACCTTTAGATTTGATGATTCCAACGCTCTCCTGGCCGGCCTCCCATCTTCCACCCTCCATAAACTTGAGCTCATCCGAAAGTCTGCTGCCAAGCTTTTGGTCACCTGACCTAATATCTCTTTTTTTTTTATTCGTTCATGGGATGTGGGCGTTGCTGGCGAGGCCGGCATTTATTGCCCATCCCTAATTGCCCTTGAGAAGGTGGTGGTGAGCCGCCGCAGTCCGTGTAGTGAAAGTTCTCCCACAGTGTTGTTAGGTAGGGAGTTCCAGGATTTTGACCCAGTGACGATGAAGGAACGGCGATATATTTCCAAGTCGGGATAGTATGTGATTTGGAGGGGAATGTGCAGGTGGAGTTGTTCCCATGTGCCTGCTGCCCTTGTCCTTCTAGGTGGTAGAGGTTGTGGGTTTGGGAGGTGGTGTCGAAGAAGCCTTGGCGAGTTGCTGCAGTGCATCCTGTGGATGGTACACGCTGCAGCCACAGTGTGCCGGTGATGAAGGGAATGAATGTTTAAGGTGGTGGATGGGGTGCCAATCAAAGCAGGCTGCTTTGTCCTGGATGGTATCGAGCTTCTTGAGTGTTGTTGGAGCTGCACTCATCCAGGCAAGTGGAGAGTATTCCATCACACTCCTGACTTGTGCCTTGTAGATGGTGGAAAGGCTTTGGGGAGTCAGGAGGTGCGTCACTCGCAGCAGAATACCCAGCCTCTGACCTGCTCTTGTAGCCAAGTTATTTATGTGGCTGGTCCAGTTAAGTTTCTGGTCAATGGATGTTGATGGTGGGGGATTCGGCAATGGTAATGATGTTGAATGTCAAGAGGAGGTGGTTAGACTCTCTCTTGTTGGAATGGTATTGCCTGGCACTTGTCTGGCACAAATGTTACTTGCCACTTATCAGCCCAAGCTTGGATATTGTCCAGGTCTTGCTGCATGCGGGCACGGACTTCTTCATTATCTGAGGGGTTGCGAATGGAACTGAACATTGTGCAATCATCAGCGAACATCCCCACTTCTGACCTTATGATGGAGGGAAGGTCATTAATGAAGCAGCTGAAGATGGTTGGGCCTAGGACACTGCCCTTAGGAACTCCTGCAGCAATGTCCTGGGGCTGAGATGATTGGCCTCCAACAACCACTACCATCTTCATTTGTGCTAGGTATGACTCCAGCCACTGGACAGTTTTCCCCCTGATTCCCATTGACTTCAATTTTACTAGGGCTCCTTGGTGCCACACTCGGTCAAATGCTGCCTTGATGTCAAGTGCAGTCACTCTCACCTCACCTCTGGAATTCAGCTCTTTTGTCCATGTTTGGACCAAGGCTGTAATGAGGTCTGAAGCCGAGTGGTCCTGGCGGAACCCAAACTGAGCATCGGTGAGCAGGTTATTGGTGAGTAAGTGCTGCTTGATAGCACCCTCCATCACTTTGCTGATGATTGAGAGTGGACTGATGGGGCGTTGATTGGATTTGTCCTGCTTTTTGTGGACAGGACATACCTGGGCAATTTTCCACATTGTCGTGTAGATGCCAGTGTTGTAGCTGTACTGGAACACTTTGGCTAGAGGCGTGGCTAGTTCTGGAGCACAAGTTTTCAGCCTTATGTGGCTTGGTGTCAAATTTTGATTGATAAGGCTCCTGTTAAGCGCCTTGGGACATTTTGCTAAGCTCAAGGTGCTGTATAAATGCAAGTTGTTGTTGTCTATTTAGCTGCAGCCATCTACTATAATCCCATTTCCCAGCTCTTTCCCCATACCCTTACTATAGGAACATACAAAATTGATGGGCAGGAAAAGACCAGCTGGTCCATCAAGCCTGCCCCATGACCATCATGGCTGAACACTTCTTCCCTCCTCCGAACCCCCTTCATACCCACCCCCATAGCCAAGTAATCTCCTGGAAGAGGCAAAAACAGAAAAAATCCAGAGCCAAAAAGTGAAAAAATACTCTATAAAATTGCTCTCCAATCCCCTCAGGTGATCGAAACCAGTCCAGATCATCATATGGACCAAATGTTATCTACAACACTTACCTTTTTCATGAAGTACCAAAGTTATTTCCCTTGTTTTATGTTGTTAACACTAATTCAGTTGGCACGTTTAAAAAGTAGCAGCCTTGAGTTCAGGCATCCATCCACATTTGGATGTGCACGCCAAAAGGAGATCTTATAAAAATATATATTACTTTAGTATGTTACATTCCAAAACATTTAACAGTGCAAAATGTTAGCTAAAAGCATAATTTCTTCAGTAAAGCAAAGCATTTTTCATCACGATCGGATTATCATGTCTTTTTTTCTTTAATGAGGACCAAGGTGTAGGCCCAAGATCCATGGTGCAAAACATCAATTCATGTTGAAAATGGAAATAGGGAAGACAAAATAAATCAAGTAGTAGTGGTTAAGTGGTGTCAAGCTTGGTTTTGAATGCCTGTAGATTGTAGGAGTAAATTAATATGGAGGTAGGTAAGGAGTTTCACAGTTTTGAGGTCCTAGTAAGAAGCAGAATCAAGAAACAAACTGCAACCCCTCATCTGGGTGATTTCTGACCCCTGTTGGCTTGTTTGGGGCCTGAGTAAAAGCCTTGGGACTTCCCCACTCGAAAATTATTGGTTTTTTCCCTGGATTGCTCTTGCATACTCCAAGCAACTAGTTGACTTCAGTTTGTAGGGTGTGCCAAACGTTCCAGGATTGTCCCGGAGTCTCCAGGAATTAAAGATTGTGTCAGCCACGGCTTAGTGGGTATCACTCCCTGGCCACTAAATCAGAGGTTTATGGGTTCAAGCCCCCACTTCAGAGACTCGAGCCCCATAATCCAGGCTGACACTCCCAGTGCAGTACTGAGGGAGCTCTGCACTGTCAGGAGGAGAGTTTAAACCGAGGCCCTGTCTGCCCTCTCAGGTAGACATAAAAGATCCCATGGTACTATTTCCCAACTTCTAGAAACAGAATCTGGTCATTATCACATTGCTGTTTGTGGGACCTTGCTGTGTGCAATTTGGCTGCCGTGTTTCCTTCAATACAAAATGACTACACTTTAAAAGTACTTCATTGGCTGTAAAACGCTTTGGGACTTTTTAAGGTTGTAAAAAGCACTATATAAATGGAAGCTATTCTTTGTCACTTATGCAGTGTGTTTATTTGTCTAATGTCAGCTCTATCAGCTAGTTCTGGTGCAATCCCATAACGCTACTTTCTCTTTATTCCAGTTCAACCGTTCCACAGACATGAGGAATTAAATTTCATTAAGAAACCTATCGCAAAATCAGCCTCAGTCATATTTAGTTTTGTTTGACATTCATGTTTCAGGATATCCTGACAATATTCAACTAGAAGGTGATGGATGCTAAATTGGGCCATGTAGCGCCCGTTGTTTCGGCGCTACACGGCCTCTCCGATATCCAAGATGGCGTCTTGGATGCGCACGCACGTTTCCTGCGTGACGTGCGCCGGGCACCATCTTGGTATAGGAGTTTGCGCAGGCGCAGATAACGAATGCTGGACTCGTAAAGTAGGGAGAAAATGGCTTCAATCAGTGTGCAAAGCTGATTTAAAGTGATATACAGCATTTTGGGACTTAACGCTCAACTCAACGCAGTCTTAAGCCCGACCTTCTGAACGTGTCTTAGAGTGCCAGGAAGACCCCCCCCACCAGTGCTATTTAAAGGGACCATGCAGGATTTACAGGTTAGTGGCTGGATTATTGCCTCTGGCTGGCAAGACATTTGTAATTGTCTCTGGAGGTCTCCTAGACTTCAATACAAGGATGTGGGGACATAGCCTAACATTTAGAGCCAGGACATGTAAAGTTAGGAAATGCTTCTACACACAAAGGGTGGGCAACGTTTGGAACACTCTTCTGCAGACGGCAGTTGATGCTAGCTCACTTGTGAATGTTAAATTTGAGATTGATAGATTTCTATGAACCAAGGGTATTAAGGGATATAGGGCTAAGTCGGGTATATGGAGTTAGGTCACAGGCCCACCATGATCTCATTGAATGGTGCAACAGGCTCGAGGGCTAAATGCCACGGCCATTTGCTGCCTCTTGATATGCACCACCTTCTCCTGCAAGAAAGCAGGACGTGTGTCTGTCATGGTTGAATAGCTGCCAGTGTGTGTGGCCTGAGAGTTGTGGGTGGGCGGTTTGAAACAGTGGTAATGTGTAAGGGTGAGAGGAAGCATCTGATCGGAAGAGTTGAGTACTAATGGAAAGAGTTTATTGGTATGTGGGGGATGGGGGGGGTGTAGTTCATGGTGCAGTTGGTAGGAGACACCACTTGCCAGTTGACTTCACTCACCTTGACCACTCATGTCAAAGCATTGAACTTCTTCCTGAACTGCATCCATGTTCATGATGCTGTGCGCCTGGCATTGACTTCGCCCCCCGCTGCCTCCCACTGTCTTTTGAGTATATGCCTGGAGGGCCTCTTGCCCCTCCCCCCCAGCAGATACAGGATGTCCCTCCTTCTGTCCACCTCAGCAGAGAACCTTGGTGCATGCACTCTCACAGGCCTGGTACCAACTCATATCAGCAGATTGGTGAGGTCTGGTATACAGATCGGAGGATGTGGGATTTAGTAGTGCACAATCTTTATTCAATGTTTTAACATAACTCATCAGTGTGTAAACATAGGAATGGGATCTGCATCTGTGTTTTATGTGTGTGATGTCTGATCTCTGTTCAGATGCCATACAAACAGTAGACATTTATTTTCAGCAAATAACAGGTACAAGCTACCTTTAAGAGATTTCTAAGAAACATCCTCCCTTTAAGAGATGGCACTCCCTCTGGTGTTGGAAAGTGCAAATTGCATTGATTCCACATGCAAGGCCTGGAAAGGAACGCCGATTGCAGGTAAGCGGCTCCCTTGGGTCCAAACTTGCGTCTTGCTTGCACAGGGTCCGTCGGGCGCAGGGTGTTATCGCGCTAACATTGCCCAGAACTGACCCGTATCCAATTTTTCACCCTATATGTCTTTGACTTTCCTAATTGATGCTCACACTTGCGTCTTTCTTTTCTTGCTAACAGATTAAACTTCAGCAGTTAATGTAGGTTATCACCATATTTACTTTTGTTTTCAATTGATATGATCCAACTGATATAATGTAAAGGTTAGGGAACCATAAGCACAGTTCTTGACTGTTAGCATCAGGGAACAGCACAGAAGAGATCAAAAGAGACAGGTAAAACTAATGGACCAGAGAGAATACTGATTCATGTAGAGAGATCTATTGCTGATTCAGCTGTGCCTCACTCCATCCCAGACCCAAATTGAGTGTTCCAGTTCTGCTTCACTCCATTCCTGAATCTCTATCTGTCACATTTGCTCCCTTCTTACCAGAGGCCTACCACAGATGCTCCAGCCCAATTCCATCCCTCTCTTCAACCAGGGGAAATTTTTAAAAACTGCATAATAATTGTAACAGTGGTGAGACATAAATAGGGGTACTTAACCAGCAATGGATGAGGTACATGTCAAGTTCAAACATTTCCCATTTTACTATACATTAGGGTGAAGATTCATGGGTATATGGGAAGAATGTGGTTTAAAAAGGTGGTAAAACCAACTTATTCTCACCTTTTGGTTTTTAATGTTTGTTGCAGTGGAACAGAAAAAAAATGAAATCCAACTCTACAAATCACAGAATGGAGGTTTATTTTGAAACATGTTATGTTCACATATTACAATCATTGTAGTCAATGGAAAAAGATGTCAAATCTACTAAAAAAAAATTAAAACTTCAAAACAGAACTGCAGTAGAGAGCTAAACAGATGTCATTTAAAAAAATTCTGTAATAATAACAGAAAATATTTTAAAAATAATAATAAGCCTATATAAAGTCTCCACTGACCCCTTCAACAGCACATTTAAGTTTCCTGGAAAGCTCTCAGAATGGCACTAGCACTGGCTGATGTGATACTATGTTGGATATTCACAGATATTTTCAAAAATCTGTTAAAAAATCTTTATTGATCATCTTTTACATGTGGTTGTTCACAGAACCTTACAGATGAGTTGGCTGGACAAACAAGATAGCAGTGCAAACCTAAAAATAGGTTAAGTGAGATCATGGAGGAATTTTTGTTTAAATTTACTGTTAAGGTTTAAGTCAGTGATTTATTGGACATTGGTCCTCTCTACCGATTCATCTTCACTGCAGTCAATTTCCATTGGTGGAAGAGCTCTCGACAAGAGCTGTGACCAGTGTCATAGCCAAGCTACCAGGTTACTTATCAAAATGTCTGGATTGGATACTACTTAAGTTTCCTGAAGAAAAAAGACCATCAATATGTGAATATTAAGGCTTCTAAAATTTTGATTAAAAATGTTGTTCAGACATTTAAAAACTTTTGATTTTATTTTGTGACAGTCTTCTTGCGGGGAGAGGGGTAGAAAGGGAAGTACTATCTCGAGACCCATTTAAAAAATGCTTGGTCTTGTTAACATTTTACGGTTCAGAACTACAGTGACAATCGTTTACATCTTTAAAAATATAGGATGCTAATTCTTTAAGTTTTAGGTAACTAGCTCTCTGTGCAAACTAAAAATTGTAGCACTGGCGAGCCAGAAACGGCATTGGGCGCATCATGCTAGCATTTCTCAAAAAGTGTTTGGAAAAGCTAATACACAATTAGTGCTAGTGTTATGTGCAATACATTTTCGCTAAATTTAGAATCTAAAATACTGTTCACATATTTTAAACCTGAAAGGTGACAAAGACCAATGTTTATATTATGGCGGATTTAGACAAGTTATGTTTTCCCAGGATTCTTGATGAATATTAAGACAGTTCAGGAAAATAAAAAGCTGAACTGCTTTTGCGAATTACCAGTGCAGGTCCAACCTACTTTGGTGACTTGTGTGCCAGTAAAGGTTGGACAACCAAAGTTCTAACTAAATGATCAAACTTTGAAGAATTTAGTATACAGTACTTGTATAATAAACGTGCAAACAGCTTTTTTTGCATTATAAAAATGCACATTCACCAGCCATTACTGTAATCATGATTTAAATTTGTAAAGAGATCACAGTACCCGTCTAAAACTAGGTACATGTTAACTGGTTTACTTTACCACCAGTGCTTTATGGATCTCATTTTTACTCAAAAAATGATCTAAACAAAAATTCTTGAAATGGATGGAGCACAAATGGTGATTTCTTACACAAGCAAAACAATCTAAATGCTAATAACAATGGTGGTGAATTACTAACTACAAAAAAAAGGCATGACCAATCAACTTGGATGTTTCTTCTCACAGTACTCATACCAAAAAGTAAAATAAATAGCGTGAAAAATTAGAACTGGACATTGATTTATTCAAACCACAGCTTGCAACCCCCTTACTCAGAATGCTTACAATATTTAAATACTATATATATTATATAAATGTAGTACTGTATATATAGAAGCAGCATTTTCCTAATTTCAGTATACGAAATGACATTTGCAGAAGATACTGAAAAATACTAGCAACTGGGAATATGGCTTCTGAAGAAAATATTTGGGAAAAACATAAATCTGTTGACTTTATCTACATCTACAATAGGTGTGTAATTGAGTAACTACAAAAGCTTAAAGCATAAAATTGAACAGATGAATTTTCCAAAGCATATACAAAAAGCACCATGCATAATTATGTCACAAACAATATATCAGTTTACATTTCTTTACTGATATATGTTTATTTTAAACTAATGCTGAAAATGTCATTTGGTTGCTCAAAGCTTATTGTAACTGCCAGTATCATAGGAAGGCAGATTACTGTATCACAGAGTGCCAAAACTATTTGGGTAATGTAACAGCCTACTGGAAAAAAAAACTAGTGGTTGCTAAATCTAAAAATGTGCTCAAAGACAAGATATCTCCAAAATTAAACCTCAGTAAAAATGTAATAAAATCCCAAACTGTACAAATCTGTTCCAAAACAATCACCTATGTACAAAAATCCTTCCAACTGCAGTATTAAAGCTTTGGCACTATGGAATTTTTATTATTTTTTTTAAAAGCCTTTCTTTTACTGAGAAACAAAATATGTGGTGCATGGATATTTATTTATGGAAATAATCTTGCAGCTCAGAGAAGATAACCACAGTTGAGGATTCTTTATTTTAATTCTTTGACCCAAGTGTCCACTGAAGATTTTCACATAATCGCAGTTCCTAAGGGAAAAATACAGTAGTTCATTAGGAATTTTGCACAAAGTCTAGTAACACTATTTTGTAGATATATTAATAAAAAACAGGAATGAACAGCAAAAATGGATTGTTCCAGACTGCAGCATTTTCCTCTAGCTCTAAGTCTGTCAAAGGATTATAGATATTAACTAATCTTTCTGAGGACAGTTCACCTTTTCTAAAGTAATGTTCAAATTTGCAGTTATTAAAAAAGATGAGATTCAGTTGGACAGATTATTTTGGCTTGCTTCCAAGAACCCCCTCTCATGCACATTTTTCTCCCTTTTTCATCTACCCACCCAGGTGTCTCTGTGGTTGGTTAGGCCGTGTCCTTGTTGTTGTTGGGATTTAACACTATCATTTGCCTTTTGTTCACCAATAACCAAACGCAGGAAGCAGGGATAAATTGCCTCCACGTTGTAATTAAAAAGGGTTCCATTACCAATAATATATATATTGCACTGTTTTCTGGAGCTTGGGACAGTCCTTAGGATTGTTGTTCAAATGAGAGGAAAGAAGGGCAAGGCTGAACCCAGTACTGTAACACTGGCCAGATGAGAAAGTGAGATACCAGAGAAGAGAGAAGGAAAATGTAGAAACTTGACACTGTCACAGTCAAGCAGTGGGTCCCACAAGTAAAATGACAATAAAAAAATTCAACTGCTTCTTAGGATCAGCTGATGAGTTTTGGTATCAATACATTCAAATCATGTATTAAAAGAGGATCAATGGCCATGACAGAAATTACTTAATAGGTGTAGATGTAGTTAATAGGTGTCACAGATATTTCCACCAATAATTCTCTCAATTCTAAACTTTCTAGCTTGTGTCTAAGAATCAGAACATGTGCAATCTGACTGACGAGAAGAGAAAGCAACAAGTTCTAGAAGACCCCAGTTATCACCATCGTGTGAAATTTCAAGATTGATGAATAACTATCTTTTAGCAGAGAACTCAAAGTAAGAGATCGGTTGTTCCTTATTCCAGCATAAAAACTGATATAACGAAAAAAAGTTTGTACTATGTGAACTGTGCTCCATTCATTGTGTTTGCATTAAATTGCACGCACACAAGAGGTAGGGGGTTACCTGTCCTTGAATTGGAAAAGAAACTGAATACAGACAACCTATTGCATAAATCAAAAAAAACTCCAGACTTTACAATCTTTAAATTCAGATGAATTTTTAATACACATCTGCAAATCTAGAAATCTCACATCAATTTATATTTTTAAATAAAAGCTCAAGCTTAATTTCTCACAATTAAAACAAAATTGCTAAAAATTAACAGGTTTTCGATGATGAGCAATGCTTCAATCATTTAACTCCTGTGTCTAAAACTTGTTCAGAACTGAAAATAAACTAGCTCACATGCCAGATTGTAATTATTTCAAAAAATATTTCCTACCAAGAGAAAAAAATTCTCAGTGCTAATGGATTAAATGTAGAATTATGACTAACTAGTACTTAATTACAGACATGCAATAAAAATCTAATAAAATCCCTGTGTATGCACAACATAACAGTAGTAGTCAGGTACAAAAAATAATGAAAAAGGCTAATGGAATGTTAGCCTTTATATCTAGAGGGCTAGAATATAAAGGGGAGGAAGATTATCTACAGCTATACAAAGCCCTGGTTAGATCACATCTGGAGTAATCTAGATTCTGGAATGGTTCCTGCAAATTGGAGGGTAGCAAATGTAACCTCACTATTTAAGAAAGGAGGGAGAGAAAAAACAGGGAACTACAGACCTGTTAGCCTGACATCAGTAGTAGGGAAAATGCTAGAATCTATTATAAAGGATGTGATAACAGGACACTTAGAAAATAATAATAGGATTTGGCAGAGTTGACATGGATTTATGAAAGGGAAATCATGTTTGTCAAACCTATTGGAGTTCTTTGAGGATATAGCCAATAGAATAGATATGGGAGAACCAGTTGATGTGGTGTATTTGGATTTTCAGAAGGCTTTCGATATGGTCCCACACAGGAGGTTGGTGAACAAAGTTAGAACACATGGAATTGGGGGTAATATTCTGGCATGGATTGAAAATTGGTTAACAGACAGAAAACAGAGAGTAAGAATACATGGGACTTTTTCAGGTTGGCAGACTGTTACTAGTAGGGTACCATAGGGATCAGTGCTTGGGCCCCAGCTACTCTCAATCTATATCAATGATTTGGATGAGGGGACCAAATGTAATATTTCCAAGTTTGCTGATGACACAAAACTAGGTGGGAATGTGAGTTGTGAGGAGGATGGAAAGAGGCTTCAAAGGGATATAGACAGGCTAAGTGAGTGGGCAAGAACATGGCAGATGGAATATAAAGTGGAAAAATATGGACGTTATCCACTTTGGTAGGAAAAACTGAAGTCCAGAGTTTTTTTTAAAAAATGGAGAGAACACATTTGGGAAATGCTGATGTTCAAAGGAACCTGGGTGTCCTTGTACATGAGTCACTGAAAGTTAACATGTAGATGCAGCAAGCAATTAGGAAGGCAGATGGTATGTTGGTCTTTATTACAAGAGGATGTGAGTACAGGAGTAATGATATCTTACTGCAATTAAATAGGGCCTTGTTGAGACCGCACCTGGAGTATTGTGTACAATTTTGGTCTCCTTACCTAAGAAAGGATATACTTGCCATAGAGGGAGTGCAACGAAAGTTCACCAGACTGATTCCTGGGATGGTGGGATTGTCATATGAGGAGAGATTGAGCAGAATAGGCCTGCATTCTCTAGAGTTTAGAAGAATGAGAGGTGATCTCATTGAAACATACAAAATTCTTATAGGGCTCGACAAGGTAGATGCAGGGAGGATGTTTCCCCTGGCTGGGGAGTATAGAACCAGGGATAACAGTTTCAGAATAAGGGGTAGGCCATTTAGGGCTGAGATGAGGAGAAACTTCTTCACTCAAAGGGTGGTGAATCTTTGGAATTCTCTACCCCAGAGGGCTGTCATTGAGTACATTCAAAGCAGAGATCGATACATTTTAAGATATTAAAGGCATCAAGGGATATGGGGATAGTGCAGGAAAATGGCATCGAGGTAGAAGTTTAGCCTGATCTTACTGAATGGCGGAGCAGGCTGGAGGGGCCGGATGGCCTACTCCTGCAACTATTTATGTTCTTATGTACTGTGTACACTTCTGGGCACCGCACCTTAGAAAGGATATATTGGCCTTGGAAGGAGTGCAGCGTAGATTCACGAGAATGTTACCAGGGCTCCAAGGGTTAAATTAAGAGAAGCGATTACATAAACTAGGCTTGTATTCCCTGGAATATAAAAGATTAAGGGGTGATTTGTTTGAGATTTTTATGATATTGAAAGGAATTGATAGGGTAGATAGAGAGAAAAGTTTGCCACTGGTGGGGAACATAACCTTAAAATCAGAGCCAGGCCATTCAGGAGAAGTTAGGAAACACTTCTTCACACAAAGGGTGATAGAAGAGTGGAACTCTCACCCACAAAAAGTAGGTGCTAGCTCAATTAATAATTTAAAATCTAAGATCGATAGATTTTTGCTAGCCAAGGGTATTAAGGGATATGGAGCCAAGGCGATTGGATGGAGTTAGGATACAGATCAGTCATGATTTCATTGAATGGCGGAACAGGCTCGAGGGGCTGAATGTATTATATTAGGAACAGGAGTAGGCCAAACAACATCAACCTTCATTTTACAAGTCATACTACTGACAACTTTTGGTTTGTTTAAACATGCCACAGCAATTCCAACAAGCCCACCCCCTCCATTTTAAAAGAATGCTAAGGATGTGTGTTTCCCAAACCAGCCTTTTCCAAAATTCACAGCCTCCATGAACCTACCAGAATCTTTAATTGCAACATTTCAGGCTGTCAAACAAGAGTTCTCAATGTGTTCTCATCTGAAATCCAGAAATAAATATTTTTCGTAAGTGTTTACTGGATAGCAACTAGAAGTGAAATCCTGGCCGATTGTACCCCTCCTCAATCCACGCCAGGGAGAGCGAGACTAACTGTAACTAGCCACTCTACCACTGTTGGCCAAGATCTCCTAACTCAACAGCTTAACGGGGATCAAAGTTGAAACTTTCTGGTCAGTATCACACATGTGCATTTATCCACTGATCCATTAGGGAGCCAGAGTACTGTTTAATTGGTATCTTTTGCAAGTAAAAATAGTATAGTAACTGAAAGGGAGTCGCAATTGTTAAACAGATTATGAAAATAAGTCAAAGAAAATAGACAAAAAACTACAGAATCTGGCACAACTGTACCCTATACAAGCTGCATTTGTGATTTGCCTCTCTTTTGCCGAGGGGGCGGGGGGAACAAGTGGAGAAACCACTGGAATGCCAGGAATCCAAAGGCAAGTATGGGGATGTTTTTCGCAATTTCAAATTAAAATGGTGGAAGTATTTGCAATAATATGCAATTTACATAAAGACATTTGTCACAAAGCTCAATAAAGCTTCCTTTTTTCACTTCATAGATTAATATTGTGAATCAAATCGGTAGCCAGCAGCTTCTTATGGTTATTTCTCACTGGAGAAGAATAAATAAATATTAGATTTTTAAAATCTGCAAATTGCAGGATACCATCATCTCAACTTTTCTATTCACTTACAGAAATCAGATAAGGTCAAAAGTTTCTAAAATATATCTTGCACTTCACAAGTGGATTTAATACAGCCTCCTTCTGACTGCTTTGAAGATAAAAGTTAAAAATAAAATCAAGTTTGAAGTTATTCTTTTCTCCTGATAATTTGTTGGGAATTCAAAACCCCATTATTAATATATATCTAAAGGGATTCCGAAGATTTTTTTAATTAAACTTGCTGACTTCCTATGCTATTTGAACACTTTTGAGCTTGAAATAGCACACCAGAACCCAGAGGCCTGAGGGTTGTCCCAAATTACGCCTCGGGCCTCATCAGCATATTGCCAGTAAGTTGCGGACACCAATCAGGCATCCAGAAGTTTGAAAAGGACCAATTTGGGCTGACTGCGTCGCTTGGAAAACAGGCTCAACGGGGACCAATTTCTCTCCCAAAGCCTCTTAGGAGGCAGCATGCAAATAAGAGGGAGCCAAGGTGGATCTTGAGGTACTCCATAGGCAAATGTGTGGGGGCAACAGGAGAAACCATTACTAGAGATTGGAACCAGGCACGTGTAATCCCTCATTAGTGAGCCATTGATAAAAGGCAGCAGAGGAGAATGGGGTTCAAATTAAAATGGTAACCAGCAGGTTCTTATGGTTATTTCTCGGTTTCCAGTCTATGCAGGGGCAAAGATGGCCGGAAAGGCTTGAAGAGTGACAATCTTTAAGAAAGCTCAGTTCCAATGGGTCTGCCTAGTAATGAAATTGTAACCACGTTTGGAATGCTGCAGAAAAAAACCTCTCGTTTCTGTGAACCACAGGGTATGTAGGCTGGGGCAGTTCTCATTATTAGTGGTAAAAATTCATATCCTTTACAATAGCAAATGTAGCTTCCATGTCCACAACATAAATATGTGGATAAAACACCACATATTTTGACAAGAGATTTACAAGAGTCAAAACAGGTAACGTATGGGCACTCTTGATGTGAACTTGTTACATTTTGGATTTCATTGAGGTATTTTCATGAGCTTAGCGCCAAAGACCACTTCTGTAAGCAAGCCATCACTCTCTATGACCCACCCAATGTCTGATAATGTAGTGAGCCTAAGGGTTGAACAAAAATCCTTGTCACTGTATTTAGCTTTCTGGATATGTCACAGACATCAGAAAGTGGTAGAAGAAATATCCTTATTAACAGTAGTTTTGGTTATAAGCAGCAGCAAAGGCAAATACAGCAATTTGGATTATTTTTACACTTTTACTTCACACTTACTGCTTGGATACAAAATAACAAAGACCTGACATTTCCCTAACTCTACCGAGACTAAACATGTACCTGCCTCTGCAACATAATTTATACGTTGGGGTTCCTTGAGAGTCTCCAGCCGTATCTCAATGGTCTCAGAAATAATGGTGAATTGAGAGCACACTCCTGGAATATATCCTGGTATGCTTTGAGGTTCAAACAGGAACAAGGGAAATCAAAAATGTATCATAAAATATTAGATAAAGCTGCCAGATAAATATATACTTATACAAGTACCCAACTAACAGGTGTACAACCAATAGCAAATTCCTCTAGTCTTAATTGACCATCCACAGAACAAATAGTTCTCAATTAAGGATCTCTATTCAAGTTTTGCAAGCAAAATGTTTTTGCATTGGAAGAATTCCCTGTCTATTCAAATGAATATGAAAGCCATGGATTTCATCTATAGTGGCCTGTACATGTTGAGCTGAACACTGACTGTGGCAGTAACCAAAATTTAAAGTGATGAGTTTTTTTATACATAGATATTAAAATATAAGACTTATTTATGATTAGAATTAATACAAATTCCCCATTAGATCAAAATCTTCATATATATATATATATATATATATATATATATTCCTACAAGTACAAGAACAACAAAAATATGCCATGGTATAATTAAATGTATAAACTTTCCATAGCTCAAGGGATAGAAAGAGTCTCATCGTTTCTGGCGTTTAAATAGAAGGAATTCTGAAAGCTGTAAAAGTTTCCAAGTGAAACAAATTTAGACAGTCTCAGTCCAGCCTTAGCTAATACAAATTCAGAGACAAAGCTGCCTCAAATGTTGCAATACCTAAATGCCGTAAGATAAGCAATTTTGTAAATCAGGATTAAAGTGTTGCAGTGGTGTAGTTTGGGTTTAAACATACCATTAAAGTGGCATAGGGAATTGCAACTTATACTTGCGCAGTATCTTAATTCAGGAGTGCCTGATGCAAAAATTGAAATTCAATTATATGGTACTACTGTAACCTAATTCAAACACAGTGCAAACACCCCAATATATAGAATGGAAATATCTCTACATTAGCAAAATATAAATACAATATAAATTCAATTAGTATATACAGTGGGGTGTCATTTAGCGACTTATCCAAATACCATTTGACAGTTAAAAAAATTCCCATTTTATAATTAATATTGTTTGATGCATTACAGCATTGGAATTAATAGTGATTCAATTATTCACTAATCAAAATGGGTATTACCAAAAGTATTTAGATAAATGGCATTCCACTGTACTACTTTTTTGTGTTACATTGGTGCACTATTTCCCAATTTCAGTTTCTAGATCTATTAAATGGTTACCTCTACAACTCACATTTATATGTTGGAATTCTCTACAGAGAATTCACCATCTGGTTCCATTACTTCGTTTCCTTTTTTTGAAGGAGGTTTCCATATATCACTGCTGCCACTTGCATCAGAGGCATCATCTTCATCCTCCTGGCTAGCATTCTCTTCACCAGGCCAATCTTCATCCTCTTCAAGTTGTTCATTCTTCTCATCGTCACCAGGGTACTGTCCATCGGAGTTATTGCTCTCAGAAACACCACCTTCTGTTTGCCTTTGTACAAACCACTCCCTGATGCTTTCATAACTCATACATGATCTTGCAACAAGATCATCAAGGTCCTCTTCATTTAAATATTTGTGTTTCAAGTAGTATTGTTCAAGAACATTTTTCCCTGAAGAAGCATGGCCTGAAGGTGTTTTTCTGGTTGACGTTCCACTCCAATTGTTTGGCCTTCCATTTCCTCTGGGCCTTCCTCTTCCTCGTGGTCTACCTCTTGATCTACCTCTACCTTTACTCTTTTTGGAGGAAACTTGGGTTTGTCCATTTTGGTTGTCCACATTACCACTTTGATAGTAATAGTACCATTTCAAGTTGCCATTTTTCCAAGCATATCTGGTATCTCCAAACCAACTTACTATGTCAGTTCTGGCCAGTCCACTGTCTGCTGCTAATCGGTCATATTCGTCTGGAGATGGCCACTGCGTGCGGACAAATGCACTTTTAAGGAGATGTAGTTGCTCTGGAGTTTTCTTATATAGCCTAATAGCTGCAGCTGCCATTACTCTTGGTATTGCTAGACCACTTGCCAAAGATGTTGTATGAATTTGCCCATATTGCGGTTTGGTACGTCCCCCTTCAGAGTCTTTGTATTTAACATCGACTTCACCTCCGATTACTTTTCCATTCTCCTCATTTTTATCTTCTGAACTTTTAGCCTTCCTTCTTTCACAGAACCAGACATCAATTTCCCTCCTGGTGAGTTTTGTATCAGTCCGTAGCTTGTTAATCTCATCATCAGTTGGAAAAGGACTAAAAAGAAAGCTTTCTTCAAGGAGATGAAGCTGGTCTGCAGTTTTCTCTTTGAATTTCTGTGGAGTAAAATCAGGGAAAGCATTCCACCCATGTTTGCGCTGTTGATTTACTACAAGGGATTCAGATGTTGTTTCATCACCCGAATCTAAAATGATAGTGCTGCTGACCTCAGCCACATTGACAATTTGATTACACCTTGAATTCCTGTGGTTGTATCTTGTGTCACTGAACCACTTCTTAATGTCACCCCTTGAGAGGCCTGTTACTTGTATAATTCTAGCAATCTCAGCGTCACTGGGAAATGCATTTCTATTGAAGCTGGCTTTTAGTTCTGTTAGTTGCTCTTTTGTCTTTTTGAGGCGCACACCATATGGATCTGTGGTCGAGGCAGAAATAAGAGCACTTCCTTGTGAAGCAATTTGAGAAAGCTGGGCACTGTTTGCCCGTTTTGCTTCAGGACCTGCGTCACCTTCCTGTGTTCCGCGTTTTTGCCACTGCATTTGATTTGTAACTCCTGCAACGGTCACAGTAATTGGCGAATTCCCAGCTACTGCATTTGTACTGGCGACCTGTGCCAAGACAATACCTGGCTGGCCGACTATCTGACAAGGCTGAAGGATCTGCTGCAATCCATTAGCAGATGTTGAAATTTGTGCCGGTATGACGGTAATTGTTTGTGGTATAGAGTGCACAGTACCATTAAACAGTTTCTTTTTGGCATCTTCCACCTCTTCTGGGGTCCAGCTGATGCCATGCTTGAGGCGCTGAGCAGTGAACCAGATTTTAATCTGTTCCTCTGCATATTTTGTCTGAGTTTTTAGTGTTACAACTTCTGACTGTGTAGGATAAGGAAATTTGTTGAATGAATTCACTAGTTGAGTATTTACATCCATATTAGTGTTATAAGTTGGAATGCTGTTTACAGGAATCATAACTTTTGGAATTAAATTAGAATTTGGAGATGATATCACTTGACTTACACCTGTTGGCAGCACTGAATCAAGTATTACTCCATTTGCTTCCTGGTTAATGCAAATTCCACTGGTATTGGTAGATTCTAAGCCTGAGTTGGCCCCCATTGTCTCATCATCATTTTCTTGTCCAGCAGTAAATTCATCTACCAAACTGGGAGACACAGAGATTCTTTTGGTCTCAGTTTTATTTTTCATCATCTTCATAATTGGAGTTTTACTTATTGAAATTCCTGTTGGAGTGGTGTCAGTGCTTTCTGCCTGTTCTTCATTTGTCGAAACACCATTACTATTGTATTCTTCAACAGTTTGTTCAAAGACAGTTTGATTATTGTGTTTTACCATTTTAAGCTTAAAATTTATTTCACCTGAATGGTATCTGGCATTGTGGTCATTAAGAGTATCATACCTTTTGGTCGTAAAATTACATTCCACACAGAAGTAGGATGGATTAAGAATAACATTTGGGTGCTTTGAGTCAACATGCACTGTAAATTCATTTAAGTCCTGTGTTTCAAAAGTACAATATTTACATTCATAGCCTCCTTCTAGTTTCTTGATTTGAGTATCTTGCACTTCCTTTTCTGGAATATTCTCATCATCGATTATGGCACCTTCTGCTGTCAAGCTCTCATCAGAAATATCTGGAGGAAGATCATCGACATCTGTAATCATATCCAGATCTAGGTCCTGGTCTAGGGTCTCACTGGCAGGAACCATGCAAGGAATTTTAGACTTTCTTTTGCTGGCCATGGTCAGAGGTGAAAAATAGAATTTCTTTCAGAAACTACCAATGTCACTGAAAGTTTATCTACCTTCACTTAGATCTTCTTGAGGTCTCCCCCCCCCCACAAGCAGTAGCTCTATCACATTGCATTCACCTGCAGATAAAAGTTAAGAAAATGTTATTTCAGGGTTACAAATAAAAACTCTTCACTGCATTAAAATTTGATGCCATAATTTTGATACACTACACTGGAGCATTGACACACAGAATAACATGATGCAAGCTTGAAACAGTAACCCCTGACATTACCTGATCGCAGCAGTGTTCCTATGGCAAGACACCAAAGGGCACACATTTGCCTACAGAAAGTGAGGGAAACTTAAAAGACAGGAGCTATTACCACACTGTTCCCATGAATCTCCCTGGAGGTCAGTTACAGTACATCTCCAAGAGTAGCTGGTCAATGAGACACAAGGGAGACATTCAAGTGCCAGAGGCAGTGCAGAGAAGAATCACAAGACTGATTTCTAGTGTTAGTGGTCTAAGTTAAGAGGAAAGGCTGGACAAATTTGAGCTATTTAGCTTTGAAAGAAGGTGTCATTAATCAGCAATTCTTGATTGTTACAGTTTTCATTGAATGCAAAGCAAGATCTGACTCACTGGCATCCAACTGGGAACTGCTTCTGCACAACCCAGAAAGATGCCCGCTTCCTAAGAGACCTTCCCAGAAGCCAGTCAGGCAGGAGGGTGGTTCCTCCAAGTAATCCTGGCTGTAGTAGATGTGATTCACTTAGAACAGGGGTCATCAGTCAGTGAGTTCCAAGTCCATTTAGGTTGCAGGGCAGTGATCCTATAGGACAATGGTTTTCAAACTTTTCTGTGTGGGGGACCGTTTGCAAATACTGACACTCACAGGAATTCCCTGTCCCAATTTCCAAAAGACAGTATCAGCTATCCAAAGGAGAACAGGAACATCAGCGCAGAAAATATGCACTAGTAATACAACAGATGCAGATATTTGATGAGTTGTTGACCCTATCATGGATTCCCTAAGGGTCTATGGGCTCCAGTTGAAAACATAGGCAGCTGGCTGTCAAGACTTCCCTAATCCTTGTGATTTTCTTTAGAGGAAAACATTTGAAGTCCCCTATCTGACCACTGCGAGCTAGGCAGAGGGCCATCCTTGCCATCTTGGGAAGCGAGACAGAATCTTCCAAATAGGTGGTAGATCTTGATTTGCCTGGGTATTACCACTGCCACCTCTCAGACCTCAAGCTCATTAGACCCTATTTTATTCCCTCTCCTCCTCCCCTGTCTCATTCTTATAACTACTTTCTTGAACTTTACATTTCCTCCTGCACATACACTTTTAGTTGCTCAGCTTCTCATCCACATTTTTTCTAACTCATTCTTTCCCAGGACCACAAATATTATAGAATTCTTTACCTCTCGAGTCTTTCCTTCCTCCAAAAATCTTCAAGCTTTTAAAAACCAAGGTTGGAGTCACACAATCACTGCTTTTTGATTTACTTTGTCTTCTCCTTAACCCCTTTTAAATTTGGTGGCATCCTACACTTGGGCTCTTCATTCTGGTTTCTCAAATTTTTTTAAAAAGTGGATGTCGGTCAAGGAGAGCATCTGGCAATGGCCATTTGGTTACAGTATTAGAAGCTTGCCAGTGGACATGGAACCATATCCTATCTTAGTCACCACTTCCAGGAAAGAAAAGAGAAAAATATTTGTGTTTAAAAAACTTAAATTGGCAAAAGCTGCCATTTTAAGTATTTTACAGCCAACTGAACCAATCACAATTGTTTTCCAACCATGACTATTTTTTAAAACTTTCAACCACAGTTCTGTCCAACGCATAGTAAAATCAACTTTCACCAACATTTGGTCCCTGCATATAGCAACAGAAAATAGAACAATTCTGTTCAGCTTTTTTTGAATTTCTCATGTAAGTAACATATTACAGACTATTTATTATAAAAGTATGTCTCTTACCAATTCTAATAGTTCTTTAGTGAGAATGGGCAAGATACTCATCTGGGTACATTTGATAACCTCTTAGCAGTTAGTTTTACTGCCTTAAACCATCTTGAAAAATGGAACTTGTTACTGGAGCTACAACAAAGGTTTGGTGCTTCATTCGTGTAATATGGTTTCAAAGCTTTATTCCCAACACTAACTTTTTCCTCCTAAACCAGATCAGTTAGTAAACTTATTTTTATTCTCAGGTTAAAAACATATGAACACCCAAAGTTTTGAAGCATTCCTTGGAATAAATTTAAAGGGTCCTTACAGCCTTAGCTTTATATCTCTACGCTACATTTTCCCCATTTGAAAAAAACAGAAAAATTGCCTGTTCTTAAAATCATAATTCGTAACCTAACCAAACTGCAGGAACATGCAGTTTTAGATGTGCAATTCTTGAGAATGAAAAACTGATCCTCAGTTCTCAAACAGCGAATGGGTTACTTAACCAATATAAATATAGAAAAGTTCATTAAGCAGCTGTGTAGTGTGCAAAACTTGTGGAGATTGGCACAATGAAGTGAGAAAAGCTCGCTTTTCAGATCTAGTCCTGGATGCACTGGCAACTACTGTAATGGAGAAATGGGAGCACATTTCTAGCAGGAGGGACAGAGCTCTATTTACAAAAGAGGCAATAATCTTCGCACTATGACAAAGTCAACACATCGTCAAGGACTCAGAAGACCTAGCATCAGGTCCAGAAGAAACTGCATGATCTGAGGCACACAAAAATGTATGGCATGAATATTACTGTAAAGTAACAGTATAGGGCACATATGGAAAATAATATTTGCTAAAGATATATCAAAGAATGCTATACTGACACAGACAAGTATTTGCATTTTGCATGTGAAAATTGCATTTTTATGTAAATTACACTATGCATGCTATGATAACTAAGAGAAAGAACATGCATTTATGTAGCACCTTATCACATCCTATCTCTCAGTATTGATTCTAATAGTTTGCCCACCACCGAGGTAAGACTGACTGGCCCATAATTGTTCGGCCTTTCCCTCGTACCCTTTTTAAACAATGGTACTATGTTTGCAGTCTTCCAGTCCTCCAGTACCTCTCCTGTATCTAGTGAGGATTGGAAAATGATCTTCAGAGCATCCACTATTTCCTCCCAGGCTTAGGAAACAATCCATCCAACCCTGGTAACTTATCAAATTTCAAGGATTCCTGTCCCTCTAGTACTTCCTCTCTCGTTGTATTTACCTTATCCAACATTTCACACCTCTCCTCTTTAACTACTACGTCCATATCATTCCTTTCCTTTGTGAATATGGAGACAAAATATTCATTTAAAACCCTACCCACATCCTCTGCTTCTACACACAAGTTACCCAGGCCTCACCTTTTCCTTAGCTATCCTCTTGTTCTTAATGTACTGATAAAACATCTTTGGGTTTTCTTTAATCTTTAACCTTGTTCTTGATTTGCCCACCACAGGAAATAGTTTCTCCATTTCTACCCTATCAAATCCTTTTAACACTTTAACCAGCAAGGCCTCTCAAATAGCAATGAGATAAATGATCAGATAATCTGTTATTGATGTTGGTTAAGGGATAAATGGTGGCCAGGACACTGGGAGAACTCCCCTACTTTTTTTCGAATAGTACCATGGGATCTTTTAGGTCCTGAGAGGGCAGAGTGGGCCTCAGTTTAATGTCTCATCGGAAAGATGGCACCTCTGACAGTGCAGCACTCCCTCATTACTGTACTGAAGTATCAGCCTAGATTATATGGTCAGGTCTCTGGAGTGGGACTTAAATCCATGACCTTCTGAATCAGAGGTGACAGTGCTAACACCGAGCCAAGCTTCAAAAACTCCCAAGAGTGCTTGGAAGATAGAGCCCCTACTTCCACGATATTTCCCATTTGCTGGAAACACTGTTATATGTGCAGCTCAACAAAGGTTGAGTTATGTAGTAAGATCAGTAATGGTGCATTTGTAGCTTTAAGAAGGACCAACTGACATCTCCCTCCTCAGAGAGAGGTCTAGTGAGGGCCTTAGCACATGTTTCTTTCAACTGCTGTGGGAAAGCAATGGACAGATCATGTGATCCTTGTACAAATTTGGTTCCAGAAAAGTTTCAAGAGGTTTAAAAACATGTCTGGAAAAATAAGGATCAGATTGGAATAAATTTACAAAGATGCAAACCTAGTCAAATGTGTAGACACAGAATTCTGGTGTAATTAGTTTTCAACCGATTTAATCCCCATCTGATTATTCGATTCAGAGCCAGAAGTAAAATTTACAATCTTGTTAACCCAGGTAAAAAAACCTGGGCCGAAACAAAATTTAATTCTACTTCGACCAAGATTTCAGTATTTGAATTTTCCAAAATATACGATGTGATCATGGGACAACTACAACAAGAGGATTGTGTTGCATGACATCTACAATTGTGCAATTTTCCAGCAGGAGCCACTGGATCGTGTTCATGAGCAAAAGCCCTGACTGATTTCACCAAAAACAGCACAGAATCGTACTGAATCTGGGATTTCCTGGTCTATATGGCTGCCTACCACAATGAAATTTACCTGTGGAGCAAGCCATGTGGGGACAGGTGGGGTGGGGAGGAAGAAAAAAGCCAGATGATTCCAGTGCTATGGAATTTTACACGTTTACATTGCAGGGTAAATTCCATTACAGAAAATGAAAACCGCACGTTTTAAAGCTGCTGTTCTTAAAATTGAAGCTCTGAACAGAATTTTTAAAAATAATTCTTTACTGCTTCAATTCCACAACATCCAATTGCCTACAGTTTATCAAACAAATGCCAATAAAGGTGTTTATTATTGTCACAGAGGTATGACTTACATTCAGCTCCTTTCTCAATTGTACAATATCCTCATTTGGAACTAAAACTGAGCTGTGAATTTAATATATTAACATTGCTGAGGAGGCTTTCAAAATAGTGACAATGCTCTTCTGAAGGAGACCAGAAGCAGGCTTATCTCAAGTCACTAAGGATTATGAAAGTACCTTCATTATAAGCATATAATTAAAAGTTTAAGTTATTATTTTTTAGTTACACTATTGCGACTTGTGTAGACTCAGGAACTCGATGGAACTTTAGAATACAGAATTTCTTCTATTTTTGATCGAGAACATAACACACCAGTGAGTCATCAGACCTCCTAAAGTCAGAAAAACAGATTACTCATGAGTTGTTAAATTCTTCACCACCAGTGGACTAAGTTCTGTATTCCACAGCTCCCCATGGAGTATTTGCTAGACCTTAGAAACATGACAAAACTGTTAACATTGAAGAATATTAGGGAAAAAAAAATCCCAACTCATTCAATGTGTGATCCAGAGTGAAACTGAGTTCATTTAATTTTGAAAGTATAGTGCAGTGCTTTTTGTAGAGGATCATAATCCTAAGCTTTTGAGGGTCACTCTCACAAAAACTTGTACACATTGCACCCACGGAGCAACAGTATACAGGTAGACCTGAAATTCGGCAGTGAGCTCTCAATTTCAATCATGCAACTTTGGTTATTTGCCAAGAAGAGGGCATGCACTTCCAAGGATGGAAAATAAATTATAGGATTGATAGTTATATTGAAACTATAATTTGAGAATTTCAATAGAGCCCTTTCATTTGTCCTCTAGATGCTAGAGTAGCCTGACTTCCAAGAAAGCATTCCTTCCTTTCTCTTGCAAGGCAGCAAAAGAAGGGGAGGGAATAGCAACAACATACAGCCAAGAAGGCTTCGAACAGAAGTCCAGAGACCACCAGAGCTGCAAATCTGCCAAAAGCAGCAGGTGAAGGGTAAATCTAAACCTATATTATGAGCACCACTGCTCTAGTGCTATGCATGCAGACATATTTTTACACGGTAAAAATATATAAGGGGTGATTTTAAACCGGACGGGCAGTTAAAATCGCACGTGGGACTTATTTGCCTAGGTCCCAATGTCTTTATGCAGGGTGGTCCTGATTTTAACCTGCTCTTATGAATAGGCAGGAGGGACACCTGCCAGAAACTGGTGGGTTACTTCTTTAAATATGCAGCTCAGATGACATCATCAGGGCCTGACTGCTATTTTAACTAGAGGCCTAAATGGGGAAGTCAGTCTAGCTTTCCTGCCACCAAGTCAATCAGCAGGAAGAGGAGCCAGGGCCAGAAGAGGTCCAAAAAGTAAGTGTTTTTACTTTTGTTTTAAAAAAAAACTTTTGTAAGTTTAGGCCTTCCCTGCCCCAGGCTTTCTCCGACCACAAGGCCCTTCCCAACCCCCTCCCAGCCACAGGGACCTTTGCTTTGGTCCCCAGCAGTGGCATCCTGCCACCCGACATTCCATTCCTGCCTGCCAGCTGCCACTTCCCACCAGGTTCAAATGGGAGACTGATGGGGCCTGGGAATAAAGTTCTGCCAGGTCTCACTCTGCTGTGGTTGGGATGGCTTGCTGCCTGCTTCAACCCCCGGCTACATGACTGCTGCCCCAAGTTAATAGTTATAGCTATAGGTTCAATTCAAGAACAAAATATTCCTGCACATTACATAAAAATTAATAATGGTACTATTACCCCAAAAAAACTAAAATCCACAGAAAGGCATTCTCTGACATTTACTGACACGTCTGAATTCTGCTAAGCACACACCAGCAGTCAGCCAGTTGGGAAGCATCATTGCCCTGAAGCGGTGATTTAAACCAACTACTGTATTACAAAGAAAAACCACTACTTCTTCAACCGGATCTTAATCAATTGCTCCCAGCATGTTTTGAGGTCACTGTCACATTTCATGTTCACTTCCTGGAGGTCCATTATATTAACAAAAATGTACAGTTAACCCAAGCATTAGACCGCGACTATATTGAAAGTGACACGATCACAATGCAGACCCATTGTGATACAGCAAACATAGCTCCTGTCAGGTTCTACATTACGCTGGAGAAGTCAAGCTTCTGTTCAATAAAAAGTGGGTGAAGAGTGATTTTTGGCTGTCTTTTAAATCTAGAATTTCTTTGGTCTGCAAGACCATCATCACCATTGAGTGAAAAGCACAGCCAGCAAAACAATTAAAATACCAGTAGTTCATGTCAGCCTCCCCTACACCCCCCCCAAAAAAACATTTGCAAAAATGAATAGGGGTAAAATTCTGTACATTTGGTTCAACAAAGTATACTGAGCTTGCAAGTTACACCACAGCAAAGAGGAAATGAAGGAAAAAAAAGTATGAATCACAGCATAGTGCTTTAAAGTCTCTGAACCATTGCACATTTCTTGGTAGCTCTTGAAAGAAGCCCATTTTTATTCAGTGATCTGAATGAACTATTGCTTTGGTTCTCCTGACCATTTAATTGACTTGCCAATCTTTTTATTCAGTTTTAAAAAGGAAAAAAAAACCTGCAAGGCATTTTCAAAAATAATTGTTAAATTAAAAAGGTCCTCCTGAGTACTTGCTCCATCCCAAGTCAGGATTAGTGCTGCTGCTCTCTCTTCTTCCAAAGCCAAACTGTCAAGTTCTGAGTTTCACTGCTGCTCTCTGACCTTACCTAGTCCTGACTAATGCTGATGCTCTCTCTCTCTCTCCTTACCCAATCCCAGCTCATACCGCTTCTGCTTGCTGAATCCCAGCCCACACTACTCTTCTGTCTACTTGCTTTGTCCTGGCTCCTGCTAATGTGCTCACCCACCACCCACCAAAAAGACGAGACGGGGGGGTAGGGGAACACACAAACAGCCACAGAAAAATAAATTTATACAGAATTGTTGGAAAAGGAAAAACATTTCAGAAGTGAGTTATAAAACTGTGTGAAATATGATTAAAAATAGTAAAGTGCATAAATAAGTATGAGTTAAGAACAGGGAAGAGGAAGAAAGAGTAACTAAGGAAACAGACACAAACTTGTTTTGGCTTCACCAAAGTTTTGCTTGTAGTGGCTCGAGTGGGATAAAAAGCTCCGAAGTAATATCCCTTCCCCTACCATCCTGGTTTCTGCCACTGCCTGTTTACTCCTTATTTAAATCTGGAGTTTCCATCCCTCTGCAGCATAGAAAGTGTTTTTAAATACTTCATTTTTAAAAAATCCTCTGAATCTGCAAGTTTGAAAAATCATCAACAGGGAACATAAATGATAGCACAAAAATTAAATATGTGGTCATTTAAATATTTATGAATATTTCACTATGCATGCCAGCGCGAACAAAGTAGATTTTCAATTTGATCAATTGAACGCAAATAGGAAGTAAAATCTGCAAATATTAGAAATCTGACATAAACAAAAACATTTGCAGCAATTTTATGCCTTTATTTGAAAGGTTCAGCTTGTTGAAAATATTATTCTTGCCCCGCTTTAAACAAAAAGTCATCACAATCATAGTAGCACTTCCAGCTTTACTGTTTTGGATATTTCTTAGCTTACTTCATATCCAAAAATTACAGTTTGTTTATTCACAGGTTCCAGTATAAACCAAACCAAAAGACCTTCAACCACCTCAAAACAAATCATACAACCCACCTAGTTAAAACAAAGTAGTTTCTCCAATTTACTTTAATTCACTAACAGATCTGAAGCCTTGTGCAAAAAAAGTTTGATACACAGCTTGCATTTATATAGCACCGTTAACATAGTAAAACATCCCAAGGCACTTCACAGGAGCGTTATCGGACAGAATATGACACTAAGCGACATAAAGAGATATTAGGGCAGGCAACCAAAAGCTTGGTCAAGGAGTGGGTTTTAAGGAGCATCTTAAAGGAGAAAGGTAGAGAGGCGGAGGAGTTTATACTGTTTTAATTTCAAGATTTTACTATCTATTTTTGCAGCACTGTCCTGACTACCTATACATATTCTAGTCCCATCTTTTAAAAACCCCATAATCATAGAATATAGGAGACCATTCGGCCCATCGTGCCTGTACAGCTCTTTGAAAGAGCTATCCAATTAGTCCTACTGCCACCCTTGCTCTTTCCCTGTTTTTTTTTGCTTTGAAGGAAAATTAAGTTAATCATATTCCAATACTCATTTTTTTTTGCATTTAAAAAAATCACTTCCCGACAAGATGAAATATGAAACGGGCCTATCACGGGGTAACACTCTACATATGCAGCAGTAAAATAGACAACCCACCTGGCGTGCACAGGGCACGATGTACTTTGCTGGCGGGGGGGGGGGGGGGGGGATTCCAGCGACTCACGCCCGCTCGCGCGGTGGCGGCGGTTGGTGCGCGCAGGGCGGGGCGGGGGGGGGCAGGCTCGGGGGCTCGCTATCTCCTACGCGCGCTCCCTGCCTTGTCTCCTTCCAACAGATGGGAGGCTGACGCTGGCTCGCTCCCTTCCCTATTGTCTCCTTCCAACAGATGGGCGGCTCGCTCGCTCGCGCGATGGCGGTTGGTGCGCGCGGGGGCGGGGGCGGGCTGGCTGGCTGGCTCGCTCCCGCGCGCGCGCGCGCGCTCCCTCTCCTGTCTCGAGCTCTTCCCCTATTGTCTCCTTCCCAGTGATGGGAGGCTGATGCTCGCTAGCTCGCGCGGTGGCGGTTTGTGCGCGCGCGCGCACACGCGGGCGGGAGGGGGCTCGCTCGTTCCCGAGCTCCCTGACTTGTCCCGAGTTCTCCCTTATTGTCTCCTTCCAACGATCGGCGGTGACAGCGGGCAGGGACGACGACAACGACGGTGGTGGTGGTGGTGACCGACCGACTCCGACCGCCGCTAATATCCACGGTTTATCGAGAAACCACCATCCTCCGGCCTTTTTTCTTGACACAAAATAACGAATGGCGCCCGATCTTTTCTCTCAAGACCTATGCTGCTCATATGACATACCCGACACCCAGAACTATCGAAACCGCATTTTGACCCGAAACTCCGATCCCGCAAACCATCCAATTATCGATAATACTCTTTAATTAATTTACTGATTGTTTTGTGAGGAGGGACGCCGACGCCCGCGCGTCATCGGGGAGCGACTTTTGGACGGCCGCAAACTGAATTGCTTGAGCAATTGGCTTTTACTTTACGACAATAGTTTCCCTTTCTGCTTCCGATTTGAAAAAAAAATAATAAACCCATCGACGCAGCAAAATATCCGATAAAGTTAAGAAAATTAAATCGGCGACAACAATTTAATAAAAAGTTCCAATCGCTAGAAACTCCTTGTTAGGCGTGCTTTACGACGTGTCGTGCAAATACCACCTGGAGCCCCGTCAGTGATATTACAGCCGGCACTTGTGTAGGTGAGAGCTGAAGGTGTCTTCTCTCTTAATCATGTTTGTGGTGTCACTTTATTTTGTGGCTCCTTGGTCATTTGTATATAATCTTTATACGTACGTAGTGCAGTAATAATTCCTACTACATCGCTTTATCATGAAGGGTTTTGATAGCGTCAATAAGGAGAAACTGTTCCCACTGGCAGGAGGGTCAGTAACCTGAGGACACAGATTTGAAGTAATTGGCAAAAGAATCAAAGGGGAGACCAGGAGAATTTTTTTAAAAAACCGCAGTGAGGTGTTATGATCTGGAATGCACTGCCTGAAAGGGAGGTGGAAGCAGATTCAATAGTAACTTTCAAAAGGGAATTGGATTAAATACTTGAAGGGGAAACATTTCAGGGCTATTGGGAGAGGGCAGGGGAGTGGCAAGAATTGGATAGCTCTTTCAAAGAGCAGGCACAATGGGCTGAATGTCCTCCTATTGTGCTGAATGATTCTATAATGTTTTCCTTGTTTGTTTTTGTGCGTGAAGCTGCATATTTAAATAACTTTACATGCAGTTGCCTCATTCTCCTTGCTGGAATCGAACAAGGTCTTGCATTCGCAGTAATTATAAAACAGCAGTTGTGTTTTATCAGTTTCACAAAAGCTTTAGAGTTTGCTTATAATTTTAAAATGAATCATTTAATGTACAAAATTGGAGTTTCTGAATAAGGAGTGTCACACTGCATCGTAACTGTAACACCCAATGATATGTAATGCAATTCAGCAAGTCAGAAGTACCTGTTCTACATTTTAGAGCTCTGCTGCCTGTATCCTAACTCGCACCAAGTCCTGTTCACCCATCATTCCTGTGCTCGCTGACCTATATTGGCTCCTGGTCTGGCAATGCCTTGATTTTAAAATTCTCATAATTGTTTTCAAATCCTTTCTTGGTTTCACCCCTCCCTACCTCTAACCTCCTCCAGCCCTACAACCTTCCGAAAACTTTGCATTCCTCCAATTCTGGCCTCCTGCGCATCCCCGATTTTCATCGCTCCATCATTGGCGGCTGTGTCTTAAGCTGCCTCGGCTCTAAGCTCTGGAATTTCCTCCCTAAACCTCAATCCATCTCTCCTCCTTTTAAGATGCTCCTTAAAACCTACCTCTTCACCTGTCCTAATACCTCCTTATGTGGCTTGGTGTCAAATTTTATTTGATAACGCTCCTGTGAAGTGCCTTGGGACATTTTACTACGTTAAAGGCGCTTTAATAAATGCAAGTTGATGTTAAAGAGACCAATGTACGTTCGTTGCATAAATTTTGATCTAAATAGACTATTGTTTGTTTGGTTTCAGATTGTACAGCACAACGTTATTCCCGTAAGTGGCCCAATGATTCAAAGAAAAGCCCTGGAGTTTGCCTCTATATTGGGAAACACGTCCTTTAAAGCTAGTAACAGATGGTCAGAAAGTTATCTCAAACGGTACAACATTGCTTTTAAAATGCCTCTCTGCAAAACTGCGGGACTGCCACCTGAAGAAATTGCTACCTGGAAAAATCTTATGCTAGACACTTGTGCTGACCACCCTGGAAATGTGTAGAACTGGATCAAATTGGATTATTTTTTGTGCTGTGCCCAACAAATCTTTGTTATGGGCAGGTGAAGAAGCCAAATGAGCAGAAATGGCAAGAAAATGACTTACTGCGGTGATCTGTGCAAGTTTTGCTAGTGAGAAAATACCAGTGCCTGTTATTGGAAAGGCTGCTAACGCTTTTAAAACTTGGTTGTAAATGATGTGGGGAGAAAAAAGAAAGGCATTGATGACTTCTGATATTCCGGGTGAATCCCTGCAAGACTGAGACAGAAGATGCAACATCTTACTATTTGTGTGGAAATCCATCAAATATTCCAGAATTAAACTTTGGCAAGAGGTTTACTGCACGACACACATCAGTCTTTTCATCCGCAGATTCCCTTCAACCTCTGGAAGTAGGAGTGACGAAAATATTTGAAGAGTTTGTACCACAAGCACATTATAAAAGACATGATCAAGTAGGATATGCCTTCCAGCTGGCTTTGCAGATCTCTGTGCTTCATGCAGTACAATGGATTTCAGCAGCTTGGAATGAAATACCAGTCTGCCATCACAGTATGTTTCCAGAAATATGGGCCCCCAATTTTCAAAGGAAATTGTGGGTGGGGCTGAGAAAATCCTGAGCGGGTGAGAAAGCCGGCCCCAATCCGCCGTCCTCCGGGTTTCCCACTGAGGCGTGAACCGCTGGGGATCAGGCAAAAATAAACAAAATAAATTTAATTTAAAAAAAGTTTTAAAAAAAATACAAAAAAAACCTATCTTTCCCCTGCTCCGATGTTCCCCTCTCTTCTTTTTCCCCCCGATCTTCAACGTCCCCCACTCTGTTCCAGCACCAGATGATGTGTGTGTGTCTCTATCTTCTTTCCTCCCCCCCCCCCCCCCCCCGCCAAACCTTGGCGTTGACAGGCTGGATGCTGACAGGAGCTGCAGTCAGCACCTTCACCCCGCCCCCGCTGCCAACCCACCACCATTTCAAAATTGAGCCTGTGGTATTTTTCCTTACTGAGAAAGGTACTGTTTCAATAACAGAAGAAAAAATACCAGACCTTTCACCATTGTTGGGAGAAAGCAACTGTTGATGCTGCTTGCTTTATTGAATTTGACAATGAAACACCAACCTGTGAGGAGCTTAGCAATCAGGAAGCACTTCTCATCAGGATAGCTGGAAACCATATTCTAGAACAGATGAAAGATAAAGAATTTGATGAAGTTGAGCCAGGGATTGACCAAAATTGACCATTCTTAGTGAACAGTGCATTATAGGCTGTTGCTGATTTAAAATCATTTGCTATTACCAATGGCAATGGAGACCATTCCAGTATGTTCTGCAGTGTGGAACAGAGAATGACTGAGATGCAAATCAATAAGCACCTATTGTCAAACAAACTGAAGATTAATAACTCTCAGTAGAGAGAAGTTAAAGTATGTAATCATGTGATGTAATCTAAATCTGTACAGTTAATCTTTTGTTCTCCTTCCCCAATACACATGGTTTGTTAGTTTTATGTCATGCTCTCAGCTAGTAAGGACTAATGAAAATCCTCACATTTTTAAGAATAATGGCCATTTCATTCACTTGAATCTTTGTCCACAGAAGTGAGGTACATGTGAAAATTGACGGGCAAGAAAAGACCTGGTGCATCAAACCTGCCCCACACTCATGATGGCTGGAGCATCATAACTTGACACTTCCTTACCCCCCCCCCCCCCCCCCCCCCCACAGCCATGTAATCTCCTGGCAAAAATCCAGAGAAAAACCTAGGGACAATGAGGGGAAAAAAAATAGAAAATTCCTCTCTGACCCCCTCGGGCGATTGAAACCAGTTCAGGAGATCGCTTTTTTAAGAGCAAGTACAGTAGTGTGTAAGATATGACCATGCAAAGTCCTTATAAAAGTGTCATTCAAAATTGTGTTGTATTGATTTAACCTATGTTTTAAAACAATACACTAAAACTGGAATTTAATTATTGAAATGTGAATTATGAATTTGTATTGTGCAGACATATTGTATTCAGGTTCTAACTCTGTTTCTAAAAATGCCTTCTGTTGATCAGTGCCACATATCCTCAAACATCAACTAGTTCTATGAGAATATGATAATCAGGTAGAAGTTCTTTTGAGATGTCAAATAATGAGCATTTTAATAATGTACAGTTTCAGTATATAACATGTTCAAGATCTTGCTTTCTGGGTAATAGATGTAAAATAGGTATTAAAAATATTTCAATTAATATTCTGCAGCTGCATTCAATGGAGTCTTAAGCTCTGAGGTGGGGAAGGTAATACAGAACCCTGTTTTGCTGAGCAGCACATAGTGCTTTAAATCATTTCCATTATAAATCCTTTACTGCATTTTCTTAATTCTGTTCAGTTAATTTAATAAAGAAGGGCTCCAAACTTTTTTTTCATCAAAACGGTGGAATAAGGATTAAATATCCAAGAGGATTGCAAAATAGACAGGAGATAAGCCTGTGAAATAATTTCACCTCATGGTCCTGAAGTCACGTTTTCAAGTACCAGCAGATACCTGAATGCATTAGGTTGTTTTACAATGTTATATCTTGGGCAAATTCTTTTGAGGCTATTTTTTTATATATTTAATTTTTTACTAGTCCATTATCACAACTCAGTCCTCTTTTATTGATACTTTGTTGACATTTTGCTGCTGGTTTAAAAATGAAACTTACATTTATATAGTGCCTTTAATGTTAAACTGTCCCAACGTGCTTCATTTAATTTTTAAAAAGCCATCACTTTTCAGTATATTCTTAAGGTGACTTTTACGATAGCAAGTGGCTACTTCTTTACCATGACAATAAGTGTGGTTAAATGGACTATTGAAATACACCAGTCCAATTAATGTGTTTGGTAACATGGGTTTATTGCTTTGGCTTGAATCAGTCAACCTCACCCTCGAGCAAGGGTAGTATACCAGATCTGACAAATTTTGTTCCTCAATACACAGCCTGCTAACTGAATTTTAAATAGCTTGAAAAGATGACACAGGTGGGTGTGGAGGTGAGAACCCAGAATAAAAGAAAGCAAATCTAAACTATCTAGTTTAGTACCTGACCACAGAGGTCAATGACTCCACTATAGACTTGAGTTTTAAGCTTGATTACCAAGCTTAGCTTGTCAGTATGTACAGCTTGCATACTTAAGGTTCATCCAGATTGTCATGACAACTGCTACAGTTTATATTAAATTGACAAGCCAATTTTTAAAAATCTTAGTAACACAGTAAATTTTTAAGACGTGCAGATGAAGTAGTACAGCTTCTTGTTAAATATTATAACCACACAAGTGAAACGAGGATTAAAAGATCGAGTACTTTAAAAGTAGATTTCTTGTAGTTTAAAATTGACATAACTTCCAGTGTGGGATTTTTGTTCTTAAAAATATAAACTTAGGTGGATAGTGATAAAGCTGCAATGCAGAATTGCGTGTTTAATTTTTTTGTTGAATTTTTTTTAATGGTAAAGGGGATAATGGCATAAATTGTCAGTATAGAACAATTTTCATTATTGTGGTGGTATACTCTGATCTGTGACTTATGTACAGTACAACATTTCAGACTGCTGCTTTTGTCAAATATATGTAGCGTATGGGACAGACTAGATTGGACCAGCCATTAGCAACGGGCTCAGTTGCAGAAGAACTATTTTCCAATTTTCTGTGTCCACTACTTTGAGCCATTAACTGCCTAAAATCTCTTACCTACATACAAAATCTTAAAAGAATGCATTTTTAATTAAATACCAAACATAGCTGTTGTATTACACACCACTATGATTCTTTAAGTGCTTTGGATTCCAATTGCAGACCCAGGAATGTAAAGCTCGCAAAATACATTTTTAAAAAAAATGATCTCTACGTATAATCCTTCATACCCTTAAACCTTCAAATAAAAGTCACCACTCGGGAATTTCCATTGCCAGGTGTCAAATAATACATTTTCCATACTTAGCAGAATACCATGCTCTATAACCTCCAATGAACTGCAATTGAAATCTCGCTAAAAAGTTACATCCCTTCTCCTAAACAATGAAAATCAAAATGCACCTGTGAAATAAAACAGAACATTTTGAGATCTCAAATGTGGTAGATTTCTTTCTACCTACCAAAAAAACTTATGAATCAGAACTAGATGGTTTCATTTCAGAATCTACTTTTTAGTTATTTATTCTATTTATAATAACCTGTCCAAAGGTATACTAAAATCTAATGAAGAGCCAGGGGATAGATTTATTTCAACAGGAAGATTTTGAACAAAATATTCAGTATCACCCATTTACCTGCATAGGTCTAAAGTCTTAGTTTTCCCCTTCTATTGATTGTTCTGGTAGGTAGGTTAGTTCCACATCAATGAATACTTAGAGGCAAACTGTATTTACACAAAGTGTTCCTACCCATTCAATTGAATATTTTGTTAGGTGATACTTTCCTTTTCTTGTTTGCTTGTTGGTATAATGTTCTCTGTTAGGTATTGTGAAATCTAACATTGGGCAAATTAGTGTACAATCCATTAAACTACATCCTACTCTAACCATCTAACTTTATTGGTAGGTTAAAATGAGTAGTAACAAATTTTGCTAAATTTAAAACACAGTACAAGATAATCAATCTCTCCCCTCCCAATACTGCATTATTTCAATCTTCAAAATTAATACATTAACATTGGAGTAGTTGAATCTCAGACCTCACCCTTAACCTCATTTTAGAAAAACAACCTGCAGCTTAGTGTATTAAATTTGTAGAATACATAATTTTCTCAGTTATAAAAGAGTTGTCACCATTTACATGGGAAACAAAGTTTCAGTTTGGAGCCAACTTTGTGATTATGAAAGAAAACTGTCCACAGATGGAGATGAAAGCTGATTGATTGCCTTGTAGTCACTCATGGTTACCCTCTTGTCATCCTTTTTGTACCTAAACTGATTTTCAAAATAAATTGAACTCTTTCTTTCAACAAGCAAATTAGTTGAAGGCTATGTGGTTGACCATTTCAGGCAGATATTTTGTTATAGTACTTGTTACAAATTCTGGTCTATAGATACCTTCTTGGATTCAGTGGCATCAGTTGCTCCTGTAACTGGTCTCAGCATCTTGCTTTTAGTTGACTCACATTGCCCTATATCTACAAAGTATCTATAATGTAAAAGAACAACTATTCTCCAATAGCTTAATGTTGGGGAACAGGCTCATTTTAGATCTCAGCTTATTCAGAGAAATCATTTCATATTGTATGCGGTACATTTCCTAGTTCATGGAAAGCTGTGGATAGATATATAGTAGATGCAAGCAGCAGGAAACCTCCCGCTGATTATCACCTACCGTCCTCCCTCAGCTGATGAATTAGTCCTCCTCCATGTTGAGCACCACTTGGAGGAAGCACTGAGGGTAGCAAGGGCACAGAATCTACTCTGGGTGGAGGACTTCAATGTCCATCACCAAGAGTGGCTCTGTAGCACCACTACTGACCGAGCTGGCAGAGTCCTGAAGGACAAAGCTGCCAGACTGGGCCTGTGGCAGGTGGTGAACCAACCAACACGAGGGAAAAACCTACTTGACCTCGTCTTTACCAATCTACCTGTCGCAGATGCATCTGTCCACGACAGTATTGGTACGAGTGACCACCGCACAGTCCTTGTGGAGATTAAGTCCCGTCTTCGTACTGAGGACACCATCCAGCGTGTTATGTGGCACTATCATCGTGCTAAATGGGATAGATTCAGAACAGATCTAGCAGCTCAAAACTGGGCATCCACGAGGTGCTGTGGGCCATCAGCAGCAGCAGAATTGTATTCCAGCACAATCTGTCACCTCATGGCCCGGCATATTCCTCACTCCACCATTACCAACAAGCCAGGGGATCAACCATGGTTCAATGAGGAGTGTAGAAGAGCATGCCAGGAGCAACACCAGGTGTACCTAAAAATGAGGTGCCATTCTGGTGAAGCTACAACTCAGGACTACGTGCATGCTAAACAGCGGAAGCAACATGCTATAGACAGAGCTAAGCAATTCCACAACCAACGGATCAGATCAAAGCTCTGCAGTCCTGCCACATCCAGTCGTGAATGGTGGTGGACAATTAAACAACTAATGGGAGGAGGCGGCTCCGTGAACATGTCCATCCTCAATGATGGCGGAGTCCAGCACGTGAGTGCAAAAGACAAGGCTGAAGTGTTTGCAACCATCTTCAGACAGAAGTGCAGAGTGGATGATCCATCTCGGCCTTCTCCTGATATCCCCACCATCACAGAAGCCAGTCTTCAGCCAATTCGATTCACTCCACATGATATCAAGAAACGGCTAGGTGCACTGGATACAGCAAAGGCAATGGGCCCCGACAACATCCCGGCTGTAGTGCTGAAGACTTGTGCTCCAGAACTAGCTGCGCCTCTAGCCAAACTGTTCCAGTACATCTACAACACTGGCATTTACCCGACAATGTGGAACATTGCCCAGGTGAGTCCTGTCCACAAAAAGACGGACAAATCCAATCTGGCCAATTACCGCCCCATCAGCCTACTCTCAATCATCAGCAAAGTGGTGGAATGTGTGTCGACAGTGCTATCTAGCAGCATTTACTCGCCAATAACCTGCTCACCGATGCTCAGTTTGTGTTCCGCCAGGACCACTCGGCTCCAGACCTCATTACAGCCTTGGTCCAAACATGGACAAAAGAGCTGAATTCCAGAGGTGAGGTGAGAGTGACTGCCCTTGACATCAAGGCAGCATTTGACCAAGTGTGGCACCAAGGAGCCCTAGTAAAATTGAAGTCAATGGGAATCAGGGGGAAAACTCTCCAGTGGCTGGAGTCATACCTAGCACAAAGGAAGATGGTAGTGGTGGTTGGAGGCTAATCATCTCAGCCCCAGGACATTGCTGCAGGAGTTCCTTAGGTCAGTGTCCTAGGCCCCACCATCTTCAGCTGCTTCATCAATGACCTTCCCTCCATTATAAGGTCATAAATGGGGATGTTCGCTGTTGATTGCAGTGTTCAGTTCCATTCGCAACCCCTCAGATAATGAAGCAGTCCGTGCCTGCATGCGGCAAGACCTGGACATCATCCAGGCTTGGGCTGATAAGTGGCAAGTAACATTCGCGCCAGACAAGGTACATCTCCAACAAGAGAGAGTCTAACCACCTCCCCTTGACATTCAACGGCATTACCATCGCCGAATCCCCCAGAATCAAAGTCCTGGGGGTCACCATTGACCAGAAACTTAACTGGACCAGCCACATAAATACTGTGGCTACAAGAGCAGGTCAGAGGCTGGGTATTCTGAGGCGAGTGACTCACCTCCTGACTCCCCAAAGCCTTTCCACTATCTACAAGGCACAAGTCAGGAGTGTGATGGAATACTTTCCACTTGCCTGGATGAGTGCAGCTCCAACAACACTCAAGCTTGACACTATACAGGACAAAGCAGCCCACTTGATTGGCACCCCATCCACCACCCTAAACATTCACTCCCTTCACCACCAGCACAGTGGCTGCAGTGTGTACCATCCACAGGATGCACTGCAGCAACTCGCCAAGGCTTCTTCGACAGCACCTCCCAAACCTGTGACCTCTACCACCTAGAAGGACAAGGGCAGCAGGCACATGGGAACACTACCACCTGCATGTTCCCCTCCAAGTCACACACCATCCCGACTTGGAAATATATCGCCGTTCCTTCATCGTCGCTGGGTCAAAATCCTGGAACTCCCGACCTAACAGCACTGTGGGAGAACCTTCACCACACGGATGCAGCAGTTCAAGAAGGCGGCTCACCACCATCTTCTCAAGGGGCATTTAGGGATGGGCAATAAATGCTGGCCTTGCCAGCGACGCCCACATCCCATGAACGAATAAAAAAAAATAATCAATGAGTCACAATGGCAACATGCAGTAAATTTGAAACTTCTCATGGAGGCACTGACTTCTGCAGTGGTTATGTTCCATAGGTACCAGTCACACTCTAGCATTTTGCCTATGAAGTTATCCTTAATGTGTGAACTTAGTAATTGTCAGCAGACTATTTTTTCCCCAAGGTGGCATCACAGCTGGGCCAGATCCTGTTTATACCAAACATCCACAGTAGTTAATTAGCAATTGGGGGCAGGAAACCAAGCTGATTTTCTTTTCCACCCCCCCCCCCTCCCCAAAACAGCTTGGCAAAGGCTAATCGTAGCACCCTTAATGACACCAAGCTGAGATCAGCTATTTCAGCACAGAGGGAGTAAAATCTGGTCTGATTAAGTATCTCAGTCACTATTAGGGCAGTTCTCACATGCTGCATTATCTATCCAGGCATCGTGGGAGCTAAAGCTTTGGTATCTTAGACAGAACTATCTCTCAGTACTAAAATCATGTTAAATTAGAATCATAGAAAGGAGGAGGACATTCAGCCCATTGAGTCCGCGCCGGCTCTATGCAAGAGCAATCCAGCTAGTCCCACTCCCCCACCCTTTCCCTGTAGCCCTGCAAATTTTTTTCTTTCAGGTACTTATCCAGTTCTCTTTTGAAGGCCATGATTGAATCTCACTCCACCACCCCCTCGGGCAGTGCATTCCAGATCCTAACCATTAGTGACGAGTTGTTGAGAGTTCACCTACTCCTTTGACAAATGTTGTCAATAGTGGAACTGGGAAAGATTTCAGTATTTCACAGTCCAGTGTTAAGGATCTGGTTTCCCAAGATTAGAATATAGTATTCAATGTGTCTGATCCTGTCAAAACCTGGAGCTGTCTTTTGTTATAAAACTCACATTTGTTTTTCTCTAAATTTTTATGTTCATCACGATGAAGTGTGTTAACGCTGGAGAATAGAGTACTGTCCAATTTGGACATCCAGTCTTTGCACCAAACACTCCCAAGTCAGATATTGCAAAGCCTGCTCCACTCTGTCCTAAGAATCTGCCTCAGTTTCCTAAGAAAGCACCCTAGTATGATGATTTTCCATTTCGTATGTCGCATCTTGGAGTTAGATTGTCAATTTGGTTGTTGTCCCATACCCACTAGAAAAAGGGTTGAAATTGCCCCAAATTTCATATGCTTTGATCCCAAGCCCCAGAGATGAAAGGCCAGTGTCAAACCCACAGAAGTTGTCTGTTCTTTCCTTGTGTAATACGTTCTGACTGCTTTTCTATATGTTGCAACACAGAAACATCTTAACAATAAGTTGGTAATATTTCTTTTACTTAAGGTATGGTGGCTGTGTTAAGAATGCTTATTTTTCTGATTTTGTATCCATTCAGACAAAGCTGCTTTTCCCTTTAGTTATTACAGTCTAACCAATAACTTTAGTCATAATGCCCTTGTTGCATCAATTAATTTCCAAAGCACTGTAGTGCTTGACCAATCACTAAACAAATGTGAATGACCAAATTAATTTTGATGTTGCAAAATGATTTTTCCTAAACTGAATAATATATTTCAAAATCAGAATTGTCTCTCTTGAAACCTTAACTGAAAGATCATAATTGCTTTAACATGACTGGGATTCTGAACAACTTGTCCATCTTCTTGTGCTAAGTTGAAGTTTCACTGCACAATTTAATACAAGTGGATCAGTGAGTGCTGGTAAATAAGCTCTAAAAAATGTCTACTAGGCACATGTAACTCCATGCAAAGAGTACAGAATATTGCAGCTCCAGCAACTCTAATAGTGGTAGTATTATGACCACTGCTTTAAAATCATAGGGCACAAGTTCTTCTTAAATTTGATACTTTATTCTTTACACAAATTACAAAATATGGCCGTTATCAACCTAACGTATGTCAAAAACTTTAGCCCAACTAAAAACTTCATTTTCTGCTGGAATATATATTTACATTCAATCAAAAAATAACTGGTTTTAGTTAACAATGAAAAAGCTGGTTTTACATTTTATGTTACAAACATTCAAATTATAAAAACTGGAACCAGTCCCGAACAAAGTGACTGGAAACTCATGCCAGGTTCGAGGAAAATCCATTTGCAATCAGAAGGCTCAAGATGGACTTAACTTCTTTACTTCTTTCTCCATTTCCTACAGGACATGGGTAAAATAAAAACCATCAAGCAATGACATTCACATATGCTCTTTATAAAAAGGTCTCCTTTATCATAACATATTCAAATGTTTACCAAGAACAAATTTTATTCTTTGATAAGTGTGACATAGGTATACAAATCAATTTAAATGAGGATAAAAAGACTAGATTTCTTCTCTCTTCCTGAGGTGATTTCCTCACTATGGTATGGTTCCACAGATGGCAGCTGTCCTCAGATAACTCATCCGAGTAGCTATCCTTCATGTGTCAGCCTCAGTAACTTACCCAACCATGTAGGATATCACAGTTGAGCCTAATCCTGTGATCTACACATTAATACTTCCAGTAGAGGTTACTGTGCAGCGTTTAGGATTGGCAACCCTGGCCAATTTTCCTTCCTAATCAGAGGTGAGCTCCTACCACTGCCCTAATGAAGACCATGTGATGAACCTGGGACTTTCCTGGTCTCCATGACTCGGACTGAAGCTTTACTTCTGAAACAATGGAGGGGAGGGAAGAAGGGAACAAAAGAAAGTTTTGCAGCATATTCCTCAACGAGCTATTAAAACCAATAATTACATCCAAATAAATTCTACAGCACTCATGTACAGGAAGATGTCTCAAAACACTTCACATTGAGAAAGAAAAACACTGGACAGAAAGCTGGGGTAAAAAGAAAGGAAAATGAAAATGTTTGGTGAGGCTTAGGAGGAAGACTAATGCAGACAAGGAGGTGCAATGCAGTACAACAACTTGCATTTATATGGCATCTTTAACACAGAAAAACAGGTGCTTCTCAAAAGCGTTTGTTGGTGAGGGAGCTAGAGGTGGGAAGCAGAGGGGAAAAAAAAGTTTTTCCAGAAATAGAAGGTGGAGGTAGCCAGGGAGATGTGGATAATAATGATAAGGGAGTCATATGATATAATCAGTAAGTTTTTTGTTTCGAAGAGATCTCAAAGGTGACAAGGCCATGTGAGATGGCAAGGGCAAGAGGGTGGCAATGGGTATGGGAGTTGTTGCAAAGGGTGAGGTTGAGGAAGGAACTGGTGCCTCATTTAAAACAGAAACAAACTGTCAGGGTGGACCCCAGAAAATTACTTTCAGTACAAATTATTCCCTCATGTATCAGGCTTTCAATAAAGTATAATGGTTAGCATCTGAATGACCATGTGAAATTTCAGAACTATGTAGTACTGCTGCAAGATCTGTCTTTCCAAATTTTGGTTGTTTCTAGAGAAAACACTTTCAACTAGTGACACTAGGGTGAAGTAATACGAGATAATTCATTACATTCAATCACACAAACAGCGCATTGACACAGTAAAGCTATTAAATGCTAAGTAAGCCTATATATAAACGTGAGTTGGGAATGCCTTGCTTCAAATCTAAAAGGCCTAGTAACTTACCTGTACTAGTATAGACTTGTTAAACTCCTTACGATGATAGTAGATGCATTGACTGAGCACAGCATACAATTTCTCAAGCTGAAGTACAGTGAATCCCTCACTTTGCCGAGTAACTTGTTTCCAGAGATTCTGCATGTGGACCATATTCAAGAACACATTTAGCAGTCTGTGATGAATTCAGTATTTAATAAGCTTTTGCAGCAAACATGACTCGCTTCTACATTTGTTTAATCTATGGAGTTAGAAGCACAATTTCCCCACAGCTAATGAACTGCTCTGATAACATTACTGTTAGCAGACACAGATACGGTGAGGGATGGGAATAAAAAGATACTAAAACTTTTGCACAAATGAAGGAACTACATAGCCAGTATTAAAGGTCACGGTATGTCAGAGTGCCTTAGAAAAACAGCAAAATAGCTGATGTACGATTAACTGACATCTTTGCAAGCATCAGTTGCCAGTTTATTTAAATTGCTATTTTGTTTGCTTACTGGAATGATCGGGTAAAAGTAACAATGAAGTTCTATTGTAGAATTGCTAGTAAAATCAATTTTCAGCCAGTTAGGAACTTCAAAGTTATTTTACTCAAAATTAAAATTTCTGCATTACAAGGAAAAAGCAATTATCAAATTAATGTTACTTTGAGTTGAAGGCATCTCTTCACATAGAGATAAGTAATACCGATAAGATTAATGCAGTTAATAGAACCAAAAACAAACCAATACAGAAATTTTAAGAGACCATTTCAAATAGAATGCTTAAGATAGCAATAGCCCATACACCACAACATACCATCAGCTTTTCATGATCTACAATTACAGGTGGAGTGTGTTCAGAAAGGACCTCCATTGCTTTCTCAACATTAATGTGCTGCTGCTGTTCCACCTGGACTCGTCTGCTGCGGGTCATACGTAACATTGAGTATTTATCTGTGTGGGGAAATACAGTAACACCTTCAAAATGGTGCTCCTCTTTTCTCTGGAATTTCTGCAAACATCTTTATGACCTGCGCTAATGTAACTGCCAAAAGCATTTACCACACCATTTATGATGCCAGTTTATATACTTTCCATTCACAGAGTTGCAAATAAGTTGCCAAAAATGTGTGGGCTAAAGACACCAAACACAGAATCTAGTTCAACCCCCTTTTCCATTGTGCACGCGACAGGCAATGAGCAGAAGCCAGCACTTAAAAAATGGAAGGATAATTAGAGGAACACGACACAAATGTCTAGTCACCTCGCACTGCTCTTCTGCATATCTCCACAACGCAATGACCCCAGAAGATGCCCTAGGCTATCTACAGCACGACCTTCTGGCTGGGGGAGGGGGAGGAAAGAAAAAGGGAAAATACCCTTTTTACCGTCTCTAGTGAGATAACACATCAGTCATGTGTATGCAATATCAATGGAAAATGACAAGCTAAAGAATAGCAACAAATGGCTGCATGGTACCTAACACAAAAGAAAATCTGTAATTTAAAGAAAAAAAAACTGTGCAACAGATATCCACATCCCAAAAGACATTGCCATTTCATTTGCATCAGATATTGCTAGACAGTTTTCCACAGGAGAAGGGAAGAGCAGCAAGTAAACCAGAAAACTGGACCCAAGCCCACTTGCATGCAATCACAAGTCGACAAGAAACTCCTAGGCCTGGAAATTCGTATGCGCTGGCCTGCTGGTACAGGGAACGATCCCTGAGCCGGAACGGGTAGGCCCAAAGCCCATCTGATATTGGGCGTCAGGTCTCATTGCAGCTCACCTGTCTGACAGACATCCACAGGCAGCTCTGGAGTTTTGGGCCAAGGAAGTAGGTTTTAAAGGTGGGGGAGCGATCTGGATGAGGGTTGGGGGGATTAATCAGTGACCCGTGATTTGAATGGGGAGTTGGGAGGAGCACTCCTGCTCCTCCCGGCTCCACATTCAAGTAAGCAAATTTTAATAAACGTATCTTTTTGGTAGCAGCCTGCAGTGGTCCCTTTAAGGGCTACGTGTAGACCCAGTGCCGGCTGCGTTCAGGGCAACCCAATTTTGCACAGGGGGCCTCAATGGCATTGGGCCCTTTATTTGCATGTGCCTATTGTCTGGTTCAGGCACTGGCCCTGGATGCCTTTTTTTTTTGTTGCCTACACCAATATGGTAGGGGGCGCACTTCCAGCTCATAATGAACGTGTGCTTCCTGCCCGCAATATTGAAAGCTTAGGGCGCTCGTTTAGCGACTGAAAAACAGGCACGGCACCATTGAATTTCTAGACCCTAGTCTCGAGCCTGACATTCAAAAAAAGTAAAAATCAATCAAGCCTTTAGTTACTCATTCTGTAGCACGAACCCAACAAGCCCTGAATGTCAGGCACCTATTCTTACATGGAATTGATGGGAACGGTTTAAAATCTGCCAAAAGCTGATGTTCTTCAAAATGAGGATCAACTTGTAATGAAACCCAAATACATTAAGATAGCAAAGAAAATGACCTCGTATTTATTTAGCGCTTTCATGTCCTCAGGATGTCTCAAAGCACTTCACAGCCAATAAATTACGTCTGAGGTGTTGTTAACTGAGTCACTGTCGTTAACTAGGCAAACATGGCAGCCAATTTCCACACAGCAAGGCCCCACAAGCAGCAATGAGCTAAGTGACCAATTAATCTGTTCTGGTAGTATTGGTTGAGGGATAAATGTTGGACGGAAGACCAGAAGAACTCCCCTGCTCTTTGAACAATGGCATTAAATCTTTAACATCCGCCCGTACCATATTCTCTACTTCAGCCCCCTCACTATGTAGGACTGACCAAGTGACTTTACTTGTCCAATGCATGTATTTTTGAAACATACCTCATTTTGTTGCTATTCCATTCTCGTGTTACACTAGTTATACTACTTTAATTATTCATGTGAATGAGGTTGCTTGCTTAGAAGGGAAAAAAAGCTTAAATATAAAGTTAAACTCACTAACACACTTGATTTTCTGTGCCTTTTAATCTCCCACAATCTTCACAAGACATTGGGCTAGTTTCTACTATTACCATTAACGTGTTTGCAAAAGCAGTCAAAGGTGCAACATGGATATTCAGACCTCCCAAGAACATAATTACCCCCCAAACCCAAGAAAAAACTTGGCAAAAACAATTACAGAACTATATTACTTCTATACCTCTATATTTTATATATATATTATATACATATATAAAACCTGCAGAATTATGCGGTTTATCTCCCTTCCTTTCCTTGCACTCATTTGGCTCAAGTTGCTGGTTTTTAAAGAGAATCTACATTACCCAGTTCACTTTCTTCATGTTTTGCTTCATTGGTAGAAAGCACTTTCTTCTTGCATATGTTTTCACCAGTAGACATGAGTGCATTATCAGATTGTGCTTCAATAATCTCCTTAGTCAATTTCTTTTTGATGTTGCTACATCCATTATAGAGAAGTTGCTCTTGCTGAGTTTCCATGGATGAATCTCCATTGTAGTCTGTCTGATCTACACTTGAATCATTGCGATTTTCTATTCCATCAGTCACATCTTCGCTGTCACCATCCTCCTCATATTTGATGTTTGGTGAAGGCCTCTTAAGCTTACGTTTACATATACCACGGCCCCATCGTCCAGATCTACGTTGCTTCTTCTTTGAATGAGCTACATAAACAAAGTATACTGTGACTACATGTCAGAATAGCTATCAATATAATCTGGCTGGTAATCAATAGGTTTTTTTTAAACCAGATATTTTATCATATACAATCATCCTTTATATTATGGATAATATATAAATATGACAGTCACACCGACACATTGACCAAACAAGTAGAACTGGTTAAAATATTATAAAAATTAAATTTATAGAATTTTGGTTAACATTTTTGGTATGAAAATGAGAGCATTTCTAGTCGGTTTTAATAGGTGAGATCTGCAGATATTTCCCCTCCATAGTCCAAGAATGCTCAGGACAATTGTAGCAACCCAGTCAAGATTGGCAAACTCAGCAGAGACCAGGAAACAAACTTAGCAAACCAAGGGTTAGTGCCATATTAGGCAGTGCATTACCAACTGAACCAAGATTGTGCAGCATGGAGTGGTTTTCTTTGGTAGTGTTTTCACTGAATGTTGTACTAGAAATTGCAGATCAGAAAAATTTATGCTCTGTAGTGTCCGGGAATCTGTAATGTTATTTGTAGTAATTTCACCATCATATAACATTTGTATTACGTGCATCCAGACTGTCTTGCTTTCCAGAGTTTGCTATCACTGCTTCCATTCTATTTATTCTCAGATTGCATTTCATACCATTGCTGATCTAGGTTTCCAATACTGCAGTTGTGAACAGGAATGTATTTTTGTTCTCTTGCATGCTTTTATTATTGCCACAAAAAATGCCATCATTATCTGCACCAGTTTTTAGGGTGAAGATAAGACTGAGTTTAGTTATGATACACGCTAATCCAAGGCTCACCCACCATTGTGACTGCGATTGCATAGCCTGCATTGCCTAAGTTCTGGCAATGTGAGAATTTTGACTTCGTACTTTGTTGCATTTCCAATAGTACCTGGGTCTATGGAGCAGAATTAAGCTTTTACTGAAAAATAGAATTTGCGACAGAGCCGGTTGCTCCATGTTAAGATAGATTGGTTTCATTTCTTGTTAGAATTTTAAGTATTAAATGCAGATTTGTCAAATAAGTCACATACATTAATTTGAATGTTTGTGTAACCCTTTTTGTGTTTTAATAATGGTATATTTTAACTGCAAGTTTTATTTATTATCTAAAAGGAATCTTAAGCTTTACTAATCACTTACAATTCAGTTTTTTGGTTTAGGTGTTTTTTCAGAATTTTGTTTTCTAGCTATCTCGGGCACGTGCATAAGCATCATGCTTTGTATAGGACAATGGTGTCCATTCCTTTCTCCACAAGGTACTGACTCATGGGGATACAAGTTCACGCTGGACACTCTCCAGTATCGCACTCAAAATGCTGTTCTTCACACGTGATCTTCGACAGCGAGTGCTGGCAGGCTACTCAATCATGGGATAGTGATGGGTGGGCCTGTGGAGCAACAAGTGTCATAACTAACCTCAGTCATTTCTTCACACAATCTCCAGACACACATGCCTTCGAGCAATGATCACCAGCTAATCACCAATAGCAGGAATCCTGGCTGATTTTCTCCTCTTGACCTATAAGCATGGAGGCCAATTGTATTAACTCTACTGCTGGGTGCGAGATCAGGGGTGGGAAGACGTGTTTCGCCATGATGGTCCAGCCATCATGGTGTGGGGCAGGCTTGATGGACCAGCTGGCCTTTTCCTGCCCGTCCATTTCATATATTCGTACTGCCACCTAGCTGAGATGAGCTAACTGGGCACAGGCCAGGAATTAAAGCCAAAACAACCTAGTCTGTATGGTTCAACTACATGCTGTCTTACCAACTAAGTCATTGTGGGATAGTACAAGTTTTTAACATTTTGCAGCCATATGTATTAACGTGCGATACTGATATGTGGGATGAGAACAGCACTCCATTGTTGAATCTGACAAATCGTATACTGCAATCAAAATTACTCGCATTAAGCTTGTGCTTCCTAACAACTTAAATACTTTTTAAAAACATGCTGCAGTTAAAATATCATGTGACAGTGCAGCATATTTCCAAAATCATCATCAGGAGGGGAGAGTCAGCTCTGGTTGCTCTCACACAAACCCTCGAATGGACCACACTACTGAATGGACAAGGTAGTAAGCTCAAAAATGGAGAAAAGAAAAAACACTTGAAGAATGCAGGTTGATTTTAGAGGTTTGCAAAAACTCTGACAACACTTGCCTGTAGAGGTTGAAGGCGTGCTTGCAGCTATTGGCGTTGAGGGCACTTCCACTCTTTGATAGGACAGCTCCAGATCTGTGGTAGAACTCTTTGGTAGCACGTGATAAAATGTGGGTGCAAATTTGGAAGAATAACAACCTACAATAGTAACAGTACAAGTGTAAAGATTTGGATACAATATGAAATTCAATATGCAAAAAAATGTTCCTTAAATGCAGGATTTGGCACGATAGATGCCTGCATACCATAGGCATTCAATTAGTGTTGGCAAGCATTTGGGATTGCTTCTGGAATTTGACTGACTGGCTCTTTCTTATGTCCATATGTATCAAATGTTACAGCTTCTGCTAATAGCAATTCAAGGAACATTACTGCGGGGCAGACCACGTCAGCCTTCCATTTTTATACTGGTTGAAGAAAATTACTGTACCTCTGCTCTTTCGAGATTCTTGAGTTTCTTCACAGAGTTTTTCAAATTCTTCATCAAGTTCTGATTTCATAATAGCATTGGCAGTGTCTGTCAAAGCACAGGCTCTGTGTCTGATCAGACGATCTAAGAGAACAGTATTACATTAGTTGTTCTACAGAGACAAAAACAAGCCGCCTTTTATTTCCATTTCTTTTTAAGAGGGGAGCAGGACAAATCTTCAAATAAAAGATTTTAAATCACCCAAGTCTAATAAAGGTCTCATTTTTAAGATAGACTTCAGACTACTAATTTAAACAGAAATTTATCTGCAAAGCAACAGTTTAAGAGCTCCAGTCTAGACATTCCACAGAAACTGCATTGCTACTTGAAAGTAAGCAACAAAGTTCACACTCCAGTATCATCCTCTGCATTTCCACCCTTCTTCATGCCCAAATGTCCCTCTTCATCTCTCACAGAACAGAAGACAAGGAGTAGAAATAAAGATCAAGTCAAGGCATATTATTCTTTGCATTTTGGAACAGCATCACGTTAAACAATTACTTAAGGTTTTATCCCCACAAATTGAAATAAATGACGTGGACTAGACGGAATATGCCACTCCATGCTCCTAACCTCCCATCTCCACTTCCATCTTTTTAAAAAATTCATTCTTGAGATGTGGGCATTGCTGGCAGCCCATACCTCAATTCATCTGTTGCTGAAGCCTTCATCCATGCCTTTGTCACACTCTCTTGGCCAGTCTCCCATTCTGCATAAACTTCAGGTCTCCAAAACTCTGCCGCTGTATCCTATTCTGCACAAAGACTCACTCGCCTATCATCTCTGTCCTCACTGACCTATATTGATTCCCCAATTCCTTTTATTGTTCTCATTCTTGCATTTAAATCCCTTCAAGGCCGTGCCCCTCCCTGTCTCTTACATCTTTCAGCCCTACAATCTCTCTGAACTCTCCATCTCCAACTCTGGCCTCTTATACCCTCACCACTGGCACCTGTACCTTCAGCAACCTAGGTCCTATCCTCTGGAAGTCCCTCCCTAAACCATCTCTCCACCTCCCTCTCAAGACCATTTCTTTGACCAAGCTTTTCGTTACTCCTCCCACTATCTCCTTCTTTGGCTCCATGTCCATTTTTTGATTATACCTCTGTGAAACACTTTGGAACCTTTTCTACATTAACGGCACTATATAAATGTAGTTGTTGCTGTCATTAAGATGCCAATCCCTTCTAAACTAGAAGTACGCAGCCAATTCTGATCAGTTAATAAATCAGGGTCACTGGTTCACAGTAAATGAATGTCAAATTCTGGAATTTTCATTGGTGTTTTAGGGATTACATTCCAGTTTCTACCATGATAATGGAACACCAGTGACCTTGCCTACAACATACAAAGGGGCTGCTATTCCCTATAATTAGGGACACTGGGTTGCAGGAACTGAGCAAGTCAAATTCCATTTTTATTATATGGGATTCCAATTTTTTTTTAGCCAGTATTGTGGGGTCTTGCATTCCACTATTCTGTTGCTATAAAAGTCACCTCGGCCAAGGAGAATGATCAAGGTGGATTTCATAGAATCATACAGCACAGGTGGTCATTTGGGCCATTGTGCCTGTGCCGGCCCTTTGAAAGAGCTATCCAATTAGTCCCACACCCTTGCTCTTTCCCCATAGCCCTGCAAAGCTTTCCTTTTCAAGTAAACATCCAATTCACTTGTGAAAGTTACCATTAAATCTTCTTCCACCACCCTTTCAGGCAGTGCATTACAGAATTAATAGAAATTCTCATCTCCCCTCTGGTTCCTTTACCAATTATCTTAAATTTGTGTCTTCTGATTACCGACCTTCCTGCCAGGGGAAAGTGTTTCTCCTTATTTACTCTATCAAAACCCTTCATATTTATTAGGTAGCAGTGTAGAAAGTAAATTTAAAAGACAAGCTGATGCTCTCCAATGGCTCAATAGATAAATGGGACACTGTGGTATTCAACTGTAAGCAAGTTTCTACGTTCAGTCCACAGTCTGTGCTAAACTCTTTGATCAGCTGAGGTAAGGGTGTGTGTTATAACTAGCCACAGTGCCCTGGGGCCATTAAAGCATCAGCCAGTGCTCCTGCACTTGAACACTATCCAGTAATTCTTGCTGAAAGTATGTGTGTGTAGACGTCAAATGAAGATAGGATCAGGCTCATCTAACACATCCTACCCAACCAAGATTGAATAGAGTGATAGTAATTATCCAGGCACATGCAAGAATGGTCATCTGCGCAAAGTACCAGGGACTGTGATACTGTATTCCATCAAAGTTTCAGGAGTGTAGAGAAGTGCAGAACAAAAGTAAAAGTGGGAATGAATTGCTTTAATAAATTCAAGTTTCCCATATACAGCACAAAATCTGCTATATCATTCACTATTGCCATATTAATTTAACAGTCAAGATGATATTTGTAGCGTTTTAAGAAATGTTTTCCTCCCCTTCTGTTGACCATTAGAATTTTCCCTCCTTTTCACTTTAAAAAAAAAGTTTTTGTTCTGCTCTTGGATTGGAACAAAACCATGAATCTTAAACAAGGGAAGGGAAATGACCAAAACTTAACCAAAAATACATGGATTCAACTTGTAATTATGACTGGCAAATGCCTATTTTTGTTTGCTTCAGATGCCCAGGGAAGACTAGCAAATTCACTTACATTCATCGGGATTCAATGAAATCAAGTGCAAAAATACTTTGGCAAAAGATAACTTTCTTCTAATGCAATTGGTCTACTCACTAATACAGTTCTAAACTGTACTGTACACATTATAGAAATAACTTGGATATATTGGAACCTATAATTCATACTTAGGGTTCAGCCAACGTTCAGTTCCACACTTGTTTGATATAGCAACTGCACCCACTAAATTCGATTACAACTTGGAACTTCTTCCCTAGTATTCATTGTTCAAAAGAATAGATTCACTCATTTGTTCCTCACCTCCAGGATCTCTATCAGGATTGTACTCCAGTGCATTATTGCAGATTAACTCTATGTCTTGAAGATATTCCTTTACGGTCATGTATTTGTGCATGTCAATGTTTGACATCACAGTGGAAAGGTCCATTGGTTGTTTGATAACAGTGCAGTAATCTGGAACCTAACAGAAAAAAGTTACTTTTGCTAGACCTACAACACATTTAAAGAAATAGCGGCATATTGGCATGCAAAAAACTCAATTTATTCTAAATTCAACTGAATACATCAAAGCGCTGAATGAACGACTGAACAGAATAGTACCCACTCCCAACACACAATATGAAATAAGTCAGATTCATCATCATTGCAATGTATTCTCACTTCCTTTATGGGGCACTAGGGTTGCATGCCTTATTTGAAGTATGATCTTTAGGTACCTTCACTCAGTCATTTAACATTTTTTAATTACTAATGAGTTAATTTTTCAAACTGGCAAGTATGATCTCCATCCACCTCGTCCAAAGTGCAATGAACTCACTATCACGATCAGGAAAACTAAGACAAGATGGAGGTGGGCAGAAATACACAGCTGTAGATTTCTTGGCTTGTTGCATTCAAAATGGCAGCCCTTGCAGTAAACCAAGACGTCTTACTGGACTTTTCGGTTTTGAAGATTGTTGGTGGTAAAATTGCACCATTAACAATTCTGTTACTAAACTGTCAAATTTGTAACAAAAAATTGGTCATTTTACATAACATATTTTTAAATGCTATATCCTGTCACTTAGCTATTCAAAACTCCCATGCAACCCATTTGCCCGTTATGCCTCTAGGTGGCACAGTCATAGGAATTTCCCAAGTTATTTTACACTTGGATAATGTTCAGGTGTTATGTGATGCCATCAGTAGTCTTCATGTTAAATTTTTGAGATAGAAGGGGCTGAGCTAAAGATGCCTCCTTCAATACTTTGACTCACTCTTGTTGACTAGCTCACTGATCCCCTCAGCAATTTCAGCTGCCTCTTCCTGGCCACACACACTCTGCACTTCTTCGCCACTCGTTGGCTGGTCCCAGCTTCAGTGCAAAATGGGATTTCAAAATCTCCTAATTACTCCCTAGAAGAATCTTGCTCAGCTGAACAGTTTAAATGGGTAACTTAAGAATTTTGCAGCGTGTAACTATTCCATTCTTGTGAAATATTGCAATAAATTTTCTCCTAGCTACAGCTCATGTTTCTTCATTCACTATCTGCCTACAGCTCTCCATTATAATTGTTCCAGCTACATTTGCCTGTTTGCTCAGAAAGTGTAACTTTTAAAAATAAAACACTAACAGGATAAAATCGGAACTGGCCACTGATGTGAATTCCACCACCCCCCCTCCCACAAAGTCTTTGTTTAGAATATTTATAACATTACTACTTTATTTGCATTGCTCAAGACAAAGAAAGCTATGGTTAATTCTAGCAATCAAATCTTCCCAAGAGAGGCTAACATTTATTCTCCCTCCACCTCTCCGATCTACGTACCCCTTTCCCCACTTCTACTCTCCCTCCACCTTTCTCTTCACTCTCTCCAGCTTCACTCTGCCCACATACCAGTCTCAATCCAGGGCCACTTCCTTCAAACACCAGGCCCGCTCTGGCAGCTTTCTATTCTCTTCCTACTTCATCCCTCAACCTCTAATTCTCTTCTGGCCTTTTACTATATTCTAACTTCCCCTTCCCTTCCTCAAAGTCTTTAACCTCACTCTACCATCTTATCCTGCCAAGTTTCTAAGTCTGCTCTACCGTCCCAGTTTACCCACAAAATCTAACTTTTTTTTAAACCATCCCCTCTTCTGGCCTCCAACATTGAAACTGACCGTGCCCCTGGTCCAATTATGCCCCTTGCTCTCTAACTTCACTCAAAAGGGGGATGTCCTGAGGATGTGAAAAGCACTACATGAATGCAAGTTCTTTTTTCTAAAAATCTAAATACTTCACCTCATCTTGACTCCCACGTGCAATGCCACAGGAGACGGACAAGTATTTTCTTGACTATAATAACATGTGGTACAATTAATATTTGACCAATCATTCATGGGACAACATGCTCAATTGAAGTTCAACAATTTATACCTCCTCTATATCTACCGGCTTGGTGAATGCTCTAAAACGTTTGTCATTTGCCAGTCTGTGAGTCACATCCCGCAGGAAAAGCCTCAGCTCCCGTAATGTGCCTTCCTCCTCCTCTTCCAGCTGCTTTACCTCCTCCTCTGAGAGACATCGTGGTTCTGGCGGTGGCGCTACTGGAAGGACCTCCAAAGCCTGGAGAACTAGAATGATTTCAAACTTACTTAATATTCACACAGTAGCTAGAGAATAATATAGCAACTGTGAAGCATTTTGAAATAATGCTTAACAGTGCAAACTTATCGCTTTCAATTTTCAAGCTTATAAAATTTTGAAAAGATTAAAACCATTAAATTCAAGTAAAACCTTCATCTATTGTGTATATTTTTTGGTACATGGGAATTTTCTCTTAAAGGTGTTATCTCAAGCTGTGACACAGTTGTTCTGAATATGATGATGAGTGATATCTTCTGTATCCTCTTTTTGTACTCTGAAAAAAGCCCGAACATAACATACACCAAAGTCTCACTTTAAACCAAAAATTGCTAAGAACATCAATCGACAACTTGCGTTTATGGCCTTTAACATAGCAAAATGTCCCAATGCACTTCACAGAAGCATCAGACAAATACTGACACCGAGCCAAAGGAGGAGATATCAGGATAGATGGTCAAAGAGGTAATTTTAAGGAGGGTCTTAAAAGGAGGAGAGAGAATTGGAGAGCTTTAGGAAGGGAATTCCAGAGTTTAGGGCCTAGGCAGCCGAAGGCATAGCCGACAATGATGGGGCGAAGGCATTGGGGGATGTACAAGAGGCCAGAGTTGGTGGAACGCAGAGTTCTCAGAAGTTTGTAAAGCTGGAGGAGGTTACAGAGATAGGATGGGGCGTGGCCTTGGAGTGATCTGTACATGAGAATGAGAATTCTGAAATTGAAAGTGAGCAGAGGTGATGGGTGAGTGGGAATTGATGCGAGTTAGGATACAGGCAACGGAAGTTTGGATGAGCTCAGGTTTATGGAGGGTTGAAGGTGGGATACCGGCCTGGAGAACATTGGAATAGTCAAGTCTGGAGGTAACCAAAGCATGGAACAGGGTTTCAGTATCAGCTCAGCTGAGGCAGGGGCAGAGACAGGCAATGGTAAGAATATGGGGTCGGACGCTCAGCTCAGGGTCAAATAGATCGGTTAGATTGGCAACAGTCTGGTTCAGCCTGAGACAGTGGCCAGGGAGGGGGATAGAATCGGTGGCAAGGGAGCGGAATTTGTGATGGGGGCCAAAAACAAGAGCTTTGGTCTTCCCAATGTTTAATTGGAGGAAATTGTGGCTCACTCAGGACTGGATATCAGACAAGCAGTCTGACAACACAGATGTATTGGAGTGGTTGAGAGGTGGTGGTGAGGTCGAGCTTGGTGTTGTCAGCATACACTTGGAACCTGACACCATGTCATTGGATGATGTTGCCAAGGGACAACATGTAGATGAGGAATAAGAGGAGGCCAATGATAGATCCTTGAGGCACTCCAGAGGTGACGGTGCGGGAGTGGGAAGAGAAGCCACTGCAGGAGATTCTCTGGCTACTACAGGGTAGATAAAACTGGAATTAGGCGAGGGCAGTCCCACTCAGCTGGACAACAGAGAGGCACTGGAGCAGGATGGCGTGGCCAACCGTGTCAAAGGCAGCAGAGAATTCGAGAAGGATAAGGACAGATAGTGCACCACACTCAGTCACAGAGGATATCAGTTGTGACTTTGATAAAGGCTGTTTCAGTCCTATGGCCGGGGCGGAAACCTGATTGGAGGGATTCAAACAGGGTGTTGCGGGAAAGATGGGCATGGATTTAGGAGGTGAAACCACGTTCAAGGACTTTGGAGAGGAAAGGGAGGTTTCCGACAGGGCGGTAGTTTATAAGGACAGAAGGGGTGATGATGGCAGATTTGAAAGGGAGGAGGACCGCACTTAAGGAGATGGAACTCTTTACAATATCAGCTGACATGGGGGCCAGGAAAGTAAGTTGGGTGGTCAGCAGTTTAGTGAGAATAGGGTCAAGAGAGCAGGAATTGGGTTTCATGGACAAAATTAGCTCAGAGATAAGAGAGAATCAAGCCACATTGGCTTGGTGGGCAAGGGGAAGGGAGGGATGCGGAAGAGGCAGCTGAACGGATGGGCTCAGTCTTGGTACAAAGTAGTCCATTACCTCCTCACACTTGTTGGAGGTGAGGATAGAAAAGGGGATTGAGGAGACGGTTGGTAGTGGAGAAACGAATCGAGGTTGATCTTGGAGTAGTAAGCAGCTTTGTCAGAGGAGAGCAAGGCCCGATAGGGCTTGATGTGGTCCAGCCAGATCTATCTAAGAATGGCTAAACCAGTTGTGCGCCATATACAGTCAAGTCTGCGTCCCTTGGACAAGTGTGGATTGATTAGGGAAAGCCAGCACGGATTTGTTAAAGGCAAATCGTGTTTAACTAACTTGATAGAGTTTCTTGATGAGGTAACAGAGGGTAGATGAGGGCAATACAGTTGATGTTGTGTATATGGACTTTCAAAAGGCATTTGATGAAGTGCTGCATAATAGGCTTGTATTCAAGATTGAAGCCCATGGAATAAAGGGGGCAGTAGCAGCATGGATACAAAATTGGCTAAGTAACACGAAGCAGAGAATGGTGGCAAACGGTTGTTTATCGGACTGGAGAGATGTACAGTGGTGTTCCCCAGGAGTCGGTACTAGGACCACTGCTTTTCTTCATATATATTAATGACTTGGACTTGGGTGTACAAGGCACAATTTCCAAATTTGCAGATGACATAAAACTTGGAAGTGTAGTGAACAGTGAGGAAGATAGTGATAGAGTTCAAGAGGACATAGACAGACTGGTAGAATGGGCGGATACGTGGCGATGAAATTTAACCCAGAAAAATGTGAAGTGATACATTTCGATAGGAAGAAAGAGGAGAGGCAATATAAACTAGAGGGCACAATTCTAAGAGAGATACAGGAACAGAGATATCTGGGGGTATATGTGCACAAATCGTTGGAAGCGGCAGGACAGGTTGAGAAAGCGGTTAAAAAAGCATACGGGATCCTGGGCTTTATAAAAAGAAGCAGAGTACAAAAGCAAGGAAGTCATGAAGAACCTTTATAAAACACTGGTTCGACCACAACTGGAATATTGTGTCTAGTTCTGGGCATCGCACTTTAGGAAAGATGTGAAGGCCTTAGAGAGGGTGCAGAAGAGATTTACTAGAATGATTCCAGGGATGAGTGACATTAGTTACGTGAATCGACTGGAGAAGCTAAGGTTGTTCTCCTTGGAACAGAGAAGGCTGAGGAGATTTTATAGAGGTATTTAAAATCACGAAGGGTCTAGACAGAGTAGATAGGGAGAAACTGTTCCCATTGGTGGTAAGGTCAAGAACCAGAGGACATAGATTTACGGTGATTGGCAAAAGAACCAAAGATGATATGAGGAAAAACTTTTTTGCACGAGTGGCTAGGATCTGGAATGCACTGCCCGAGGGGATGGTGGAAGCAGATTCGATTGTGGCTTTCAAAAGGGAACTGGATAAGTATATGAAAGGAAAAAATTTGCAGGGCTACGGGGATAGGGTGGGAGTGTGGGACTAGCCGGATTTCTCTTGCATAGAGCCGGCACAGACCCGACGGGCCGAATGGCCTCCTTCCGTGCTGTAACCTTTCTATGATTCTATGAACGAAGATGGGGGTTGAACCAGGGGGAACGACCAGGATGGGAGAAAGTAAGGGTTTTGCTGGGAACAACAGCATCAAAGGAGGAGGTGAGGATGTGATTGAGCAGATTGATAGCTGCAGAAGTATTGTGGCAAATGGAGGGCGAACGGCTAGACAGTTAGGAGTTTGAAAGTGCCGTTGTAAGTTGAGAGGGAGGGTTTTGTCCCCCAGGGGAAGACACAGAAGGAAGTAGGGTTGGAAGGGGGATGTGACTGCTGAGGGATACAAGGAAGTGATGAGAGATGGCCATGTCTATGATTGAGACGATGGGAATAGAGATGCCACGCGCGATGGCAAGTTCGAAGGGGTGGCCGTGAATATGGGTAGGAAAGTTTATAGAGAAAGAGGATAAGGGATGACAAGGGGGCAGTGAACGCAGAAGAGCAAGGGCAAGGTGAGTGGAGATGGAGTTTAAAACCACCATGGACGAGAAGCCGCTCGGTGCAGAGGCTGAAGGAAGAATGGATTGAGAGTATCTGGATGAGAAACTTTAGGAAAGCAGCTACCAATGACATGACCTAGAAGTCTTTTTACATGCACACTGTGTTACTGTGTTTCCCTCATATACAGGGCAGCCTGCATCAATTTATTGGATCAGTTTTTTTTTTGGGAACTATCATTTGTTTGAAATTAAACACTAGAGGAATGATATCTGCTTCCTCTTTTCTTTTATTAAGTACCAGTTTCATTTGTGTTTTGTTTCCTATTGTAATTATTCCACTTCAGCAGCACAAGTCCTCGACTTACCAGCTTTTCTGTTGGATGATGGGGGCTTAGCAGCCTGCGTTACTATCAGGTTTTCAAAGAAGTTCTTTCTTTCTTCACGGCTAGGAAGCTGAACATTGAAAACTTCTCCATAATGGCAAACAAACATCTCTTTTACCTTAAAAATAAAGTTCAATTAAAAGGCAGATGAGAGATTATAATTAAATGGTTGGGCATGTTTTGAAAGGCTGAAACAGTCTTGAGGTTCAGAGTTTGGTTAAATTACTAGTGATATTTATTAACATAAACGCAAAGATTCTGTCACACCCTTCTCACCACACTCCTTACTTGTCTCTACATAACATATATAATTATTTAATAAATCTAATCAAAATGTCGCTGGGAAATTACTTTCTTTCCTTGCAATATTCAGATTGTGTGACTGGATGAAGTGCAGAACAAGTATCATGATGAAAGTACTCAACCATAACATTCAGTGAGAGAAACATCAAAACGGAAAACCACAACCCACAAACCCTAGACATATACTTTCGAGGAATAGCTGGAACACTATTCGTGACCAGTGAAAGTTACATTACTCTGAAAATAATCAGCAAGCCATCAGAATTAAGCCTCAATCAAATGTCACAATCTAGCTCAGACTGAACAAAATATTTAATACAAAATGTACAGGATTTCAGTTATATGAAAATTCACCTCTTCCGGCAGCTCACTGTGCAGGATATCACATGTCGCCAGTAGCAAGATTGGGGTAAATGAGGGAATGTCTTGAAGTAATGTAATGAATGTAGCCCTCAATGTGTCTCCAACTGATTCCCACCACTGATCAATGTGAGGAATATACAGCACACTTGGGGCCGTCCTTCGAGCTTCTCGGAACAGCTAAGCGTATTAAAATAATCATGTAAAATAAAACATGTAAACAACAGGCACAACAATCACTACAATCTTTTCAGGTCTAAAAATGCATTTTCGTTATTGGCAATAGATAAATGACACATACAGCACTAATTTGATGAGAATATGAAATGATTCTGCGCTTGCTTGGTAGGAGTTGGAGAGAACACGTGGGTAAATCAGAACCTCTGCATTTTCTATATATATATATATATATATATATATAAAAAAGATGCCGTCTGGCATTTTCCATTAGTTGGTTCTGGAATGCTAGTGAGAAACCCAATATCCTCGACCAGACACATCTGTGGAAGGTAAAGCCTTGAGTTGTCATTCTGAATCGAGAGTATTTATCATCAAATGCTGCACCAGTTCAGCAGCTGGTGTGCGAGAGACTAGCCACAACCTAGCTCCTTACTGTGAGAACAGTAGCTAAGTGAATGTGGATAGTTTGTTTATACATCTCAACCCTTGTTCTGCAAACTGCAAATGCCCCATGTGTAATTTTTTTTCCACTATACGCCCAGCTGTTTGGAGATGAGCCTTCCGTGGGATTGGGAGCCTTCCGATAATTTCATTGAACATTACACACCGCAGGGAAATCAGCTGCAGGATAGGTAAGTGACTGGGTTTCAAAGTCCCTGTGCCAGTTTGGAACAAATTCTCGATTCCTCCCCTCCCCCACCCCTCAAAACTGAAGTAAAGCCCAGCCAAGAATCAAGGTTAAAATGTTGTAGACAGGGCAATTTAAATACAAACAGTTCTTCAAAAAAGCCTACTATCAGATGAGAATGGAGACAGACACCTACTTTTAGGATGTTTACTTCACCCATTCCTTTCAGTTGTGCTTATCCTATTTAAATATAATTTGTGCATGTCTTTAGCACCACTGTGCCAGACTGGGAAAGATATTTTTTGTTCTCATACCAAGTCAGACCACAGCAGCAAAGTGTGCGGCAGGTAGAATCGCAAGGTACGTGTGCGCGTGAGTGGAGGAAGGCGCTGCATAAAACAAGTAATGTTCAAACATGACCTGAAGGGATGATCAATAACAGTGACTCTTTTTTTTTTAAAAAAGCTCCAACTGTTATCCATATTGATGGTATGCAGTACCTGCAGAAAAGGATATAATGGTAGTTCCCTGGTGAAAAAATACAATATTACAAGGTGAATGTCTCCATAAGGGTGGCTTTATAAATCTATTCTGGAAAGACTGAATTGAATTTAAAAATAACTTCAATTGAACAATAATTTATGGTCACCTCACTGGAAGCACATAACTTTCAGATGCAGCCAAACTACAATGTCTAATTTGGTTGATACTTTTCTCATTTAAAAATGAACAACAACCATGTTCCCACTAAAATGTATATCCGGATAATTTCAACTATGCATATTCTTACCTGTGCGCAGGTTTCTTCAGGTGATGTGGCACTGACGCCATATAATACTGGAAGATCTAGTGTATGCACAGCATATTTCTCCAAGCTGTGAAGCAGTGCTGGGGCAAGATGTGAACTCTGACCTGAACCCGGTATCCCAGCCAGCAGTAGCCTTGGTCTGTAGGAGGTTGGTTGGTGATAGGCACACCTAACGAAAAAGTATTTTTTTAAAAAAAAAAGTGAAAGGCCATTCATTCATGAATGTTTGCTGCTTGACTTTGAAAGACATGCTTACAATATTTATAGCAATATTTTAGCACCAAAAAGGAAAAAAAACCTTTCAAATGTCATTCAAAAACAAAGTTTGAGAATTTTTTTTGATGTTAGTAAAGCATATGTTAAAGTGCAGTGCAGGAATGAGGAGATAATAGCAAGATTGATGCAGGATCTTCAGTTGACACTCCCTCAAACTGTTGCTAGGTTGTGAGGAGTGATACAGAAAACCCTAATCTTCCAAAACGTAGCTATACAAACCTGTCAGCCCATGGATCACAGAAAAAGACATACTACGTCAGTGTTTTACATGTCAATCTCCTGTAGCATTGCACACGGGGAGTCAAAACCAAGTGTAGTCTTCAGGGGAAGTGGGATTAGAGGGCGTGTATATGTAAATCAATCCCCATTTTAAAGTGATACATTTTGTCCTTATTTTTTTATTTCCATTATAAATTCTTGTGTCCACTTTTATAAATGGAAACTGCCTATGTGAACTTGCCACACTGCAATTACACCCTTCCACTAGTGGTAGTGATGCAGCATCTACACTGGCAAGAGGGTATAGTTACACTGACATATTTACAGAAGCAGTTTGCTTTGTAAAGAATGAACTTGCATTTATATAATGCGTTCATGTCCTCAGGATATCGCAAAGCACTTTACAGTAAATGAATTACCTTTGAAATGTAGTCACTCGTTTTGTAGGGAAATGCGGCAGCCAATTTGCACAGGGCAAGGTGCCACACACAACAATGAGATAAGTACCCAGTTAATCTGTTTTTGGTGACGTTGGGATAAATGTTGGCCACGACACCAAGAGAACTCCCCCGCTCTTCTTTGAATAGTACCATGGGATCTTTTACGTCCACCTAAGCAGACAGATAAGACCTCGGTTTAACATCACATCTGAAAGACAACAACTCTGACAACACAATACTGCACTAAAGTCCTGGAATGGTAAAAGTGGACATGGGAATTTATAATGGAAGAAGTTCACAGAAGGTGCTTAGATGTAAAAAAAATTCTATTGTAAATAAATAAAGGACTGACAAAATTCACTGAATGAGAAATTAGAAAATGAATCTCCAAGTTTACTTCTTAAATTTTGGCAACATATATTGGTTAAAGCTTTAAATGCTGAACATTCTGTAAGTTTGAGTTAAAGTTTTCATATTTACCCCCTATTTTTTTTTTTAAAAAGAGATAAGTGTCACCTTCTCACTAGGTCTCCAAAACCCATTCCTCAAGCAAATGGGAGTTCTGCCCCTAGGCATGTGCCTGCACCATTCTTCAGCAAACTGCTGAGGAGCTTCCCAATGTTGTTACCCCTCTCAAATGGTACTGCCAGGAGAAAAATCATGGACCCAGAAAACTCACGCATGGTTTCGCATATTTCCTAACTAAGGCACTACTAATGTCTCACCATCTTGCATCATGTTCAGCTTTCGTTGCCATAAGTCAAAGTCCAATGTAACATTACAAACAAGTACATAATAAACAGTGTTTTCAATTAGGACACCCGTTAATGGTTAAAATTGTAAAATTATGCAAATGTGTGGATGGTTTGGTGATGTAGCAGTATTTCTTCTCTCATTTGAGTGAAAACAGGATTATAATTCGAAGGGGCACAGTAAGGTTTCCAGCCAATGACTAGACATTTATGCAGTTGAAATAAATTTCTGTTATAAAGACCCTTCATGTATTACTCTTACAACTGCATCCCTAACATTTTAGCTATTTAAAATTATCATTTTGATTACATATTAAAGACAAATCTCTGACAACAAGCTTCAATGTTATATCCACTACCTGTACATCAATTCCTGTTGGCAAATGAAAGATATTCTACAGAATATAAAGAACATTTTCTTACCTGCTGTAGCAGAGGAAGGATCCATTATCTCCCCGTTTAGTGGCTGATTTCTGGAGTGGTCCAATTTCAAAAACAGATGGACCTTCATCATCACTGTAGATGCCATCATTTAGTATATGACTTATTCCATCTGATTTGAAAGGGAATTGCATAAATATTTGAAAATGAAGAATATTACAGGATATGGGGAAACAACACAGTGGAGAGCTCCCAAGAACCAGTAGCAGCATAGGCACAATTGGCCAAATGATCTCGTCCTGTCCTATAATTTCTATGATTTTAAAAAGCTTGGTATCCCATTCACAGCACAAATGCTAAACCTAAGGCAGATTTACACTATAAATGTTGATACCTGACTTCTGAGGGAGTGAAATCTCCAAGTCTGAGGCACAAAGTGGAATCCTGCTTTTGGTGCCAGGATCACTATAAACAGGCAATGCCGACACCAAAGGCAGAGGGGGGGTGCAATAAAACGTGGTTGCGCCCTTCAGATAATGAAAAAGTTTCACCACCATTTACCTATACAGAGCTCTTCTGCGCACTGGCAACAGTCATGTTTCCTTTTGCCACCAGTCTACTCTCACTGTGGTGGTTATATTACCAGACTAGTAATCCAGAGTCCTGGACTAATAATCCAGAAAACACTAGTTCAAATCCCACTATGGCAGTTAGAGAATTTGAATTCAGTTATATAAAAAAATAATCAGGAAATAAAAAGCTGGTATCAATAAAGGTGACCATGAAACTATCATAAAAACCTAACTGGTTCACTGCCGTCCTTACCCAGTCTGGCCCACGTGACCCCAATCCCATACCAACATGACGACTCTTAAGTGCCCTCTGAAGTGGCTTGGCAAGCCACTCAGTTGTCAGGGCAACTAGAGATAGACAATAAATTCTGGCCTTGCCTGTGATGCCCACATACTGAGAATGAATTAAAAAAAATTGTTGCTAATATCACCCCCTATTGTAAATTGAGTTTTAACAGCAGGGGTGATTGCAATTCAAACAGTATAAAACCACTTTAAAAGGCTTGGAACTGCAAAAAGGATATATTAATCTGCACACAATTGACACTGGCAGCATACATAACCTGACCGATATTTAAGAAATGCTATTGATGTTCAGTAGAAACAAACAAAACCCAGGGGAAGAAGAAGCTACTAATGGCTGATGGGAGCTATTTTCCCCAACGCACACCTGCAGAGGAGTTCCCAGTGCAGTTTGAAAGACTGCCTTCCATTAAAAATGAACATAGCTTGCCTGGAATGCAGTCTGCTACCCCAATTATGTGTTCCCAAGTCTTTGCTTCACCTTTAAGCTCAATATTTGGGAACTGGGTGGGCAGCAAGTTAACATGTTGCCATTTTACCTCTGAAATTTTGGATCTCAATCCAGCCTGGATTGAAGGGACCAGCTGCAACAATCCTACATGGAACCCATTTAGACAATATGAATCCAGATTATAGTGAATCCGCAACAAAAACTGCCTAGAATTTGGCACAAAAAAAATCACAATCTCACTCAAAGGCCACACAGATAGCTGGTGCAGATGGTGAAAAGTTCATACTGGTGCAGTAGGGCTGCTCATGAGATGGAGCTGAAGGCAGATCATGGGGTAGAGGAGAGCGAGCGTTTTATTCTGCATGTGCCCTTGCTGTTATCTTAGCTTAGAGTACTTAATGCTGAGTGCCAAAAATGGCAAGTACCTTCAGTTAATTTGTATCCCTTACCTCACGAGCACAAAACTTAACTCCACAAAACCAAGACCCACACTTATACTTGAGCACTGTGCAGCTACTTAATAACCTCGATGGTTTCAGAGCTGTAGTTAATAGTAATTCTCACCAATCTTGCAGTTCTTTTTAAAATCTTGCTCTGCATGTGGGAAAATCTTTTTCAACGCTTCCAGAATTCTACTGAAGGTGTTCTCTAGGAGTGGTCTGACAACAAACGACAGCGCCTGTCCAGGTGAGGCCACCATCCGCTGAGAAGCAGGCACGATCTTCTGCATGGCCATCACAAAATCGCGTGCTACGATGTTAATGGAAGATACATCGAGTTGTAATTTCTCACTGGTGACATAAATCTGGGGGTAACGGCGGCGCAAGGCACATAGGGCTGCTTCAGCGCAGACAGATTTAATATCAGCACCACAATAACCTATGGGACAAAATAGATTGGTTAGTTGATGTTCACATATATTAAGCAATATTGTTCAATTAGGTAAATCCTTCTAACCTCACACAGTATTTAAGGTTGTAGACAAGTATAACTCAGGTGTACATATCCAGTTTATTCTTCATTTATCCGGTGTAACAGATTGCTTACCTACACACTTTTCTGCCAATTCTTGCAGAAATGCATCTGATGGCTTTGGATTCCAGTCCCTGGTATGGATCTTCAAAATCTCTTTACGGGCCTGTAAGCAAATTTGAAATGGGTTAGAAGACAATAAACAAAACAATTTCATTAACGCACTGGTAGACAGCTCACACTCTTTCTAGAGAAGGTTGACTTTATGCACCACACGAGAAGTATAAACGCCGGCACAGACCAGTTGGGCCGAATGGCATGTTCCTGTGCTGTAAATTCTATGTAATTTTGCAAATAGTATTTTTTCCCCCAATCACTCCAAGGATCTAATGCACAAATAATAGGTTTGTATGAGCCTGAAAAGTGGTGGTTGTGATTTAGACACCAACATTTCTCTGGATTAGGAAAAACAGTAATTTTAACAGGATAAAACTAAAATCAGTGCCACACAAGAACACAAAGATAAAGTGAATGACGGCAACACAAGTAGAACTAAAAAGTGTACATTGACACTAGAGGTAAAACAGAAACTGCTTCCGTACAATGTTTTAACCCTTTGCCCACCTCCAGCAATCAATGGTGCACAGCTCATCATTCACTGTTTAGTGCACATATTGGAACAAAACTTCCCTTTGTTCTAGCACGCTGTTAAAATCTGGTTCTCATCAATGACATTCTGCTTAAAAATAAAGTCAACTAAAGATTTTGGAAAACATAGGTTGACTGTTGTCATCAGTTGGAACACTACCATAATTAATCACAGCTGTAGTGCAACATATTCCCAGTCTCAGCCAGTCCACAAGGAGAAGTGCCTTACAAAGAGGAGAAAAAAAAAAATCAGAGAACTGCTCTTATACACTTCCCAGCAGCCAGCCAAAGAGTAGCATTGGTAATTGTCTGGGGAGCGGGTCAGCAGCAAGGCTCTCTGCCATAGATGTGGAATGACACTGAGAGACTCCAAATGAACAAGAAATAAACTTACAGCAGTTGAGAGAAACCACACAAGGTTGTCTTGCCAAAATATACTAATAAACTGCATTCCTCTCATTTCAGTAATCAGAAAGTTACTTGCTTTATATTAATCAATTAGCCAAGCCAACTTGCGAGTAGAGCAAGCCTCACACTTACGTCTTTGTCTGGGAGGCCAAAAAGAAATTCCCTATCAAATCGTCCAGGTCTTCTTAAAGCAGGATCAATGGAATCCAATCTGTTTGTTGCACCTATCACCACAATCTCACCTCTGCTATCCAGCCCATCCATCAGTGCTAGCAAAGTCGAAACTATAGAACTGAAGAAAATTTATAACAATAAAATTTCATCACAGCAGGTACAGCAAAAATATAAAAACACTGAAACAAGCAGACTTGTAGAAGTAGAAGCATATAACTAGGGGATCGAGGTTTTTGAGTTTGTTACCGATAGACTTGACTATTCCAATTCTCTCCTGGCCGGCCAGCCTTCCATGGAATCATAGAAAGGTTACAGCACGGAAGGAGGCCAATCGGCCCATTGAGTCCGCGCCGGCTCTATGCAAGAGCAATCCAGCTAGTCCCACTCCCCCACCCTTTCCCCGTAGCCCTACAAATTTTTTCCTTTCAAGTACTTATCCAGTTCCCTTTTGAAGGCCATGATTGAATCTGCCTCCACCACCCCCTCGGGCAGTGCATTCCAGATCCTAACCACTCGCGTGTAAAAAAGTTCACTCACGTCACCTTTGGTTCTTTTGCCAATCACCTTAAATCTATGTCATCTGGTTCTTGACCCTTCCGCCAATGGGAACAATTTCTCTCTGTCTAGGCCCTTCATAATTTTGAATAACTATCAAATCTCCTCGCAACCATCTCTGTTCCAAGGAGAACAATCCCAGCTTCTCCAGTCTATGCATGTAACTATCATCCCTGGAATCATTCTAGTAAATCTCTTCTGCCCCCTCTCTAAGGCCTTCACATCTTTCCTAAAGTGCAGTGCCCAGAACTGGACACAATACTCCAGTTGTGGCCGAACCAGTGTTTTATAAAGATTCATCATGACTTCCATACTTTTCTACTCTATGCCTCTATTTATAAAGCCCAGGATCCCGTATGCTTTTTTAACCGCTTTCTCAACCTGTCCTGCCACCTTCAACGATTTGTGCACACAAACCCTCAGATCTCTCTGTTCCTGTACCCCTTTTAGAGTTGTGCCCTCTAGTTTATATTGCCTCTTCTCGTTCTTCCTACTGAAATAGATCACTTCGCATTTTCCGGTGTTAAATTTCATCTGCCACGTATCCGCCTATGCTGTCTATATCCTCTTGAAGTCTATCACTATCCTCCTCACTGTTTGCTACCCTTCCAAGATTTGTGTTATCTGCAAATTTTGAAATTGTGCCCGTACACCCAAGTCCAAGTTATTAATATATATCAAGAAAAGCAGTGGTCCCAGCAATGACCCCTGGGGAACACTGCTGTATACCTCCCTCCAGTCCAAAAAAACAGTTCACCATTATTCTGTGTTTCCTGTTACTTAGCCATTTCTATATCCATGTTGCTGCTGCCCCCTTTATTCCATGGGCAGCAATCTTGATGATTATCCTACCATGCGGCACTTTATCAAATGCCTTTTGAAAGTCCATATACACCACATCAACTGCATTGCCCTCATCTACCCTCTCTATTACTTCATCAAAAAAGTCTATCAGGTTGGTTAAACACAATTTGCCTTTAACAAATCCGTGCTGGCTTTCCCTAATCAATCCACTCTCATCCAAGTGAATGTTAATTCTGTCCCGCAATATCGTTTCTAAAAGTTTCCCCACCACCAAGGTTAAACTGACTGGCCTATAGTTGCTGGGTTTATCCTTACACCCTTTTTTGAACAAGGGTGTAACATTTGCAATTCTCCAGTCCTCTGGCACCACTCCTGTACCTATGGATGTTTGGAAGATTATGGCCACTACCTCCACAATTTCCACCCTTACTTCCCTCAGCAAGCTAGGATGCATCCCATCCGGACCAGGTGACCTATCTACTTTGAGTACAGCTAGCCTTTCAAGTACCCCTTCTTTATCAATTTTTAGCCCATCCAGTATCTCAACTATATCTTTCTTTACTGAGACTCTGGCAACATCTTCTTCCTTGGTAAAGAGATACAAAGTACTCATTTAGTACCTCAGCCATCCCCTCTGCCTCCATGAGTAGATCTCCTTTATGGTCCCTAATCAGCCCCATTCCTCTTCTTACTACCATCTTCTGCCCTCCATAAACTTGAGCTCATCCAAAACTCTGTTGCCCGTATCCTAACTCGCACCAAGTCCCGTTCACCCGTGCTCGCTGACCTACATTGGCATCGCCTCGATTTTAAAATTCTCACCCTTGTGTTCATATCCCTCCATGGCTTTGGCCCTCCCCATCTCTAACCTCCTCCAGCCCTACATCCCTCGAGAGCTCTGCGTTCCTCCAATTCTGGCCTCTTGCACATCCCCGATTTGAATCGCTCCACCATTGGCGGCCGTGCCTTCAGCTGCCTAGGCCCTAAGCTCTGGAATTCCCTCCCTAAACCTCTCTACTCCTTTAAGACAATCCTTAAAACCTACCTCTTTGACCAAGCTTTTGGTTACCTGCACTAATATCTCCTTATGTGGTTCGATGTCAAATTTTGTTTGATAACGCTCCTTTAAAGCGCTTTGGGATGTTTTACTACTTTAAAAGGCACTATATAAATGCAAGTTGCTGTTGTTGTTTAAATCGATAAAAATCACAATCATAGAAATGCAGAGTTTTGAACTTAATGTTTAAGTTGAAAACACCAAAAAATAAAGCTGAAAATGTGCTCTGCAGGGTTCTCCATAAATCCATTAAAAAATACCATCTGGACTATTGGCCAGAAATTTATGATCAAATAGCTCATCATGCTATACGTTCTTTTCCTGGTGAATAACGAGGTCTTGCTTTTGACCAAAAGAAAGGAACAAAAAAAATGTACTGAATTTAGTGAAATGCAGTGGGGGACATTATGGAAAATAAATGTCTAAATAGGAAAAAGTTAATAAAAACAGGAAAGCCCATCTATAACCAATACATTCCTATTTTCTTTAAAATATGCAATTAATAATTGAAATTCGTGATACAGGGGAGATATCCCCAACTTCAGCAGCTCCATTCCAGTTCAGATACAAGATATCAAGTAGCAAGATGGGCTTACTAATACACTGAACATTAACTGATATCAGATTACCATATTATCAACAGTGCAAAGTATGCTATCCTGTTTTTAAAAAAAACCTTTGCATCCTTACCTGTGTATCTGATCCTGCCTGCTGGAGCGAACAGGGGCTAAGCCATCTACTTCATCAAAGAAAATAATTGAAGGACGCATTAAAAAGGCCTTAAAAAAAAAAGAAAGTTACTTATATCAAACTTTCTTCTCAGAGGACAAATATTTATATAATTCAAAGCCAGTTAGATTAAGTACCATCTCAGCTGTTTTTACAATGAGAAATTTTATAGGCAACACAAAATTAATTGTTTGAAGTCATTTACAATAGAAAAAAAATGAAAATGCTTGGATTAGAGAACGGTTGGTCCCAGGGTCCAGTTCTGGGTCCACTTTTCTTTTAGATGTATATAGAGATGATTTCAACTTGAGCATAGGGAGTTCAATATAACAATTTGCTGATGACAGAAAAATAGGGGGTTTGGTACAAACAGTGGGAGGAGAGAGACATGAGCAGACAGGTGGCAGATGCAATTTTATGTGGAAAAGTGTTAGGTAATAAATTTTTGGAACAAAAACAGGAAATAGGAGTATATACACACAACGGCTATATGCTGAAATAAACAGACACCTAGGGGTTTAAATATATAATTCCTTGAAAGTGAGAGTGCACATAAATAAGTCCATAAAAAGGCCAATAGCATGGGATTTATAAATGGGTACAAGAATAATGAGATGATGGTAAATCTCTATAATGCAATGATTAATGCTTAGGCCACAGGTATAGTACAGTGTGCAGTTTTAGGCACCACATTACAGGAAGGACATTGATGCCTTAGACAGCGTAGTTTTACCAGGATAAGAAACAATAGTTATGAAGAGAGGCTGGAGATACTGGGACTATTTCCACTTGGAACAGAGCTGGTTAAGAATTAAGAGGTTTTTTTTTAAAACGAAGGATTTTGATTCAGCGAATAGGGAAAGACGATGGGGTGGAAATTCACCGGTGCCTGGTTTCGAGGCGACACAGCCGCCAACGCACATCCGAACCCGAAATTGGGCCTTGGACCTCATCTAAATAATGTGTGGAAGCGAGAGAGGCAGCAGGAGCTCGCCTTTTTGCATCAACTGGTTTAAAGGCTACCTGCCTCGCGGACAGAGGCCTCGGGTAAGAAGCTGTCCTACACAAACATATCACTTTACTGGGTGAAAAAGGTCTACTATTTATTTTTTAATGATCTAGTTAGCAGCTCAAAAAACTTTAGACTCTTATTAAAAAAAACACTTAAATGCATAAACAATATCGCAATGTGAAAAAGGGTCATCAAATTTTCTAGTTACCTGATCAAAAAGTAACCTTAGCTGCCGTTCAGATTCTCCTACCCATTTACTGAGGCAGTCTGCACCCTTTCGCATGAAGAAAGACACCCTCCGGTCTCCCTGGCTGCACTCGTTGGCCAGGGCTCTGGCAACAAGGGTCTTCCCTGTACCAGGGGGACCATAGAATAAGCAACCTCTAAAAATTGAAAGATAAACAACTTTTAAAAATAATTCTTTTTTTGTGCTAAATTGTTTACAAAAGGCGGCATTTTAAAAGTGACAAATTAATTCAGTTCTGGTGGATTCAGCCCTACCCACTGTAGCATACCTCCTATGAGTTAACGGGAGAGTATTGCTGACATTGCATAAGGGAACATACGACTCAACCTAGCTTTGCGTACAGTTGACAGAGAACGAATAGGAATTATAAACGTAATGGGCTCAATTTTAAAACCGAGCCGGGAAGGGGGCGGGAGGTCAATTTGAGGCCGGGAAACCCATTAGTATGGGCTTCCCAGACGTCCATACGATTTTGACGTACGGACGTCTTTTATTTCTTTTTGGTCGGTTTCCCGTCCGACTGACTGGCCTGATTGACAGGCTGGTCTCAGTCAGACGGGAGAGCAGCCAGGGAGAGGACGTGTTCAGGTAAGTCTTTGTTTGTATGGATTGGGGTGGGGGCATAGGTTGGCAAGGGCGGGTCGTGAGTCATGGGGGATGGGATCGGGAGTCAGTCACGGCAGGGGGTGTCCGGATCAGGGGTCATCGCAAGGGTCCGTGATAGTTGAAGGGGAGGCCCGCGATTGTTGTGGGGGGTGGGGGGAGGGGTTCGGTGCAGATAGGCTTGGTGGGCCTGGGGGAAGCACTCCTGTAAGACAGAAGGCCTGGGAATCCCGGCTCCCCGGGGTTGAAATCGGGAATTCGAGAAAAATGGAGGCCTCCTTGAAAGATTTTAAGGCCCGACCCGCCTCCTGGGAGTAGGTTGGTCGCCCGCCCCTCTTCTCACCCTGTGAAAACTGGAAATGGGTGGGTTGGAGGCAGGTCTGAAATGGTGGCAATTTTCAATGCCCCCCCCCCCCCCACCCACTTGTTTTTTTACTTTGAAAATTGAGCCCAATATTTCCCAAAGCTTTTTATGAATATTTTAAACTTATTTAGTTTGATTGCATTTCATTGGTTGCTCTCTCTGTAGCCATATACACCTGTACACACAGACGTTCATTTTGTTACAGATTCAAAATAATTTATAAAAGTGCAATTCAGAGCTGGAGCCGGGTACGGATGCATTCTAAATTTACTACTTAAACTTCAGCTCATTCAAAACCCTGCTGCCCATATTCTGACTCACACCAAGTCCCGTTCACCCATCACCCCTGTGCTCGCTAACCTACATTGGCTTCTGGTCCAGCAACGTCTCAAATTTAAAATTCTCATCCTTGGGTTCCAATTCCTCCATGGCCTCACCCTTCCCCATCACTGTAAACTCCTCCAACCCTACAACCATTTGAGAACTCTGCGTTCCTCCAATTCTGGCCTCTTGCGCATCCCTGATTTCCTTTGCCCCACCATTTGCGGCCTTCAGCTGTCTAGGCCCCAAGCTCTGAAATTCCCTCCCGAAAACACTCCACCTCTCAGCCCTCCTTTAAGATACTCCTTAAAACCTACCTCTTTGACCAAGCTTTTGACCACCTGTTTCTAATATCTCCTTATGTGGCTCGGTGTCAAAATTTGTTTGATAATCGTTCCTGTGAAGCGCCTTGGGACATTTTACTATGTTAAAGGCACTATATAAATGCAATCTATTGTGGTCCGAATAGAACAGTTTCATCATCTGATTTTCCATAAGCAACACCATTGCAGATATGCTAGCATAGAAAGAATCTTGTGTCTAGCATGCATTTATTACGCCTTGTGAAAGATGCAAAAACAATTTTTTTTAAAATCCAATTATTGAGCTGGAGATTGGAATTTACGAGCAGCTTTCCTTTCCCGTGGATGGCCTTAGCAGTTCAAAATCAGCTGGACTTAATAACAGCAATAGACTTAAAAGGGACAGGCTATGTTAGTAGCTAAGCAGCATAATTATGTTCCAAATCCCTGACTACCCATGAGCAATAGCAAATGGAGATCAGAGCGTAACATTAAATAAAGGACTTTCCTACACTTTAAACACACAAGACAGACAGTTATGCAGTTTACAGATTAGCATAGCGCAGCAAGACCTCAAGCTAAGCATAAAACTTAATTTTATTAAAAATAAAAATCTAGTATCAATTTATATTTTTTGTTCTCCTTTAATATACTGACCCCATATTTCAATTAACCACCTCAGTCCATGATGGACCCATAAAACAACATTATTTAAGCTGATAAGCAGAAGGGCCTTCCTGTACCTTGGAGGCTGAATCTTAAATCTTTCAAACACTTCAGGGTAAAGCAATGGAAAAACCACCATCTCCTTCAGTGCAGCAATATGGCTTGAAAGTCCACCCACACTATTGAAACGAACCTAAATATATAACAGAAACAAATGCCACTTTTAACAAGATTTTAACTACATGCATTTTTCCTACATATGCTTCCCCCCCCCCCCCCCACCAAGTATCTGTAAACTAGAATAAACTGTATCAAAGTGATCTACACAGCCTTTTATACTTACACCATTCATGTTATAAAGTTCCGAGTATAGTATACCTGCCTTCTTTCATCCAATTTGTGCTGCCAAGTTAATACAAAGTGAATCTGACATGGATATTGAGTGATTTCTGCCAAAGATAACAATCATCCTACTGGCTGTGGGGCTCATGCCAAACTTGCCAGAATTCAATAGGATTAAAAAAACTGCAGACCCCACCACCCCCCCAAAAAATCTGAAGCAAGTGCAGTTTTCATTCAGTGTACCTGATAAAACGGGGCTTCCGGACAACATTACATTTAAAAAAACTGGTATTTTATCTGCTTTTATGTAAAACTGACAGCCATAGATAGTGTATTAAATAAGCAAATACTGTGTATTACTTTGATAACTGCAACTGAGGCAGTTTGCACTGCATGACAGTGCAGAAGAGGAAAGCAGAAGAGGAAAGCAGAAGAGTCAGTATAAGACTTTTTCCGTATCTATTTATAAAACCTTAATTCTTAATATTGCAATGGCGCGTCTTCACTGTTGCTGATTGGTATGTGTTCCATGTTAACCACATGACACCAATCAAACTACAATCAAAAATTAGAGGTATCTTAAATACAAGACTATCAAGGACCCCATTAAAGCATGAAACTAACAGAATCTGTAATACAAAACTACAGTTCTACGGAACCAAGGGTAAATTCCAATCTTGGGTGTAAATGGTCAGGAAACCCCCTCACAATGAGGAGGATGACTGCTTTATATTCAAAGGCCTCCATCCAATGCCAGAAAAACATCTCCCTTCTTTAGGAGAAAATGATGACATTTGTTCAGCCATCCTGCAACCACAATCAGGTTCCAAGGAAGGGATCAAGATAGAGCAACTGAAGTTCCTGATGAAATGCACCATCTAGCATGGTACAGAGCCAACCTGGAAGGTCTCAGGTTTCAACCCTGCTACATATCAAGTTAGCTCTCAGCCAGGACAGCAAAAACGGACTACAATAAACCTCAATGTCAATGATCTGTTGGGGGGGGGGGGGTTTAAGGAGAAAAGAGAAACTAAAAGTCAGCCAGAGGGATTCTTGCAAAGACCCTTCTGCAGATGAGGGCAAAGTCAGGAAGTGGAGAAAATGGAAGAAAAGGAGTTTAAACGACTCGACTAAAAAATATGGTTGCAACTTCCAAAGAAAAAGGCACATTGGCTTCTGGGAACTAAAATACAGAATCATAGAATGATTACAGCACAAAAGGGGCCATTCAGCCCATCGAGTCCGTGCCAGCTCTCTGCACGAGCAATCCAGCTAGTCCCACTCCCCTGCCCTATCCTTGAAACCCTGCAAATTTATTCCCTTCAAGTACTTATCCAGTTCCTTTCTAAAACCCACGATTTCATCTGCCTCCACCACCCTCTCAGGCAGTGCATTCCAAATCACAACCACTCGCTGTGTAAAAAAGGTTTTTCTCATGTCGCCTTTGGTTCTTCTGCCAATCGCCGTAAATCTATGTCCTCTCGTTCTTGACCCCTCTGCCAATGGGAACAGTTTCCTCTCTATCTACTCTGTCCAGACCCTTCATAACTAAGTCCCTCATTCTGGAATCATTCTAGTAAATCTCTTCTGCATCCTCTCCAAGGCCTTCACATCCTTCCTAAAGTGTGGTGCCCAGAACTGGACACAATAGTCCAGTTCTGGGCTGAATCAGTGTTTTATAAAGGTTCATCATAACCTCCTTGCTTTTGTACTCTATGCCTCTATTTATAAAGCCCAGGATCCCATATGCTTTCTACACCGCTTTCTCAACCTGCCCCGCCACCTTCAAAGATTTGTGCACATATACCCCCAGATCTCTCTGGTCCTGCACTCCTTTTAGAAATGTACCCTTTAGTTTATATTGCCTCTCCTCGTTCTTCCTACCGAAATGTATCACTTCACACTTTTCTGCACTGAATTTCATCGGTCACATGTCCACCCATTCCACCAGCCTGTCTATGTTCTCTCGAAATCTATCATTATCCTCTGCACTGTTCACTATACTTCCAAGTTTTGCATCGTCTTCAAATTTTGAAATTGTGCCCTGTACCCCCAAGTCCAAGTCAAAAAAAGCAATGGTCCTAGTACCGGCCCCTGGGGAACATTACTGTATACCTTCCTCTGGTCTGAAAAGCAACCGTTCACCACTACTCTCTGTTTCCTATTACTTAGCCAATTTCGTATGCATGCTGCCACTGCCCCCTTTATTCCATAGGTTTCAACAAGCCTATTATAAGGCACTTTATCAAAGTGTTTTTGGAAGTCCATATGCACCACATCAACTGCATTGCCCTCATCAACCTCTCTAATACCTCGTCAAAAAAACTCAATCAAGTTGGTTAAACACAATTTGCCTTTAACAAATCAGTGCTGGCTTTCCTTTATGAATCCACACTTGTCCAAGTGACTGTTAATTCTGTCCGGGATTATCATTTCTAAAAGTTTCCCCACCACTGAGGTTAAACTGACCGGCCTGTAGTTGGTGGGTTTATCCTTACACCCTTTTTTGGACAAGGTTGTGACATTTGCAATTCTCCAGTCCTCTGGCACCACCTCTGTATCTAAGGATGATTGGAAGGTTATGGCCATACGTCTGCAATTTCCACCCTTGCTTCCCTCAGCAACATCGAATGCATCTCAAGCGGACTGGGTGACTTATCTACTTTAAGTACAGCCAACCTTTCCAGTACCTCCTCTTTCAATTTTTAGCCCATCCTGGATGGGCTAAATATAAAAGTGGAAAGAATTTAATGTAATACATTTAATGCCCCATTCATGCAATTCTTGCTTCACTGCTTTAACTACCAAAAAATTCCAATAATTTAGCAGAAATATCCCCATTTATGGATGTTATTCTCTCCAGAGGTGGAGGGAGCAGGGCTCTTCCATTCTTGACTGAGTTTGCTCTAAGTTTGGTAGCTGAGAAGTTTAAGGAAAGCCCACGCCCCAACCACACTTGTGGAGTGAGAAGTCAGGATCCTATTCATTCCTTAAAGTTCAGCAGGATGAATAATTAAGAGTGCAGTGACAAGTTCTTTTTTCAAAATTCCACTGGATCTTCAAACCATTGAACTTCACAGACTTGACTCATTCCTACCAATAAAGGTGAAGCCACCTTTTTCCGCCAGCTTAGAGGCCCAATCATCCAAATCTGCAATACAGGGCTCAAGTCAACAACATGCTGGCTGCAGCATGTACCATAGCTTGCTGTTTGCTTTTTTTAAAAATTCGTTCATGGGACATGGGCGTCGCTGGCGAGGCCAGCATTTATTGCCCGTCCCTAATTGCCCGCGAGAAGGTGGTGGTGAGCCGCCGCCTTGAACCGCTGCAGTCCGTGTGGTGAAGGTTCTCCTACAGTGCTGTTAGGAAGGGAGTTCCAGGATTTTGACCCAGCGACAATGAAAGAACGGCGATATCTTTCCAAGTCGGGATGGTGTGCGACTTGGAGGGGAACGTGCAGGTGGTGTTGTTCCCATGTACCTGCTGCTCTTGTCCTTCTAGGTGGTAGAGGTCGCGGGTTTGGGAGGTGCTGTCGAAGGAGCCTTGGCGAGTTGCTGCAGTGCATCCTGTGGATGGTACACACTGCAGCCATTGTGCGCCGGTGGTGAAGGGAGTGAATGTTTAGGGTGGTGGATGGGGTGCCAATCAAGCGGGCTGCTTTGTCCTGGATGGTGTCGAGCTTCTTGGGTGATGTTGGAGCTGCACTCATCCAGGCAAGTGGAGAGTATTCCATCACACTCCTGACTCGTGCCTTGTAGATGGTGGAAAGGCTTTAGGGAGTCAGGAGGTGAGTCACTCACCGCAGAATACCCAGCCTCTGACCCGCTCTTGTAGCCACAGTATTTGTATGGCTGGTCCAGTTAAGTTTCTGGTCAATGGTGATGCCCAGGATGTTGATTGTGGGGGATTCAGCGATGGTAATGCCATTGAACGTCAAGGGGAGGTGGTTAGACACTCTATTGTTGGAGATGGTCATTGCCTGGCACTTGTCTGGCGCGAATGTTACTTGCCACTTATTAGCCCAAGCCTGGATGTTGTCCAGGTCTTGCTGCATGCGGGCTCGGACTGCTTCGTTATCTGAGGGGTTGCGAATGGAATTGAACACTGTGCAATCATCAGCGAACATCCCCATTTCTGACCTTATGATGGAGGGAAGGTCATTGATGAAGCAGCTGAAGATGGTTGGGCCTAGGACACTGCCCTGAGGAACTCCTGCAGCAATGTACTGGGGCTGAGATGATTGGCCTCCAACAATTACTACAATCTTCCTTTGTGCTAGGTACGACTCCAGCCACTGGAGAGTTTTCCCCCTGATTCCAATTGATTTCAGTTTTACTAGGGCTCCTTGGTGCCACACTCGGTCAAATGCTGCCTTGATGTCAAGGGCAGTCACTCTCACCTCACCTCTGGAATTCAGCTCTTTTGTCCATGTTTGGACCAAGGCTGTAATGAGGTCTGGAGCCGAGTGGTCCTGGCGGAACCCAAACTGAGCATCGGTGAGTAGGTTATTGGTGAGTAAGTGCCGCTTGATAGCACTGTCGACAACACCTTCCATCACTTTGCTGATGATTGGGAGTAGACTGATGGGGCGGTAATTGGCTGGATTGGATTTGTCCTGCTTTTTGTGGACAGGACATACCTGGGCAATTTTCCACATTGTCGGGTGGATGCCAGTGTTGTCGCTGTACTGGAACAGCTTGGCTAGAGGCGCAGCTACTTCTGGAGCACAAGTCTTCAGTACTGCAGCCGGGATGTTGTCAGGGCCCATAGCCTTTGCTGTATCCAGTGCACTCAGCCATTTCTTGATATCACGTGGAGTGAATCGAATTGGCTGAAGACTGGCTTCTGTGATGGTGGGGATATCGAGAGGAGGAAATGCCCACAAGTTCTAATGGGTCTCCTGTATATACCATCTCACCTACCCAAAAAAAGTACATTCACAGACAAAAGCTGAAAACCAACAGACAAAATTGAGGCAGTGGGGCAGTGACTTTCTTGGAGATGTTGTTATGTGCACCCATGTCAACAGTTGAGCTTGAAGGGAAGTACAAGCAGCCTTGACAAACAAGTTACACAACTACAAGTTTGCCATTGATTACAGGAAACCTTCATAGTTACTGAAACTTCAGTGCAAATAAAGAAATGAGCATCAAATGGCAATGAATTAACAGCTATTCCCATGATGACATCACAGCAAGTCAATTACCTTTCATTCTTATCGAGCTTTCAATGACCTGCTCTATATTTATTATTAGTGGATGAAATGAAGGAGTGAAAATAATTAAATTTCTGAGGAGGAAGCCCAAACTTCCTTAACTTACGGAAGTATCAATTTGCATTGGATCCACATCTGCCAGGCTAGCACCTATTTTCATCCGATCTTTGCGAATTCCTTTCACGTCATCTTTCTTAACATTCAGTGGGAGACATCTAGAAATATAAAACAATTTTAAGTGGGATTTGTAAATAAAGGCTTGCTTTCCCATATTTGTATATGTAACAGTGAACAATTGATTACAGAGATAATCTTAGACGGCTAAACTATTCAAACAACATAGCAAAATAGTACACCAGTGAACTACTAGGACAGTGGTCTATCTTATTCTGCTGTCGAGAAGCAGAGTTTTTTTTTGCGGGGGCGGGGGGCTGCACAAAAGCCTCCCTAAAGGAACAAAGAGAGCCTGCCCTCAAAGCACTCAGATACATCTCCTATGGCCATGAGTAAGCACGTATAATTTCTGCAAATAACTGTATGACTCAAGAACACATGTCATCTATTTTGTAGTCATGATGTGGAGATGCCGGTGATGGACTGGGGTTGACAATTGTAAACAATTTTACAACACCAAGTTATAGTCCAGCAATTTTATTTTAAATTCACAAGCTTTCGGAGGCTTCCTCCTTCGTCAGGTGACCTGACGAAGGAGGAAGCCTCCGAAAGCTTGTGAATTTAAAATAAAATTGCTGGACTATAACTTGGTGTTGTAAAATTGTTTACAATCTATTTTGTAGTTCTTTTTGTAATTGAAACATCTATACTACATGAATGTCCTTATCCCTAATGGTGAGAAAAATGAACAGCAGATGACACCTCCTCGACTTTTTAAACAGACATTCCTCTGAAATACATAAGGCATGAGTGAAGCCTCCATGTTATGTGTGTCTGGAAGGGTTTGGAAGAATGAAAAGACAAATCCAAAATGGACGAAGGGGGCAGCAGGGTGGGATCTCGTCATTTTAAGAAGGTTTCCATTTAGAGAACAAAGGCAAGCGGATTAGGCATTTTAAAAAAAAATTCTGTGCATCCTAAAGTGGTCAGCAAACAGTCTGAACACATGGACAGAGTGGAGATTGGTAAGTAAATGTTTTCTTTTTAAACTGAGATTGGAAATGGAGTGTCAGGGGACCCTCAGAATAGATGTGGAATCTAAGATGTGGGCCACCCTGGATTTAAAGGCGCGCAGGGGGAAATTTGCTTGCGGCAGATGCTGGAGAATGGAGTCTCTCGAGCGCAACATCTGGGAGGTTAAGCTGCTCCAGGGTCACACGTCCCACACGGCAGTCACCTGAGAGAGGCTGGCAGATAACCAGAGTGAGTTTAGAAGGGGGAACAGGATTCTTGAGCTGTCCAAACTTCGGCTCAGAGTTGTTGAGCTGAAGTCCGAGGTGCTGACATTGCAAAGCATCAGGGAGGGGGAGTGCTACCTGGACACTTTGACTCAGGAGCAAGTCACACTCTTTAGGTTAAGTAGTGGTTTAGATTTGGTTAGTGGGCAGGGACAGGAGGATATGACTGCAAGTCAAGCAAGTAAGGGGACGCCAGATGCAGTGGTGGAGAAGCCTCAGCCTTTGCCCTTGTCCAACAGGAACAAGGTACTTGCTACCTGTATGGATGAGAACAAAGACTATAGGGAGGATGGGCAAATCAACCACAGCACTGTGATACAGGAGGCCATTCAAGTGGGGGGAGCAAAAAGGAACGTGATAGTGTTAGGGGATAGTATAATCAGGTGGATAGATACTGTCTCTGCAGCCGAGACCAGGAGTCCCAAAGGCTGGTGCCAGGGTTAAGGACACCTCCTCACGGCTGGAGAAGAACTTGAAGCAGGAGGGGGAGGATCCAGTTGTCGTGGTCCACGTAGGAACCAACGACATAGGTAGAACTAGGAATGAGGTGGTGCTGATGGAGTTTGAGGATCTAGGGTCCAAATTAAAAAGCAGAACCTCAAAAAGGTAATAATCTCTGGATTAATCCCTGAGAAACGTGCAAATTGACATAGGGACAAACAGATTAGATGGTTAAATGAGTGGCTGAAAGAGTGGTGTGGGAAGCAGGGGTTTCAATTCATGGGGCAATGGTACCAGTACTAGGGAAAGAGGGAGCTGTTCTGTTGGGACGGGATCCACTTAAACCGGGCTGAGACCAGTGTCCTGATGAGCTGAGTTACTACAGCGGTAGATAAGGCTTTAAACTAATGGGGGGGTGGAGAGGGTTCAGGTATGGGTAAATTTATAAGTCTAAAGAGAAGTCAAGGCTGTACAGCAGAGTTGTGATTTGGGTAAAAACAAGCAGAGTGTGTCAGGAAGGGACAGAGTTTAACAAAGGTAAAAGGGCATTAGTGTCTAAGGTCACATCAGGGAAAAATAATAAAAAGTTAAAATTAAAGGCGCTATATCTGAATGCATGAAGCATTCGTAACAAGATAGATGAATTAATGGCATAAATAGAGATAAATGCGTTTGATCTAGTAGCCATTACTGAGACGTGGTGGCAGGGTGACCAAGGTTGGGAACTAAATATTCCAGGGTACTTGACGTTCAGAAAAGATAGGCAAAATGGAAAAGGAGGGGCGAGAGGGTAGCCCTGATAATAAAGGATGAGATAAAGGCAGTAGTGAGAAAGGAAGTAGAATCAGTATGGGTGGAGCTAAGAAATAACAAGGGGCAGAAAACACTGGTGGGAGTAGTTTATAGGCCCCCCTAACAGTAGTTATAGTGTTGGACAGAGTATAAATCAGGGAATTAGATCATGTAACAAGGGTAATGCAATAATCGTGGGGGACTTTAATCTTCATATAGACTGGGTAAACCAAATTGGCAAAAGTAGTTTTCGCTATTCCATTTGCAACCCCTCAGATAATGAAGCAGTCCGTACCCGCATGCAGCAAGACCTGGACAACGTCCAGGCTTGGGCTCATAAATGGCAAGTAGCATTCGCGCCAGACAAGTGCCAGGCAATGACCATCTCTGCAACAAGAGAGTCTAACCACCTCCCCTTGACATTCAACGGCATTACCATCGCCGAATCCCCCATCATCAACATCCTGAGGGTCACCATTGACCAGAAACTTAACTGGACCAGCCACATAAATACTGTGGCTACAAGAGCAGGTCAGAGGCTGGGTATTCTGCAGCAAGTGAGTCACCTCCTGACTCCCCAAAGCCTTTCCACCATCCACGAGGCACAAGTCAGGAGAGTGATGGACTACTCTCCACTTGCCTGGATGAGTGCAGCTCCAACAACAATCAAGAAGCTCGACACCATGCAGGACAAAGCAGCCCGCTTGATTGGCACCCCATCCACCACCCTAAACATTCCCTCCCTTCACCACCGGCGCACCGTGGCTAGTGTGTACCATCCACAGGATGCACTGCAGCAACTCGCCAAGGCTTCTTCGACAGCACCTCCCAAGCCCGTGACCTCTACTACCTAGAAGGACGAGGGCAGCAGGCACATTGGAACAACACCTGCAAGTTCCCCTCCAAGTCACACACCATCCCGATTTGGAAATATATCGCTGTTCCTTCATCGTCACTGGGTCAAAATCCTGGAACTCCTTACCTAACAGCACTGTGGGAGAACCTTCACCACACAGACTGCAGTGGTTCAAGGAGGCAGCTCACCACCACCTTCTCAAGGGCAATTAGGGATGGGCAATAAATGCTAGCCTTGCCAGCGATGCCCACATCCAATGAACAAATTAAAAAAAAGTTTGGAGGACGAGTTCATGGAATGCATTCGAGACAGTTTTCTGGAACAATATGTTGAGGAATCAACTAGCGAACAGGCTATTTTAGATCTAATACTGTGTAATGAGACAGGGTTAATTAGTAACCTCATAGTTAAAGATCCTCTGGGGTAGAGTGATCATAATATGATAGCATTTCATATTGAGTTTGAGAGTGATGTAGTTAAGTCCAAAACTAGGGTCATAAACTTAAACAAAGCCAATTACGTAGATATGAGTGGTGAGTTGGCTGAGGTAGATTGAGAAATTAATGAAAAGATATGACGGTAGATAAGCAATGGGGAACATTTAAAGGTATAATTCATAATCCTCAACGAATATACATTCCCTTGAGGAATAAAAACCCCACGGGAAAAATGATCCAACGGTGGCTAACTAGATAAGTTAAGGATAGTATTAGATTAAAAGAAGATGCTTACAATGTTGCCAAAAAGAGTAGTAAGCCTCATGATTTGGAGGGTTTTAGAATTCAGCAAAGAATGACCAAGAAATTGATGGAGGGAGAAAATTAAATGAGAGTAAATTAGCAAGAAATATAAAAACAGATTGTAAGAGCTCCTACAAGTATGTAAAAAGGAAGAGATTAGCAAAGTAAACGTGGGTCCCTTAGATGCAAAGACAGGAGAAATTATAATGGGGAATAAGGAAATGGCAGGGACAATAAACAAATATTATGTATCGGCCTTCACAGCAGAAGACACAAAAAAACATACTGGAAATAGTGGGGAACCAAAGGACTAATGAGAGTGAGGAACTTAAAGCAATTAAGATTAGTAAAGAAAAAGTACTGAAGAAATTAATGGGACTAAAAGCCAATAAATCCCCTGGACCAGATGGCCTACATCCTAGGGTTTTAAAAGAGGAGGCTGCAGAGATAGTGGATGCATTGGTTTTGATCTTCCAGAATGCCCTAGATTCTAGAATGGTCCCCGTGGATTGGAAGGTAGCAAACGTAACCCTGCTATTCAAGAAAGGAGGGAGAGGAAAAAGGGACTTATAGGCCAGTTAGCCTGACGTCAGTCATAGGGAAAATGCTAGAATCTATTATTAAGGACGTAGTCATACAAGAGGTTGTTACACAAGATTAGGGCTCATGGGATTGGGGGTAATATATTAGCGTGGATTGAGGATTGATTAATGGACAGAAAACAGAGTAGGAATAATCGGGTAATTTTCGAGTTGGCAGGCTGTAACCAGTGGGGTGCCGCAAGGATCAGTGCTTGGGCCTCAGCTGTTTACAATCTATATCAATGACTTAGATGAGGGGACCAAGTGTATTGTATCCAAGTTTGCTGACGATACAAAGCTAGGTGGGAAAGTAAGTCGTGAGGAGGATGCAAAGAGGCTGCAAAGGGATTATAGACAGGTTAAGTGAGTGGTGAGAAGGTGGCAGATGGAGTATAATATGGGGAAATGTGAAATTATCCACTTTGGTAGGAAGAATAGAAAAGCACAATATTTTTTAAAAGGTGAAAGACTAAAAAATGTTGGTAGTCACAAGGATTGATTGTGTAGAATGGATCTATACTCTGGAGTTTTGAAGAATGAGAGGTGATCTCATTGAAACGTAGTAAATTCTTAGGGGGCTTGACAGGATAGATGCTGAGAGGCTGTTTCCCCTGGCTGGAGAGTCTAGATCTAGAGGTCATAGTCTCAAGATAAGGGGTCGGCCATTTAGGACCGAGATGAGGAAAAATTTCTTCAATCAGGAGGTTTGTGAATCTTTGGAATTCTCTACCCCAGAGGGCTGTGGACGCTCAGTCATTGATGGATATTTAGACACTAAGGGAATCAAAAGATATGGGGAACGTGCAGGAAAGTGGAGGTAGAAGATCAGCCATGATCTTACTGAATGGCATAGCAGGCTCAAAGGGCCATATGGCCTACTCCTATTTCTTATGTAATAGCTACAAGGTTTTGAAAGGCAATGAGGACAGCAAGTGACCTTATGGGGTTGGGGAGAAAAAAAGAATAGTCTGGATCAACACTATGGCAAAAGGGGTGGTGCAAAGGCTGGAGTGGAAAGTTGCAAAGACGACAAAGATAGTAGGGGATTCCATACTTAGAACTATAAATAGCATGTTTTACAGCAGTGAAGTCAATGGAAAAGAAAATCGGGCGGAGTGTAAACCGGGCTTCCAATTCGCTACTGTCCGTTTTGGGCTACCACCCAAGATGGATTTGACCCCAAATATGTTATAGTAAAAGTAAGAAACTGCAAATACTGCAAACACACAGATGGGCAGTTGGTGAGAACAGACAAGTCAATATAAAGGGCTGGTGCCTTCTTTAAAAAGCAGGATTCAGTTCTGAAACAGGGCCAAAATGTTGACTTGCCTATTCTCTCCACAGATGCTGACAGGCCTGCTGTGCTATTCTAACATTTGCAGTTTCGTTTCAGATGTGAAACAGAAAAGACATCAAGATAGTGGACAAAGGTGTCTAGCACAGCACAAGTGGAAACATTTCTTTCACTTTGTTTCATGCATTGTTGGTAGAAAGATTGTTGAAAGGCATCAAGACATATTACCTAAAGTCCTGATCCAAGAGCTACTTAACAACCAGATTGTTAAATCAGAAGCTAATTGGGTCCAGCAAAAGAATCTAGCCAGACAACTGAAATAAGGCGGCTTCAGTGTGAGGAAGTGAGATCAGATTGTGAACACAAAAGATATTGAAGACTTTGAAGGCCAGTGTGGAATTTGCCCTCCTCTAAATGGACCTCTCCCAAGTATTGGAGGAAAACAGAAACATCCATGGCTGTAAGAATTATAGGCATACCAACTTCCAACCAATCTTCTGTGTTCAAGAGGTCATTGGGTCTACTAACACGAGGCTGTGAATTATTTGGCACCCCTCCAGATGGATTGCCCACTCATGCTGTGAATGGAGGTGCAACAGTTAGCTGTCACATAGGCCATTTCAACAAGATGATGTACCAAATGACCGAGTACTTTTGGCACCAATCAATCTGTTTGTTTACATAAAAGTACTATGGCATTGTTAATTTAGAGACACAACTGGTTTGGACCAAAATTTGAAAGTGGCCGAGAGGAAAACATACTGCTTGGATTTAAAGCAATTTAAAAAGACTAGAGTTTAGATATTGCCTTATCACACCTCTCAGAATGTCTTCAAGTGCTTCGCAAACAATTACTTTGAATTTCAATGACCTACGTAAGCAAATTTAAGTTCCATCTGGACCCTAGAGATGCCAAGGTTCCAACTTCATGGAGTTTTAGGAATTCTATGGAACAGAGACACTGAAAAACATGCAGTCCTGCAATATGTGGAGAATGTGAAGAAGAGGATTTAACTTGTTTTTTTAAAAAAGATGCGAAAGACTTAATGAAACAGTATCCATAACTTCTAGGGGATGGCAAAAGCATAGGCTTTTCATATTAACACAAAATTTTAAAACATCTTGGGTTGATACAAAAAATTTGGCTTGTCTGAAAAGATTTCCCTTTGCCTCTTAACAAGGCATGCAAAATAGCAGTTAGATTCCTTTGCTTTGTTCTGTCTTTATGTAACTTTCTCTCAACTTCCCATCATTTTTATGGCCCCCTAAAGCGATACTTTTGGAACTATTCTTTTCTTGTTGAACTGGAACTTCTTATCTGTTCTTGACGCTCTATTTCTCACCATCTTAGTTCTCCTGGTCTCTAACTTAAGCCTGGGCAGTTGTGCTCATTTCCGGCCGTTAATACTGGAATTTTCCACAAATGAAAACTCTGCACAACAAATTCTGCTAAGTGTTGCAGAATTATAAGCAACATTAACTCCTCGACCACAGTTACTGACAACCAAATCCCCACACACAGAGCACTCACCAGAAAATATTACCTTCTTCCAACTCCAGTGTATCCATCAGTTTTACATACAAACGTCAAACCTCACAAATCTCATTTTTAAATGGCTTTCTTTGCTGTATATTAATATTACTTCAACCCATCAGCCTCTGAACCATTTCTCCTACATTATTCACTTTACTGCCAGAAGTAGTACCTTAGCGGGACTGATTTATATTCAAACAACAAAGTCCTACAGTTATGATGCAAGTTTTTTTTAAAAAAGAACCAAATGACATCATAAAGTGCAACATCCCACCTTTAGTTCTGACTATATTTAAATAAGCAGCTTAAAAAGTTCTAGCACAAAACATGGCATTTTACACATGTATTTATTAAAAACACATATGGACAGATACTGGCAAAAGCAAGCCATACTTCCATAGGTAGTATCACATCACAATGGCACCAACCTCACACTATTTAGAATTACAGCTCAATCTGTTACAGCGGGTGGGTTGTAGATGAATACAAAGTGAAAGAGTAGTTAGCAAAATAGATTTTAATCTGAGTGGAATTTAACTTATTCTGAAAGGTTTCTCTTTTCTCTTCCCTCCCCACACCCAACTAACTGCAAAGCTAGATTTTTTTGAAAAAAAACATACTCTACAAAATATGCAATTTAGTGCTGGAGTTTAAAAACAAACAAGAAAAACCACATACACCTAAAACCAAATGATCCTCCATTTTACAAGTTTCTCTTTCCAAAACGTGTGACATACCTCAAAAATGCTCTGTTCCTTGTTTTGTTTCTTCTTCTCTCAAAATGCCCCTCCTCATCAGAGGATGAGGAAGAAGAGGTAGAATCACTGCTATGTATTGCATGTCTTCGTCTTTAAGAAGAAAAAACTCTGTAAACACACTTGCTTAAAGTTCTACATGTAGCACGCGTGTTTTAAAGCTTCAGCATTTTTAAAAACTATCTTCTAGTGATCAAGCCAGCAAGTGTCATCTTTTCAGAGACTATGGGACAACTCTTAGGATTTCTAAAAACTCTTTATAAAAGATCATATTGATGCCAATATTTGCACTTTCCTGCTTTTCACGACAGACAGAGCTGCATACAGTTAGAAAACACTGATGCAAAGTCCTACAGCTTTACAACACCGTTATTTGGATTATAGGTGCCTCAAACCCTATTACTACTAGAGGCTGTTAGCCATGGTCAGACCTTTTATAATAACTAGATTGCAGATTATACTTTCATTACAAACCTGGTAATTTTTCTCTTGCAGTAAGGACTACGAGAGCCAGGAGTACCAAATCGAAATCTTCGTCTTACAGGAGAAACCGGGCCACGATAAAACATTCTGCATTTTCGTTGGGGCTCTGGTACAAAGAACATAAATGAAGCAATCACGTTAGACTCTTCTAGTACGTACACAGAGTAGACTGAAGGTTCTCCAAAACACATTGTACAAGAATGATTGGCAGTTACCTATTGGTCTGCAATTTCATACAAGTAAAAGCCAAAAATGAGAATTTGCAGAATCACACAGCTTTGGTTTTACAGAGATGCTGTTCCATAGAATAAGCAGAGCAACTCACCTTTAATGACACGATCTAGCTATTACCTATATTTCAATTCTAGCACTCACTGCACTAAAAATTAGTGATCGAATCATTCCCATCTTTAAAAACTGTAGAGTTCTTGCACCTCTTCTTGAAAGACCTAAATTAAGTACCCATTCAAATCATATTTCAAAAAAATGTGAAGTTTTAACTCCCTGCAATCATGTCTCCTGCTACCGAGCAAAGTTAGGAGTTTGTGACAGAAACTTTATATCAGGCCGGAAGTGTCTTTTCCATATTGGGAAAGACCCATTATCGATGTCCTTGGTGAATTGTAGTCTATTCAATTCCCTTTAAGTTTTGTGATTGTAATGTTATGTAAACAAACGTTTGCTGTGATAAACATGGTTATAATTACTTACTGTTTCTCCTCTCAGTCAACCCGTCGCAACCAGGAGACCCATCATTAACTATGGGATATGAAGAGGTAATGTTTAAACAGATGTGGATTCAAGTCACAATTTTTGAATTATAATTACACTAGTTGTTTATACGTTCATTAAGAATCAGCCATTTAGTAACATCATAGAACAAAAACATTACAATTGACTGAAACAAACCCCAAAGGATCTAATGCCTGCCGAGCTCACAGCTTCCCAAGATATAGCCTACAGCCTCCCAAGGTGATATCCTTCAAGTCACAGATGACATCAATGCAATCAAGCGACTGAGGGCTACAACTAAGCAACAACTGTCAACGCAACTTGAACCCCTTCACCAAATGTCTCCTTTCCAGGACTGTCAATACAGAACACCGCTCAAGCCCATATAAAGCAAGTGCCAGGACGAAGTGCAGGCATACCACACCTGACTACCCCAAACCTGTGGCAAAATTTAGATCACTCAATTAAAATCATTTGACGACCGTCCAATATATGAATGTGGAACTCCAAAACTTCCAAATGCAAATGCCCACTTGATAGTGGGAAACTAGTTAGAACAAAATGGAAGTTTATAATGACAGGAACATTATACCAGATAATGCACAATGTATTAGTCTGTGACTAAACTGCTGTCAATTTAAGCCACAAAGTCTAATTGCTGTAAATAGGCAACGTTGAGGTCAATTGCTAGTGGTGACAGAAATCTGTAGATTTGCAGGTGGATGTAAATTTCCAGCTCCAGGTCAGAAACTAGTATAAAATGGCACAGAAACATGTTAAAATTGAAAATCTACAAGGTGTTTGGCTGTTCAACAGACACTAATTCCACACCAACAAAGGCCCAAGAGTACAAGTGTTTTATTGCAATAGCACAAAACAGCCTTGTCACTGATTTGTGCTATTGCATTAAAACACTCGTAATTGACAGCCTTGTCACTGATATTCGATTTAATCCATCTTCAAAGTGGGAAAAAAAGTGTTCTTTAAAACAACGTTGCATTACTAGTTTGTCAGTTCTCTTTCTCAGTCTGATCATGTCAGCAGGAAGAAAATCCTCAGTGAAGGGAACACTCCAGAACCAAAAAACATTGTTGGTGAACTAGTCTGATGCTTTATTAGGGTCAATCAACTCTATACGGGCTATTTCCTGATCTCTTTTAGAATTATTGTGTCATATAGTGATTAGATTAATGTCTTTACCTTTATAAATCATCTAATTGTAAGTAAATTGAATTGGAAATTTTAGGTTGTACAAAGGTGGTTTAACATTTGTCCCTTCCAGATCGGGGGCCTCAGATCGACAGGAGATGTGCGTGTGTCTGCGCGCGGTCCTCAGCTCGACACCTGTGCATCCGCCTCAGATTGACAGATGAGTGTGCTTCTCAGATTAACAGGTGTGTGTCTGCGTGCCTCTCTCAGGTCAACAGATGTGTCTGCGTGCATGTGTGTGGTCTGTAGCAACAGTCAAAAATGAAATCAGTTTATAAAGTTCAAATCTGTGGCTGTAAAAACCAGGCCAAGATAATGACACTACAAACCCAGGTAACGCGCCTGCTAGAGTTGGACCAAGAAACAACAACTAAAATGGATGACTGATGTCACCAAAATACCACAGTATTATCAGCATTTGTGCCATCTCAGTAACTAAACCTGCCGTAAGACAAGTCAAAACCTTTCATCCAGAACAGCCTTCACCTCTCCTTGCCCTGGAAAATAGGAGAGACCCTTACAATAATGCCAACAGAATGCAGCCCCACCACAGCCTTGCCCAGACCACCTGAAAACCCTTGCAATGCATATTCACAATTTCCAGAGTAAGAAGATAATGTCCTGCAAAAAGCCTGTCACTGCCTGTTTTTTTTTATTGTGGTGGGGGGGGCGTTGTAAGACGAGAAAAAGAAATAAATCAGAGGGTGAGTCACTGACTGTTCTCATGTACATCCCAGCAGTCAGCTCAAGAGAATATCAAAGGTCAAGAAGCAAGTCGTCAGATAAAGGGAATTTAAAAACAAATACTAACATAGAATCATAGAAAGTTACAGCACGGAAGGAGGTCAGTGGGCCCACATGTCCATGCTGGCCGCAAAAGAGCTATGCACCTTAATCCCACTTTCCAGCACTTGGTCCACAGCCCTGTAGGTTACAGCACTTCAAATGCACATCCAAGTAATTTTAAATGAGTTGAGGGTTTCTGCCTCTACCACCCTTTCAGGCGGTGAGTTCCAGACCCCCACCCCCTCAGTGAAAAAATTTCTCCTCAGCTCCCCTCTAATCCTTCTACCAATTATATTAAATCTATGCCCTCTGATCACTGACCCCTCTGCTAAGGGAAATAGGTCCTCCCTATCCACTATCTAGTCCTGTCATAATTTTATATACTTCAATTAAATCTCCTCTCAGCCTCCTCTGTTTCAAAGAAAACAACCCCAGTCTATCCAATCTTTTCTCATAGCTAAAATTCTCCAGCCCTGGCAACATCCTCCTAAATCTCCTCTGTACCCTCTCTAGTGCAATCACATCTTTCCTATAATGTGGTGACCAGAACTGTACACAGTACTCAAGCTGTGGCCTAACCAATGTTTTATACAATTCTAGCATAACCTCCCTGCAATTGTATTCTATGCCTGAGCTAATAAAGGAAAGTATCCCGTATGCCTTTTTAACCACCTTATCTACCTGTCCTGCTACCTTCAGGGGTCTGTGGACATGCACTCCAAGGTCCCTTTGTTCCTCCGCAACTCTCAGTATCCTCTTATTTATTGTGTACTCCCTTGCCTTGTTTGCCCTCCCCAAGTGCATTACCTCACATTACTCTGGATTGAATTCCATTTGCCACTTTTCTGCCCACCTGACCAATCCATTGATATCCTCTTGCAGTCTACAGCTTTTCTCCTCACTATCAACCACATGGCCAATTTCAGTATCATCTGCAAACTTCTCAATCAAGCTCCCCACATTCAAGTCCAAATCATTAATATGTACCACAAAAAGCAAGGGACCTAGAATGGAGCCTTGCAGGACCCCACTGGAAACAGCCTTCCAGTCGCAAAAACACCCATCAACCATTACCCTTTGCTTCCTGCCACTGAGCCAAGTTTGGATCCAACTTGCCACTTTCCCTTGGATCCCATGGGCTTTTACTTTATTGACCAGTCTGCCATGTGGGACCTGTCAAAAGCCTTGCTAAAATCCATGCACACTACATCAAACACCTCACCCTCATCGACCCTCCTCGTTACCTGCTCAAAAAATGCAATCAAGTTAGTCTCTTAACAAATCCATGCTGACTGTCCGTGATTAACCCGTGCCTTTCTAAATGACGATTTATGCTGTCCCTCAGAATCGATTCCAATAATTTGCCCACCACCGAGGTTAGACTGACTGGCTTATAATTACTCGGTCTATCTCTTTCTCCCTGTTTAAACAACGGTACAACGTTAGCAGTTCTCCAGCACCATGCCTGTGGCCAGGGAGGATTGGAAAATGATGGTCAGAGCCTCTGCTATTTCCTCCCTTGCTTCTCTTAGCAGTCTGGGATACATTTCATCCAGGCCTGGTGATTTATCTGCTTTCAAAGATGCTAAACCCCTTAATATTTCCTCTCACTATGTTTATCCCATCCAATATTTCACACTCCTCCTCCTTAACTACAATCTCTGCATTATCCCCCTCTTTTGTGAAGACAGACGCAAAGTATTCATTAAGAACCATACCAACATCTTCCGCCTCCACACATTGGTTACCTTTTTGGTCTCTAATAGGCCCTACTCTTTCCTTATTTATCCTCTTGCTCTTTATGTATTTATGAAACATTTTTGGGTTTTCCTTGCCAGCATTTTTTCATGCCCTCTCTTTGCTTTCCTAATTTCCTTTTTAATTTCACCCCTGCACTTTCTATACTCCTCTAGGCTTTCTGCAGTATTGAGCTCTCGGTATCTGACATAAGTTTCCCTTATCTTACCCTGTATGCTCCTAGTCATCCAGGGGACTCTAGATTTGGCAGTCTCACCCTTTTTCTTTGTGGGAACATGTTTACTCTGAACCCCTTGAGTCTCCCCCTTGAATGCCTCCCACTGCTCGGACACTGATTTACCTTCAAGTAGCCCATGTAGCAACATGTGGGAGCAAAAAAAGGAAGAATAAGTTGAAGGAACAGAAATAGACTTTTGTTGGATCACATCAAATAAAAAGCAGTTATACCTTCACATGGAGCTTGGCATTGCACAACAGCTTTCCTCTGACGTAAATAATAGCGCTTCTGAGTATCCTCCTCACCATCTTCATCTTCTCTATCTTCAGCCTCTTCTTCCTCAGATAACTCTAGTTACAGGTTTCGGAAATAATCATTTGTTAAGTCAACTTTTTTTGGGGGGGGGGGGGGGGGGGGCGGGGGGAAAGAGATAAACATGCCACACACTCATTCCTCAATTCCATAGCTTCTTGACATGGGTGATTCCTTCATCATATCAGATCAATACGAAATATCATACGAAATCAACTGGGGGAAAATGTCATGCCCCTAACAAGCAGCGTCCTAAAGGAATGGTACAGCTTCTCCCATTTAGGAATGCTAATAAGGAATGCAGGTATCTAAGGATAGATTTTTATCCAATGTCACAAAGTTATTACCGTACAATATTGTATGAATCACAGTTCAGGTGCAACCAAACATAAAGGTGGACACCAGTGACTACTGGAGGAAGCATTAGTGTCAAAATGGCTTTCATTCTCTTAATTTATTTACGTGTTAATCGTAATTTCCCTTTGTCACTACAGCATGTTTTAAACATTATTAATCTTAAATTTGTTTATTTGAACCCCGGGAAGTCTGACATTTAGTCTATAAACCTACATTTGTACTTAAGACTTTCTGGAGTCAGCAGATGCATCAGTTGACAGTTCCTGATTGTACCCCCTGCACGGTAGGCCCCAGAACAACAAAATGTCATGCCAGCTATTGCAGCATCAAAAGCCCATCTATCACGATTTGTATTTTTATATATAACAGTTTTTTATATCCTGCCACGAGTGCTCAGAGTTCATTCAATGTGTAGCTGAGCTCTACAAACCACAAAGCTCCCAGGTTTGATCCTCATTCTGCACCGTTGGCTGATCTCAGTCCAGAGCTGCAGGAGGGCACTCCCCAAGGAAGATCCCTACCCTTCAGAGCAATAACTGCCCATCACAGGAAGGGAGGAGACACACACTTCAAACTCCCCCTCTCATCAACAATCCCACTGCAGGTACCTCATGGAAAGCATAACATTTTCACCTTTCCTCTCCACCAGGATGCCATAAAAATATATGTATCGGCACTGAAAACTTCCATTTCCCCCTCCAGAATAATTCAAGCCACATGCTCTGGACCACTGATAAAATCCTGCAAGTAGGCCACCCGTTCAGGAACTATGAACAGTGAAGGAGAGAAAAAGAAAATCTTCACGTTTGCTATCCTTTGCTTATTCTCCACGTGACTTGAATAGCTTCATTAAAACCAGTTGTAGTTAGTTCCAACCCCCCATATAAATCATGAGCTAGAATTATATGCAATAGAGAGAACTTGCACTTGTCTGAATGCTGTCTAAATATACTCGTTTTATAAGTTTTTGTTTTAATACTAAGACTCCCTCGCTCGCTCAGGGGAGAGGGAACACAGTCAGAAATGTCTATGTACTACTAAACTTTTGTGTTACTTACCAGCACTCCCATCCTCGTAATCTTCTGTGGTTTCCTCATCTATTGTCTGAACCGCCCGCTTCTTTTTCACACGTGAATACATATCCAGATTTACCTTTCAAAGACACAGTATCAGAACCATGCTATTGTACAATCTTAAAGAACTTCGGTCCTTTCCTCTGCCCCCTTCCACTTTTCCCTTCATGGAGGTAGTGCCTGGCCTCGGCTCAGCACTTTACCTTTGATAAAATAGCTGAGTTATGAAAATAATCAATGTTTGGAGCATTGTCATGATTAAACAACACTATGACTCTGTACTACAGTACAGTAGAACTCTCTCACCTCCACCCCCCCCCCCCACCCAACCCCCTTCAACAAAAAGCCTTCCACCAGCCAGGCTATAGCCTGTATCAACTCTCTACCATGTCAGTCAACAAATGAGAGGACTCAAACCAGTATGTTTGCAAGTTCCGGGTAATTGTCATTCAATCTGTTCTACTTCTGCCCACCCAAATAATAACCAGCATTTTTAAACCATGCATCAGTCCAAACTAGCCACATTCAGATGCAGTTCACAAATTAAAATTCAACTATTTAAAATAATGCCCAAAGTACAGACTGACTTACTTCATCTTCTTCTGTATCGTTGAGCACTCTTAAATTCTCCAATTCTCTCATTCTCTGACGACGCAGTTTCTTCATGTCATCCATTTTCTGCAGTACAGCTTCTGCAGTGCTGTCCAACAAATGTTTGCAAAAGAAGAAGAAAAAAGTTAGATCCCAGTAACATATTACAGACGGCAAGACGGTCTGACTGCTAGATATTGAATCATAAGCATAGAAAGAAAATTTTTCAAACTTACTTTGTTATCAATTTATCAAAGAGAACAGATTGGTTTAATGTATTGTAGCGATTTCTTCGGAGTCGACAACTGCGCCGGACTTCTGTATCAGTGCCTTCTTCGTGTACTCTTTCATCCACTTCCATTATAGCTCTGTTACTCCGAAGTAATCTGGTGACTGGAGCTGCAATCACTATAGAGAGGATACCAAGCATGACCATTAAATTACCCAGGTAGTACATGCGTAGTGTTTAAATCCACATTGGATGACTCAGAAGTTGGCTTGTATAGTACAGAATAATATTAGTAAACGAACAGTGAATTGACCCGAGCTGAGCTTCCGACCCCATATCCTCTTCATCACAAAGACTGCCCACTTCCACCTCTAACATTCTCCATCTCCACCCCTGCCTAAGCCCATCTGCTGCTGAAATCCTCATCCATGCTTTTGTTACCTCCAGACTCAACTATTCCAAAACTCTGCTGGCCGGCCTCGCATCCTTCATAAACTTGAACACATCCAAAACTCTGCTGCCCATATCCTAACCCACATCAAGTCCCACTCACTCATAATCCCCATGCTCACTGACCAACATTGGCTCCTGGTTTACCAACACCAAGTTTAAAATTCTCATCCTTGCGTTCAAATCCCTCCACGGCCTCATCCCTCCCTATCTCTGTAACCTCCTCCAGTCCTACAACCCTCTAACTCTGGCCTCGTACGCACCCCCCCACTGGTAGCTGTCTAAGTCGCAAGCTCTGGAATTTCCCCCTAGACTTCTCCTCCTCTCACTCCTCCTTTAAGATCCTCCTTCAAACAAGCTTTTAGTCATTCTGTCTGACATCTCCTTCATTGGCTCAGTGTCGATTTTTGTCTGATTACACTTCTGTGAAGCGCCTTGGGATGTTTTCCTACGTTAAAGGCGCTATATAAATGCTAGTTGTTGATGCTTAATGGGATACAGAATTGACCCTAATTGTACAACATTGCTCTGAATCTTTGAGCAATACAATATTATGTTTCGACTTCCAATATTCTCAGGTTAATAGCTACCATTTTATCGACAAAAATAGAAAAGAGCGTACTTCCTCATTTTTGTAGAGCACACACTTAAAAACGTCAAACTGAGAGGATTTCATTTTCATATTATTTGGCATATTATAGGACTGATCCCAGCAGATTTTATATGAAATTTCTAGATCTATTTGGTGTACGAAATTAATGAAATAAAATACTTAAAGCAACCATATAAAAGAAACGTTTGCTGTACCTTCTTTATTATTACTTTTGTTGATTTTTAGTCTTACCGATTGCCTGCAGAGAGAAAAAGAGTGCTTAAATATTCAGGAAAAGACTGAAGTGAAAATGTTTTGGGTGAGGAAAGACAACATTTTTGGAGCTATCTGAACTCGGGTAATATTTGTTTCTTGGTATTTACAGCAATACAATGGCACTCTCTGGTGGTAACAGATGCATACTACAATTTACAATACAAAGCAAACAAGGTAGACGTGCCAAAGATTGAAAGTTAAGACAATGCAATGCACAGAAGGAAACCATGACACTGTAAAAGTACAGGAACTATAATAGAAGCCTGGAATTAGCATTAGTTATTAACATTTTACCTGGTAAAATGTTGTACTTCCATCCCATTGTCACGTGTCTCTTCCATGCTCTTTTCATTGCAGCTCGAATCTAAGGAGGTGTCAGTTTGATGCAACTGACTTTTCCTTCTCAAAGTAGGAAACAGATTACCACTGATGCTTTCCTTCACATTTCCAGACAAGTAACTCTGCAATGAAATAATTAAACTGAGTTCTGGAAGAATCACCAAGCAGCAAAAATTCTATGACATCTGATACACCATAGGCTAATATTTTTCCTATAAAACTAGAATATTTTGGAAATTAGCAGAAATGTTTCATGGACTGTATGTCCAGAAGTCAGAGGATAAGCTTTAGAGGAGAGAGTTTACCTTTTGTGGCACAGCACCTGTAAGTGTCCCAGCACATCTAAAATTGTGAGTGCGTGGGGGTGGAGAACCTCCCAGTGTTTTCTGAGGTCCTCTCATTTTAACAATTATGTGCAGCATTGTCACGATTCAAAATTTGGCGATTTCCACAGAAAGTGCATTCTTACAAGTTTAAAAAAGGGCATCCAAAGGGTGGAAGTTGGTTTTTCCCAGAGACTAAGCAATGAACGATTTGTTAACTTATCTGGGTTCTTGGAACCTTCTTCCACTATCCATAAACTTCAGCTCATCAAAAATTCTGCTGCCCGTTTCTTAACTTGCACCATGTCACGTTCAACCATCACCCCTGTGTTCACTGACCTACATTGGCTCCCAGCCCAGCAAAGCCTCAATTATTAAAATTCTCATCCTTGTATGCAAATCCCTCCATGGCCTCGGCTCTCCCTATCTCTCCAACCTCCTCCAGCCCTACAAACCTTGGAGATCTCTCTGCTCCTCCAATTCTGGCCTCTTGCACACCCCTGGTTTCCCTCACTCCTCCATTGGCGGCCATGCCTTCAGCTGCCTAGGCCACTATTTCTGGACTTCCCTCCTAAGCCTGTCCGCCTCTCTCCCCTCCTTTAAAAACGCTCCTTAAAACCTACAATCCAGTTCAGGTCACAAAAGGGTTCCACTATTACACCCCTGGGTCCTGTTATCATACAAGTAGATAAAGGGCAGTGAGAGTCAACTCCAACAAAAGACGTTTGGACTGCTTACGGGAACGAATGCTGCCACTGAATCAGAGAAGGTATCTACAGCAAACTATCAACTATTCAATATATTTATTGATGACTTAGATTACACAATAGAGAGTCATATATCCAAGTTTGCCAAATGACAAAGATTTGTGGCACAGTAAGTAGGGAGCATAAAATTACAAAGAGACATTGATAGATTAAATAAATGGGCAAAACTATGGCAGATGGATTTCAATGCAGGCAAGTGTGAGGTCATCCATTTTGGACCAAAAAAGGATTATATCCGTGTATTTTTTAAATGGTGAAAAGCTAGAACAGTGGAGGTCCAAAGAGATTTATGGGTCCATAAATCTCTTTGGACCTCCACTCTATAGTGGTCAGGTACAAAAAATAATCAAAAAGGCTAAAGGAATGTAAGTCTTTATAACTAGAGGGCTAGAATATAAAGAGGAGGAAGTTTTACTACAGCTATACAAAGCCCTGGTTAGACCACATCTGGAGTATTGTGTACAGTTCTGGACACAGCACCGTAGAAAGGATATATTGGCTTTGGAAGGACTGCAGCACAGATGTTACCAGGGCTCCAAGGGTTAGATTATAAGAGATTTTATAAACTAGGTTTGTATTCTCTGGAATATAGAAGATTAAGGGGTTATTTGATTGAGGCTTTTAGGATTTTGAAAGGAATTGATAGGGTAGATAAAGAGAAACTTTTTCCACTGGTGGGGGAGTCTAGGACAAGGGGACATAACTTTAAAATCAGGAGAGAAGTTAGGGAACATTTCTTCACACAAACGGTGGTAGAAGTGTGGAACTCACTCCCACAAAAAGCAGTAGATGCTAGCTCAATTAATAATTTAAAATCTGAGATCAATAGATTTTTGCACGATAAGGGTATTAAGGGATTATGGATCCAAAGCGGGTGGATGGAGTTAGGCTACAGATCAGCTGTGACCTTATTGAATGGTGGAACAGGCTCAAAGGGCTGAATGGCCTACTCCTGTTCCTAAACCCAAATTTGTAACAGGCACTTTCAAGTGCGGATTAGCTCACGTGCTGGCTGTGTGGAGACCAAGAATCACCGAATATCTAATGCAGTAGAAAACTGTTGCTACACCTTAAAGGAGCACCTGTGTTTTGTAAGTGCACTATTTTTAAACTGTTTTTTGCTGGCATATCACAAAAAGTTAGTATGCAGGTACAGCAAGTGATTAGGAAGGCAAATGGAATGTTGTCATTTATTGCAAGAGGAATGGAATATAAAAGTAGAGATGTTTTGCTACAGCTGTACATGGCATTGGTGAGACCACATCTAGAATAGTGTGCGCAGTTTTGGTCTCCTTATTTAAGAAAGGACATAATTGCTTTAGAGGCATTTCAGAGAAGGTTCACTTGACTGATTCCTGGGATAAGGGGGTTATCTTATGAGGAAAGGTTGGACAAGTTTAGCCTGTATACATTGGAGTTTAGAAGAATGAGGTAATTTTATTGAAACATATAAGATCCTGAGGGGACTAGAAGGGGTAGATGCTATGGGGATGTTTCCCCTTGTGGGAGACACTAGAACTAGGGGCGATAGTTTAAAAATAAGAGGTCTCCCATTTAAGATGGAGATGAGGAGAAATTTTTTCTCTGAGGATCGTGAGTCTGTGGAACTCCCTTCCCCAGAGAGCAGTGGAGAGGGTCGTTGAATATTTTTAAGACTGAGTTAGATAGATTCCTGATTAACAAGGGAATCAAAGGTTATAGAAGGTAGACAGGAAAGTAGGATTGAGGTCACAATCAGTTCAGCCAGGATCTTATCAAATGGCAGAGCAGGCTCATGGGGCTTAATGGCCTACTCCTGCTCTTAATTCGTATGTTCATATATTAAAAGATAGCAGAGGAAAAGTACAAGGGCCCAGAGAAGACTTGCATTTAGACAGGGCCCTATTGCAAGAAGTGAGAGCTGTCATCTTTGGCTTGGAAGGACACCCTCTTCAGAAGGTTGCTGTTTGTGCTGCAGAGGAAGAATGGCAGAGCATTGGAACTGTTTCTGCAGGCAGCAGGTCCTCCATTCAGATGCACACATTTCACCACATTGAAGAAATCTGCCAAAGTAAGCATCTGCTGAATAGATGTGTGCTAGTAACTGGATAATAAATGGGTATGCCAATTGATCTACTAACCAGCCTGCAAGTAAAAGCTATGGTATACTATGATACAGTAGTGTTTGCAGCCCAGTGATTCAGATTCTGTTCAGATCTGGCTGCCAATATAGCCATAACAAAAACAATGAAATGTGTGTCTTGGTCTTAAATAACTGAGCAGCTGTCACACGTCCAAATCTAGTTTACAAGGTACCCATTATAACCTCAAAATAGAGAGACATACTTCATCCATTAGTCAGATCTAACATTTCCTAGAATGTAACGTCCATTAAAAAAAAGATTACGACCTATTCAATTACAACAGCTAACCATGCCAGACAATGAACACATTTACTCTCTAGATTGCATCATCCTTAAGGTGGTTGAAGATATAAAGAAATTAAACACATTTATTTGGCACACAGCACAATCCCATAAACAGATGGCATGAATCACCAGTTATCCTATTTTTGGTCATGGCGATTGAAGGAAGAATGTAGGACACCAATATAAATCAATTGGTGCTTCGGCATTTTCTATATCTACCTGAACAGGTAGATGGGTCCTTAGTTTTTTATAGAAAATCTTAAAGACAGTACCTCCAACAATACAGTACTGTACTCCCTTAGCATTGCAATGAAGCACCAGCCTAGATTACAGAAAGTCCTGGAAGGGGAGTTCTTCAACCTGCAACTTCTGACTCAAAAATGCAAAGATTGAAGTAAAATGACAAAATTCTGGATGTCTTAACACTGAACTCCAAGAGATTTACTAACCTAACTGCGTTGAGACTCGTAATCTCAGGCATATATGGACTATGCCATTATATCACTGTGCTACCCTTGCTCTAACTAGAGAGAAAGCTAAATGCTATGGAGGCAATGCTAACCCAGCAGCTGTCGCAACACGAAATCCCTTCACTGAATCTATAGAGGGCTTTCGCTGTAGCTATGAATGCTGGGATACCCCCACTTCCATAGTCAACAGAAAACGCTCACAAATCTCACTTTAATTGTGGAGACAATTTTTAAAAATACAAAGGCAAAAAGGGAGAGAGTCGGGGAGGGGGTGGGGGTGCGGAACTAGAGGGACGAGAGAAACAAAACAACTCCAATGGTGACGCTTGGCCAACCCCTGCGGCCCATGTGACCGATGCAGTCGACACTTCGAGCCTGAAGGGTGAAAAGGCCTTAAGGCTGGGGGCTTGTCCAAGTTGAACCTCGGGCCGGGTTGGCGGTCCACTCACAGGACCGCCGGGGGGCCGGTGTGTGTGTGTGTGTGTAAAAAAAAAGACTGGCTGCTATTTTGACGTCTATCAAAAACAGACACACACACAAAAAAAGAGGGCCCGCAGCTCCGTGAGCAAACTGCGTCACTGCCACCCCGTGTCGGGCTCCGTCAGTGACAGCCCTCGCCCTCCCTCCCCTCACCCTCCCTCACTCCCCTCACCCTCCCTCCTCCATCTGACTTGATTTTTGGGCCCAAGAATAAAGAGACACAAACCCGGGGGGGGGGGGGGAATATATTTCACTAGATTTTTCTCCCCATCCCGGTCACCCTCTCAGAGTTTCTCCGCTCCTGCAATTCCGGCCTCTTGCGCATCCCCGATTTCCTTCGTTCCCCCACCGTTGGGCGGCCGCGCTTTCAGTTGCCTCAGCCCCAAGCTCTGGAATTCCCTCCTCCCCTCCCCTCTCCTCTCCCGCCTTTAAGACGCTCCTCAAACCCCCCCCCCCCTCAGAGACCGAGCTCCTGGTCACCTGTCCGAATATCTCCCGATGCGGGCTCAGTGTCTTATTTTGTGTTTGATAATCGCTCCCGTGGAGCGCCTTAGGACGTTTTTTTTAAGGTTAAAGACTGCGAAATAAACGGAAACTGTCGGGGATAAATCAGCTCCTCCCCACCCCCCCCAAAAAAAAACAAAACAGCGCCGGTCCGACCCTCCAATGTCGGGCCTCACAACTTGACCAGTCAGTCAGTGACCACTAGCGTTAGGCCTCACACGAGTTATCAGCGCCGCGGGTTGGGTTGGGGGGGTGGGGGGGGAGTCGCACTCTGTAAACTCACTGGCTCCGCTCGGCCTCTCTTGCTGCAGGGGGACGGGCTGTCACTTTTCCCCAGGGCGATGAACTCCGAGCTGGAATCCAGGCTGACGGAGACTCCGCTCCTCAGCATCACCATCCTTCAGCTGAGCGGAATCAACATCTTCCACACACACGGAGAGAGGTGGGGATGAGGGGGGGTGTCTGGGCAGCGGACACATTAAACCTCCCCCCGGGGCCGGGGCTGGGAGTGGGGGTGAAGCCGCCGCCGACCGTTGGATTTTTTTTTTCCCCCCCCCTCGCGAACCAACCGCTGGAAATTCTGGCGCCAGAACTTTCGCACGCGACTTCCCGCGCAAAGCTCTTCGGCTTCCTTCCGCTAGGTAAAATAGTCCCCTCCTCCCGCGCGCGGAAAGGATTTCTTCTGACATTAACAACAGATTTAGCATAAAATAAAATATTAATTTGGGAGGGAGCAGGGGGGGGGTGGGGGGTGGGGAAAGATTTTCGCCTGTAAATATTCGGTTAGTTCCCACCACCCTGACATCGCGCAAGGATTCAACATCATCAACAACAGCCACTTGCCGGAAGCTGAAACGGAAGCGATCTCCCCATTGGTCGGCATTCCAGCGAATCCGCGACCGCTCGTGTCCCGCGATGTGGGCGGTGGCGGGACCGTAAATTGCGTCACACCGGGCCAGTCAGGGCTCGAGGCGATGACGCAACGGACAAGGGGCGTGGCTTAAAGCAAGAAGAACCCGCGGCGACTCGTCCCAGCGCTTAGCGCGTGCGCGTTGTCGGTCACTCGCTGGCCCCTGCCTGCTCAGAGACAAGGGCGGAGACCGAGGGAGGGACCTCAGGAGAGCAGAGCCCGGGGGAAGGGGAGAAGTGGCGGGAGGAGGGCCCGGAGGAAGAAACAGCGCGGGAAGCGTGGGGATGGAGGAGCTGAGGGGGAAAGAGGAGCAGCGCGGGAGGGGGAGAAGAATGTGATCCAGGTCTGAAGGGGGTAAGAGAGGGAGAATGTGGTCCAAATGGGGAGATGGATCACGCTCTCCTCTTCCCACCATTAGACCTGGATCATGCTCTCCTCCCCTCATCCCCCTCTCCTGGCCCCCCCCCCGAGACCTGGATCATGCTCTCCTCCCCTCATCCCCCTCTCCTGCCCCCCCCCCCCAGACCTGGATCGTGCTCTCCTCCCCTCATCCCCCTCTCCTGCCCCCCCCCCCCAGACCTGGATCATGCTCTCCTCCCCTCATCCCCCTCTCCTGCGCCCCCCGCCCCAGACCTGGATCATGCTCTCCTCCCCTCATCCCCCTCTCCTGCCCCCCCCCCCAGACCTGGATCATGCTCTCCTCCCCTCATCCCCTTCTCCTGCCCCCCCCCCAGACCTGGATCATGCTCTCCTCCCCTCATCCCCCTCTCCTGCCCCCCCCAGACCTGGATCATGCTCTCATCCCCCTCTCCTGCCCCTCCCCCCAGACCTGGATCATGCTCTCCTCCCCTCATCCCCCTCTCCTGCGCCCCCCCCCCCAGACCTGGATCATGCTCTCCTCCCCTCATCCCCCTCTCCTGCCCCCCCCCAGACCTGGATCATGCTCTCCTCTCCTCATCCCCCTCTCCTGCCCCCCCCCCCAGACCTGGATCATGCTCTCCTCCCCTCATCCCCCTCTCCTGCCCCCCCCCCCCCAGACCTGGATCATGCTCTCATCCCCCTCTCCTGCCCCCCCCCCCCCAGACCTGGATCATGCTCTCCTCCCCTCATCCCCCTCTCCTGCCCCCCCCCCCAGACCTGGATCATGCTCTCCTCCCCTCATCCCCCTCTCCTGCGCCCCCCCCCCCCCAGACCTGGATCATGCTCTCCTCCCCTCATCCCCCTCTCCTGCGCCCCCCCCCCAGACCTGGATCATGCTCTCCTCCCCTCATCACCCTCTCCTGCCCCCCCCCCAGACCTGGATCATGCTCTCATCCCCCTCTCCTGCCCCTCCCCCCAGACCTGGATCATGCTCTCCTCCCCTCATCCCCCTCTCCTGCCCCTCCCCCCCCCCCCCCCCAAGACCTGGATCATGCTCTCCTCTCCTCATCCTCCTCTCCTGCCCCCCCCCCAGACCTGGATCATGCTCTCCTCCCCTCATCCCCCTCTCCTGCCCCCCCCCCCCAGACCTGGATCATGCTCTCATCCCCCTCTCCTGCCCCCCCCCCAGACCTGGATCATGCTCTCCTCCCCTCATCCCCCTCTCCTGCCCCCCCCCAGACCTGGATCATGCTCTCATCCCCCTCTCCTGCCCCCCCCTCCCCCCCAGACCTGGATCATGCTCTCCTCCCCTCATCCCCCTCTCCTGCCCCCCCCCCCAGACCTGGATCATGCTCTCCTCCCCTCATCCCCCTCTCCTGCCCCCCCCCCCCAGACCTGGATCATGCTCTCCTCCCCTCATCCCCCTCTCCTGCCCCCCCCCCCAGACCTGGATCATGCTCTCATCCCCCTCTCCTGCCCCCCCCCCCCCAGACCTGGATCATGCTCTCATCCCCCTCTCCTGCCCCCCCCCCCAGACCTGGATCATGCTCTCCTCCCCTCATCCCCCTCTCCTGCCCCCCCCCCAGACCTGGATCATGCTCTCATCCCCCTCTCCTGCCCCCCCCCCCCCAGACCTGGATCATGCTCTCCTCCCCTCATCCCCCTCTCCTGCCCCCCCCGCCCAGACCTGGATCATGTTCTCCTCCCCTCACCCCCCACCCCCCAGTTAGACCTGGATCATGCTCTCATCCCCCTCTCCTGCCCCCCCCCCCCCAGACCTGGATCATGCTCTCCTGCCCCTCCCCCCAGACCTGGATCATGCTCTCCTCCCCTCATCCCCCTCTCCTGCGCCCCCCCCCCCAGACCTGGATCATGCTCTCCTCCCCTCATCCCCCTCTCCTGCCCCCCCCCCAGACCTGGATCATGCTCTCCTCTCCTCATCCCCCTCTCCTGCCCCCCCCCCCAGACCTGGATCATGCTCTCCTCCCCTCATCCCCCTCTCCTGCCCCCCCCCCCCCAGACCTGGATCATGCTCTCATCCCCCTCTCCTGCCCCCCCCCCCCCCCCAGACCTGGATCATGCTCTCCTCCCCTCATCCCCCTCTCCTGCGCCCCCCCCCAGACCTGGATCGTGCTCTCCTCCCCTCATCCCCCTCTCCTGCCCCCCCCCCCAGACCTGGATCATGCTCTCCTCCCCTCATCCCCCTCTCCTGCGCCCCCCCCCCAGACCTGGATCATGCTCTCCTCCCCTCATCACCCTCTCCTGCCCCCCCCCCAGACCTGGATCATGCTCTCATCCCCCTCTCCTGCCCCCCCCCCAGACCTGGATCATGCTCTCATCCCCCTCTCCTGCCCCTCCCCCCAGACCTGGATCATGCTCTCCTCTCCTCATCCTCCTCTCCTGCCCCCCCCCCCCAGACCTGGATCATGCTCTCCTCCCCTCATCCCCCTCTCCTGCCCCCCCCCCCCAGACCTGGATCATGCTCTCATCCCCCTCTCCTGCCCCCCCCCCAGACCTGGATCATGCTCTCCTCCCCTCATCCCCCTCTCCTGCCCCCCCCCCCAGACCTGGATCATGCTCTCCTCCCCTCATCCCCCTCTCCTGCCCCCCCCCCCCCAGACCTGGATCATGTTCTCCTCCCCTCACCCCCCTCTCCTGCCCCCCCCCCCAGACCTGGATCATGCTCTCATCCCCCTCTCCTGCCCCCCCCCCCAGACCTGGATCATGCTCTCCTCCCCTCATCCCCCTCTCCTGCCCCCCCCCCCAGACCTGGATCATGCTCTCCTCCCCTCATCCCCCTCTCCTGCCCCCCCCCAGACCTGGATCATGCTCTCATCCCCCTCTCCTGCCCCCCCCCCCCAGACCTGGATCATGCTCTCCTCCCCTCATCCCCCTCTCCTGCCCCCCCCGCCCAGACCTGGATCATGTTCTCCTCCCCTCACCCCCCCCCCCCCCCCCCAGTTAGACCTGAATCATGTTCTCATCACCCTCTCCTGCCCCCCCCCCCCCCACCCCCCACCCCCCACCCAGTTAGACCTGGATCACGCTCTTGAACATGAACGGCGGTGAGTTGATTTCTCGGAAAGCCCGGCAAATGACGTCGTCGGACGCAGTGTCACTATTCACTTTGTAATGTAAAAGGTGACCCCTCCGCCCCCCCCCCCCCCCCACTGACACTTAATACGCAATAAAGTTGAAAACAATCCATGACCCACACATAATGCCCCATCAATCACTGTAGCTCTCTCCCTGAGTGTTAAGTTTGACAGAGTGATTAGTGACAGTGTGGGTGCTTACGATTTTCGATTGACCCGTGACGTCCTACGCGTGTGCCAGGCCACCTGATGACGTCACTCTCGGTGCCTCCTGAAAAGCTATGGCTCTGCTAGTGACATCACTTCCAATGATGGCACCCTCATCCGTTCTCATTGAATGAAATGCACTTCACTAAACCAACCTTGCAGCTCAAATTATGTAAAATTGTCAATGCCGTGGATTAGTCAAATTCAGTCGCACAGAGAAATGGCTACAGCCCCCCCGCATGATCTTGCAGTACCCATTCATGGGTTGGCCTGGCCTGGAGTGTTTTCAGAGTCAAAGCGAGGTGGGAGGCTGCTCAATGTAGTGGCCTCACTCCTCCAGCAGACAGAGTCTGGTGGGAGTTTTTAAACAGATCATGCTGATAGCACTCAACAAGGTTCCACATAAGAGACTGTTAACAAAAAATGAGAGCACATGGAATTGGAGACAACCTATTGGCTTGCCCTCCACACCTGTCTCCAAGCCTGGACATGAGTTCCTTGATGCTCCAAGCTGACTCCACCTTATTTACGTCAACCGTATCCCGCCACAGGACTTCTGACTTTAACTTTGGACTCCCTCCTATTGTCTCCTCTCTATTCCCTGTTTATTACCAGGACATATATAGCCCAATCTTGCTATGTAACCTCGCCTATGTAACTGTGTCCATTCCCATGTGCGTTTTGGCTGCCGCTCCGGCCTCGAGCCCATCGCTTCTATTTCCCCTTTTTTGCTTCTTTTCTCTTTATCCCTCCTAGGCCCCTCTCTCCTGACGTCATGCCTCCTTTCATTTTTCCCCTCTCGAGTACTCTGCCCACCCAAATTCCTACCTCAACCCTTCAGCATTCCTCAACTTTCCTAATCTGTCATCGTCCCAGGCTTGATTCCCTCTTAGATATGCTTACAGCTGCCCTGTGTGCCTCTCTTGGCATCCTCCGAAGGGCCCATCGAGGCACTCATCGCTGCCTCCTTACGAGCAGCAACCCCAACTGCCCCTTCCTACTCTCTCACCAGCCCAGTGCGCCCAATGGGGGCTAATCTTGCCAATCTCCTTCCCATCCCACTCACCCCTCCAAGCGCTGACCCTGTGGAATCTGCCAGCGGATCAGCTATCACCGCCCCTCTCCACATTTCCCTCCAGAATGTCCGTTCATTTGTGAACGAGGCCTTTGCCATCCATGAGCTTATTGTGGATAATTGCATCGACATCATGGCCTTGACAGAAACCTGGCTGATGGGTGATGATACCTTCCCCCCTATTGATGCCTTCCCACCTGACTATATCATCCACCAGTTGCTCCGCCTAGACCGCTGCAGCAGCAGTGTGGCCCTTATCACCAAATTACACCTTGGGGTCTGTCCCCCTTCTCCTCTGGCATCTTCTCCTCCTTTGAGCATATCATCGAATCATAGAATGGTCACAGCACAGAAGGAAGCCCATCGAGCCCGTGCTGGCTCTTTGTAACAGCAATCCAGTTAGTCCCATTCCCACGCTCTTTCACTGTAGCCCTGCAAATTTTTTCCCTTCAAGTATTTATCCAATTCCTTTTTGAAAGCCACGATTGAATCTGCTTCCACCACCCTTTCAGGCAATGCATTCCAGATCATTACTACATACTACATACATGATAGATTAGGTGAATGGGCAAAACTGTGGCAAATGGAATTCAATGTAGACAAATGTGAGGTCATCCACTTTGGATCAAAAAAAGATAGAACAGGGTACTTTCTAAATGGTAAAAAGTTCAAAACAGTGGATGTCCAAAGGGACTTAGGGGTTCAGGTGCATAGATCATTGAAGTGTCATGAACAGGTGCAGAAAATAATCAATAAGGCTAATGGAATGTTGGCCTTTATATCTAGAGGACTAGAGTACAAGGGGGCAGAAGTTATGCTGCAGCTATACAAAACCCTGGTTAGACCGCACCCGGAGTACTGTGAGCAGTTCTGGGCACGGCACCTTCAGAAGGACATATTGGCCTTGGAGGGAGTGCAGCGTAGGTTTACTAGAATGATACCTGGACTTCAAGGGTTAAGTTACGAGGAGAGATTACACAAATTGGGGTTGTATTCTCTAGAGTTTCGAAGGTTAAGGGGTGATCTGATCGAAGTTTATAAGATATTAAGGGGAACAGATAGGGTGGATAGAGAGAAACTATTTCCGCTGGTTGGGGATTTTAGGAGTAGGGGGCACAGTCTAAAAATTAGAGCCAGACCTTTCAGGAGTGAGATTAGAAAACATTTCTACACACAAAGGGTGGTAGAAGTTTGGAACTCTCTTCCGCAAACGGCAATTGATACTAGCTCAATTGCTAAATTTAAATCTGAGATAGATAGCTTTTTGGCAACCAAAGGTATTAAGGGATATGGGCCAAAGGCAAGTATATGGAGTTAGATCACAGATCAGCCATGATCTTATCAAATGGCGGAGCAGGTACGAGGGGCTGAATGGCCTACTCCTGTTCCTATGTTCCTATGTACTGCGTAAAAATGTTTTTCCTCATGTCGCCTTTGGTTTTCTCATGTCACCATGACATATTCCTTTCCAATAGTACAAATATTAATTGCTCACCAAGTCCATTGTAACTCCAAGTCATCAATCTGAAACGTTAACTCTGTTTCTTTTTCCACAGATGCTGCCTGACTTGCTGGGTATGTCCAGCATTTTCTGTTTATATCCCACAAGTTCAGTTCAGTTCACATCAACTCAATTCAAATCAAACCAAACAGTCCAGTTAAATTCAAATCAAATCAAATCAAACCCACCAGTCCAGTTCAGTGCAAATCAAATCAAATCAAATCAAGCCCATGTCTTTAGTTCAGTTCAGTATTAACCAAATCAAATCAAACCAAACCCACCAGTCTAGTTCAGTTCAAATCAAAACAAATTAGATCAGATCAAATCTAATCAAATCAAATCAAATCCACTAGTGAAGTACAGATCAAATTAAATCAAATCATATCAAACTCACCAGTTCATATTAGATTAAATCAAACCAAATCAAATCAAACCAAACCTATCAGTCCAGAATGGTCCCGTTCATTTCAAACCCAATTGAAACAAATCAAATCAAACCAAACCTACAGTCCAGTCTGGTCCAGTTCATTTGAAATCAAATCAAAACAAATTCAACTAGACTGGGGTGTTTGATTTGATTTGATTTGATTTGATCAGAACTGGATGGATTTGACTGATTTGATATGATATGATTTGATTTGGTTTGAGTTGATTTAATTTAAAGATAAATTTAAAGATTAGGGAAAGCCAGCATGGATTTCTTAAAGGCAAATTGTGTTTAACCAACTTGATAGAGTTTTTTGATGAGGTAACAGAGAGGGTAAATGAGGGCACTGCAATTGATGTGGTGTATATGGATTTTCAAAAAGCGTTTGATAAAGTGCCACATATTAGGCTTGCTATTAAGATTGCGGCCCATGGAATAAAGGAAGCAATAGCAACACGGATACAGAATTGGCTAAATGACAGGAAGCAGAAGGTGGTGGTGAACGGTTGTTTTTCGAACTGGAGGGAGGTGTGCAGTGGTGTTCTCCAGGGGTCGATGCTGGGACCACTGCTTTTCTTGACATATATTAATGACAGGGACTTGGGAGTACAGGACACAATTTCAAAATTTGCGGATGACACAAAACTTGGAAGGGTAGTGAACAGTGAGGAGGATAGTGATAGAGTTCAAGAGGATATAGACACTCTGGTGGCATGGATGGACACGTGACAGATGAAGTTTAACGCGGAAAAATGCGAGGTGATGCATTTCGGTAGGAAAAATGAGGAGAGGCAATATAAACTAAAGGGCACAATTCTAAAAGGGGCGGAGGAACAGAGGGATCTGGGGGTATACGTGCATAAATCGTTGAAGTCGGCAGGGCAGGCTAAGAAAGCATTTAAAAAAGCATACGGGGTCCTGGGCTTTATAAATAGAGGCATGGGGTACAAAAGCAAGGAAGTCATGATGAACCTTTATAAAATGCTGATTTGGCCACAACTGGAGTATTGTGTCCAGTTCTGGGCACCGCACCTTAGGAAGGATGTGAAGGCCTTAGAGAGGGTGCAGAGGAGATTTACTAGAATGGTTCTAGGGAATGTGGCCGGCCAAGTGGAAGAAGTGCTAGTAGGTGAGCACTTTGGTGACAGTGACCATAATTCGGTGAGATTTAAGGTGGTCATGGAAAAGGACAGGGAGGGGCCGGAAATAAAGGTTCTAAATTGGGGGAAGGCCGATTTTAATAGGATAAGGCAGGATCTGGCCAAAATGGACTGGGATCAGCTGCTTGTAGGAAAATCCGCATCGGAGCAATGGGAGTCTTTCAGAAGGGAGATTGAGACCATACAATGGCAACATGTTCCCGTAAAGGTCAAGGGTGGTTCCAAGAACTCCAGGGAACCTTGGATGTCAGGGGATATACGAGAATGGATTAGGAAAAAAAGGAGGGCTTTTGGCAGATACAAAAGGCTAAAGACGGAGGAAGCCCTAGAGGAGTACAAAAAGTGCAGGGGGATACTTAAAAAAGAAATTAGGAGATCAAGGAGGGGCCATGAAAAAACACTGGCGAGCAAAATAAAGGAAAATCCTAAGATGTTTTATAAGTATATTAAGGGTAAGAGGATGACTAGGGAAAAAATAGGGCCCATTAGGGACAAAAATGGCAATCTGTGTGTGGTGCCGGCAGATGTAGGAGGGGTTCTAAATGAATTTTTTGCATCTGTTTTCACTATGGAGAAGGACAATGTAGACATAGAAATACGGCAGGGGGACTGTGATATACTCGAACATATTAACATCGAGCGGGAGGAGGTATTGGCGGTTTTAGCAGGCCTAAAAATGGATAAATCCCCAGGCCCGGACGAAATGTATCCCAGGCTACTGTGTGAGGCAAAGGAGGAGATTGCGGGGGCTCTGACACATATATTCAGAACCTCTCTGGCCACAGGGGATGTGCCAGAGGACTGGAGAACTGCTAATGTAATACCATTATTCAAGAAGGGGAGTAGGGAAAAACCGGGGAACTACAGGCCAGTGAGCCTAACATCAGTGGTAGGAAAATTATTGGAAAAAATTCTGAAGGACAAAATTAGTCTCCACTTGGAGAAGCAAGGATTAATCAGGGATAGTCAACATGGCTTTGTCAAGGGAAGATCATGTCTGACTAATTTGATTGAATTTTTTGAGGGGGTGACTAGGCGTGTGGATGAGGGTAACGCAGTGGATGTGGTATACATGGATTTCAGTAAGGCCTTCGATAAAGTCCCCCACAGGAGACTGGTCAAGAAGGTACGAGCCCATGGAATCCAGGGTGCCTTGGCACTTTGGATACAAAACTGGCTTAGTGGCAGAAGGCAGAGGGTGATGGTCGAAGGTTGTTTTTGTGACTGGAAGCCTGTGGCCAGTGGGGTACCACAGGGATCGGTGCTGGGTCCCTTGCTGTTTGTGGTCTACATTAATGACTTGGATATGAATGTAAAAGGTATGATCAGTAAGTTCGCTGATGATACAAAGATTGGTAGGGTGGTAAATAGTGAGGAGGATAGCCTCAGTCTGCAGGACGATATAGATGGGTTGGTCAGATGGGCGGAACAGTGGCAAATGGAATTTAACCCGGAAAAGTGCGAGGTGATGCACTTTGGAGGGACTAACAAGGCAAGGGAATACACAATGAATGGGAGGACCCTAGGCAAGACAGAGGGTCAGAGGGATCTTGGTGTGCAAGTTCACAGATCCCTGAAGGTGGCGGAACAGGTAGATAAGGTGGTAAAGAAGGCATATGGGATACTTGCCTTTATTAGCCGAGGCATAGAATATAAGAGCAAGGAGGTTATGATGGAGCTGTATAAAACACTGGTTAGGCCACAGCTGGAGTACTGTGTGCAGTTCTGGTCGCCACACTACAGGAAGGATGTGATCGCTTTGGAGAGGGTGCAGAGGAGATTCACCAGGATGTTACCAGGGCTGGAGCGCTTCAGCTATGAAGAGAGACTGGGAAGATTGGGTTTGTTTTCCTTGGAGCAGAGGAGGCTGAGGGGGGACATGATTGAGGTGTACAAAATTATGAGGGGCACAGATAGGATGGATACTAAGGAGCTTTTTCCCTTCGTTGAGGGTTCTATAACAAGGGGACATAGATTCAAGGTAAAAGGCGGGAGGTTTAGAGGGGATTTGAGAAAGAACTTTTTCACCCAGAGGGTGGTTGGAGTCTGGAACTCACTGCCTGAAAGGGTTGTGGAGGCAGGAACCCTCACAACATTCAAGAATTGTAAACAATTTTACAACACCAAGTTATAGTCCAGCAATTTTATTTTAAATTCACAAGCTTTCGGAGATTTTCTCCTTCCTCAGGTAAATGTTTCAAGATCTCCTTGAAGCCTACGCATTTATACATATTGAATAATACATGGTGTTTACAGACTGCCCCTGCAACTGCCCGTTGCCAAGGCAATCACCGTGTTCAGACAGAGAGGTGTCAGCTGCAGAACCCCCGAATACACATTCAACAAAAAAACAAACAGGGAAAAAAAACAGAGAAAAAAAAACACAGAGAGAGGCAGAAACATCCGGAAGGCAGAGAGAGCCAGCAAATGACCCATTATATTAAAAACAGATAACATTTGTTCGCTGGTGGGGTAACGTGTAGCGTGACATGAACCCAAGATCCCGGTTGAGGCCGTCCTCATGGGTGCGGAACTTGGCTATCAATTTCTGCTCGACGAGTAGACAGGGCTGATGGCCGGCGCGGACACGATGGGCCGAAGGGCCTCTATCCGTGCTGTATGACTCTATGACTCTCTATGATGAGGGACTTAAATAACATGGATAGATAGGAGAAGCTGAGATTTGATTTGATTTGATTTTAACTGAACTAGTCTGGTGTGTTTGATTTGATTTGATTTGAATTGATTTGAACTGAACTGTGCTGGTGAGTTTTATTTGATTTGTTTTGATTGGATTGGATTTGATTTGATTTGAACTGAACTGGCAAGGTGGGTTTGATTTGATTTGATTAGAAATGAACTGAACTGAACTGAATATGAATGGTGGGTTTGATTTGATTTAATTTGATATGATTTGATTTGAATTGAATTGAACAGAACTGAAATGGACTGGTGGTTTTGATTTGATTTGATGTGATTTGATTTATTTTGATTTGAATTGAACTGAACTGAACTGAAATGAACTAAACCGGACTGATTTGATTTGAACTGAACTGGTGGGTTTGATTTGACTTGATTTGATTGGAACAGAGAAGGTTGCAAGGAGATTTGATAGAGGTATTCAATATCATGAAGGCAGAGTAGATAGAGAGAAACTGTTCCCATTGGCGGAATGGTCAAGAACCAGAGAGCATAGATTTAAGGTGATTGGCAAATGAACCAAAGGTGATATGAGGAAAAACGTTTTTACACAGCGAGTGATTAGGATCTGGAATGCACTGCCCGAGGTGGTGGAGGCAGATTCAATCATGGCCTTCAAAAGCGAACTGGACAAGTACTTGAAACAAAAAAATGTGCAGGACTACGGACATAGGGCAGGGCAGTGGGACTAGCTGGATTGCTCTTGCATAGAGCCGGCATGGACTCAATGGGCCAAATGACCTCCTTCTGTGCTGTAACCTTCTATGATTCCATGATTCCAAGATGATCTGGACTGGTGGGTTTGATTTGATTTGATTTGAGTTGATTTGTTTGGATTTGATTTGATTTGATTTGTTCTGAACTGGACTGGTGGGTTTGATTTGATTTGAATTGAACTTTACTGGACTGGTGAGTTTGCTTTGAATTGTTTTGATTTGATTTGAACTCAACTGGACTGGTGTGTTTGATTTGATTTGATTTGATTTGATTTGAACTGAACTGGACTCGTGAGTTTCATTTTATTTGAATTGAACTGATTTGAACTGAACTGAACTGGACTGGTGGGTTTGATTTGATTTGATGTGATGTGATGTGATTTGATTTATTTTGATTTGATTTGAACTGAACTGAACTGAAATGAACTAAACTGGACTGGTGGGAGTGATTTGATTTGCACTGATCTGGACTGGTGGGTTTGATTTGATGTGATTTGATTTACACTGAACTAGACTGGTGTGTTTGATTTGATTTGATTTTATCGGATCTGATTCGATTTGATTGATTTGTTTTGGTTTGATCTGAACTGGACAGGTGGGTTTGCTTTGATTTGACTTGACGTGATTTGATTTGATTCCAACAGAACTAGACAGCCGGGTTTGATTTGATTTGATTTGATTTGAACTGATATGGACTGATGAGTTTGATTTGATTTGAATGGATCTGATTCAATTTGATTTGATTTGTTTTGGTGTGATCTGAACTGGACAGGTGGGTTTGATTTGATTTGATATGATTTGATTTGATTTAAACTGAACTAGACTGGTGTGTTTGATTTGATTTGATTTGTTTTGATGTGATCTGAACTGGACAGGTGTGTTAGATTTGATTTGAATTAACTTGATTTGATTTGATTTGAACTAGACTGGTGGGTTTGATTTGATTTGATTTGAAATCAACTTGACTGTTTTACTTTACTTGATTTGCTTTGAACTGATCTGGACTGGTGGGTTTGATTTGAAATGATTTGATTTGATTTGATTCAAACTGAACAAGACTGGTGTGTTTGATTTGATTTAGTTTGATTGGATTCCATTTGTTATGATTTGATTCAACTTGGTTTGATTTGTTTTCATTTAAACTGAATGAGACTGGTGTGTTTGATTTGATTTGATTGGATCTGATTTGATTTGATTTGATTTGTTTTGGTTTGATCTGAACTGGATAGGTGAGTTTGCTTTGATTTGACTTGATGTGATTTGATTTGATTTCAACTGAACTAGACAGCCGGGTTTGATTTGGTTTGATTTGATTAGATTTGACTTGCTTTGATTTGATTTGAACTCAACTAGGCTGGTGTGTTTGATTTGATTTGATTTGTTTGGAACTGATCTGGACTGGTGAGTTTGATTTGATTTGATTTGATGTGATTTGATTTGATATTATTTTAACTGATATGGACTGATAGGTTTGATTTGAAATTATTTGATTTGAAGTCAACATGTCTGTTTAACTTTATTTGATTCAATTTGATTTGAACTGATCTGGACTGGTGGGTTTGATTTGAAATGACTTGATTGGATATGATTCCATGTGACTTGATTTGATCTGAACTAGACAGCTAGGTTTGATTTGATTTGATTTGTTTTGATTTGATTGGATCTGATTCGATTTGATTCAATTTGATTTGATTTGATCCGAACTGGACAGGTGGGTTTGATTTGATTTGACTTGATTTGATTTGATTTGATTTGAACTGAACTAAACTGCTGGGTTTGATTTGATTTGATTTGACCTAACCTGAACTGGCCTGGTGGATTTGATTTGGATTGATTTGATTGAATTCTATTTGATATGGTATGATTTGACTTGGTTTGATTTGATTTGATTTGAACTGAGCTAGGCAGCTGGGTTTGATTTGATTTGATTTGATTTGACCTGAACTGGACTGGTGGGTTTGATTTGATTTGATTTGATTTCATTTCATTTCATTTCATTTAAACTGAACTAGACTGGTGTGTTTGATTTGATTTGATTTGATTGGATCTGATTCAATTTGATTTATTTTGATTTGATCTGAACTGGACAGTTGTGTTAGCTTAGATTTGGTTTGATTTGAGTTGAACTAGACTGGTGGGTTTGATTTGATTTGATTTGAACTGATATGGACTGGTTGGTTTGATTTGATTTGATTGGATCTGTTTCAATTTTATTTGATTTGTTTTGATTTGATCTGAACTATACAGGTGTGTTTTATTTGATTTCAATTTGACTTGATTTGATTTGATCTCAAGTAGATTGGTTTGCTTTATTTGCTTTCATTTCAGTTAAACTGATTTGGACTGGTGGGTTTGATTTGAAATATTTAGATTGGATGTAATTCCATTTGACTTGATTTGAACTGAACTAGACAGCTTTGTTTGATTTGATTTGATTTGTTTTGTTTTGATTTGATTTGACCTACCTGGCCTGGTGGATTTGATTTGATTGGATTCCATTTGATATGATTTGATTTGACTTGGTTTGATTTGATTTGATTTGAACTGAAAAAGGCTGCTGGTTTTGATTTGATTTGAGTTGATTAGATTTGACCTGAACTGGACTGGTGGGTTTGATTTGACTTGATTTGATTTGATTTGATTTGATCTTAACTGGATAGGTGGGTTTTCTTTGATTTGACTTGATGTGATTTGATTTGATTTCAACTGAACTAGACAGCTGGGTTTGATTTGATTTGATTAGTTTTGACTTGATTTGATTTAATTTGAACTCAAATAGACTGGTGTGTTTTATTTGATTTGCATTGATCTGAACTGGAGTGGAGGGTTTGATTTGAATTGATGTGATATGATTTGATTTGATTTGAACTGATATGGACTGGAGAGTTTGATTTGATTTGATCTGATTCAATTTGATTTGATTTGTTTTGGTGCGATCTGAACTGCACTGGTAGATTTGATTTGAATTGATTTGATTGGATTCCGTTTGATATGATTTGGTTTGACTTGATTTGATTTGATTTGAACTGAACTAGGCTGCTGGTTTTGATTTCAGTTGAGCTGATTTGATTTGACCTGAATTGTACTGTTAGGTTTGATTTGATTTGATTTCATTTAATTTCATTTGATTTAAACTGAACTAGACTGGTGGGTTTGATTTAATTAGTTTTGTTTTGATTTGATTAGATTTGAACTGAACTGAACTGCACTGGTGGGATTGTTTTGATTTGATTTTAACTGAACTGAGCTGGACTGGTGGGTTTCATTTGATTTGATTTGAGTGGATCTGATTCAATTTGATTTGATTTGTTTTTATTTGATCTGAACTGGACTGGTGTGTTTGATTTCATTTGATTTGTTTTGGCTTAATTTAATTTGATTTGATTTGATCTGATTTGAACTGAACTGGTGGGTTTGATTTGAATTGAACTGAACTGAATTAGAGTGGTGGGTTTAATTTGATTTGATTTGATTTTTTTTTAACTGAACTGGACTGTTAGGTTTGATTTCATTTGATCTGATTTGACCTAAATTGGACTGGTGGGTTTGATTAGATTTGATTTGAATTGAATTAATTTGATTTGAACTAAATTTGTCTGGTGGGTTTGATTAGATTTGATTTGAATTGAATTGATTTGATTTGAACTAAATTTGTCTGGTGGGTTTGATTTGATTTGATTTGAATTGAATTGATTTGATTTGAACTAAATTTGTCTGGTGGGTTTGATTTGAACTGAACTGAATTGAGCTGAACAGAACTGGTCTGTTTGATTTGAAATAATATGTTTTGTTTTGATTTGAATTGAACTGAACTGGATTTGTGGGTTTAATTTGACTTAAATTGATTAGAAAAGATTTGATTTGATTTAATTTGATTTGATTTGAAGTGAACTGGGCTGGTGAGTTTGATTTTATTTGATTCGATTTGATTTGATTTGAATTGATTTAACATGAACTGAATTGTACTGGACTGGTGGGTTTGATATGATTTGATTTGGTTTGAACTAATTTGAACTGAACTGTACTGGTGGGTTTGAATTTATTTGGTTTGATTTGATTAGATTTGAACTGAACCGAACTGGAGTGGTGGGGTTGATTTGATTTGTTTTGAACTGAACTGGACTGGTAGGTTTGATTTGATTTGAACTAAACTGTACTGGTTGGTTTGATTTAATTTAATTTGAATTGAATTGATTTGATTTGACTCGTTTTGCACTGAACTGGTGGGTTTGTTTTGATTTGGTTTGATTTGATTTGTTTTGATTTGAACTGAACTGAACAGAACTATACTGGTCTGTTTGATTTGAATTGATATATTTTGATCTGATTTGATTTGAATTGAACTGAACTGGACTAGTGGACTTAATTTGAATTGATTTGTTTTAATTTGATTAGATTTCAACTGAACTGAACTGGAGTGGTGGGTTTGATTTGTTTTTATTAAATTTGATTTGATTTAATTTGTACTGAACTGAACTGAACTAGACTGATTGGTTTGATTTGATTTGATTTGAACTGAACTAAATTGAACTGAACAGAACTGGACTGGTCTGTTTGAGTTGAATTGATATGTTTTGATTTGATTTGAACTGAACTGAACTGGACTGGTGGGTTTAATTTGACTTGAATTGATTAAAAAAGGTTTGATTCAATTTGATTTGATTTGAACTGAACTGGGCTGGTGGTTTGATGTGATTTGATTGATTTGATTTGATTTGAATTGATTTGACATGAACTGAACTGTACTGGACTGGTGGGTTTGATATGATTTGATTTGATTTGGTTTGAACTAATCAGAACTGAACTGAACTGGTGGGTTTGAATTGAATTGAATTGAATTGAATTGAACTGAATTGAAGAGAACAGACCTGGATTCATCTGTTTGATTTGAATTGATATGTTTTGATTTGATTTGATTTGATTTGAACTGAACTGAACTGGATTGATGGGTTTAATTTGACTTGAATTGATTAGAAAAGTTTTGGTTTGAATTGATTTGATTTGAACTGAACTGGGCTGGTGGGTTTGATTTGATTTGATTCTATTTGATTTGAATTGAACTGACTGGTGGGTTTCATTTGAATTGATTTGATTTGATTTGAACTGACCTGACTTAGACTGGTGGGTTTGATTTGATTTGAAATGAACTGGAATGGTAGGTTTGATTTGATTTGATTCAATTCAATTTGAACTTAACTGGACTGGTGGGTTTGATTTGATTTGATTTGACTTGAATTGAATTGATTTGATTTGAACTGACCTGAACTAGATTGGCAGGTTTGATTCGATTTGATTTGATTTGTTTTGATTTGATTTGTACTAAACTGAAATGGACTGGTGGGTTTAATTTGACTTGAATTGATTAGAAAAGTTTTGATTTGATTTGATTTGAACTGGGCTGGTGGGTTTGATTTGATTTGATTCTATTTGATTTTATTTGAATTGATTTGAACTAAACTGATCTGGACTGGTGGGTTTGATTTGATTTGATTGGATCTGACTCAATTTGATTTGATTTATTTTTATTTGATCTGAACTGGACTGGTGGGCTTGATTTGATTTGATTTGATTTGAACTGAATTGAACTAAACTGGTGAGATTGATTTGATTTGATTTGATTTGTTTTGATTTGAACTGAACTGGACTGGTGAGTTTGATTTGATTTGATTTGATGTGACTTGAAATATTTGATTTGATTTGAACTAAACCGATCTGGACAGGTGGGTTTGATTTTATTTGATTTTATTTGAACTGAACTGGAATGGTGGGTTTGATATGACTTGACTTGAATTGAATTGATTTGATTTGATTTGTTTTGAACTGAACTGGTGGGTTTGTTTTGATTTGATTTGACTTGGTTTGAACTTAACTGGACTGGTGGGTTTGGTTTGACTTGACTTGATTTGATTTGATTTGATTTGATTTGATTTGAACTGAACTGGTGGGTTTGTTTTGATTTGGTTTGATTTGATTTGATTTGAACTGAACTGGACTAGTGGGTTTGATTTGATTTGATTTGACTTGGTTTGATTAGATTTTAACTGAACTGAACTGAACGGATCCACACTGGTGAGATTGATTTGAATAGTATTGTTTTAGTTTGATTAGGTTTGAAATGAACTGTTCTGCACTGGTGAGATTGATTTGTTTTGATTTGAACTGAACTGAACTGGACTAGTAAATTTGATTTGATTTGATGTGACTTGATTTGATTTGATTTGAACTAAATTGATCTGGACAGGTGGGTTTGAATTGATTTGATTTGATTGGGTCTGATTCAATTTGATTTGATTGGTTTTGATTTAAACTGACTTGGATGGTGCATTTGATTTGAACTGAATTGATTTGAATTGAATTGAATTGAATTGAATTGATTTGTTTTGAACTCAACTGGTGGGTTTGTTTTGATTTGTTTTGATTTGATTTGATTTGACTTGGTTTGATTTGATTTAAACTGAACTAGACTGGTGGGTTTGATTTGATTAGATTTGAATTGAACTGAACTGAACTGATCCGCACTGGTGAGATTGATTTGATTTGATTTGTTTGATTTGAAGTGAACTGAACTGGACTGGTGGGTTTGATTTGATTTGATTTGATTTGTTTTGAACTGAACTGGACTGGTTGGTGTGATTTGATTTGAACTAAACTGGACTGGCAGTTTCCATTTGATTTGATTTGATTTGAACCAAACTTGACTGGTAGGTTGGATTTGATCAGATTTGATTTGATTTGAGCTAAACTGGAATGGTAGGTTTGATTTGATTTGTACTGAAATGGACTGGTGGGTTTAATTTCACTTGAATTGATTAGAAAAGGTTTGATTTGATTTGAACTGAACTGGGCTGGTTGGTTTGATTTGATTTGAACTAAACCGGACTGGTAGTTTTGATTTGAATTGATTTGGTTTGATTAGATTTGAATTGAATTGATTGGATTTTGATTGTTTTCAACTGAACTGTTTTTTTTTATTTGGTTTGATTTGTTTTGAACTGAACTGAACTGGACTAGTGGGTTTGATTTGATTTGATTTGATTTAAACTGAACTAGATTGGTGGGTTTGTATTGATTAGATTTGAACTGAACTGAACCATGCTGGTGGGATTGATTTGATTTGATTTGTTTTGATTTGAACTGAACTGAACTGGAGAGTTTGATTTGATTTGATTTGATGTGACTTGATTTGACTTGATTTGAAATAAACTGATCTGGACAAGTGGGTTTGATTTGATTTGATTCTATTTTATTTTATTTTAATTGATTTGGACTAAACTGATCTGGACTGGTGAGTTTAATTTGATTTGATTTGATTGAATCTGATTCAATTTATTTTTATTTGATCTGAACTGGACTGGTGGCTTTGATTTGACTTGATTTGATTTGAACTGACCTGAACTCTACTGGTGGGTTTGGTTTGATTTGATTTGATTTGATTTGAATTGAACTGAACTGAACTGGAATGGTATGTTTGATTTGATTTGATTTGAATTGAATTGAATTGATTTGATTTGTTTTGAATTGAACTGGTGGGTTTGTTTTGATTTGGTTTTATTTGATTTGATTTGATTTAAACAGAACTAGACTGATGGGTTTGATTTGATTAGTATTGTTTTGATTTGATTAAATTTGAACTGAACTGATCCGCACTGTTGAGATTGATTTGATTTGATTTGATTTGTTTTGATTTGAACTGAACTGAACTGGACTGGAGAGTTTGATTTGATTTGATGTGACTTGATTTGATTCAATTTGATTTGAACTAAAGTGATCTGGACAGTTGGGTTTGATTTGATTTGATTTGTTTTAGTTTGATCTGAACTGGATAGGTGGGTTTGATTTGATTTGATTTGACTTGGTTTGAGTTGACTTAAACTGAACTACACTGGTGGGTTTGATTTGATTAGTTTTGATTTGATTAGATTTGAACTGAACTGAACTGAACCGCACAGGTGGGATTGATATGATTTGAGTTGATTGGATTTGATTTGAGTTGAACTGATCTGGACTGGTGGGATTGTTTTGATATGATTTAAACTGAACTAAACTGGTCTGTTTGATTTGATTTGAACTCAACTGGACTGGTGTGTTCGATTTGATTTGATATGAGTTGAACTGATCTGGACTGGTGGGATTGATTTGATTTGATTTGATTTAAACTGAACTAAACTGATGTGCTTGATTTGATTTGATTTGATTTGAATGCAACTAGACTGGTGGATTTGATTTGATTTGATTTGAACTGTACTCTTCTGGACTGGTGGGTCTGATTTTATTTGATTTGATTTGATATGCACTGGACTGGATGGCTTGATTTTAAGATGATTTGATGTGATTTGATTTGATTCAAATTGAATTGAACTGAACTGATCTGGACTGGTGGTTTTGATTTGATTTGATTTATTTCTGACCTGGACTAGTGGGTTTGATTTGATTTGATTTGATTTGATGTGATTTGATGTGATTTTATTTGTTTTGATTTGATTTGAGCTGAAATGAACTAAACTGCACTGGTGGGTTTGATTTGACTTGATTTGATCTGAACTGAACTGGTGGGTTTGTTTTGAATTGATTTGATTGGATTCGAATTTATATGATTTGATTTGATTTGAATTGGACAGGTGGGTTTATTTACATAAGAATGTAAGAAATAGGAGCAGGAGTAGGCCATACGGCCCCTCGCGCCTGCTCAGTCATTCAATAGATCATGGCTGATCTTCAACCTCAACTCCACTTTCCCGCCCAATTGCCATATCCCTTAATTCCCCTAGAGTCCAAAAATCTATCCATCTCAGCCTTGAATGTATTTAATGACTCAGCATCCACAGCCCTCTGGGGTAGAGAATTCCAAAGATTCACAACCCTCTGAGTGAAGAAATTCCTCCTCATCTAAGTCTTGAATGGCTGACCCCTTATCCTGCGACTATGCCCCCTAGTTCTAGACTGTCTAGCCAGGGGAAACAATCTCCCAGCATCTACCCTGTCAAGCCCCCTCAGCATCTTATATGTTTCAATGAGATCACCTCTCATTCTTCTAAACTCCAGGGAGAATAAGCCCATTCTACTGAATCTCTCCTCATAGGACAACCCTTTCATCCCAGGAATCAATCTAGTGAATCTTTGTTGTACCGCCTCTAATGGCAAGTATATCCTTCCTTAGGTAAGGAGACCAAAACAGGACACAGTACTCCAGGTATGGTCTCACCAAAGCCCTGTACAACTGTAGTAAGACTTCCTTTCTCTTGTACTCCAACCCCCTTGCAATAAAGGCCAACATGCCATTTGCTTTCCTAATTGCTTGCTGTGCCTGCATACTAACTTTTTTGCGTTTCTTGTTCGAGGACACCCAAGTCTCTCTGAACACCAACATTTAATAGTTTATCACCATTTAAAAAATATTCTGTTTTTCTATTCTTCCTACCAAAGTGAATAACTTCACATTTCCCCACATTATACTCCATCTGCCACCTTCTTGTCTATATCCCTTTACAGACTTTTTATGTCACAAGAACATAAGAATTAAGAGCAGGAGTAGGCCTGATCTTCTACCTCAACGCCATTTTCCTGCACCATCCCCATATCCCTTGATGCCGTTAATATTTAGAAATCTATCGATCTCTGTTTTGAATGTACTCAATGACTGAGCCTCCACAGCCCTTTGGAGTAGAGAATTCCATAGATTCACCACCCTTTGAGTGAAGAAATTTCTCCTCATCTCAGTCCTAAATGGCCTACCCCTTATTCTGAGACTGTGACCCCTGGCTCTAGACTCCCCAGCCAGGGGAAACATCCTCCCTGCATCTACCATGTCGAGCCCTGTAAGAAGTTTGTATGTTTCAATGAGATCACCTCTCATTCTTTTAAACTCTAGAGAATACAGGCCTAGTCTACTCACTCTCTCCTCATACGACAATCCCACCATCCCAGGAATCAGTCTGGTGAACCTTTGTTGCACTCCCTCTATGGCAAGTATATCCTTTCTTAGGTAAGGAGACCAAAATTATACACAATACTCCAGTTGCGGTTTCACCAAGGCCCTATATAATTGCAGTAAGACATCTTTACTCTTGTACTTAAATCCTCTTGTAATAAAGGCCAACATACTATTTGCCTTCCTAATTGCTTGCTGCACCTACATGTTAGCTTTCAGTGACTCATGTACACGGACACCCAGGTCCCTTTGAACTTCAACATTTCTCAATCTCTCTCTTTAAAAAATACTCTGCATTTTTGTTTTTCCTACCAAAGTGGATAACTTCACATTTTTCCACATTGTATTCCATCAGCCATGTTCTTGCCCACTCATTTAGCCTGTCTATATCCCCCTGAAGCCTCTTTGCATCCTCCTCACAGCTCACATTCCCATCTAGTTTTGTGTCATCAGCAAACTTGGAAATATTACATTTGGTCCCCTCATCCAAATCATTGATATAGATTGTGAATAGCTGGGGCCCAAGCACCGATCTCTGTCGTACCCCATTAGTCACAGTTTGCCAACCTGAAAAAAACCCTTTTATTCCTACTCTCTGTTTTCTGTCCGTTAACCAATTCTCAATCCATGCCAGTATATTACCCCCAATTCCTTGTGCTCTAACTTTGTTCACCAACCTCCTGTGTGGGACCTTATCGAAAGCCTTATGAAAATCCAAATACACCACATCCACTGATTCCCCCTTATCTATTCTACTAGTTACATCCTCAAGGAACTCAGATAGGTTTGTCAAACATGATTTCCCTTTCATAAATCCATGTTGACTGCCAAATGCTATTATTATTTTCTAAGTGTCCTGTTATCACATCCTTTATAATAGATTCTAGCATTTTCAAATGTATTTTTAAATGCAACATTTCCAAGTTTGCAGATGACATAAAGATGGGGTGGAATGTGAGCTGTGAGGAGGATGCAAAGAGGCTCCAATGTGATTTAGACAAGTTGGGTGAATGGGCAAGAACATGGCAGATGCAGTATAACGTGGATAAATGTGAGGTTATCCACTTTGGTCGTAAAAACAGAAAGGCAGATTATTATCTGAATGGTGATAGATTGGGAAAAGGGGAGGTCCAACGAGACCTGGGTGTCCTTGTACACCAGTCGCTGAAAGCGAGCATTCAGGTGCAGCAAGCAGTTAGGAAGGCGAATGGTATGTTGGCCTTCATTGCAAGAGGATTTGAGTACAGGAACAGAGATGTCTTACTGCAGTTATACAGTGCCTTGGTGAGACCACATCTGGAATATTGTGTGCAGTTTTGGTCTCCTTATCTGAGGAAGGATGTCCTTGCCATGGAGGGAATGCAATAAAGGCTTACCAGACTGATTCCTGGGATGGCAGGACTGACGTATGAGGAGCGATTGGGTCGACTAGGCCTATATTCACTAGAGTTTAGAAGAATGAGAGGTGATCTCATCGAAACATATAAAATTCTAACAGGACTAGACAGACTAGATGCAGGGAGGATGTTCCCGATGGCTGGGGAGTCCAGAACCAGGGGTCAGTGTCTCAGGATACGGGGTATGCCATTTAGGACCGAGATGAGGAGAAATTTCTTCACCCAGAGGGTGGTGAACCTGTGGAATTCTCTACCACAGAAGGCAGTGGAGGCCAAGTCATTAGATGTATTCAAGAAGGAGATAGATATATTTCTTAATGCTACAGGGATCAAGGGATATGGGGAAAAAGCGGGAACAGGGTACTGAGTTAGACGATCAGCCATGGTCATTTTGAATGGCGGAACATGCCCGAAGAGCTGAATGGCCTACTATTGCTCCTATTTTCTATGTTTCTATGTTTCCCTACTGCTGATGTCAGGCTAACAGGTCTGCAGTTCTCTGTTTTCTCTCTCCCTCTTTCTTAAATAATGGGGTTACATTTGCTACCCTCCAATCTGCAGGAACCATTCCAGAATCTATAGAATTTTGAAAGATGACAACCAATGCATCCACTATCTCTATAGTCACCTCTTTCAAAACCCTTGGATGTAGATCATCAGGTCCTTGGGATTTATCGACTTTCAGTCCCATTAATTTCTCTAGTACTATTTTTTTACTAATATTAATTTCTTTCAGTCCCTCATTCTTGCCAGACCTTTGGTTCTCTAGTATTTCTGGGAAGTTTTTTTGTGTCTTCTTCCGTGAAGACAGACACAAAGTATTTGTTTAATTTCTCTGCCATTTCCTTATTCCCCATTATAAATTCTCCCCTCTCTGTCTGTAAGGGACCACATTTGCTTTCACCAGTCTTTTTTACATACCTATAGAAGCTTTTATAGTCCTCCTCACAGCTTACATTCCCACCTAGCTTTGTACCATCAGCAAACTTGGATATATTACACTTGGTCTCTTCATCTAAGTCATTAATATAGATTGTAAATGGCTGAGGCCCAAGCACTGATCCTTGCGGCACCATACTAGTTACAGCCTGACGACCTGAAAATGACCAGTTTATCCCTACTCTCTGTTTTGTGTCCTTTAACCAATCCTCTATCCATGCTAATATATTACCCCCAACCCCATGAGCCCTTATCTTCTGTAACAACCGTTTATGTGACACCTTATCGAATGCCTTTTGAAAATCCAAATATACTACATCCACTGGTTCCCCTTTATCCTGCTAGTTACATCCTCAAAAAACTCTAATAAATTTGTCAAACATGATTTCCCTTTCATAAAACCCTGTTGACTCTGCCTAATCATATTATGATTTTCTAAGTGCCCTGTTACCACTTCCTTAATAATGGATTCCAGCATTTTCCTGACAACCGACGTGAGGCTAACTGGCCTGTAGTTCCCTGTTTTCTCGCTCCTTCCCTTCTTGAATAGCGGGGTTACATTTGCTACCTTCCAGCCCACTGGGACCGTTCCAGAATCTGGAGAATTTTGGAAGATCATAACCAATGCACCCGTTATCTCTGCAGCCACCTCTTTAAGAACCCTAGGATGTAGACCATCAGGTCCAGGGGATTTGTCGACCTTTAGTGCCATTAGTTTGCCCAGTACTTTTTCTCTAGTGATATTAATTGATTTAAGTTCCTCACTCTCATTTACCCTTTGGTTCCCCACTATTTTTGGGATGCTTTTTGTGTCTTGATTTGATTTGAACTGAACTAGACTTCTGGGTTTGATTTGGTTTGATTTGATTTGATTTGACCTCAACTGGACTGTTGGGTTTGATTTGACTTGATTTGGTTTGATTTGATTTGGTTTGATTTGAGTTGAACTGATCTGGACTGCAGGGTTTGATTTAAACTGATCTAGGGTTTGATTTGATTTGAACTCAACTAGACTGGTATGTTTGATTTGATTTGATTTGATTTGAATGGAACTGATCTAGACTGGTGGGTTTGATTTGATTTGATTTGACTTGATAGGAACTGGACTGGTGGGTTTAATTTGATTTGATTTGATGTGATTAGATTTGATTTGAATTGAATTGAACTGAACTGATCTTGACTGGTGGTTTTGATTTGATTTAATTTGATTTGAAATGAATTGGATTGGTAGGTTTGATTTGATTTGATTTGAACTGAATTGGACTTGTGGGTTTGATTTGATTTGAACTGAACTGGACTGGTGGGTTTGATTTGATTTGATTTGATTTGAAATGAACTGGACTGGTGGGTTTGATTTGATTTGATTTGAACTGAATTGGACTTGTGGGTTTGATTTGATTTGAACTGAACTGGACTGGTGGGTTTGATTTGATTTGAATTGAACTGGACTGGTGGGTTTGATTTGAACTAAACTGGACTGGTAGGTTTGATTTCATTTGACTACTCTTTTAAGATGTAGTGAGGTGTTGGTCACTTGTAGTGCTTTATGATCTGATTTTGTATTTAATATTAAAAGGGATGGGAGTGCAGTTGCATAGATCTGGCAGAAGTATCTGTATGGGAGGAGTGTAGGTGAAACAAGTGTGAAGGAAGTGGGCCTATAAGAGATAGGCGGGAAGAGGAGTGCATGAGAATATTTGAAGTGGAGAATACAGAGTGGGTTTAATTTAAATGAGGGAGATAGGTGGCTTGGTGAGATTGTGGGATTATCAAGAAGCAGTGGAAAGACTAAGCTGGCCTCAGTTGCATTGGTTGGCAATAGTGGCATGGAGTGAAGATGATTGTAAGTGGATCATGGTGGGAGCAGGGAACGAGGGATGTGGTAAAAAGTGGCAGGATGTTTGGTAGGCGAAGGGTTAGATCGGGAAAACTATAACGGGGGGCTTCTGAGACAAGCTGGGACCTGGGAAGAAAAAAATTATATAGAATTTTAGTGTGAAATATGTAATATTAATTGTTTTATTATGTCAGAAAGTTTAAGTTTGTAGGAGAAATATGGTGGATGAAAGGTTTTGACAAAACATTCTGTTTTTCTGAGTTGTCATTTGCTCATAGAGACACCAGAGGGCTAGGAAATGCTGACTATAATATAATTTTTAATATTAAAATAGATAGATAAACATCTCCACTGCGTATTAAAAATATTGCCCTTCTGGATTTATGAACAAACATGTGAAAGAACATTGGCGGACCAGAGTTAAAGTCGGTGTTTCTTTCTAAAATTAGAGACAGTCTCTTCAAATTAACAAGACTCAACCGTAACGTTATCACTTCATCTGTCGCTTATGTATGGGCAAGGCGGGGATACATTTCTCAAGCGTTAATAATTGTATCATTTCCCGTGTGACCTTCTCTCCGTCTGCTGGTGCCCGCAGAGAATGCGCCGGCCGTGCAGGTCAAACATGAGCCCGAGGGGAAACCAGTCCTTGGCCAACAGTGGACCGAGCCCGGGGCTCCCACTAGGAGGCGGCGCTGCTCCAACCTGGGGTCAGGGCTGACCAAGAGCTGGAGGAGCCGGGGCACGGGAGCGGCCAGTCGCACACCGAGGACGGGGATGGGAGAGAGAGACAGAAGGGCGGAGGGAACCGGCGGGTGTGCGCTTCCAGGGGAGGGGAAGGAGCAGGAGTTGGGGGGGGGGGGGGGACCCTGGAGAACGGGTGGCGGGATTGGGCTGATGGCAGAAGCTCAAACCCCACCCCCCCCCCCGCCCCGTTCAGCGGCAACTTCGATCGCCAGCTGGACGTGGTCAGCGACCGCGGGGAAGGGTAGCAAGATCGCCGAGAGCCGAGGCGCACATCCACCCAGAGGGCGGCGACCTGTGCTGCATCGTCCTGTGAGCCGGGGCTGGACGGCCGGGTCCGCATCCCCTTGGAGGGAGAGATTTTAGTCTTACAAAAAATATATACTTTATTCATAAAATTTGCAACAATACATAAAGTACAGCACCAGGAACGACCATGTCATCATCAGCCCGATGGAATAGTGCCCATAGGGACAGGAGGTGGCATTTGGCCCATCGAGCCTGTGCGGGCTCTTCCAAAGACCTCTCCAATTAACCTCACTCCCCAGTCCATTCCCCCGTAGTCCCGCAAATTTTTGGTCTGAATACCATTAGATGAATTGAAGTTTTAATCAGTTGCTACCTGGAATTTATTGTAATACATTTGTGTTACTGTTTCAAAATGAAAGGACTATAGATTTATCCAAAGGTGTTTCCACAGGTCCAAACATAACAGCAGAAATACTCTTCAGTTAACAAGCAGTGTGAATCCAATTCCTGCTTTGCTAACATGTCAAGGGATTATATACATTCATATAAAAGTATACACCAGACATTGCTGCAGCGGTATATTTTTACACTCTTCTGAAAGATTTAATTCTTTTATACAGAACCAATTGAATTCTTTATGCCATGACATCACATGGTGTTTGTAAACTTACCAAAAAGAAGTTCACCATTTTTATTGATGGCAATGCTCACCTGAAAGCTTTCCTTGCTGGCAAGAAATCCAGGGATTGTGGAGCTGTGGGAACTTCATAGCCAGTGTGCTCTTCATCAAAGCACTCTTTTCCATTTGAAACACCGGTGCTTAAATTAAAAAGCTGTTGAATGAATGCATTTTGTCTCTTTTTGTTTAAATTAAACCAGAAGTTATTGCAAAAGTTTCACTAACTGCAGCCTCACAGTACAGAAAAAGCACAGTTTACATTGCAAATTCAACTGCATTTAAAAAAAGGAACTAGCAAATCTCCTGTGAGGTTGCTCACAGTAGGTCAGAGGTTTTATGAGAACTAGGGTATTATGCCAAGTAGTATTACCAGGGACAGTGACTTACCAGGATAAGGACAGCCCTAGGATCTGCAAGTACTGGCAAGGGAGCTTGGTCTGCCAGCTATGGGATGGGGTTTCAGTGTCTAGCTTTTATTTTGAGGGTGGCAGCGTTCTGGGAACACTGAGGGAGACCCTAGGATCTGGTGATCTCAGGGTTTGGGAGCACTGGGGTTGCTCTGGGATCAGGTAATGTGGTTTAGGGGTTTGTGAGCACTGAGAGGGAGTCCTTGCAGTGAGCTGTAGGCAGTCTAGGAATGGGCTTTAGAGCACAATGGGCAAAGTCTAGCAGTATTAGAGATTACAAGGATCTGCCAGGGTCGAACAGCCCTGCGAGGGAGGGGAACAAGAGAATGATACCCAAAACTGTCCTTGGCCACTTTTGAATCATCACGTCCCAACCTGCCGCCACATTCCCGCTGTCAGCCTCCTCTCCCAACCTGTCCGTAGCTCCTTTTTGTGCCCTCAGATAATCCCCTTCCCCAATCGCTTTTCCCATTGTTAGCCAATTTCAGTCTTTATGTTCCTGCCTTAAAACATTAAAAAATATATATTAAAATTAATGGCCAGAAAATTACAGGAATGCACGAGTACAGAAGTAGAAAAGGTAACCTTTAGTACATTATTAGTTTGCTATTGTAATAAACATACATTTCTACAAAGAATAACACCATAAACTGTTCAAAAGTTAATTGCTTGTGCGGTTTCCATGTTTTCAGATATATAAAAAATCCTTACGTCCAAAACTGGTTCAAGCGATTTTTTGCAATGGAATTTTCAACAGCATTAAAAAAAGTAATCCATTCTCAATCTGTGTTCATGGTTAGAAAAGAAAATAAAGAAAATACTGGTGTTCTGTGTCTGAGCAGTTCATAATCTCCTTGTCCTACTGTTTATTGGAAGTAATTTCCAGATTTAACTTTTCCATATCATTTAGTATCGTCCATTACCAAAGTTGCCTCTCAGTCACCTTCCTTCAAGGTTAAAAAGCCCAAGTATCGCCAGTTTTTTGTTATATCTCAGTCCTCTAGCATATTAATGAAGCTCTTTTTTGAACTGCCTCCAAGATTTAGATGCCTATCCTGTCTCTGTGATCAGAACTTGACATAGTACTCAATGGTAAATGGTGCTCTGACTAGACCTTATGTTGCCCATTTTTGTTCCTTTTTGCAGTACTTTAAATTCATCAATATTAGATTTCATCTGCCATGGTTCTGCTTACATACATACTTCGTCCAACTATTTTGTAGTTCCTGAGCTACCTCCTCATTCAGATGCCTCCCCGAATCGGTATCTGCAAAACTGATCAATTTCCTTTGAACTTCTGAATCCTAAATCATTGATGCAAATTAGAAACAAGAGGACACAGCACTGATCCCTGGGTTACCCCACTCAGCACTTGCCAGCTCAACTAACTTATCTTTTTTTTGTAACTTTTGTAACAAGTATATTTGGTTAATTTCTTATCAGTTCCTAAATATTAAGGTCAGAAATGGGGATGTTCGCTGATGATTGCACAGTGTTCAGTTACATTTGCAACCCCTCAGATAATGAAGCAGTCCATGCAGACATGCAGCAAGATCCGGACAACATTCAGGCTTGGGCTGATAAGTGGCAAGTAACATTCGCGCCAGACAAGTGTCAGGCAATGACCACCTCCCCTTGACATTCAACGGCATTACCATCGCCGAATCCCCCACCATCAACATCCTAGGGGTCACCATTGACCAAAAACTTAACTGGACCAGCCACATAAATACTGTGGCGACAAGAGCAGGTCAGAGGCTGGGTATTCTGAGGCGAGTGACTCACCTCCTGACTCCCCAAAGCCTTTCCACCATCTACAAGGCACAAGTCAGGAATGTGATGGACTAATCTCCACTTGCCTGGATGAGTGCAGCTCCAACAACACTCAAGAAGCTCGACACCATCCAGGACAAAGCAGACCGCTTGATTGGTACCCCATCCACCACCCTAAACATTCACTCCCTTCACCACCGGTGCACCGTGGCTGTTGTGTATACCATCTACAGGATGCACTGCAGCAACTTGTCAAGGCTTCTTCGACAGCATCTCCAAAACCCACAACCTCTACCACCTAGAAAGACAAGGGCAACAGGCACATAGGAACAACACCACCTGCACGTTCCCCTCCAAGTCACACACCATCCCGACTTGGAAATATATCGCTGTTCCTTCATCGTCGCTAGGTCAAAATCCTGGAACTCCCTTCCTAAAACCACTGTGGGAGAACCTTCACCACACGGACTGCAGCGGTTCAAGAAGGCGGCTCACCACCACCTTCTCAAGGGCAATTAGGGATGGGCAATAAATGCGACGCCCACATACCATGAACAAATAAAAAAAATTTAGTCCAAATCCCACCATTTTGAGCTTTCATATAAAACTTTCTTAAAAGCTTTTTGGAAATCAAGGCACATCACATCATGGAGCTTTTCATCTTTCTCTTGGCATGCCACTTTCTCAAAAAAAGTCAATAACCCAATCAGGTAAACTCCCAAATTTCACTTTATGCACGGCTTGTCCTCACATGGAATGAGAAAACACCATTTAGCATATCAAGCTCATTTCTACCACAGATGATAGACTCTTAGGGACTTCACTTAACCCCTTGCAGCCAGTTGATCTGTTGGCAGAGCTCTGGAAACAAGTCACCCCATATCCTCTCAGCCAGTGACTGATAACGTTCGGTGACCAAGCTCAGAAGGGAAGGAGAGAAAATGCAAAATTATTACAAGGCAGGGTAAGGGCAGATTATATACCCTTAGGCAAACTAAACATCTGTAGCAAAGTTTAAAAGTGGTATCAGCCATACCTTTCCTACAACCTCTATGTTCCTTTATTTTATGTCATTTTACTCCATGAATACTTCTCAATTTGGTATTACCCACAGTAAGAGGACTAAAGAAGAAAAGCAGATTTCAAAATTCTCAATAAACTATTCATAAAAATAAATTACACTCACCTAAATGAGTACTTCCTTGCCCTGGCCATATTAGTCAAGGAGAGCTTAGTGTACAAGGTAGTGTTGATGACGTTTGGATATATAGGACATTGCATGCTGATTGAAGGGACGCTATCTAATGAAGTGGTGCAGAGAAAATATGCTTTTCAATGTGCCTGAATGTCAAGGAGCATACAGGGTAAGATAAGGCAGACACCGAGAACTCAATACTATAGAAAGCCTAGAGAAGTATAAAAAGGGGCAAAATTAAAAAGGAAATTAGGAAAGCAGAGAGGGCATGAAAAAATATTGGCAAGTAAAATCAAGAAAAATCTGAAAAATGTTTTATAAATACATTATGAACAAGAGGCTAACTAAGAGTAGGGCCTATTAGAGACCAAAAAGGTAACCTATGTGTGGAGGCGGAAGATGTTGGTATGGTTCTTAATGAATACTTTGCCTCTGTTTTCACAAAAGAGAGGGACAATGCAGACATTGTAGTTATGGAGGGGGAGTGTGAAATATTGGATGGAATAAACTTAATGAGAGAGGAAGTATTAAGGGGTTTAGCATCTTTGAAAGTAGATAAATCTCCAGGGCTGGATGAAATGTATCCCAGGCTGTTAAAAGAAGCAAGGGAGGAAATAGCAGAGGCTCTGACCATCATTTTCCAATCCTCTCTGGATACAGGCGTGGTACCGGAGGATTGGAGGACTGCTAACGTTGTACCATTGTTTAAAAAGGTAGCAAGGGATAGACCGAATAATTACAGGCCAGTCAATCTAACTTCAGTGGTGGACAAATTATTGGAATCAATTCTGAGGGACAGGATAAACCGTCACTTAGAAGGGCACGGAGTAATCAAGGACAGTCAGCATGGATTTATTAAGGGAAGGTTGTGTCTGACTAAGTTGATTGAATTTCTTGAGGATGTAACAAGGAATGTCGATGAGGGTAGTGTATTTGATGTAGTGTACATGGATTTTAGCAAGGCTTTTGACAAGGTCCCACATGGCAGACTGGTCAAAAAAGTACAAGCCTTTGGGATCCAAGGGAGAGTGGCAAGTTGGATCCAAAATTGGCTCAGTGGCAGGAAGCAAAGGGTAATGGACGACAGGTGTTTTTGTGACTGGAAGGCTGTTTCCAGTGGGGTTGCCGCAGGACTCAGTACTAGGTCCCTTGCTTTTTGTGATATACATTAATGATTTGGACTTAAATGTAGGGGGCATGATTAAGAAGTTTGCAGATAATACAAAAATTGGCTGTGAGGTTGATAGTGAGGAGGAAAGCTGTAGACTGCAGGAAGATTTCATTGGACTGGGTGGGCAGAAAAGTGGCAAATGAAATTCAATCCAGATAAGTGTGAGATAATGCATTTTTGGGAGGGCAAACAAGGCAAGGGAGTACACAATAAATGGGAAGATACTGAAAGGTATAGAAGAACAAGGGGACCTTGGAGTGCATGTTCACAGATCCCTGAAGGTAGCAGGACAGGTAGATAAGGTGGTTAAGGCGGCAAATGGAATACCCGAGGCATAGAATATAAGGGCAGGGAGATTATGCTGGAACTGTATAAAACACTGGTTAGGTCACAGCTTAGTACTGTGTACAGTTCTGGTCACCACATTACAGGAAGGATGTAATTGTACTAGTGAGGGTGCAGAGGAGATTTGCGAGGATGTTGCCAGGACTGGAGAATTTTAGCTATGAGGAAAGATTAGATAAGCTGGGGTTGTTCTCTATGGAACAGAGAAGGCTGAGGGGTGATTTGATTGAGGTGTACAAAATTATGAGGGGCCTAGATAGTGTGGATAGGAAGGACCTCCTTCTGTGCTGTAACTTTTCTATGAACATAGTGAATGCCCACAAAACTAGTATCGTATTAGGCTCTATATTCAGAAGGAACACAAATTTAAATGTTTGACATCACTACTAAAATATTGGAGGTAAAAATCAATTAGTTCGTAGGAAACCTAAGCATGTTATCAATCTCCTACTGGCTGAGATGCCGGGGAACATAGTGCTCAGTCTAAATAATAACTTGCATTTATAGAGCACCTTTAACGTAGTAAAACGTCCCAAGACGCATTATCAAACAAAATTTGCCAATGAGTTACACAAGGTTGTAATAGGACAGGTGTCCAAAAGCATTGTCAAAGAGTTAGGTTTTAAGGAGAGTCTTAAAGGCAGAGGGGTTTAGGGAGGGAATTCCAGAGCTGAAGGCAAGGCTGCCAATGGTGTAATGCTTAAAATCTGGTATGCGCAAAGTCAGAATTGGAGGAGCGCAGAGAACTGAGAGTTGTAGCAGGTTACAGAAATAGAGAGGGGCGAGGCCATGGAGGGATTTGAACACAAGGATGAGAATTTGAAAATCGAGGCGTTGCCGGTCCGGGAGCCATTGTAGGTCAGCAAGCACAGGGGTGATTACAGGTGAACAGGACGTGGTGCAAGTTAGGATAAGGGCAGCAGAGTTTTGGATGAGCTCAAGTTTACAGACGGCGCAAGGTGGGAGGCTGACCAGGAGAGTATTGGAATAGTCGAGTTTAGAGGTAATAAAGGCATGGATGAGGGTTTCAGCAGCAGATAAGCTAAGGTAGCGGCAGAAACACGCAATGTCACAGAAGTGGAAGTCAGCGGTCTTTCTGATGGACAGGATATGGGGTCGGAAGCTCAGTTCAGGGTCAAATAGGACACCAAGGTTGCGAACAGTCTGGTTCAGCCTCAGACAGTGGCCAGGGAACAGAATTTGTGGCAGGAACTAAAGAAAATGGCTTCGGTTATCCCAATATTTAATTGAAGGAAATTGCTGCTGCTCCAATATTGGATGTCGGACAAATGGTAGTAATTGTCAGGTACCTTAATATTGGACAAACTTCTCAATTTTTCTATTAACTGATGTCATTATTAATTAAAATACACACGACAGGTTAAGGATAAACTAAAAGGGAGAAAGAACCATTGCTGAGTTATTCCGACCCAAGCAGACAATGCTAGATAGGGTACTGGATTTGGACTAGTAATAATCACTAGTGGTCAGCATAAACCCAGGACATAGGCTCATCAATAAAACAAATATACTTATCAATAATGTGAAAACACATGGAAGCATTGAAGTTAATTTATTAAACAAGAGATTTTCTGAACAATTGTACATATTTATTCATCTTTTAAACAGTTATTAAATCACTAGGTTGTACACAACTCCATGGTATGGCAGGTTTTGTTTTTTGGTCCAGTTCTTCAGGGTGCTATTTTGTGAGTTTATACTAATATGGTCATTGAAGCCACTTTGAATATAACATTAGGAATTGTATTACATAAATGCATGTTTGGATAGCCCAAATGCTACTGCCAATAATCATTGGGTATCACAAACTTTGGTAGGTTAATATGTAAATCAGGATGTAATCATAACTTCAGAAGAGTATACCTGACTCAAATATGTTTTGTGCATTTGGATACACTGTGGATGTTAGGAAAATAAAAAAACGCACATTATACAAGTACCTGAAAGCAGTCAAAGCCAAGATAACATTAAGTTTGAACTGAATTAGAAGTCGGTAATACAAAAAGTTGACTGGGGGTGGGGGGAAAAAGAAAGTGACATTTTCTCAAGTAATGAATGCACTTTCATTGCAAGGCTTGCATTACCATTTTTAAGTACTGTTGATTTTGCACCAATACTGTTTAAAAAGACATCTTGATTTATCCATAATTATCACAAAGGCAAATACCATTTTATTAAATCAAGTGTGGTTTGATGCAAATGCTTTCATTTAAACATTGATGGAAAAATGGCAGTGTAAATCCAGGATCAGGTCCTGATTCAAAGGCAAGTGGTGGGCGATCACCTGCAGGTGGCTGCTTCACACTGCTGAGTTTGCACCAGGTGTAGTATAACTAGTTTATGAATGGACTAGAGAGACAGTTATTTCCCCTTGATCTTACATGCAGTGTTTGGAGCTAAAGTCCTAGAGGCAAGGTAAGCAGGCCTCTAAATTTTCAGTGTCACCACTGCTGAAATTTGTATTCCTTCAAATGTAACTACCAGTTGGGTTGTACCTTGGAGTCAGATTAGCTGACAAAATGTTCAGAGCTACTGGCCCATACATTATCCTTTGGAGGTTATTAGATTTACAGCCTTTGGATGGCAATGATGGATTAGGGACAGTTATACCTCTCAAAAGAGATGGGAATAACACCCTTACTTTTAAAGGCATGATCTATGGTATAATTGAGTTACTGTTATGTGGATAGACTAGAGAACCTGGGATTATTCTCCTTATAGCAGAGAAGGTTAAGGTGAGATTTAAGAGAGGTGTTCAAAATTATGAGGGGTTTTGATAGAGTAAATAGAAAGAACCCGTTTCCACTGGCAGGAGGGTTGATAACCAGAGGACACAGAATTAAAGTAGTTGGCAAAAGAACCAGAGGGAAGATGAGGAGAATTAAAAAAAAACACAGCGAGTTGTTATGATCTGGAATGCACTGCCTGAAAGGGGGGCTGAAGCAGATTCAATACTAACTTTCAAAAGGGACCTGGATGAATACTTGAAGGGGAAAAAATTGCAGGGCTATGGGGAAAGAGCAGGGGAGCGGGACTAATTGGATAGCTCTTTCAAAGAGCTGGCACAGGCACGATGGGCCAAATGGCCTCCTTCTGTGCTATATGATTCTGTGAAACCAAATGAATTCAGACCAGGGTATATGGTTCCAATAATTTATTCTACTATACATCACCATTACATTGCAGTATTGTGATACTTCTAGGATTATTTTAAATATTTTTTTATAGGTAGCTGTAACTCCACAAAGACAATAATACTGCTGTGGAAGACTGAAGGGGAAGAAAAGCTGCTGTATTTATTTACAATTCACTTTCAAAATCTGTAAACATTCAGGCTACATCCTAACAAAGTTACAGAACATTAGGCAAAAACAGAGAGAACCGATGCCCTGTATTTTTCACATTCAGCATAAATAAACATAGTACAGAAAATTAATATGCCCTTTTGAACTGTAGCAGCAAGCTCTCTCCCAACAGTCCAAAACCTTAAATTTGGAAATGTACTATACAAGAACCACTTGCAACTAAAGCCAATAAAATTAACTGGCCTGTGTTCATTTCTATCATAATTCAAAATGCTATAAGCAACTCACCATTCCACTTTTCTAAACTGAGGAACAGTACATTTTTTAACTTTAATTTACAGGGTAATATACAATGCATCTGGAACAGCTGGATTTTCAGCACGAAGAAAGTCACTGTCACACCCAGAACAGGAATATTTTTGTAAAACACAATCAGGTTTCAGACTTGACTAAATACAGAGAAAACCTGTGCATTCTGAAACTGTTTTGTTAATCTAAGGTTGGCTTTATCCATTTTCTATGAAGAGGACAGGAATGACTGTTATATGTTGCCTGCCAAGGTTGGTTTGAGGTCACATGACAGCAATCTGCAAATTCCACAAGTCTACAGAATTATCCTACCATCTACAGTACCTACACTATTTTGTTGTAGGGTAGTGCTAGCTGCACACACAATGCACACCCACTGACAGACAGTACAACTATGGGTACTCAGTATGTGCTTGGGAGTTTGGTGTGCTATGAAGCTAAACGGTAGGATAAATATATGACCAATAAATACTGTATATGCTTCATCACTTTTGCAGGAAGCTACATTGGCATAATAAAAAAACCTGCAACATTCTGTTGACAGACATCTATCCAGCAATACACACAGCAACACGAGGCTTCTTTCTTGACACATTTCTATTTCTTTCATTAGTTTTGCAACAAAACACAGGGACTGCATGAAGTCCTTTCAAAAAGGCTGAACATGTGGAGCAACCCCAGCTGCTTTTGTCAGCAAACCCAAAATTCTGACAGTATCTGTCCCAAATCTGCAGCAGCAACATCAGAAACAGCATTACCCAGATATTTTCTTCTAATAGATTTAAACTAAATTACATTTGATTCATTTCAGCAAGAACACCAATATTTATTAGCTTGGTTTCTGACCCCATCATTTTAGTGCAATTGCAACTGGTCAGAGACTTGAAGCCAGAGAACTTAAGTCAGGGTTCAGTTTAATGTCAATGGGTTTATGATGAATTAGTTTTATATGGACTACAGGCTGGTGTTCTGACATTTAGTACAAATTATTATAGATTTGTCATTTGTAGTGGCAACACTTATCTTCGGTCACGTTCAATAAGATTCAACACAAATATAGCAATTTTGCTCTAATAATCTTTTAACAAAAGTGGCTGGGTTGCTCTACTGAAGACAGAAACAAGCGGATACAAGGGAGCATTTGTCTTTTTCAATATGCCTAAATTCGACTTTGCTGCACTGATGCATGGTCAGGTTTGGGGCCCTACATCCGAGAGACGTTGAATTTCTTCAGTGCTTATGTAAAGATTTTTTTTTCACTCAAAAGCCCATATTTCAATGTCCTGTACATAGAAGTCTTCCTTTTTTGAAAGGATTCGATTGTCAAATGTTCTACATGAGTGACTGCGTCCATGGTACAGATCCCCATCCAACCATAATCCAAATTCTCCTCTGTAAAGAACACAGCCAATTAGTTGGAGGGGAAAAATGAGCAGAAATATATTAATACTAGTTCAATCAATTTAAGACATCTTTAGCACTGAAAAGATTTATAATGATGATACCAGGACTGAGAGGTTATAACTATCAGGAAAGACCGAACAGGCTGGGGCTCTTTTGTCTAGAAAAGATAAGGCGACCCGATAGAGGTCTTCAAAATTATGAAGGGGTTCGACAGGGTAGATGTAGAGAAGATGGTTCCACTTTTGTAGCCGTCCAAAACTAGGGGCCATAAATATAAAAGAGTCACTAATAAATCCAATAAGGAATTCAGGAGAAACTTCTTTACTCAGAGTGGTGAGAATGTGAAACTTGCTACCACATGGAGTAGTTGAGGTGAATAGCATAGATGCATTTAAGGGGAAGCTAGATAAGTACATGAGGGAGAAATAGAAGGATATGCTGATAGGGGAGATGAAGTAAGGTGCGAGGAGGTTCGTGTGGAGCACAGACCTACCTGTTGGGCCGAATACTATGGAAATGGAGTAGCGAATTATTCATTCACTATTCTGCACATTTTCACAGAACAAGATTATGGAAAAGAAACTAATGAGCTTTAGAATTTAAACCTAAAATGTGTTGGTTAGTGGCAAACATTCCTGAAACAGTAACTTGTAGGAAATACCTGCATGCAAAAAAGCAATTTATAGTATGACTTACGTATGAATATACAATACATTTTAATTAGCCAAATTCAGTTTAAACAAGCTTAAAACACTAACAAAAAATTATGTATTTACAATTTTGATAACAATCGTAACTTTAACTGGTTTTAAAAATAAATGTTCTGCAAGTCAAAATTCTGTGGGAAGCTGTGCAAAGCCAGGGTCCATGGACAGCCATAACATCAATGTGCAATATTACCCAGAGTGCACTGCAGAATGGTAGCTCCATGGCAAAAGTGCATGTTGCAACTGGGTTTGTGCACAACACAGCCGCATAAGACTCAAAACAAGAGATGAAGGATGATGGTTTTGAAGAAAATATTAACAGCTACATTCTGAATGAGGCTAAGTTCTATAAAATTTCACATCTAAGAAGTTTTGTACCTTAATGATTCTAAAGCTACTTCTAACAATTTAGTGCTACTCAATTAGCACCTGAAAAAAGAAAGATAGATAAATAAAGCTTAAATGGACAGCCCATTTCAGCCTCATAAGCTTACATTTATACAGAAAACACCAAACAGTGTTTAGTGACGGGGAATGCAATCTAAATTTCTATCTTAAAGATACCAGGGGGTTTTGTACTTGAATAGATGAGAATGTGTAAGAAGTGAAACAGCAAATTTTTTGATTGGAAAACTGAAATTTAGTAAGAAGAGTTCATCTGTCAAGGCCTTAGAGAGGGTGCAGAAGAGATTTACTAGAATGGTCCCAGGGATGAGGGACTTCAGTTGTGTGGAGAGATTGAAGAAGCTGGGGTTGTTCTCCTTAGAACTGAGAAGATTAAGGGGAGATTTGATAGAGGTGTTTAAAAATCATGAATGGTTTTGATAGAGTAAATAAGGAGAAATGGTTTCAAGCAGCAGAAGGGTCGGTAACCAGAGGGCACAGATTTAAGGTGATCAGTAAAACAGCCAGAGGCGACATGAGGAAACATTTAAAAAAAAATGCAGCAAGTTGTAATGATCTGGAATGCACTGCCTGAAAGGGTGGTGGAAACAGATTCAATAGTAACTTTCAAAAGGGAATCAGATAAATACTTGTAGGGAAAAATTTACAGGGCTATGGGGAAAGAGCAGGGGGATGGGACTAATTAGATAGCTCTTTCAAAGAGCCAGCACAGGCATAATAGGCTGAATGGCCTTCTCCTGTGCTGGACCTACCACGATACTATGAAGAGTTGTTGGACATCATACATGAATAGCAGAATCCGAAGGAAATACTGAACAGTTAATAACTATAATTCATTATGTTATAAATTTAATTGAGTATGCAGTGACTTCTCACCAACATAGCTATTGAAAGGATTTGGAAACATTTGAGTAATTTGATTGGTTGCTTTTACAGTAGCTGTAAATTGTGTTTTAATGTAGAGATTTTAAAAAATAAAGTGAATGGGAGATTTTATCAGAATGCTTCATGCCCTATGGACACATCATAAATGATCCCATGCCTTACGGAGAAGCTTTATATATTTTTTAGAGACGTGTTTAGCCAGAAGTGTTGATGACTAATGTTTTTGGGAAGAGGGAGAATTCGTTTTGAGGCATTATTGCACCCAGCAGTGTAAGAAAAATGATTAAATAGTCATATAAAGGTCAGCCTGCTTCAGTTAGCAGCACTCTATTCAAACAGCAAGGAGTTCTGAGTGTCTGGACCAGCAATCCTCCTCCAACGACCAAAACCAGATTAGCAGGCCATCCTGCGCATAAAACAGCCACTGTGTTTGCCTATATAACAGTGACTGTGCTTCAAAGTAAATTCAGTGTATGAAGTGCTTTGAGACGTGATAAGGGGCTATTTAAATGCAGATATGCAACTGCTTCCAGCTACTCCCGACAATGCCATCAATAGCACTCATTAATAATATGTTACTTACATAATTTTGGTTAAAGCTGCATCTAATTCTTTGTGATGGTTGTTGGCAAGACTTCCTGTTACTCTGAAAAAGCTATGCAGTTGTATGGCCATTTAATGTGCTAAGGCATTAAAACAGATTATTTACCCTCCACCGCCGAAAGCCAAGGAATCCATGTCTCCTTTTATGAAGAACATATTATCACCTGTCCATTTGAAGATCTGAAAAAATTAAGTTCAATAATTTTCTTCACTTTTTTTTTGTAAGAAGTGCTCGTCTAACTCTGCAACACTTACACTATAGTAACAATTAAGTGTAATTAATCTGTCATCAACTTCCGTTCAATATAAAATGCTATTTGGCTTCTCTAACATTCTTTCTCCCAGGGAAGACGCTCAGCTTTTAGAAGAAATGCTAATCACATTTTACATTTCAGCAGACGTCTATTTTTAAGTTGATACTTCCATTTACCAAGGAACACATTTAAAGAAAAATGCAAACGGAGCAGATAAGGTTCATCAAAAGTTGCGATTCTCAACCTCCACTGGAAAGTGAATTTAAAGAACTGAGATTACGGACATAATGGAAATGAGGCAGAATAAAACGACTCCATGGTGTAAATTGTACAGCTCTAGACATACTAAAAAGTTGTCAGAATAGCTGATCAACAGCCTTGTACACAGGACTTCAAACGAAGACTGCAGGACCATTAACCGATGAGCCTATGGTCTATGGTAAAAGTCACTGGTCCAACTTCATAGAAACTGAAAAGATACTTGCTATACATTGCACACACCCCCATAATGTATTTGTTGGTGCTGGTAGCAAAGAAAATATGAACAAACAATTTTTTCTGCACACGACATGTTGGGATGCCTGGACATTGTCAGCTAATTCTAGAAATGTTTGCAGCAATATAGCCATTTATTGATTCTGCTCCTTCAAAGTGTTTTGGACAAAGCAAATCAGACAAGGGACTGCAAGATCCCTCTACAACTTTCACTTGTATGAAAACTCCAATACAAGCACTTTTTGGACCCTTGATCAATATAGAAAAGCAATTTGTGACCAAAGAATTATTGCATTAATTTGAAAAAAAGTCCAGTTGAATTTATTTCTTTCCCCAACACAACCCTGATCAACATGTCAACATTATCACTAATAAAGCCACACTAGCCATATATGTATACAGCCAACTCTTCTTAATTCCAAGTCACATAACTTCAATTATCTGATTATTCACATTTTTAAGCACTAAATTCTCACTTTTGCTGCATTATTTTTGATGTTTACTTCAAATTATTAGATAATTGATTTTATAAATGCAAAAAACTTAGAATTATCAGATGATGACTGGCATCTTCTATGCGACATACGTTTGCATACCATGTAGAATAGGGATGTCAAACATACGGCCCGTGGAACAGTTTCATCCAGCCCACGGTGTGAATCTCCCAGGCACTGATTCTCACAGCCCGGAAGAACTGCGCCTTTTAAACGTCGCACTGCACCAGCAGCCTCCCCCCACCCCCAACCACTCCTCTCTGTGACGTCACCTGTTTAGGAGTGACTGGAAGCAGGACTGGCTGCTGTAGGGGAGAGATGGAATAGGGAGAGGTGCGGGAGGTCGGGATTGAGAGATTTGGACTCTTGGAGAGAGTGATGGTGGGCTGGCGGTTGTGGGGTGAAAGAGAGGACAGGGGAATGAGGTGGAATTGTGTCGGCGTGGGGCCATGCATTTCCAGCAGTAGCTGCAATGTGGTGAGTGGGAGCAGCGCCGCGAGATGAGCAGCGAGTAAAGGGGTGAGTGAAATCTGGGGACCTTACTGTGGGTAAATAGTGAAAGATTGGGGAAAATGGTACAGAGACTGAAGATTCTCTGCACACCCTGATTTTACATTGTGAGCTCCAACCACAGTTCAAGTTGGGCTGGGAGAGAAGGGGAACAGTGCGGCAAGCTGCAGCTTTGCTCCTCTCTCGGCAACAAACCCCACAAACAACCACGGGCCTGAGGCTAATCCGAAATTGGGCCTCGGGCTTCATTTAATAATAGGGGCGAGCTACTGGTGACTGTTGCACCTCCAGATGCAGCTTGCCCAATATCAGGGATCAAATTTGGGGCTGCTGTATCACTGGTGCAGCCTGGGAGTTGGGCGGAGGAAAATGTAACAGCCCGCATTAGTGCTGTAGAATGGACTCAAGTATGTATTTATATGCAACTGGGTACAGTAGGTTGTGGTTACGTTACTAGACTAGTAATCCAGAGGCCTGGACTAATAATCTAGACAATGCGAGTTCAGTTCCCACCATGGCAGTTTGAGAATTTGAATTCAGTTTAATAAATCTGGAAATAAATCAGTAAAAGTGACCACGAAGCTGTCAGATTGTCATAAAAACCCAACTGATGTCCTTACTCGGTCTATTCCATATGTGACTCAATCACACCAACGTGTTTAAGTTCGGCTTCAATGCATTATGAAGACATTTGGCTAATTGTTTGGTTTTTCATTGCTCCCAGATACCTGTAGTGGCCCATTAGAATCTTTCACCCAGCCCCCCACAGACTTTTATAATAACCACATCTGGTTGCACAATTTCCGTTGTGGAAGACCTGTGCTATAAGGTTCCCTGACTATCCTCAATACCAACTGTCCAACAAAAGTTATCCTGACAGCGAGATGAGAATAATTAATTTCTCCTTCTAAAGTTTAGTAAATATGCAGTCTACTCCACTGAAATACTGTTCAACTCTTAAAACCAAAATTTCTCTCTCCTTTTCTTGAAAATCTGTTTTCTGTATATTAGCATAACAGTTATCGATTGTAAGCTTTCAGTTTTGGAGGATTCTGAAGTTGCTGAGCAAGCCACTTGGTTGTGTTAAACAGCTACCAGTGGTTCAAGAAGGTGGTCGACCACCACCTTCTCAGGGCAACTAGGGATGGGCAACATATGCCGGCCCTGCCAGCAACGCCCACACCCCGAGAATGAATTTTAAAACATCATAACTCATATTCGAGTCTTGAAATCATTCATGGTATCCAGATTTTAAAAGATGTTATTTTAAATTTTAGATGAAATTTTGTTTAGCTTTGGGGAGGTTTTATACCATCAGCTTGCTATACTCTGGTGATGGGTGTCATCAACTGAAGCTTGAAAAATAATCCATAGTTGATCAACAAATTTCTGTGGACTAAAATATAAAATTAAGATTATATTACAAAAACACTAAGTGGTTCCTGTGATTTCTTTTCTTACCTTAAATTCAGGATAAAATGTGAAAAGGAAAGTCTCCCCAGTGCCATAAAAACAATCGCTAACTTTAAATGGTTCAGATGCTAGTGCACCAAATAGCTGTAGGTATAAAACAGGATAATGGAAACCAGTTAATGAGGACATGGTTAACAGAGAACATTTCTTAAGCTACCAAATGATCTGATTTATTATAAATGGGTTTATTTCATAGAAATTAACAATGCCGCCCACCTGACTCCCGCCCCCCTCACGCTAATACCAATGGCCGCATCATCACCATCTACACACTTACGGCTTGTGCTGTGTCCTCCACAGCTGGTGCTGCCCAGCCCCAATTTGAATGGGTGTTCGCCAGGAGCAGTAGGTAGAAGGGGTAGGGGAGTACCATATAACTCTTCAGCAAGAGGCATCAGGCAGGATTAGTGCCACAGCACCACCTAGCTGGGAGAACTAAAACAGTACCATTGAGATAAAAGGGAGAATTTGAAGGTGAAAGAAATTAGCAAACAGAATGGAGTGTGTGTCAGAATGGAGTGTTACAGGAAAGAGTCAGAGGAAGTGTGCATGTGCAAGATATCGTATTTTGTGCACAAAATTTCCATACTTGAAATATTACTTTGTTTACAGTTAACAGTACTGTATATAATAAACAATTTTTTTTAAGTGGGTGAAATAAAAGCAACATGTTCTGGCTTTTAAATGTCTGAGCTGTACCTGGCCATCGCTGTCTTTAATAACTAGCAGCATTGGGGTATCGACACCAGTCATACTGCGGTACAATGTCTTTAGACTCATTCCATGCTTTGCAGTGCTGTAAATTAGAGTCCATGGGTAACCAACAGTTCGCGGAGGCAGGTTTTTTGCGAGCTGAAATTCACACAAAAAAAAAGATTAACTGAGTGAATACTTAAAAACCAAATAACACAAGATTCAAATACGTTTTTAATATTGATATGCTGTGCTATGCTGTTGCAGGAGTGTGTTATTCCCACCTTGTCCAGTGTACTATAACATCAAATGGGACAAAATCTGCCTGCTTGCAGGGAATGGAGGTACAGAGCACAAGTGCCTCTATGTTGGTCCTCCAACAGCGAATGGTGGCACTTGGGGCAGTCAGAAAAATGTGTAGTTGAGGTCAAGGGTCATTTCTTCAGCAACATCTACCTCGGCCCCAAACACCTACATTACGGATACCCAAGACTCTTGCACCTGTGTAAACTGTTAGGGCAGTCAGATATTAAACATATTAAAAAAATAATTGCTGTTTTCTAAATTTACTTTTTTTGACCATTCGAAGCCTTAACTTTGAACTGGCTTCTGAAAAGTGCACAGGAGGTTTGAATCGTCATATTCTCCCCACCTGTCAAGGGGAGTGCTTTGCCAAACTAGCTTCACTTCCAAAAAATGTACAGTGACATATATAAATGAACAAGGTCTGTCCACAGAATAGTAGATGTAGCAATTCACAGTATTAAAAGGCCAAAGCATATAATGTGAAAAAAGATTCAATCTCTATCTGACTAATGTTGTTACTCTGTATCAAGAACAGTTGGCAAATCCACATTGCTTTATGAAGTTTGCTTTCAAGAGGCAAGTGCCAACAAGCTCAAGGTCCACTTCTCTCAGAAGTCATAATTTTTTGTTCTACAAGAGTGCTAAATTAAATTTTAATTTACTCTTTCACGCACAAGCCTGAAACAGCTACGAAATTCTACTGAAAGTCACGGCTGTGCCTGAAACCTAAAGTGAGAAAGAAAGTCTCTATAACAATTCACCGGTTGGTACTTTAGTAATTCAACACAGGCATAAACTACTTTCTGTGAAATAATGTGATTAATAATAATGGTCATTAAACTACTGTTATCATAAAAGGGAGTGGTGACAAGCCAATTCACTTCAACAAGGCTACTAAACCAAAGGTCTATCAATTCAATCATTTGCTAAATAAAAGTGTACCATATTCAATAAAAGTTTCTTTTATAATGCCCGGATGCAATCCATCCAGACCAGGGGTTTTATCCGCTCTAAGTTTGACTCGTTTATCAATTATCTCCCCCTTTTCCATCTTCAGTGTCTTGATATCTTTTTGATTGCTTCTTCTAATATCATGTCAACCCTGTTAGTCGCCCTGGTAAATACTGAGGCAAAGTAATTATTCAACATTTCTGACATTGAAAACAATCAATGCTTTTAATCCTTATACTGACATAGCCAGACCAATTGCATGTTAATGCTTGCATTAATCATTTAAAAAAAAGTTTGCTGCTGCATTCAAAGCAAGCTCAACTTTTTGCTGCCTGGAACATTCCTCCCATTATTCCCAGGTCAATCAAGATATGATTATGGAAACCAGTTGTACAAAGTCTAGCATGAAGCACCATGGATGAATAAAGAGATGGGGTAAAACTGTAATGGGAAGGCAGCATACACTAAGTACATAGACAATAAAGGATAGGATGACAAAGAGGTTAGGAAAGAAGTCAAAACAATTAGGAAGACAAAGAGGAACTACAAAATTAAATTATCAAGGAATATAAAAAGAAATAAAATATTCTATAGACACAAATAACAAAAGGAAAATCAGGATAGGGATACTAACAGATGAACAAAATAAACTCAAAAAGGTAATGACAGCAAAATCTCAGAAATATTGAATAATTACTTTGCCTCAGTATTTACCAGGGAGACTAACAGGGTTGATATGATATTAGAAGAAGCAATCAAAAAGATATCAAGACACTGAAGATAGAAAAGGGGGAGATAATTGATAAACGAGTCAAGCTTAGAGCGGATAAAACCCCTGGTCTGGATGGATTGCATCCGGGCATTATAAAAGAAGCAAGGGAACAGGTAGCAGAGCCATATATATATATTAAAAAAAAATCAATAGAAAAGGGAATAGTGCCAGAGGGCTCGTGGGCAGCGAGCGTTGTTTCTATGTTTAAAAAGAGAGATAGACCAAGTCCAGGAAACTATAGACCAATTAGCTTAACATCAGTGGTAGGAAAGACATTGGCATCTTTACTCAAAGACGTAACAGAAAAACATCTAGAAACCAAAAATATAATAAAGAGTAGTCAGCACGTATTCTAAAAGGGAAAGTCCTGCTTGATCAACTTTACTGAATTCTTTGAAGCAGTAACAGAAAGAGTAGAGAAGGGTAATGCAGTAGATGTAATATATTTGGATTTTCAAAAGGCCTTCGATGTTAATTGTATGATTTATATCAATGAATGGTAATTGTATTCAGGTGGTGGGTATCAATTGGGCTCTCTCTCATATCTTTTATAGGAGAGCTTACCTAGGGTGGGGTGTACGTGTAAGGGAAACCTCTGTAAATAAATGTAAGCAATCTTATAACACCAGGTGATAGCCCAACAGTTTTATTTGAAAATCACAAGCTTTCGGAGCTTACCTCCTTCGTCAGGTGAGTGAGGTTCTGGAAAGGCTTGGAAACACTAAAGACCAAGCTCTAGTATTCAATCCTTCACCACATGGCTATCCAATTTTAACATTTGCTATGGTACCACAGAGTAGTCTCATGACTAAGGTCAGATCATGTGGAGTCACGGGACAAGTAGCAGAATGGGTAGCAAGTTGGCTACAAAACAGAAAACAGTGAGTAGAGGTTAAAGGTAGTTACTCAGACTGGCGGAAGGTGGGAAGTGGTGTTCCACAAGGATTGGTGCTAGGACCACTGTTGCTCACCTTTTACATAAACGATTTGGACGTGGGAATCGGAAGTACAATTTCAAAATTTGCGGATGACACCAAATTGATGGGTATAGCTAATACCGAGTAAGACTGCAACAGAATACAGGACGACGTTAATAAACTTGCAAAATGGGCATGTAATTGGCAAATGAATTTCAATATAGATAAGAGTGAGGTGGTGCTTTTTGGTAGGACGAATACGGAGACCACATATTCTTTGGAAAATACGAGTCTAAACAGGGGAGAGGAGCAAAGGGATCTTGGGGTACCAATTCACAAATCATTAGAAGTAGCAACACAGGTTAACAAGGCCATGAAGCTGCAAAGTACTGGGGTTCATTTCTAGAGGAATAAAATTGAAAAGCAGAGAAGTTATATTAAATTTATAAAGAACCTTGGTTAGACCACACTTAGAATACTGGGCACAGTTCTGGTCTCCATATTACAAAAAGGATATGGAGGCACTGGAGAAGGTAAAAAAAAGATTTACAAGAATGATACCAGAACTGGGAGGTTACAACTATCAGGAAAGACTGAACAGGCTGGGGCTCTTTTCTATAGAAAAGAGAAGGCTGAGGGGTGACCTAATATAGAGGTCTTTAAAATTATCAAGGAGTTGATAGGCTAGACATAGAGGGGGAGTCCAAAACTAAGGGTCATAAATATAAGATCGTCACTAATAAATCCAAGAAGACATTCAGGAGAAACTTCTTTACCCAGAGAGTGTTTAGAATTTGGAACTTGCTACCACATGGAGCAGCTGAGGCGAATTGCATAGATGCATTTAAGGGGAAGCTAGATAAACATATAAGGGAGAAAGGAATAGAAGGATATGCTGATTAGGTTAGATGATGTGGAGATGCCGGTGATGGACTGGGGTTGACAATTGTAAACAATTTTACAACACCAAGTTATAGTCCAGCAATTTTATTTTAAATTCACAAGCTTTCGGAGGCTACCTCCTTCCACATCGTTCACCTGAGGAAGGAGGTAGCCTCCGAAAGCTTGTGAATTTAAAATAAAATTGCTGGACTATAACTTGGTGTTGTAAAATTGTTTACAATAGGTTAGATGAAGTAGGGAGGAGGGTCGTGTGGAGTATAAACACAAGCACAGACCAGTTGGGCTGAATGGCCTGTTTCTGTGCTGTACAAATGTAATCCTACATTGATGTTCATCCTACTTAGAATAGCCACCTTGATAAAGTTTCATCCATAATATATTCTAGAACATAGATAAGGTTCAAGTGATATGAGGTAATCTGTAGTGCTGCACTGTCGAAGGTGCCATCCTTTGGACGAGACGTTAAACTGAGGCCCTGTCTGTCCTCTCAACTGGACATAAAAGATCCCATGGCACTATTTCTGAAGAGCAGGGGAGTTCTCCCCAGTGTCCTGGCCAATATTTATCCCTCAACCAACATCACTAAAACAGATTATCTGGTCATTATCACATTGTTGTTTGTGGGAACTTGCTGTGCACAAAATTGGCTGCAGCATTTTCTACATTACAAAAGTACTTCATTGGCTGTGAAGTGCTTTAGGACGCCCTGAGGCTGGAAAACCTTTACCCATACATTGACAACTACAAAAAAAGAGAAAAGACCAGCAGGCCCATCAAACACACTACTACTAAACAATGGTGCAGCCACATACACCACTGATCACAGTCTCTAGCCACACACTTTCTTGGGAGAAGCAAATAATCTGCAGCCAATTCAAGTAAAACTGCAGGAAATTCCTCTGATTCTCAAAGGCAATCAAGCAAGGCTCCAGGATAGTGCAGTAACCCATAACTCCTCATAATGGCAGTTAACTGGCAACTTACAAATTGCCATCCACGATCTTATTGTGGATGATTGCACTGTCATCCTGACTTTGACTGAAACTTGGCTCACGAGTGGCAACACCTTGCCCCTTACTGAAGCCTCCCTGTCTGACTAATTTCCATCACCGGCCCCTCCCAAAACGCTGCAGTGGCCCTCATCACCAAATCACACATTGCTCTCAACACCTATTCCTCTGGCACTTTTATCCTCCTTCGAGCACATCACCTTGTTCCACCCCTCTCACTTCTCTTTTGAAACCTTCACTGTCTATTGCAAACCCCAAATTTCACACGAGTTTCTTTTAATAAATCACATATTACAGCCTCTGCTGTTCTATCCTTTTTTGATCCAAAGTGGATGACCTCACATTTGTCTACATTGAATTCCATTTGCCACAGTTTTGCCCATTCACCTAATCTATCAATATCCCTTTGTAATTTTATGTTTTCATCTACACTGCTTACAGTGCCACCAATCTTTGTGTCATTGGCAAACTTAGATATGAGACTTTCTATGCCTTCATCTAAGTCGTTAATAAATATTGTGAATAATTGAGGCCCCGAGACAGATCCCTGCGGGACTCCACTGGTCACATCCTGCCAATGTGAGTACCTACCCATTATCCCTACTCTCTGTCGCCTTTCGCTCAGCCAACTTCCTAACCAAGTCCGTACTTTTCCCTCGATTCCATGGGCTTCTTTAATTACGTGGAGAGGCTGGGGTTGTTCTCCTTGGAACAGAGACAGTTGCGAGGAGATTTGATTCAAAATCATGAAGGATCTAGACAGAGTAGATAGAGAGAAACTGTTCCCATTGGCGGAAGGGTTAAGAAACAGAGGACATGGGTTTTGGTGATTGGCAAAAGAATCCAAGATGACACGAGGAAAAACATTTTTTTTACACAGCGAGTGGATAGGATCTGGAATGCACTGCCCGAGGGGGTGGTGGAGGTAGATTCAATCATGCCCTTCAAAAGGTAACTGGATAAGTACTTGAAAAGAAAAAATTTGCAGGGCTACGGGGAAAGGGCAGGGGAGTGGGACTAGCTGGATTGCACTTACATAGAGCCGGCGCGGACTCGATGGGCCGAATGTCCTCCTTCCGTGCTGTAACCTATGATTCTGAGCAATAATCACTGTACCTTTTCAATCTGATCCGTTTGAAGCAGGTCACTCTTTTCACTCAGGTTTGGTCGAAATGTTTCAGGCTCCAAGTCAGGCTTTGCAGTTGTACTTTGCCTCATACTGGTTTCTTCTCGTGTTGTTATCTAAAAGCAGGGACAATATTAATAACCACAATTCTCTACTAGACGCTTGTAGTAATTACCTCGAACTAAAAAGGGTACTGGTCTATGATCTCATACAACACCGACAGCAAGTGCAAATTACAGCTAACCGGCAATCCCAGAGTGTTTTAGGCTCCACTTCTCAAATACAGCACTGCCTTTTTAAAATAAAAAAAGAGATGCTAAACAGCAAAGCTCCTGTATTTTTGTTCTTTCCAAAAAATGTTTTAATTTGGACACCATTACAAAATATGGCATCTTCAATTTTTCAAGGCAAATTTAATAAGGTTTTGGAAGCAGACCTTTCCTGACTATACAGTACAAGGCAGAAGTGTAACTACAAGTCAGGGATTCTTAAAATGACAGTCAGAATTCCGACCAAAAAGTCTTTCTCAGTGTGAATTTGAAAACCCAGTTACTAATTTAAAAGTGACCAAAACAAAAACATAAATACTTAACTTTAACGGTGATCATTTCCCCTTTCTTAATTTTCCTCTATGTACTAATCCAAGATCTTTAAATTATCACATGGCTAGAAGAATTCTGCATTGTACTTTTAACAATGTCACTGCTATTATCAATGTATAATGCAGGATCAGTGCTGCCACTGGCAAGCTGGGATGCACAGTAATTCAACAATGCAGTGTTACTATGGGAGTCTATGATGAAAGTTGAGAAGAATGCAAGCAATTAAAGAGAGAATTTACTGTAAATACACTGCATTAAGAGGAGGCACAATCATCACAGACTCTTTGCTCAACTTCCGCATTCTCAGCAAAGATTTTCCTCCACATCAAATCGTACACATCAAATTCTGCAGTAAAACAAATTACAGGGAAACTACTCATTGTCACAATGGTCATGTGATAACGAGTGCACAGTTTGAGAGGAACCTACTGTGATATGGAGGGCAGAAAATTCCTAATTTCCCCCCCATTCCATAATTAACTCCACTTCATGCAATGTGTTTCATTTAACCAACTATTACACACCACTGCACCACAAGTGTATCCAAAAATAAGGAATTTTCTGCTAGGCTTTGGTAAAGTGCCGCTGCTGAGGCAAATCCGATGTAGGTGTGTTTGCCAATGATACAAATCTGGGATGCACGCAGCCACATCTGCTCTAATTCTTTGGGCAAATGTATAATGGGTTTAACTACAGATGGGGCACCTTGAGACGTCTGCAGAGCTTGCGCAGTTCTTCAGCATTAAGAGCATCGATCCTGCGATGGTACTCAGTCACTGATACTACCTGAATACAGAGATAGGAAGAAAGTAATTCCACTAAAATTTTAAAAAGGAAGATATACAGGTGAAGAGGAAGGACAGAAAACAGGAATGCAAAATCTGGAATGGAAGAAAGAATAAAGGAAGCTATGCGGGGGGGATGGAGGAAGGGACTGGGTAAGGACAGTAGGTTTTTTTTGACAGTTAACCACCCACATGGTACCTGAAATGATAAAATAATTAAATCTTATGTTGAAGTGTTTTTGAATAATGAAATACTTGCAGTCTACCACAGTCTCTTACCAATGAACCATATACTGCATTCAGATTATAGCAATTTGCATGCATCAGTTCTGCAATTATAACTACAGTCTGAAAAATATTGCACAATTCTTTGCAGCGAGCTGTTCAGATAACATATATATATCTTTGAGGTAGCAGATATATATAGATCACTTATATAAATCGTTTTTTGTGCAGTTAATTTCTAGAGAACATGGACAATCCTTAAATTTGTTGAATTCTTCCACTCATAAAAAGGTGAGAAATGTTATTGCTAGAAATGGAACACATTTGGAAGTTTAACACCTGGCAGTTCATGAACACCAGTCAGATGTGGAGTAAAGCTCTCTTCCTACTTTGCATCAACAATGTGACTGCAATTCAATCTCAGAGCACCAAGATCAATTCTTATAGCTTCCATTCTTCTCTCTTCACCCCCTTCATTCCCCCACATAATCCATGCATATGAACCCTGAGCAAGATTCATTTAGTACCAGCACCTAAAATCTCTGGAGTTTTGTGCCCCAGGCTTTCCCCCATTAGGAAGTGAACTGACACTACACAATTGTAGTTCAGATATTTCCTTTTAAAGCTAGCAGAGATGACATTCATCCAGTTGGTCTGATGTGAATTGGAACCATATTCTCAGCATGCTAATCTAATGTCACCCAATTCCTATTCTTAAAAGCCCCAAACAATGTGACTACAATTGCATAATATTATAAACTTGGATATTCTTGCATTTTACACATCTATCAATCACTTAGTCGCAGCAACACTCAAATGGCAGATTAAATTTTTTCTGCTGCTATGGTAGGCATTGCCATCATGCTATAGTATTTAAATTAGAATACATTTACTTAAAGGTACTCCAGCAGCAAATTACATTTTAGACAATACATTAAACATGACAATTTTAGTTATATAGTTTCATAAGTTATGCATCATACTCGCTTTCAGGGATAATCTAATATAAGGGTACCTGCAAGATACACATATCCTAAAATATATGCTCCCAAAGGATGTTCTTTTAAGAATTAAAATGTTACAGGATTCAATAAAGGGACAAACATTAAGGGATGATGTAGACAGTTACCGATTACTGAAGTGCACTTAAGTGAGTCCAGCATCCATTTCACCCTAATGTATTTGGCTGCCACGTATTTAGCTAGACTTCAGTTAGTCACTGCTACCCTGCAATACCGTTACCTGGCAGTATGACAGTCTTACCTATTTGACTGGATATTTTAGATTCAAACTGTCGTCCCCTATTTTAAGTTTAACATGTAATTACCAAAAACCAAGAGCGTCTGATCAAAATCCTCCAAACACTTAGGAAATCTTCTAGACTAGTCACGTGTATAATTCCTTCTTTAAAACCAACCCCACTTTTTTGATCGGAGGGGTAAATGCATCAAGGAGTGTGGTAGTGAACAGCCACATCCTGATTGCAGGTGGACAGGATCAGGCTTGCCATAATGGCCCTCTCCCCAGTCCAGTGCACTGTAACCTTATACTTGAAGAATGGCCAAGTAGGCAATTCTAGTCCATGTGGAACAGAATCTTAACATAGTGAAAGAGGAAATAATTTCTATAGCGCCTTTCACGACTTCAGGACGTCTCAAAGTACTTTACAGCCAATAAAATACTTTTGAAGTGTAGTCACTGTTGTAATAGAGGGAAACTTGGCAGGCAATTTACATGCAGCAAGGTCCCACAAACAGCAATATGATAATGACCAGATAATCTGATTCAGTGATGTTGGTTGACGAATAAATATTGGCCAAGACACAGGGAGAATTCCACTGTGTCATGGGATCTTTTATGTCCACCTGAGGGCAGACGGGGCTGGTTTAATGACTCATCTGAAAGTTGCACTTCTGACAGTGCAGCACTCCCCCTGTACTGGACTGAAGTGTCAGCCTGGAATTTATGCTGAAGTCTCTGGAGTGGGACTTGAACCCACAACCTTCTGATTCAGAGGCGAGAGTGATACCACTGAGCCAAGGCTGATACCTTGGCGATAGTGAATGACCTCAGGAGGGAGAAAACATAATTCTAATTGCAAACCAGCCAGTCTGAGGGCTCTATAATGGAATGCAGAGGCTTCAATGCAGTGGACACTACTAAACAGAGTGACCATGGTGGATTTCACTCAAGACAGTATCTTACACATTTCCAGTGATTATCAGATATAAAAACAGCAAATATGGGAAATACACACTATTAACAACAGCATCTGTAAAAGAGAAAAGATAGGCTAACATTTTGGATACATATGCTTCAGAGTGGCACAAAGCCTGAACTGTGTGGGATCAGAAAATCACAAGTTCTGCATTCCGACAAAGGTTAACATTTCTGGTAAAGAACCTATCAGATGCTGATGGGTCTGCTGTGTATTTCTAGCATTTTCTGCTATTTCTGCTTTCCAGCATCTCCAGTTGTTAAAAAACTGTATCTAATGGCTATTAAATGTGTTGCCATGTGCTGGCACAATCTCCCAGGGTATTGTTTGTGGCTGAGAAAGCCAGAGTCTTAGTACTTCAATTTTTAATTTGCTATATTTTATAATAGCAAACGTTGGTCTGTAAAGTAGTGAAATAAATCACAGAAATTCAAATCTCATGGCATAAACGGTTCAGTTCATGGCACAATGTTCAACTGTGGTTAACTGCTGCTTACCACATCTATCAAAGGAAGAAAAAAAGTGATACAATATCTTCCCAAAAGAAAAAGGAAAGCATCATGAACTCCAACTGTACAAGATGGGGTGCATTTCAAAGATGGTAAACCTTTCCTTTTGTTGCTAACTTAGTGGGTCTAAGCTGTACAGACCAAAAAACCACAGGTTCTATTTTCTGTTGGTGCTGAGTTGGCCGATTTCAGCCAGAACAATTAGGGGGATAGAATCAGACTCTGCTCTTCAATGTTACCTCAATGTACAAGAATTCGCCTCTTCATCCATCCTTCCATTATTTTTCTCCTCTGTTAACCACCCATTTCCCCACACAACCAGATACTTTCTCAAGGTCAGCCACAAGGCTTAGCAGGCAAATAGTCTGTGGCATTCGTCGGCTAACTCCACGCTGGAAATAGACATTACAATATATGGGAGACCAGCATGGGTGGGCTCTCCTCTCTTCCCCCACCCCCCAAGCACACTCTCGTCTTACTTCCATAGACCACTTCCCTGGAATGGAATGGCCTTGTACCCTCCCATGGCAAAGAAACTGCAGATATGAACAAACATGTGTGAAGCAGCACATTAGTACCAACCGATGTACACCATTCGTTCACCACATAAAATGAAAACTTACTACCTTTTAGAAACTTCAGCAACTGCCACTTTCTCATAAAGATATCTAACATTCTGCAAATAAACTGAGTCTTACGAGCCCACCAACCCAAAATAAAAATGATTAATTTGCACAATTTCTTCTGCATTAGGTGTACATTTTTAAATCACAAAATAAATGTCTGAAGCATGACTCAGAAATACAGTCTTACACAGCTGACAGAGTAAAACAAATAGCTGAACTCAACCTTGCAGTGCCTCAGAGCCACAATGGCCTATGTTAATTGGAAGAATACAAGTCTTCTTCCTCATTTCTAGGGAAAAAAAGCACATTCCACTTAGTTTTTGTGCTGGAATATTATCTAAGTTAGTTTGCTGGATCAAATGACCTGTTACGGTCCTGTAACCGGCCACTGCACCTACTGTACAAGTAGTAGTTCCTCAGCCTAAATATTTGCACTGTTTGAAACCCTGACCATGCTGAATTAAAAAAAAGTCCAAATGGATAAAAGAAACAAATGCAAGACTGGACTTCAATCATAAAACACTAAAGTAATTTAATTTCTGTTTGGGAGTTTCAAGTGGTTTCTAAATGTTCTATTGCTTTGTGTCAATCAATTGCTTTTAATTGATCTTTTACTAGATCAGGCTGTGCAAAGTGCTATAGTTTCAATGCAAGGATTTCGCTCAATGATGCTCTACCAATTCATCTCAACTCCCATCTACATAATAGATTTCAAAGTAATACCCGAGACCTTAAATGTTGCTGAAATTTTGGATTATCAGATGATTTTGTGCTATGAACTCATGTCTACTGATGGCATGAGTTTAAAAAAAAGTGAATTCTCAATCTGCGTTAGCTTGGAATATGGGTCACCCAGGTTAAAGAATAGTATCCACATTGTTGCATGAAAGTAGATATTATCTATCATTAATTTAATCGAATCTGAAATCCCCGTTGACTTTTAAGAGCAGCTCCAGTTGACGGAGGATACCTGTATTCACTAACATATAGATCACACCCTAAATTTGAACCCTTCCTTCATGAACAAAATCAAACCAATTTTTTGTGCTTTAGAACTACAGCCGAGTTTGAGTAAATATGGCAAGCATTTTAGTAGGCTATCTTTAATGCATCCAAACATTTTACTTTTAGCCTGCAGAAGGGCAGATCTCAAGCATTCAGCAATGATCAACTCTTCTGAGCTCACTTCATGGTAACTATACTAGACACTTTGTAAACTGTTTCATTATTATACATTAAAAGCAGTTAGCTTAAGGAGTACAGATAGAACACAAGAAACACAATGGTGACGAAAATCCATAGTGGTTGAATGCAGGCATTAGTGCCAGGATATGCCTGCCCAGGACCTCAAGTGCCTAGCCCGCCGAAGATCCCATGGTCAGGGAGAAGTCCCTTTATTTTGAATGCCAATGGCAGGTATCTGCCTTTCCCATCAGGGTAGAATTGCCAACTCTGGTTTGACATATTCCTGGAGGTTTCATCACATGACCGCCTGCATCTAACTGCCCCTGGTCGCCCAACATCTCCTCCCTCATGGTATACAGCACGTTAAAAATGTGTTATATAGTGAGATTAGGATGTCCACAAACCCGGGACAAATTCAAATTCTGTGATGTAAGAATATGAGGAGCATTGCCTGTAACCACTTCATCCCAGCACTGCATAGTTCAAAATCTGTGAACAACAAAACTGTAAAAAAAATTGTACTGGGTGCTTTCTGCAGTTCAAATTGATGTAGCATACAAAGTTCATGAGTCCTTAATTACATTTTTCTGAAATCCCAGTGACAAGGCCAATTACAAGCTCATTAAAACTTCTTTTTAAATTAAGAAACCAAGATGAAGGCCCAAGAGCCATAGAGCAAAATTCCAAAGTGTAAAAGAAATGACATGGTAAATCAGGATGTAGTGATGTGGTGTTAATCTTGAGTTTCAAAAGCCTGTAAATTGTAAAAGGAAGAAGGATTGAGAGGGGTAAAGTGTTCCACAGTTTTGAAGTCCTAGAAAAGAATGAGTTAGAATAGAAGAATGCAGTGAGCCTTGATTTCAACACAAGGGAGATCTATAGAAGAACATGTAGGATTGCTTTTTTGGGGCTTAGAAGGAACAAAAAAAAATCAAAGTTCTGAAGAATATCAATCATAGTACAACATCAACAGAATAAAGACAAAAAAAATTGCAATAGAGATAGAGAGTGGAACCTCACAGGTATGAGGAGGATTGTCTGTCACAAGAAGTTTTTTCTTCTATCCTGTCTAGAAAGAACTACAATACTAGGAGACAAAAAAAACATGGTAACCGTCAAATTGTTACATATAGTCCATTCCATATGCTGTAGGTAATCCAGCCAATTTTAATGTACTAATGTCTCCCATGGTACATCGTTACAATCACTTGAAATATTTGTGCTAAAGCCAATTTGACAATGTTTTCCTCCGGCTGGTGTCTTTTAAATTAAATTGCTGGCATTGTTTTTAAAAGTGAAATAATGATTTGGAATACAGTACAGCATTTTCCCCCATTATCAGCATTCCAGAAGCAGCATACAAATGTAACATAGAGCAGCACAAGCATTAGTGACAGACTCCCATTGTTTTAGTTGCTCAAGTGTTTGCTTTTGCCAAGCCTTTATAGAGGCTTGATCCTTTGCGTCAATCCAGAGCTTCAAAGTTTAATTTATGGATATAAAGAAAAATCAAATCAGCAACATTCTTTATAAGCGTAGTAATCTTTTGTATCATGCAATAGGTTAACCAAGCAGTAAGTTTGATTTAACAGTTAGAATTTGTTACATAGAGTCAATTATCAATACCATAAGTGTTTGATAAACCTCCTTTTGTTTGGGAATGGAGGAGACATGCGTCATTTCTGTCACAATGCCATCATGCGCAAATAACTAGGCAATATTTTAACTCTATTTAGACCACTATTGTGTGCTAGTAGGCAATAAAGCTTGCTAAATACTTTTTCACTAAGACTATATCCCAACAAAGGAGCGGCATAATGATAGAATTACAAAACTGGTGATTTTTACTGCTAAATTAATTTCAGTCTTCCAAAAAAGACAAAATAAGTTTTTAAAATACAAAATATCCTGTTCTTCTGGTTCCACCAGGCCATTGTTTTGAATGTGAGCTAGATGGCAGCTTGCCTATCAATCTACAATCTGACAGAGAGTAAATTACATTAAAACTTGGCACTTCTTGGGATGTCTTTCACATCCAGGACCCAGTATACTATCTCCACCATTTCCGTGGTACATTTCAGCAGCCTCGTGTCTTATGGGCTGCAGACTCAAGTCTTTTCCAGGGCAAACGCAGAAAGAAGTAGGGGTAGAGGGATATGAGCGGAGAGGGATACATAGGAACAAGAGTAGGCCCCTCGATTCGGTCCCTCGAGCCTGTTCCACCATTCAATGAGATAATGGCTGATCTGTATCTTAACTCCATTTACCCACCTTGACGACATATCCCTTAATAACCTTGACTAGCAAAAATCTATTGATTTCAGATTTAAAATTATTAATTGAGCTAGCATCTACTGCTTTTTGTGGGAGAGAGTTCCACACTTCTACCACCCTTTGCGTGAAGAAGTGTTTCCTAACTTCTCTCCTGAATGGCCTGGCCCTGATTTAAAGTTATGTCCCTTTGTCCTCAACTCCCCCGCCAGGGGAAAAAGTTTCTCTCTATCTACCCTATCAATTCCTTTCAAATTCCTAAAAACCTCAATCAAATCACTCCTTCACCTTCTTTATTCCATGGTATACACGCCTAGTTTATGTAATCTCACCTCATAATTTAACCCTTGGAGTCCTGATAACATATTAGTGAATCTGCGCTATACTCCTTCCAAGACCAATATATCCTTTTTAAGGTGCAGAGCCCAGAACTGTACATATTACTCCAGATGTAGTCTATCCAGGGCTTTGTACAGCTGCAGCAAAAATTCCTCCCCTTTACATTCTGGCCCTCTAGATATAAAGGCTAACATTCAATTAACCATTTTGATTATTTTTTTTCCCTGACCACTACACTTTAGTGATCTATGTACATGGACTCCTAAATCACTTCGTATCTCCACTGTTCCTAGCTTTTGACCATTTAAAAAAATACACGGATCTATCCTTTTTTGGTGTAAAATGGATAACCTCGCATCACCTGTGTTGAAATCCATCTCCCACAGTTTTGCCCACTCACTTAATCTATCAATGTCTCTTTGTAATTTTATGCTCCCATCTACACTACTTACTATGCCATCAATCTTTTTGTCATCGGCAAACTTGGATATATGGCTCTCTATTGTGTTATCAAGTCATTAATAACTAGTGAATAGTTGAGACCCCTTGTGGGACACCACTAGTCGCTTCCTTCCTTCCAATTTGAGTACATACCCATTATTCCTACTCTGTCTTCTACCACCTAACCAATCTCCTAAACAGGTCAATAATTTGCCTCCAATTCCACGAGCTTTAATTTTGGCTAACGGTCTCTTATGTGGAACCTTATCAAACACCTTCTGGAAGTCCATATAAACTACACTCAGACATTCCCCTGTCTACTACTTTAAATTACTCCCTCAAAAAATTCAATTAGGTTCATTAGACTTGACCTACCCTTTACAAATCCATGTTGACTCTCTCTAGTCAGCTCAAATTTCTCTAAGTGCTCAGTCACACTATCCTTAATTATAGATTCCAATTAACTTCCCCACAACAGATGTTAGACTATCAGATCTATAATTTCCTGTTTCCCTCTCCCACCTTTCTTAAATAATGGAGTTATGTGTGCAATTTTCCAATCTAAAGGGACAATTCCTGAATCGAGCACGCTTTGGATGATTATGGCTAAAGCATCTGCAATTTCCTAATCTACTTCATTTAAAATCCTGGGGTGGAAACCATAAGATCCTGGAGATTTGTCAGTCTTTATTGCCATTATTTTTTCGAAAACTGTTTTCTTGCTTACGTTAACTTTAGCAAGTACCACTCCTTGATTCATTATTAGTTTCCCTGGAATGTCAGCTATATTATCCTCGTCCTGTACTGTGAAGACTTACACAAAGTGAGATGGAGATTGAAATCACAGAGAATGAGGAGTTGCTAAGTGCAAAGACTGAGGGAGGAAAGGAAGGAGGATATCTCAGTAAGAAAATCAAGATGGGACTTGGGAGCAGGTAGTAGAGAACAAGGATTTTAAAGGAGGTGAGGGGATAGAACAAGGTGAGGTACTCAAAGAGGAGAAAGTGCCAGAGCAGTTGGCAAAGAAACCAAGGGCCACATCGCTTCTGCAAAGGTTTGGACAAGGCTGGAGGTGGAAAGTAGAACCAGGTTGGGAGACATCAAGTGGAGGGCAAGGCATTGCCGCCTGCGAGCCAAATTTCTGTCAAAGCCATGATGTCAATGATTGCAATGTTCAAGAGTGAACGGACATTCTGGAGGGAAATACGGTAAGTCAAAGGTGGTAGCAGTGGATGTGGTGAGCGGGACGCGGAGGAGGAGGCAGCTTGGGGTTGCTGCGTGGAAGGAGGCAGCAGCAGGTTCCGCAATGGGCCCCTTCACAGAATGCCGAGAGACACACAGATGGTAGCTGTGGATTTATCCAAGGGGGATTGAAGCAAGAAGGCAGGAGAATAATGAAGACTTGGAGGCGGCAAATTACCTGAGTGGAGAAATTAGCTCTACCCCATAAAAACTGCAACTCAACCAAAACTGCATCATGTCCTGCTCACCCATCATCCCTGTCCTCACCAACCTTCACTGGTTTCCTGTCCCAAGATGCACTGAACTAAAAATCTTCACGCCTTCTGGGCTCATCAGCCCTTTTGTGTCTTGCACGACAAAGGGTGTACCTTTTGATCCTTCTGTGCATCCCACCCTCCCTTTCTTCCCCCAACAGTGGCACAGCCTTCAACTGTATCAGCTCTTATCTCTGGAACTCCTGCCTCAAAAACCTAGGCTCTCTGCTTACCAGCCTCCTCAATACCTGTATTTTCAGCTGTGCTTTCTGTCACCTCTCCCAATGCTATTATTGCTGAGTCGTCTTCTCCTCTGGTAAGTGCCTTGAGGCACCTTACTGTGTTTAAGGCACTATAGAAATGTAATTGTATTTTTTTCAAAAAAAGCATTCGCCCCTGCCTTTAAATGCTATAATTCAGTCACAAACATATTTATCTGAGAATTATTTACTTTGCCCTCACTTCTGAATACCTTCATTTCATTTCTGAACAGATATTACCAGAACATATACAGATTTTAAAAAGTGCATGGGTTGATAAATATAGTCCAACAGACTGTCAGTAATTAGGGATGATGGTGATGGACTGGGGTGGACAAATGTAAGGAGTCTTACAACACCAGGTTATAGTCCAAGTGACGAAGGAAGAAAGCTCCGAAAGCTTGTGATTTCAAATAAAGCTGTTGGACTATAACCTGGTGTTGTAAGACTCCTTACAGTAATTAGGGAGCTCATTCCAGCATCAATTATAGACAAACAACGTCCAAAACTACCTGTTAATTTTCATAATCTTTGCTGACAGACCAGGGAAGAACTGCAGAGGTACTAATTCTCAAAACTTAATTTGAAGCCTGGATACAGATTTGTAGACTTTGGGAGCAAAGGATAAGATATATATGGTGCAAAGGGAACATGGGGTAAATTGATATGTGCATGTGTGTAAACATCGATTTTATATATATATCATTTAAACTATAAAAAGGAGAAAACCCGATGCATCTCTTTAAAAATGGGATTACACTTCAATGTAATTTTGGCATCTTTGAGATATATATTTGTGTAAAGTTTAATCCAAAAAAAAATCTATAAAAAGTACATTTTACTTATAGGATTAGAATATCTCGAATTGTAGCACCCGTTGATCGTGATAACAGAGGGAGATAGATTCAAGCTGAGCGAAGTAGACGGACCAATATAGTAGTGTCGGCTCGCCAGTCACACTCCCCACAGCCAGCAGCTCGGGCCGTCTGGCCGCGCACCTTTACACCAAACCAAGTTGGGAGGTGGTGGTGGTGGTAGGATTCCCCTCACCGGCTCCCGGCTCTCTGACGGCGGATGCAGCGAACCCGAGGGCCCTGCCCTTGCCAGTCCTCATCCCCGCTCTCTCTCTCTCTCTACTTGCCATTGAGTACTTATATCCGGCTCGCGGGTCCTTCCTCCCCGGGCCCGGGGTCTTCATCTTGCCGACCACGAAGCGGGACATGGTCCCCGTCCCCCGCGCTCCTCTCACTGCCACACCATCACTCGCCACCCGCCGCTCCACGACCACAGCGAGCATCCATCACTCGCGCACTGCCTGCCTGCCTGCCAACCGCCCGCCCGCAGCTCGCGCCGTTCCGCCGGTTGGGGAGGGGAGGGAGGGGGGCGGGGCCGGACCACGGCCGCCTGATTGACACCCCAACCCACCAGTCGGCGCTCGTCCTCCACCTCCGATTCTGATTGGTTTATCGGGCGCTTGCCGCACAGGCCAGGCACCAAAGGGTTTCTCAAAATAAAAGACACAGCAAAGGTAGGTTGAGCGGCAGCGAATGACGTTCCGTCGTGTTTGCTGCATTTGATTGACAGCTGTGGTGGGCTCGATTGAAAACACACCTTTTTTGCTTCTGCGTTAAATGCTTGGTTACAGCTCATCAGACTGTGCTGCTTCCAACAAGTAGCGTTTATGATGATGTGGGGGGGGGGGGGGGGGGGGGGATGCAAAAAATTGCAGCTTTTACATGCAACTCTCATCAAATTATAGGTTAAAAGAATTACAACAGCACTTAATTCCAGACTAGATTTTGCCAGATGTGCTGGGGCTCTGGGGGAGGTTAGGAGTCCGGAAGTAGGTTGTTTTTTTGTAATGGAGAGGATGTGGGTTTGGAAGCTCAGCTTTGGCTCAAATAGGGTGCTGAGGTTGCAAACAGTCTGGTTCAACCTAAGACTGGCCAGGGAGGGGGATGGAATCGGTGGTTAGGGAACAGAGTTTGTGGCGGAAGCCAATGACAATAGCTTTGGTCTTGCCCAGTTTCTTTCCTATCTCCTCTCAGGCCCTCTTTGAGCTCATCTTGTCATGTCCTGCTCTGTTCATCCCATTCCCACTAAACTGCTAAGCACCTGTTCTAGCCCCCGACCCCACAACATTATCCCTGGGTTCCCTCAATGATCTATCTGTGGCCCCTACTATTTCTCATGCACATGCTGCCCCTTAGCGACATTATCCGAAAACATTGGGGTCAGGTTTCACATGTACAGCACTGTCTTCCTGCAACTCTGAAGGATAGATATTGACCAGGCCACTAGGGAGAACTCTCCCGCTCTCCTATGTGCCATAGGATTTTTTACATCCACCTTAGAAGTCAGACTTCGTTTATCATCTCATCCGAAAGATGGCACCTCCAGCAGTGCTGCACTCAGTACTGCACTGAGGAGTCAACCTAGATTATGCGTTCAAGTCTCTGTCGTGGATTTTGAACAACTTTCATTTATATCACGCCTTTAACGTAGTAAAAGGTCCCGAGACACTTCACAGGAACATTGAGACAAAATTTGACACCGAGCTAAAGGAGATATTAGAACAGGTGACCAAAAGCTTGGTCAAAGAGGTAGGGTTTAAGTAGTGTGTTAAAGGAGGAGTGAGGTAGAGAAGCGGAAAGGTTTAGGGAGGGAATTCCAGAACTTAGGGCTAGACAGCTGAAGGCACGGCCGCCAATGGTGGGGCGAAGGAAATCGGGATGCACAAGAGGCCAGAATTGGAGGAATGCAAAGTTCTCGGAGGGTTGTAGGAAGTTACAGAGATAGGGAGGGAATAGGCCATGGAGGGATTGAACACAAGAATGAGAATTTTAAATTCGAGGCGTTGCTGGACTGTGAGCCAATGTAGGTCAGCGAGCACAGGGGTAATGGGTGATGGGACTTGGTGCAAATTAGTATACGGGCAACGGGATTTTGGATGAACTCGAGTTTATGGAGGGTGAAAATGGGAGGCCGTCTGGGAGATCATTGGAATCGTGAAGACTGGAGGTAACAGAGGTATGGATGAGGGTTTTAGCATCAGATGGGCTGAGGCAGGGGAGGAGATGGACAATGTTAGGGGGGTAGGTAGAAGTAGGCGGTCATGGTGATGGAGAGAATATGGGGTCGGAAGCTCAGCCCAGAGTCAAATAGGACGCCGAGGTTGCGAACAGTTTGGTTTAGCCTGAGAAAGTGGCCAGGGAGGGGATGGAATCGGTGATCAGAGAACGGAGTTTGTGGTGGGGACCGAAGACAATGGCTTTGGTCTTCCCATTATTTAATTGGAGGACAAGCAGCGTGACAAATCATAGGCATGGAGGGGTCGAGAGAGGTGGTGGTGAGATAGAGCTGGGTGTCATCAGCGTACATGTGGAATTTGACATTGTGTTTTCGGATAATGTCACTGAGGGACAGCATGTGGATGAGAAATAGGAGTGGGCCAAGGATAGATCCTTGGGGGACTCCAGAGGTAATGGTGAGGGAGCGGGAAGAGAAGCCATTGTAGGAGATTTTTTTTAAGCTCGTTGTCAAATTTTTGACTGATTACACTTCTGTAAAGCGCCTTGGGACGTTTTTCTATGTTAAAGGTGCTATATAAATGCAAGTTGTTGATAATATATACTGCTGGATTAACGGTAACATACTTCAAAATAGCAAAAGGTAAAATGAATGAGTGATCTGGCTTGTCACAGATGAGCCCTTATTTTTGTTCCAAAATATCAAATATAGACAAAGATGTAATAAAAAAAGGCGTACTTGAAATTGTCAACCCCTGAAGAGAGTACCTTTGCTCTACAGAAGCTGACATACCTGCTGTGAATTTACATTTTTGATTTTTACTTCTGAATTCTAATATTTGCAATATTAGACATAATGTCAAAATTAGACATACTATTAATGAAAAAAATAACTGATGTCATTTGAGGAGGGGTCTGTTCCACTGGTCTAACAAAAGTAAAAAACCATTGATCCATCTGCTAGTTTGTTTTGGCACAGGAATCTTTAATTGTCAGTTGAAACAAATATATTTCTTTTCAAATACTAAAGCTATACAATAGACATGCCAGAGTGAACTCTGCACTTTTTTGGTAAAAGGCACACATGGAGCTTTAGAAATGCTGAGAATGAATCCAATTTGGCTTGAATACATTTTTAAAACTGTCCCTCTCCACAGTTCAAAGATAAAATGACCCAACTTTCAGAAAGGCAGGCAGTGTAGGCAGAACTGCCAAGGTACACACTTGCTTGCCAGAAACATTAAGGACAGAAACTTATTATTGTTGTGTTAGTGTGAAAGGTTCCTTACTGCCTCACAAGCTACAATATATTGCACATCACACATGCAAGTGGTACTGGCCCTCAACACACCAGTCACACGCAGCTGGCTGCAACCTCAAAGTAAACCTGCCAGGATTTGCTGAGGCTGGCTCCCGGGGAGACTCATTTTTAACTAGTTGCTTCTGGTTGACAGCCTTTGTGGATCACGGCAAGTTTAATTTTGGCTTGCAGCGTACTGTCGAAAACCCACACGTTGGCTCCACGAGAAGGGGTCTCATACAATATAAAAGCAGTCAATGAACAACAAGGCAGTATAAGCACAACACCGTGAAAATATCCAAATAATTAACATTTACACAAACGAATTCAGGCCATGAAAGCTAATTACTATTCCTGAATACTAAGAAGCAAAAACCTTGCTGTTGAACTTCCATTAAGACTAACTATATTAGTTTGCAATCTGACATAAAATAACTGTGATGGATTATACTAAGTAAATAACTACCAGAAACTGTAGAAATTTATGCAGTTCTCCATTATATAGTGATTTTTTATGGATATTGCAAGCAGGAGTTCACACCCTCTTATGAATGTAATTAATGGAGCAACTAAGTAGAATTATTTAATTGAACCATAGAAATCTCAGCTCAGAAAGAGGCCATTCATTTTATTGTGCATCTGCACATCCTAGCTCCCATCCTAATAAACTTTTACATTAAAAAATCCTTCTAATCTCCCCCTATGAGAAGGATTCCCCACAGAACCCCACATCCCATTTCTCAAAGACTTAGCATTTCTTATAATAGTGTTAAAATACATCCAATTTTAAATAAAAGATTAAATCGGTCAATAACCATGAACATAACCACAAAGTCTAGTTATATCAATACAGAACAGATCATTAAGGAAATCTCCCTCAGATAGCCTACAGACAGGGAGGAACACAGGCATGAAACACCTACTGGATATGTAGAATATTCCCTACACTTTCAGGGTCTTCTCATTTGCTAACTGACTGCAGCAACTAGCAATGCACTACTTTCCACTTCATCACCCAAGTCTTTAGCCCATTGAAGACAAACTGTTGTTGTGCCAGCCTTATGGCACCAATTGATGCAATAGAGAAGAGTTGGCTTAGTAGCCATTTCATTATCCAGTTTGAGGATCTTATTCAAAAGAAATGTACTGTGAAACTCTGGTACCACTTTCATCAAGAAATATTAGTGCACTGCTCCATCTCTGTGCTAATAAATAAGTCTTCTTCATTTATATATTTTGCGCTTGTTCACTCTCCAAGTATAGACCAGACTAGGAACAGTGCCTTTTTTGAACTCAGAGTTGAGGTCCCTGATCACTATTAGGCCAAAAATGGGAATATGTCCACTATGTAAAACCATGTACAATTCCATGGGAGACATTTGGGTTTGATGAGTAGTTTGATCTACCAACTACCTTAACCAACATTGAGGTTACAGGATGTTACTTTAAAGCACCCCCCTACTTTAAAGCTATCTAGCAACGGGGTACATGAGAAGCTAAAACTACAGCTGTATAAAGGCTAATGCACCTAGAATCCACACCCAGGTGAGGTAGATCACAAATTAGATGCAAAGTAAAGTCATCTCTATACCTATCTTTCGGAGATGTCTACCTGTTCATGTGGAAGCAAAAGATCCCAAGATACTTTTTCAAAGAGCAGGCAGCCTCCCAGATTTCCTGGCCAACATTCATCCCTCAACCAGATTAATTTATCTCATTGCTGTTTGTGGGACCTTACTGTTCACAAACTGGCTGCTGTATTTGCATACGTAACAGCAGCAATTCATTGGCTGTGAAGCACATTGAAACGCATCTTAAGGACATGGAACACACTATATAAATACAAGTTCTTTCATTCTTTTCCATTGTCCTTACAATGTGCCTTAATCTCAACCTCAAGAGAATGCCAGCTGACTGCACCCATATGAATTTTTCCATTTCCAACATCAGCTATTCTGTGGTCTCTGTCAGCAAGATTGAGCATTTGGTACCAATATGTTGGCAAATTTTTCTGGTCTCCTGCCCTCTAGGACAGGAGACCTCTACACTATTTACTATGCCACCTAACTTACTTGGTGTCGTCAGCAAACTTGGCTCTCTATTCCTTCATCTAAGTCATTGATACATATTGTGAAAACCTGAGGCCGCAGTACAGATCGCTGTGGGACACCACTAGTCACATCCTGCAAGTGGAGTACATACCCATTATCCCTACTCTCTGTCTCCTACCTCCTAACAAATTCCCTAGCCAAGTGAATAGGTTCATTTTTGTAACTGTCTCTTGTGTGGAGCCTTATTGAATGTCTTCTGGAAGTCCATATAAATGGCATCCCTAGACACTCCCTTAAGTAAGATAAAGAATAATTGTACATTCGTTCAAAAATCATCTTAATCTTTAGAGGAAAACCATTTTCATCATTCAGTATATGGTCTAAGGATGTTGTGCAACAAGCAGTTTTAATACATTTGAAGATGGTGTGCTGAATTACCCAAAATAGATTTGATAGAATGCCAGTTTGAATGTGAACCCAAGCTTTGAAAAAGCCAGCTTTCTAATGGAAGTAAGCATGCTAAATATTTCAAATTCAAATAATAGACAAAGCATTCACAGACATAACAATTGGCAAACTTAGAAGGCAGCCCCCTAGATTACTGATGCAGTTATTTCATTATTCAGCAAATTCCTGCACTCAATTGAACTCAAATTTTAAAAGGGCACAATCAATCCACCATATTAAATCATGCTCTTTTTTATAATTATGTCTGTGGAGGGAAAACATGATCAAGAGTATGAGCAAGCCAGGCACAGTATCTTCTTGAACATAGCAAGGATCATTCATCATATTCCCCAAATGGTTGGCTTGATGTTAAAAAGCAAGTGTACAAACTCCTCCTGTCTTTACTACCCAGCACCAAAAACAAATCACAGTAGAATCTGCTTTTGTACTCTGTACATTCCAAATGGTTCGGCTGATTCAGACAGTCACTTGTTTTTATTTTTATCCCTCTCTTTTTATAAAAAATATAAACTGTACTTTAAATACTACACCACAGCTTTTCTATATGAAAAACATATCTGCTACATGTTAGATATTCGCCTCAGATCCCACAATGGAAATATATGAGACATTTGGCCAGGATTGATTACCGATTGATAGAATGGTTGAACACTGCAGCATAGTACAAGTCAGACAATAATCTTTAATCTGGAAAAATCTTTCTAAACCAATACAGTAACCTGAACACAAACTTTTTGATGCTATCAGTAAAATCCTAATTTAAAATCTTTTCTTCCTAATTTAAAAAAAACTTTGAACTGTCAACTGCATTCAGAAAAGCTAGCTACTCATTCTCATGTAAATTGAAAAAGAAGTGGGTTTGAACTAAAGACAAATGAGCTAGCAAAAAGAGTACTTTGCATATTTAATGATCCTGAATCATGTATTGTACATTTAAAATTCTCAGGGTTCTAGAGAAATTGAAACATTTTCAGAAACATGAGGTACCAGGAGCTTCCTCCTACTCTTGCACCGCCCCTCGCAAAATATGAATTTTGCTTATATTCTCTTGAAAGTTTGTTGAGCTACTACTTTTCTCTATGGAATGATACTGGAACAAAAAACATAGATTGGTGAAGTGAAAAATAATTAAAAAATTTAGAAAAGCAAGTTGTGATTCTCTCATGCATCTCATAGCATTGGGCTTAACAGAGACATAAGGGTAAATTTTAACCCCCAAGAACGGGTGGGTTGGGGGCAGGTGGGTAGTAAAAATACTCTGTTTTCAGAGCGGGACCGCATCCTGGCTCCAACACGCCTACTTCCAGGTTTGACCCAGATGCGTTTGGATGCGTACGTGCATGCTTCTGATGCATGGGACGATATTCAAAGGGACAGCTGAGGTATTTAAAGTACTTAATGCTGTTAACTTTTGACTTACATAAACCATTTTAACTTCCCCTGAACATGTCTCCCATGGCCTCTGAAACACGCCATGGAAACGGAGGGGAGTTACAGCCGGCCTTCATTTGGACCTTTAAACCAGCGATTGACATGTGAAGGAAAGAGTTTTTGCAGCAGGGCAATCAGTTCTCTCAGACTGGGAGTGCTTTGTGTTTAGACTGCGATTTCTTTGTTCACACTCAGAATTCTTGTGTTCAAATATATTTACCTACATTTTGGACCCTCTCAAACTGACATCAGGATGTGTGGGGGGGGGTGGGGTGGGGGGATGCAATGGATTTATTCTACAATAGAGGAGGAGGCACATCACCATCTGCGGCGTGTAGGTCTGGGAGCTGCAGCTCCACAAGAGAGAGGTGCTCCACAAGGACCTGCAGAAGAGCGGAGAGGGGACCAACAGAGGGGTAGAGGTCGCAGGAGGTACTACCCCCATGAGAGGGTATACAGGCAGAGGCTGAGATTCATGGACCTCCCTGAGGAGCAGTGTCTACGCAAGCTCAGATTGAGTAGTCATGTGATTGCAGACATCTGCCGCTCCTTCATGCAAAGTTGCTCCCGGCTGGGCCTGGTGGCCACGCATTGCCCGTCGCTGTTAAAGTCACCACTGCCCTCAATTTCTTTGCCTCCGCATCATTCCAGGACAGCACCGATGACATCACCAGGATCGTTCACATAAGTGAGCGTCGGCTATACGACAGGTGACGGACGGCTTGTTTGCCAGGGCATCCGACAGCGTCAACTTCCCTTGCAACGACATCAGCCAGACTGAGATGGCAGTGGGCTTCAACTCTCTGCTGGCTTCCCACGGGTGAAGGCTGCAATTAATTACACACACATAGCAATCCGAGGACCTCCACGAGCCAAGACTGTTCGTAAACCGAAAGGGATATCACTCCATCAATGCGCAGCTGGTTTGTGACCACCGGAAGAGGTTTCTGCAGGTGTGTTTCAAATTCCCTGGCAGCTGCCATGATTCCTTCATTTTGCACGAGTCCAACATTCCGGCCCTCTTCCATGTGCATAAGAGACATAAGAGCTGGCTCCTTGGAGACAAAGGATACGCCCTGCAGACATGGCTGATGACACTGTGAGAAACCCCACCAACGAGGCACAGCAGCGGTACAACGACAGTCACACCAGGTCTGTCATTGACCAAGCCATAGGAATGCTGAAGATCCAGGTACCTGAATCAATCTGGGGGAGCCCTTCAGTACTCACCAGCGAGGGTGTGCAGAATAATAGTCGTGTGTGTGGTCCTGCACAACATCGCTCAACAGAGAGGTGGAGGAGCTCGAATGTGCTCATGAAGCATCCTCATCTGCTGACGACGACGACGACGACGAGTATTATTATGAAGATAGGGAAATCCATCACCAGAGCAGCGGCACACATGACTGCTTGTGATGCCAGGGAGGTCACTCATATCTAACAGGTCCTCATAAGGAGATCTGCAAACTGAAGATAGTGAACCGCCTGGAACAACCACCATCACCAACACCAGCACCAGCACCCCCCCCCCCCCCCCCCCGCTTGCACAAAACAGTTCTTCAAACATACATACACTCAATGTAAATGTGCCCAATGGGTGGCATCAAGTCTTAGGGTTCATGATGGAGCACATGAAAGGGCACTTTCACAAAAGGGACTCAAGAATGGACAAGACATGGCAGTGGTGGTGACAATTGTAACATAATGTTCATGTAAGAAATAACATGTTCATGTAAGAAAAAGTATGTCCCTCCTGCTCCTCACACCGGCTAGTAGCAACTCAAGCGAAGAGTCATTTAACCGGGGTGGTGGCTTACTCCTTTGATGCTCCATTTCTTCAAATTTCTCCTTTCTTCCTCAAAATCCATGGCAATGGCCCTTTAAATACTCCAGTTCCCAGAATGTCATTCAGGTGCGCAGTACGTTCGCTGCACAGTTTGGAGACGTCAAACCCGGAAGTCACATTAAGTGCCTGCAATTGAGTCGCAATCGCTCGAGCCAATGCACGCAAAATCTTTTTGGGTTTCCCACGCGACTATTCATCTCTCCCGCTGAGTTCCTGCTGGTACGTTAAAATTTACCCCATCGACGGAACCTGGGATCAGCTCACCCATTCTCTCCTTAGCCAGAGCATGCAGTGGCTCCATATCCTGAATAGACTTTTCCAGTAAATCAATTCTTTTTAAACCGTAATTTCACTAGGCTTTTCCTGCGTCAATATAATTCCGAACACAACAAAAAATAGAAAATAAATAATTTCCATACCTTTCTGTATATTTTCACTGAGGAGTGAATATATTTTTATCATCATAGAGAAAGGCTATTTCGTCCATTGTGCCTGTGTCAGCTCCACAGTGCAGCTATCTACTCTAATCCTACTGTCCTGTCGTTTTCCCTGTACCCTTTTAATATTCTTGCTCCTTCAAATGTTTATCCAATTCCTTCTTAACTGTCATACACAGCTTCAAGTGCCACATGTGGTGATGCATTCCATATTCTGATAACCCTCTGCAGCAAAACATTCCTTCAATGCTTCCTTTTATCTATTCACTGACCTTTCACTATTTATTTTCTCAAAAACTTGAACAGTTAACTTGAATTAGATCGTCCCTTAACTTTTCTCTGCTCCAGTGAATGCAGGTCTGTTTTTCCCAAGTCTCCCATTATAACATGATCCTCTCATCCTAGTAAATCTACACTGTGCATATAGATTATTTTTTAATCCTAATACTCATAAATTTACTGTTTACTCTCCTGTTGTTTTCCCCTTCCCAATCTTTTCCTTCATGTTTTTCTTTCCTGACTTCTCGTCTAACGTTCTTTTATTTCTTGATTATTCCTCTTCTGTAGTTTATTTGGTTCACACTTCTTGCTCTTTCCCTTCCTTTTACTTTCACTCCGAGTCCTTACTGCTTAAACTTCGGATCATTATAATTGGCAGGACTTTATTCCACATATCTGTCACTGATTCACCCCCTCTGATCTTCTGCATTCCAGGTTTCTGATGCTCCTTATGCCTTCCTCACATCTGTCTGTGCTTCTCCTGTCCTCACAGTAAGGGTTGGGAATGTGGTATTATCCCAGCTTTTCTCCCAATGTTGTAGGTCATAGCAGGGGAATGTGTGAGAGCCCTGCCTTCCAGTAGCTAACCTAGCTGATGAAGGGTCACAAAGGATCACCTGCAGCATCAAGAACCCATCTTTTTTCTTTATAGATGCTGACTGATCTGCTTGTGTATTTCCAGCAATTTCTATTTTTATTTCAGATTTCCAGCTTTTTATTTTAGTTTTAACCTGGGCATTGCTATGAAAGCAGAGCAGGAACAAGCAGACATTTATTGGGGCAGATTAGGAGAGGGGCAGGATACTGAAAGGATGGGGCAGAGGCAGATTTGAGAGAGGGGGAGGAATAGATAAAGAGAAATCATGAACCTTTTTAGTTTTCCTTGCTATCAAAATGTCAAAATACAGCAATCCTCAGGACAGTTATGCCTGTGAAGGGAAAAATGTTCATAAAACTGTAAAGAGATGGAATAAAGAAAAAATAAATAAAACTAAAATGCTTTAGGCTGCTAAGGGTGTTGTTGAGCCAATTAATCAGGTGGTTCAGTTCACAGCTTTATTGGTTTCCATTAATATTTAAGTTTCTTCTGGAGCTCACATATCAGTTTTGTATTCTGGGTATGGATTTGATACACCAAACTTTGTAGGAATTTTCTTTGTCACCTTTTGGCTGCCACTCAGATGGCACTCAGTCAGTACATTCTCCTCCCAGTTGGATGCCTATAGTAATTTACAATTCTATTCCTGCATTGGTATTTAAGCTGCACTGGTTAAGACAGTCAAATAGAAGTCTGTCACGCAAGACTCACTTAGACCGTTGTATAATGCAGTATTCCTCAGTTATTAAGAAAAACAATTCCTCTGGGGGGCACTTTATTTTTAAATAATAGCACAGTCCTTTACCTACTTGTTCCCATCTCACTCAAGATCCAGAGTGGCAGATACAAGTGAGCCGATTGACCTGCCAATCTACCCCTCAGTAGCTGGGTCAGACTGCACATAGACGCAGTATGTTCAGCTCAGACAGATACAAAATACTAGTCCTGTTGGGAGTAATGAGAATACAATACATATTTTAAATTGCTGATGGTGGGGTTTGCAATATTCGAAATTCTATCATCAAGGTCAATTAAACAGCATGAATTGGAGGCCAAAAATAAAGATTAAAGTGGCAGATCTTAGCAATGTAATATAAGTTTACTTAACAGCAACTGAAGAGACACAATGTTTATGCTTAAATAAATGTACAGACAAATCAGAAATATCTCAGAGAACTGGAACTTACTGTACATTCTCTCTCATGGAGGTGTACAACTTTTTACTTTGTTGTCCAAAGCTAGTTGCCACAAAAGCTTTACTGGTTCAAGTATCCATTTCAGTGCTACAAGGTCATTTTTTAAAAAAACGTTGTTTATTCTGAAAGTATCATTAAATAAGAAATATTTTCTCTTTGAGAATGAAGGTGATTGTAATGCTAGGGAATGCTGGCAACCAGTCAGTTACAGATGAGAGCGAGGGGGATGGGAAAAGTCATTTTCTGCAATCGGATGACACATTTTCCCCATTAGATAAGCAGAAGGAGAAAGAAAGTTAAATGTCCCTCCAGCCCAACTTCCTCCAATACTACTGCAGAATTTTGTTTCCCCCCTCCATGTACTGAAAGAAGATGTGGAGCAAAGCTCAGATTTGTGGCAAAGCTTAAAGGGTGGGAATCGTGGGTGAGAATCCTTAAACCTCTCAAACACTCTGGGAATGATGCTTACAATGCAAGTTCCCAGAGACTGGAGAGGTATTGGAGGGGCAGGGAGGGGAGAGGGGTAGAGGGAATCATAGATGGTGACCCACAATAATTATTTGCAACCAGTGCATCACAAAAAAGGTATTCTATATACGGTGTGGGAAGATGCCAGTGAGTATCTGAAACGTATAAAGAATAAATTGGAACTTTCCTTAACCTAAGTTGAGAGTACCCAATGTGGAGATCGCTGAATCAACTGTGCTAATTATCAATTGATCTGAAAAAAGACCTTTTAGGAGATTGGTTCCTAGTTAAAAACATTCCCCAAACGAACATAATTGATAAGACTTATGATTTGCTACTTGTTGAGACATCAGTGTTGCAAGCAAAGTTTACATTTTATGAAGTTCTGGACAGACATGAAGAAGCAGCAGTTCGGAAAAAGTCAGTTATCCCATACCAACGTCAGAAATTTGGGGCTCTATTGAGGAATATTTGCCAATTAGCAGTACTCTTGACACATCCTAACACAAACCAAGGACCAGCCTGACCCAAAGGCCGAGAAATTCGGTCTTTCAAGGCATTTGATAAAGTACCACATAATAAGACTTGTTAGCAAAATTAAAGCCCAAGGGATTAAAGGGACAATGGCAGCATGGATAGAAAATTGGCTAAGGGACAGAAAGCAGAGAGTAGTGTTGAACGGTTGTTTTACAGACTAAAAGGGAAGTATACAGTGGTGTTCCCCAGGGGTCAGTATTAGGACCACTGTTCTTTTTGATATATATTAATGACCTGCACTTGGGTATAGAGGGTATAATTTCAAAGTTTGCAGATGACACGAAACTCAGAAATGTAGTAAACAATGTTGAGGATAGTAATAGACCTCAGGAAGACATAGACAGACTGGTGAAATGGGCAGACACATGGCAGATGAAATTTAATGCAGAGAAGTGTGAAGTAATACATTTTGGTGGGAAGAATGAGGAGAGGCAATATAAACGAAATGGTACAATTTTAAAGGGGATGCAGGATCAGAGAGACCTGGGGGTGCATATACACAAATCTTTGAAGGTGGCAGGACAAGTTGAGAAAGCTGTTAAAAAAGCATAAGGGAATCTGGGCTTTATTAATAGAGGCACAGAGTACAAAAGTAATGAAGTCATGCTAAACCTTTATAAAACACTGGTTAGGCCTCAGCTGGAGTATTGTGTTAAATTCTGGGCACCACACTTTAGGAAGGATGTGAAGGCCTTAGACAGGGTGCAGAAGAGATTTACTAGAATGGTACCAGGGATGAGGGACTTCAGATATGTGTAGAGACTGGAGAAGCTGGTGTTGTTTTCCTTAGAACAGAGAAGGTTAAGGAGAGATTTGATAGAGGTGTTCAAAATCATGAACGGTTTTGATAGAGTAAATAAGGAGAAACTGTTTCCAGTGGCAGAAGGGTCAGTAACCAGAGGACACAGATTTAAGGTGATTGGCAAAGGAGTCAGAGGCGACATGAGGAAACATTTTTTTACGAAGTGAGTTGTAATGATCAGGAATGCACTGCCTTAATAGTAACTTTCAAAAGGGAATTAGGTAAATACTTGAAGGGAAAAAATTTACAGGGCTATGGGAAAAGAGCAGGGGATTGGGACTAATTGGATAGTTCTTCCAAAGAGGCGGCACAGGCACAATAGGCACAATGGACCGAATGGCCTCTTCCTGTGCTGTACCTACTCTGATATGATACTATTAAAGTGACTGCCTGTTAGGCCTCAACCAACAAGGTAAGTTTTAAAAATATACTTACCTGAATGTGGAGCTGGCAGGAGCAGGAGTGCTCCTCTGCTCCCTCCCACCACTCCCTCCTGATCCGATCATCCACCCTTTCCGACCTGGTCACTCCACTTCCAACCCAGTCACTCCCCTTCCTCACTTACCCAAGGGTCGCTGCTAGCGTCGCAACAGCCCGATCTTTAATTTTGTTTCGTCAGCAGCTCAGTGCAGCTCGCTGTCCCCATGGAAATGTGGCCCAAGGCCCAATATCGGGGGCGAATTGGGCCTCACCAATCAGATGCAGGGCACATGCCAGAATTTCTAGGCCAGATATTTTCACCCTACCTCCATGCCCCTCTCTTTGGGGTGGCAATTGTTTTAAGTGTAGCTCTTGGGATGAGTTTGGGCTCATCTGTACCACTAATACTGGTGCATATGTCAAAGGGCATCAGAACCCTACAGCTGGTATAAATGGTGTAAATCGATATATCAATAAAATTCAAATTGCTTCATATTCTCCTCTGAAACTCCTCAATCAGAATTTTGCAGAAAATAAATTTTGGAAATATTAAATGAAAGCAGTTTATTATATAAAATCTGAAGCAGTATTTTGATGCTCAAAGGGTTGAAGTAAAAAATAAGCAGCTCAAATCTTGCTGAGAGTTGTTTCTTGGTTGTAGAATCGGACTGGATGACTGGTCAGTGTTCCATAAATATCCCAGGCTGTAAGGGAGGAGTGCACCTGCCTGCACGCTCAAAAACTTTGGCAAAAAATAGATCCCGCCAATTTAGAAGATAACTTACGATCTCACATTTCAAGCATCACTAGAAAGTGAGGGAATATCTTTAGCATTAGTTTCTCCAGAGAGCTGCAATGTCTACTGCCCTAAGGCACACGATCAACTCTAGAGCTGACAGAGTTAAGTTAACAGACACCAACAACATAGGGTTCGATCTTAACCGGTGCCGTGTTTGGGTGGGCGGGGGTGCCGGGTGGGAGGGAAACCCCACAGGGAGCTCAGTATAAGGGCCGGGCTATTTTAATTCCTGGGTCTTATTTGAATAATACAGGAAAGTCCCCCACCTATCTGGTCCAACCAGCGGGAGCAAAAATAGGTTCAGCAGCCTGACAACACTGGGGACCTAAGGGAATGGTTCCGGGCATAAAATTAGTGCTGGGAAGGGGCTTTGGAAGCTGATGATGGAGCTGGGTGGGAGGGGCAAGGCCGGGCCCGGCTGGGGAGGCTCAAGGATTCCTTGCGGGGCTCGGGGTGGGGCATTCCTGCTCCTCCTGGCCCACAAGGATTGCACAGAACTGTGATTTTTAAAACCTACTGTGGCCTATTCTGGCCACTCTGCAGACTCCCGTCGTGGTTCTGCTCTCACCATTGGGCCCAAATCCGGAAGATAAAATATCTTTGCAGTGTCAATGATGTCATCTGGTGGTGACTTTTCGATGTAAAGCATGCCCCTGCCTGCTTTACATCAGGCATAGGCAGCCCTCCCATGCCTGAATGAAAGTTGGGAACACATTGCAACACCCTCCCCACCATCTTAACCTCCTGGAGCTCTCTTTGTCTGTCAATTTTTTTCTCCCAAGTTTATCTTCCCTAGTTCAATTCTCATCCCCTCAAAATTAGCTTTTTCCAATCTATTACTTTGGTCTTTGTCTTACTTATGTCTTCCTCAATCATTATTTTAAACCTTATTCCGTTATGATCGCTATTGCTAGATTGTCCCCCACACTGAGTTCTCTTATCTGTTCTGGTTCATTTCCCATGACTAGATCCAGCAGTGATTCCTCTCTTTTTGGGCTTTTGACATACTGGGTAAGAGAAGCTTACTGTACACACTGTAAAAACTCCATTCCCTTTGCCCCTTTCCCTACCTCTTCTTGCCAGTTTATTTGGGGGCAGTTGAAATCTCCCATGATTATTATTTGATGTTTTTTGTTCATTTCATAAATTTGCCTACATATTTCTTCCTCCACTTCCCCTCCACTATTAGATGGTCTGTAGAATATACTTATTAACATGATCGGTCCCTTCTTATCCTTTATCCTCTAATCCCTAATTAGTACAGCTACCCCACCTCCCCTATTCTTTCTGAATATTTAACTGCCAGTCCTGTTCTTTATGTAGCCATGTTTAAGTTATCCCGACTACATCTGGCTCTTCGCTATGAATTATTGCCTCCAGGTCCCCTGTTTTGTTTCGGATGCTGTGCACGTTGCTATACAGTCAATTTAATTTGTTTTTAATAATTGTTCATCTCACTTTATTTTTAATGGTCATTTTGTACCTATGTTCTTTAACGGTATTTGTTCCCTGAGTGATTATGTTATCCTTATTCCTTACCCTGGTCTGACCTTTAATCTCATCTCCTATTTCTTTTATCTTCAGACTTAAGTTATTTTCACCAGATCACTCCACCCCGTCTTACTAGTTTAAAGTCCTATACACTGCCCTATTTATCCTTTCCACTAGACACTAGTCCCATTCCAGTTCTATTATAAAACATGTGATAACAGAACACTTGGAAGGCATTAACGGGATTGGACAAAGTCAGCATGGGTTTATGAAAGGGAAATCATGCTCAACAAATCTACCGGAGTTTTTTGAGAATGTAACTAGTAGAATAGATAGGGGAGAACAAGTGGATGTGGTGTATTTGGATTTTCAGAAGGCTTTTGATAAGGTCCCACACAAGAGGTTAGTGTGCAAAATTAAAGCACATGGGATTGGGGGGAATATGCTGGCATGGATTGAGAATTGGTTGACAGACAGGAAACAGAGAGTAGGAATAAACGGGTCTTTTTCCGGGTGGCAGGCAGTGACTAGTGGGGTACCGCAGGGATCAGTGCTTGGGCCCCAGCTATTCACAATATATATCAATGATTTGGGTGAGGGAACAAAATGTAACATTTCCAAGTTTGCAGACGACACAAAGCTGGGGTGGAATGTGAGTTGTGAGGAGGATGCAAAGAGGCACCAATATGATTTAGACAAGTTGGGTGAGTGGGCAAGAACATGGCAGATGCAGTATAACGTGGATAAATGTGAGGTTATCCACTTTGGTTGTAAAAACAGAAAGTCAAATTATCTGAATGGTGATAGATTGGGAAAAGGGGAGGTGCAACGAGACCTGGGTGTCCTTGTAAACCCGTCGCTGAAAGCGAGCATTCAGGTGCAGCAAGCAGTTAGGAAGGTGAATGGTTTGTTGGCCTTCATTGCTCGAGGATTTGAGTACAGGAACAGGGATGTCTTACTGCAGTTATACGGGGCCTTGGTGACACCACATCTGGAGTATTGTGTGAAGTTTTGGTCTCCTTATCTGAGGAAGGATGTCCTTGCCATGGAGGGAGTGCAACAAAGGTTTACCAGATTGATTCCTGGGATGGCAGGACTAACGTATGAGGAGAGATTGGGTCGACTAGGCCTATATTCACTCGCGTTTAGAAGAATGAGAGGTGATCTCATCGAAACATATAAAATTCTAACAGGACTAGACAGACTACATGCAGGGAGGATGTTCCCGATGGCTGGGGAGTCCAGAACCAGGGGTCAGTGTCTCAGGATACGGGGTATGCCATTTAGAACCGAGATGAGGAGAAATTTCTTCACTCAGAGGGTGGTGAACCTGTGGAATTCTCTACCACAGAAGGCAGTGGAGGCCAAGTCATTAGATGTATTCAAGAAGGAGTTAGATATATTTCTTAATGCTAAAGGGATCAAGGGATATGGGGAAAAAGCGGGAACAGGGTACTGAGTTAGACGATCAGCCATGATCATTTTGAATGGCGGAGCAGGCCCGAAGGGCCAAATGGCCTACTCTTGCTCATATTTTCTATGTTTCAGGTGTACCCTGTCCCAGCGGTACAGCTCCTTCCTGTCCCAGTACTGATGCCAGTGGTCCATGAAATGGAACCCCTCCTTTCCACACCAGTCCTTCAATCACACATTCACCTTTCTGATCTGCCTATCCCTATGCCAATTAGCATGTGGCTCGGGTGGTAATCCCGAGATTACCACCAGTGAGGTAACTGTTTTTTAATTTAGTTCTTAACTTTTGATATTCTCTTAGCAGGACCACCTTCCTTTTCTTCCCTATGTCATTGGTCCCAACATCGACCATGACATAGAGTAGGGATAATGAGTATGTGCTCCATTTGGCAGGATGTGACTAGTGGTGACCCCCAGGATCTGTACTGGGGCCTCAGCTTTTCACTATATTTATAAATGACTTAGATGAAGCAATAGAGAGCCATATATCCAAGTTTGCTGACAACACCAAGTTGGGTGGCACAGTAAATAGTGCAGATGGGAGCTGAAAGTTGCAAAGGACATTGATAGATTCAGTGAGTGGGCAAAGCTGTGGCAGATGAAGTTCAATGTGGGAAAGTGTGAGGTCAGAGTATTTTCCAAATGGTGAGGAGCTAGGAACTGTGGATGAGCAGAGATATTTAGAAGTACAGAAATCACTAAAAGCTGGTGGACAGGTACAAAAAGTTATTAAAATGGCTAATGGAATGTTGGCCTTCATCTCAAGGGGGCTGGAATACAATGCTGTACAGAGCTCTGGTTAGACCCCATTTAGAGTACTGCATGCAGTTCCAGAAGAATATATTCACCTTGGAGGAGGGTGCAACACAGATTCACCAGCATGATACCAGGGCTAAAAGGGTTAATTATGAAGACAGGTTGCATAGACTAGGTTTGTATTCCCTTGAGTATACCAGATTAAAAGGTGATCTAATTGAGATGTTTAAGATGATTAAAGGAATTGACAGGGTAGATAGACTGTTCAAGGGCGTTGTTAAGAAGCATTTCACACAAAGGGCAGTGGAAATGTGGAACTCTCTCCCCAAAAAGCTGTTGAGGCTGGGGGTCAACTGAACATTTCAAAACTGAGATTGATAGAAAGGCATTAAGGGTTACGGAACCAAGGCGGGCAGATGGATTTAAGATACAAATCATCCATGATCTAATTGAATGGCAGAACAGGCTCAAGGGGCTGAATGGTATACTGCTGTACCCATGTTCCTATGACAGCCACTGACAAAGCATGCCCCCCTGGTCCAATAGGCAGCAGCTCCTGATGAAGGCGGCTACAGAAGTCTGCAACAGCCTGCCTGGTGAGGTGCAGTCCCTAATGTACTGCTCCTCAGGTAGATCCAAGATGGTTACTTGGTCTGCACTCCCTGTGTGCTGGGTGTGGGCTCCTACAGCAGGCCCCTCACTTGCTGTGCTCTGATAGGCCCAGCTGCAGCTGGTTGCTGAGGCTGTTGTTGTCGTTGCTCTTCCTCCAACTGTTCCTCTATCCAAATGAAACTGGCAATAACAGCACCCATGATAAGCAGAGAAAGCTTACTGAGGGTAATAAAGCAAAAATGTGAGAAAGAAAAAAAATCTGGAAGCTGGAAACTTTCCTGACAATCCAAATATCACAAAGATCCTGTGATCTAATTACCTGCAGGTGAGTACCCCTTTAAATACTGCTTCAATGGCTCTGAGACACCAATCCCGCTAGGTTTTACTGGCGGATCAGGCACTGGACGGGATGTCCACCATTTGTAGTTGAAATGGTGTTGGGGTATTAATTCTGTCAGAAGAACCTGATTTACATGTGTTCATGAGGCCCCACCTGCCTTTGGTGGGAGCCTAGGCCGACTCTGAAAAGTGTATGGTTAAAATAGCGGTGGGTGGGAGCAAATAGGGAAAGCAGCGTTACGTACTCTACTGCTATTTTAACCAACTGCTCACCCCGTTCCCATCGGGCAGGCAAGATTAAAATCGAGGCTTAAGTGTCAAACATGGCTTGTGTGGAAAAAGTCTGAATTGCTGGTTTCACTTACTTCATAGATCAAAATGGTCCATTTCCTTGATTCAGAAATGTTCCTCTGATGTGAAAGAACTTGTTTTGTTCTGATCTGTAGATATTTGTTCAATTGACAATGCATGTGAAGTGGTCATACCTTTTAGGATATTCATTATTATATTGATGGCTTTGTGTTTTTATTCTGAATTAATATGTATGAAACATTATTGAGCTTCTTTGGGAACCTCTATGTTAAAGGTGCTTGTTTCGACACCCAAGAGTCTAAAGGCAAGAGTTTTAATTCAGGACAAATTTTTTTCAGGTCAGAATGAAAGGCCCTGTATCAATCCCTGCTTGAGTGACACGATAAGTTGATGCAGAAGATTTGTGAGACGAGTTAACAAGATTTAAAAATTCACTGTTTGATAAATATAGAACAAAATTCCAATTCCAGAGACTCAAACTCATTCTGAAGGGAACTTAACCCATTACAGAAATTCTCAGACGTTATATGTTTATATTTATTGTACATTTAGCACTGGTTGATTTTTGTGCAGATTGTTGGAAAATGCAGTAATGTATAATGCTACTTATAAAACTAAAATGTATACATTCTTAACTGACATAGATACACCTACAGAAACTATACAGTTCTCAGTGAGAAGTACCTAATTCCAATTTATTGTCTAACGTTGATGTCTTTTGAGAGGTATAAATAGCTATTGGCACAACTGAAATAATCAGTAAAATCCTTGGAACCATTCTATTGCTTTTGACAAATTCTGCTTTTAGCAGAAAAAGTTTTCCTTTTAGTTATGTTTTCCGCCCTGGTGTTGGATCCTTAGGCAACGAATGTACAGTGTGTCCTGCAGAGAGCACAAGCAATGCATCTTGGATTACAAGCCACATTTTTCAAACTGTTTTTCATGGGTCTCAAGTCATATGAAAAAACCCATCTAAATCAAATCAACACAGCCACCAACATGGCTTAGCCACCACCTCATGTGAGCTTTGCATATAGCACCACTCCCTCAATCATTTTATAATAAAGGAAATTTATTTTCGAGTTCCTCCAATGATTCAGTTGGTAAAAGCAGTGTGTAACTCAGTCATAAAGACCAGAAGATCCCAGGTTCAAATCCTAGTCTGCGCTACGTTAGCGGAAGGTTCTCAGCTCGGGTGGAGGTAGGTGTTACAATTGTACTCACTGCCCCTGGGCTAGAAAGGTGGGGGGAAAATCAGCAAGCGTTCCCACTCCTGATGGCTATCATGACCCCCTGCAAAACAAGTCAAACACCCTGCCAACACTCACTGTCTAAACTCACAAATCAAAAATGCCATTTTGGAGGAATAACAAGGGGAGGGGAAAGGCTAGTGTCCATGGAATTGTATCCAGCATGAGTCAGGACTGGGGAAAAATTAAAGGAGAAAATTAGTTATTTCATAATTTCCTCTCCCTTTTTAGATTCCATTGCTATATAAACCAATCTTAGTTGAGTTCTCCCAGACCCAGTGCTACTCTGAATTCAAACGATAGGGCACAAGGGTTGTCGGGTGTGAATGGAGCTCTGATTTTCTTTTACTCCCTGTCACCAAGTGTTTGATTTTTGATGAACACTTTTCTGCTGAGGCACAGTGGAGATAAACGGATTTGCCATGTGTGAAATGGTAGGTTGTCTATTTCCTACTACTCTGTGGCACAGTGGAGCTGCAACACGGCAAGAATTCTGAGCTAAGGATTTCCATTTGAAACATTAACCTGTCTTTCTCTGTCCAGCACAAATGCGATAGACTGAATGGCCCTCTTCTATGCTGCAATTTCTATGACTAAGATATTGATCAACCTGCCACGTACATCCAGCGTTTTATACTTTTGAATTCACAGTTCGCAGTTTTTCTTTTCTCTGCTGATATTAGGTCAGCTCCATCACATCTACAAACCAGAGAGCAATGTTGTATTAAAATAAATACACAATTCAAAAGAAAGCATCAGAAAGACAAAAAGGATGATGGTACGGCGAGACTCTGACGGAGCGAGACCTCAGTGGAGTGAGAGGTTCAGCAGACTGAAGAGTCAATTGCTTTGGGAGTTATGAGCAAGGGAGTTTGGAACAGAGCGAGTTCCATTACCCTTACTTCATTGTTTTTCTCCATCCTCTTACCATTGGGGTGACTCATACCCTTGCAGTTTTATGAGCTTTTTGTGTTTTTCTTTTTGACACTTCAACAATATCATGGCCGCCTCCAGAGCCTTGCCTAGAGGACAGCGACTCCAGTGTGAGCTGTGCAACATGTTCACATTTAAGGTAAGCTTGGGAGAGAGGGATATGACATTAGGCACTACGGACATGTTCTAAATGTCCAGAGATTGAGTCTCTTGAGTAGGAGATCTGCAACCTGAAACAATGGCAAAGGACATTTAACGCAGATAAATGTTGGTAGGGCCAACACAGAATACGCCTATCATTTGCAGGGAACAATGCTGAAAGAATTACACAGAATTACATAGAATGTACAGCACAGAAACAGGCCATTTGGCCCAACTGGTCCATGCCAGTGTTTATGCTCCACACGAGCCTCCTCCCAACCTTCTTCTAACCCCATCAACATATCCTTCTATTCGTATCTAGCTTCTCCTTAAATACATCTATGCTATTCGCCTCAACTACTCCTTGTGGTCACAAGTTCCACGTTCTAACCACTCTCTGGGTAAAGACGATACTCCTGAATTCCCTATTGGATTTATTAGTGACTATCTTATATTGATGGCCCCTAGTTTTGGACTCCCCACAAGTGAAAACATCTTCTCTACGTCTGCCCGATCAAACCCTTTCATAATCTTAAAGGCCTCTATCAGGTTACCCCTCAGTCTTCTCTTTTCGAGAGAAAAGAGCCCTAGCCTGTTCAATCTTCCCTGATAGGTATAACCTCTCAGTTCTGGTATCATCCTAGTAAATCTTTTTCGCAGCTTCTCCAGTGCCTCTGGAGTTTGACAGAGAAAACGATCCAGGTGTTATTGTGCACAGATCACTGAAGGCTCGTGACCAATGTAGAGAAGCTATAACTAAAGCTAACAGGGTATTGGGTTGTATTAATATTAAATAAATAAATCAAAGCACACCATTTCTGTCACTATACTAGTTGCTGGTCAGACTGCATCTAGAGTACTGTGTCCAGTTTTGATCCCCCCACATGGTAGGTGATATAGCGGCCTTGGAAAAGGTCCAGAGGAGAGCAGAGTATAACTCCTTAGCTATTTAGATAAGCTTAAGACCTAGGTCTATTTACTTTAGAGCAACGTAGACTTAGAGGTGACCTAATAGAGGTCTATAAAATAATTGAAGGGCTTGATAGCTTGCCCACAGATAGATTATTTCAGTTTAACAGATTGTGGAATACGAGGGGATATGAGTTTAACAAAGTAAGAGTAGGAACAGACTGGATGTTAGACGGTTCTTCTTTTCCCCAGAGAGTAGTGAGCCTCTGGAACACGTTGCTGGTTGGTGTGGTGGGTGCTGACTCTCTCTATTGCCTTCAAGAGGAGCTGGACCGGTTCTTGACTGGGGCAGGGATCGCATCATATAGAAGGTAAGTGTCTTTATAGATAACTCTTGGTCCATGTGATCTCCTGGATGGGTTTCGATTGCTTGTGCGGTCGGAGAGGAATTTTGTAGAGTATTTTTTTGCCTTATTGGCCCTGGATTTTCTCTGTTTTTTGCCTCTCCCAGGAGATTACATGGCTGCAGGGGATTGGGGGGAGTCGGTAGGAAGTGTCTAGTCATGATGCTCCAGCCACCATGAGTGTGGGGCAGGCTTGATGGATAAAGTGGTCTTTTCCTGCCTGTCAATTTTGTATGTTCGTAAAGCTAATCTGTAATTATTTATGACAGAATTATAAAAGGGGTGTCCCCACTCAAACATCCTCAAGACACAAAGATATATAAATATTGAAAATCGTGTACAGACAGTAAACCGAACTCTCAGGTTGACACACACAAAAACAGCTCTGCCACAAATTAAACGGTTATTTCATTTTTTTTCTGGACTGAAATCCAACATTCACATTGGGATTTATGGTAAGCAGTGTCCATTTTGACATTTATGGCACCTCCAGGTTTCACACTGTCATAAAGCCACCTCTTCCATTCCCTCCCTCTCTTCCATTCCCTCAAATAAACACCCATTTGTCCTTAACTCACAAATAACAAAGACAACTCAATTAATCATATTTCACAGGTACATCTATGTAACATTCCACCGATACCCATTGCCACATGCAAGGAAACACATACAGCATACACAGTACAAATACAACACAATCACTGAAGGGACTCATGGTCAGCAAAGGGTAAAACGTGGAGCTGCAGAAGTAAAAGTTCAGAAGAAAGACAAAAGCAAGTTTGATGACATGAACAGTTACCACGCATAATAAGAAATTACAGACAATGCAATCCTACAACTGACTTTCAAGCAAGCACGATAACATTGTTTTCTAGACAATTTGTGCTAAGTAACAATAAAAGACTTTCACCAGATTAATTCTTTTATATTTAAGCCATACGTGCATGATTAAAATAAACAGACCAGGTAAAGATTTCTATGTAGCTTCCAATACTAATACAGGAATTAGCTCCAGAATACCTTACCTCCCAGTCTTTCAGCACTGATTCGTTGATGGAATCCTCATTCATTTCAGACTCCTCATTCTTTGTTACAACCATGAATCCTGGCTCCTTCACTGACTCTCCAGTTTCATCCCCATACATGTCTGGAGACCACTGCACAAAGAAGACATACAGATGCTCGGCCCTGCAAAGCAAAGTTTCCACTGAATAAATATCTGCTCCTATCAGCTGACCTTTTTTCCTGGGTCCATGCTGCACTGGCTGCCAGAGACTGCACAGGGGCTCGCTGAACAGCTGCTAAGGACAGCAGAACTGGAGGTTGTGCACATGCTGGCTGGAGGAAGTTGCAATCAGACAGTAGAAGAGGGAGGGGATGGGGGTAGGAAAGGAAAGAAAAAATAACGTACTCCCCAGTCACTAGCAGGGGAAAGGTTCACATAATCAGAAATCTGAAATCACTCAAATTTTTATTTTATTAATTTTAAAACTATTGGATTTTGTGGGCGGGGGTAATGTGGAGGTGGGGTCCAATAATTTATTTTTGTATCATTTCTTCTGGGCACAGTGTGTGTCATTGCATGGATTTTAAAAGCATTCCATTATATAATGACTAGGCTTCTTAGTTAATATTTTCAAAACATATGCTAATTAGTTGGTGTCATATAACAATGACATAAAAGTGATAATATGGTTGAAATGAAGGATAGGTTGATTGAGGGCTTATCCTTCACTCCAGCATACATAGGTTATCATTCAACCCTATTGCTTTAAAATGAGTACTGTTTGCATGGCTGGGGTCACCAACCAAGGAAAATAATTACAGTGCATTTGCAGCCACAAAGCCAACATTCTGACCAAACTTCTTCCACGAAGTAGTTTCTTTGAACATTTCTTTAAGGCTACATAGGTTATGATATGTGTACATTGTAGGGAGATTTCTGGTGCCAGAAAGACTGGGGCTACGTGGAGCTGGAATATGCAAGAGAAGGCTGGATGCAAAAGAGTTTGCATGACTTGTGTTCACACTGGTCCCCATTACCCTTCATATGGGGGCATCCTCAAATTGTGCTGAGGTATCCTTAATGGAGATGATAGAATGGCCAATCTGAAAATTAGTATTCTTAGAGATATGATAAAAGATCATAAACATTTATTTGCATCTCCTCCTTCTTCTGTCAATTTTCTCCCCTCCTCTTCCCTTGAAGATAATGGCTATGAAATTCGATGAAGCTGAGCCCATTTTACAGGTGTAAATCAAGTGCCAAAGCGTTCGGTATGGCGCCGGAAGTATGTCACCCGCCATATTGGTATAGGCATCAAGAGGCGTCCAGGGCCCATGCCTGAAATAGGCGTTAGGCCCTTTGCATATGCAAATAAGGGGCCGAATGCCTGTTCGATGCCTCCTTCACCAAATTAGTTTGCCTTGAATGCAGCCAGTGCCAGGCGTGCTACGTTCAGGAAAACCAGATTTACATGAAGCTTAATCAGTGGTCTTTAAAGAGGCCACTGCAGCTGCCACCAAAAAAGTAAGTTTAAAAAAATCTATTTATCTATGCATCTAGCCAGTTGGCAAGTTGCATGCACACCTCCAGTGATTAGGAACTTTAACCTTGGATACTTTTCCCATCTAAGGGACAGAAAGCAGAGAGAAGTGGTGAACGGTTGTTTTTCAGACTGGAGGAAAGTATACAGTGCGTGCTCCCCAGGGGTCGGTACTAGGACCACTGTTCTTTTTGATATATACTAATGACCCGGACTTGGGTATAAAGGGCATAATTTCAAAGTTTGCAGATGACAGGAAACTCAGATGTAGTTAAAAGTGAAGAGGATATTAGCAGACTTTAGAAGGATATAGACTTGTGAAGGCAGGTGAAATTTAATGCAGAGATGTGTGAAGTGATGCATTTTGGAAAGATGAATGAGGAGAGGCAATATAAACTTAATGGTACAATTTTAAAGGGGGTGCTGGAATAGAGACCCCTGGGGGTGAACATACACAAATCTTTGACGGCGGCAGCACAAGTCACCACATGGGACTATGATATATTGGCAACAGAGACCTGGCTCAAAGAAGGGGAGGATTGAATACTTAATATTCCTGGCTACAAGGTATTCAGGGAAAATAGAGAAGGAAAGGAAGGAGGGGGGGATGGCAGTATTGATCAAAGACACTATAATAACACTGGAAAGGGATGATGTAGTTGAGTGGTCAAAGACAGAATCTATTTGGTTAGAATTAAGGAACAATAGAGGAGCTATTATGCCACTGGATGTATACTATCAGCCACCAAATAGTGGGAAGGAGATAAAGGAGCAAATTTGCAGGCAAGTTACTGAAAGATTCAAGAACTATAGTGTAGTTGTAATGGGGACTTCAATTATCCCAATACGGACTGAGAAAGTAACAGTCTGGGATGGCAAAGAGGAGGAGGAATTCCTGAAATGTATACAAGAGGACTTTCTTGAAAGGTTGCTGGAAGCAGATTCAAAAGGAATTGGATAGATACCTGAAGGGAAAAAATTTACAGGGCTATGGGGAAAGAGCAGGGGAGTGGGACTAATTGGATAGCTCTTTCAAACAGCCGGCACAGGCCCAATGGGTCGAATGGCCTCCTTATGTGCTGTATCATACTATATATGACAAGTCGATAAGGGTTTATAAGTAGAGGCAAAGAATACAAAAGCAAGGAAGTTATGCTAAATCTTTATAAATCACTGGTTAGGCCTCAGCTGGAGTACTGTGTCCAATTCTGGGCACACGTTAGGAAGGATGTCAAGGCCTTGGAGAGGGTGCAGAGGAGATTTACTAGAATGGTACCAGGGATGAGGGACTTCAATTATGTGAAGAGACTGGAGAAGTCGGCATTGTTCTTACAGCAGAGAAGCTTAAGGGAAGATTTAATAGAGGTGTTCAAAATTATGAGGGGTTTTGACAGAGTAAATAAGGAGAAACTGTTTCCACTGGCAGGAGGATCGGTAACCAAAGGACACAGATTTAAGATAATTGGCAAAAGAACCAGAGGGGAGATGAGGAGAATTTTTTGAGTTCTGGAATGCACTGCCTGAAAGGATGGTGGGAGCAGATTCAATAGTAACTTTCAAAAGGAAATTGGATAAATACTTGAAAGTGTGGAAAAAACAGGGGTATGGGATTAATTTAATAGCTCTTTCAAAGAGCTGGCACAGGCATGATGGGCCAAATGGCCACCTTTTGTGCTGTAAAATCCAAGATTCTAACCCAGGGGTGCAGAGGCTGATTGTATCATCAATCAGGAATTGAACCTGGGATGTTGCTGGTCTATAATGGCCTAACTACTCACTATCTGAATCAGCTGAGCCATTGGGGAATCCACAGATTTTGGTTTCTAAACTCCTTCCATCCCCAGAATGCAATATTCAAACCAAAAAACACACTGTATCATTGCAACATCCCATTCGGGGAACTTAAAATGAAGAGTTATCCTGAGGATATTTTGAATCAATTTAGGAAAGAATTTAACTTCTTATACATGAGCTCATCTATAAGCAATTGTTTCTTTTTATTTAAGATGCAATTTTCACTTAAACAAAAGATAGCAATCTAAAAGTAGGTTAAAACATTTATTTCAACATTGGGGTCTATTGTCCAGTCTAGGTCAGGACAGGACTGAAGACTTTTTTCTTTGCTGGCATAATTCAATACCAAATTTACATGTGCTTGTTCCCTTTTCATATTTTTTTTTCTGTTTAATTGCTCCTTTTAAACCAACAACTTGTATTTGTATAGCACCTTCTTAAATGTCCCAAGGTGCTTCACAGGAGCATAATCAAACAAAAATGGACACCGAGCCAAAGAAGGAGACATTAGGACAGATGACCAAAAGCTTGTTCGAAGAGGTAGGTTTTAAGGAGGGTCTTAAAGAAGGAGAGAGAGGTAGAGAGGTTTAGGGAGAGAATTCCAAAGCTTAGGGACTAGGCAGCTGAAGGCACGGCCGCCAATGGTGGGCTGAAGAAAGTGGGGGATGGACAAAAGGCCAGAGTTTGAGGAACACAAATTTCTCAGAGGGTTGGAGGGCTGAAGGAGATTGCAGAGATAGGGAGGGGCGAGACTACGGAGGGATGTGAACACGAGGATGAGAATTTTAAAATGGAGGTGTTCGGGGACTGGGAGCCAATGTAGGTCAGCGGGAACAGGGGTGATGGGTGAATGGGACTTGGTGCGAGTTAGGATACGGGCAGCAGAGTTTTGGATGATTTTAAGTTGATGGAGGGTGAAAGATGGGAGGCTAGCCAGGGCAGCATTGGAACAGTCGAGTCGTGAGGAACAAAAGCATGGATGAGGCTTTCAGCAGCAGATGGGGTGAGGCAGGGGTGGAGACGGGCGATGTTACAGAGGTGGAACTCTTGGTGATGGAGAAGATATGGGATCGCAAGTTCATCTCAGGGTCAAATAGGACGCCGAGGTTGCGAACAGTCTGGTTCAACCTGAGACAGTGGCCAGGGAGAGGGATGGTATCGGTGGCTAGGGAATGGAGTTTGTGGTGGGGGCCGAAGACCATGGCTTCGGTCTTCCCAATGTTTAATTGGATGAAATTTTGATTCATCCAGGACTGGATATCAGGCAAGCAGTTTGACAGCACAGTCAGAGGGGAAGGGTCGAGAAGTGTCGAGGTAGAGGGCTCGAGGGAGGTGGTTTTGAGGTAGAGCTGGGTGTTGTCAGCATACATGTGGAACCTGACGTGTTTTCTGATGACTTCACCAACGGGCAGCATTTAGAGAAATAGGACGGGGCCATTGATTAATCCTTAGGGGACTTCAGAGGTAATGGTGTGAGGGCGGGAAGGTAAGAGTGTAACCTAGGCGAGGGCAGTCCCACTCAGCTGGACAACGGAGGATAGACATTGGAGGAGGATGGTGTGGTCAACTGTGTCAAACGCTCCAGACAGGTCGAGAAGGATGAGGTGGGATAATGCACCACAATCACATAGGATGTCATCTGTGACTTGGATTAGGGCCGTATCAGTGCTGTGGCAAGCGTGGAAACCTGATTAGAGAGGTTCAAACACAGAGTTACGGGAAAGATGGGCACAGATTTGGGAGGTGACAACACGTTCAAGGACTTTGGAGAGAAAAGGTAGGTTGGAGATGGGGCGGTAGGTTCCAAGGACAGAAGGGTCAAGGGTAGGTTTTTTTTGAGGAGGGGGGGATGATGATGGCAAATTTGAAAGGAAGGGGGACAATACCTGAGAAGAGGGAACAGTTTACAATATCCGCTATTATGGGGGCCAAGAAGGAAAGTTGGGTGGCCAGCAGTTGAGTGGTAATAGGGTCGAGAGCGTAAGATGTGGGAGAGAAGCTCAGAGAGGGCATGAAGGGAGATAGGAAAGAAACTAGACAAAGATGTGGTTTCAGGGTTAGGGCAGGGGGGGAACCTTGGGAGAAGTTTGGCTTGGTGGGCTAGGTGAAGGGAGGGATTTGGCAGAGGCAACTGAATGGATGGTCTCAATCTTAGTGACAAAGAAGTCCATGAGCTCCTCGCACATTGTTGGGGGTAAGGGTGGAGGGGGCAGGGGAGAGGGATTTAAGGAAATGGTTGGTAGTGGAGAAAAGAATCTTTGCATTCCAGAATGATCCTGAGTAGTGAGCAGTTCTGGCCGATGAGAGCAGGGCCCAATAGTGTTGATGTGGTCCAGCCAGATCTGGCGATGAATGGCTAAACTAGTTGTGCGCCATAAATGTTCAAATCTGCTTCCCTTGGACTTAAGGGAGTGAAGATAGGAGCCGTACCAAGCAGAACAATCAGGGTAACAGACTGATAGTAACAGGGTCAAAGTCAAAGGGAGGTTTCACCAACTACTTGAACATCACCTGGGATGGAAACTGACAAGCAGGAGGTGGCTAGGTCTCCAGTCGCTTGGTTCATTTTACTGTTGCAAATTCATCAGTGGAACCTACTTGTGTTTTTAGCAGCAGTAAGTTGAATTTTAGAAAACGTTGGTACAAATGAAGCTCATTAAAATGGCAGGTTCCATTTATCCCAACTTTTCAAAATCCGCTAGGGTTTAGAGTGGAAAACAAAAGCTGAATCCTCCAATATTTCCTGTTGACGTGCCTCCTGTTTGCCACTAGAGGAATATCACAAGGATGGCAGGTGTGGAAAAAGGAAATGTTGTACTGGGATGGGAAAGGGTAGGGAGTGCCTTTCAAAAACTGGGGAAGAGTTTTTGACATACAGGAACCTCCTGCTCTCCACAAGGCCTGTGCTATGGCGAATAATGGAGCTGTTAACACTAACAATGGGTGACAAAATGTGAAAAATATTCTAGTCTCTAGTACAGACATCTCATTAGCTGTGTTTTTCTCTTTGCAAGGTGTCTACTTGGTTCACATTCATTAAACTGAGGAATGCAAATGGAACACTCTTTCCACTTCTATTACCCAGTGTCTACATTAAGAAGTTGCATGCTAGGTTGGATGCAAGCGAAAGTTCCCAATCACCTTAAATCCAACCAAAGAAGAACATCCATGTGCATCATCATAACATTTCCAGTTAGCATCCTTGTGGCCTTTATGAGAGCGACTGAATTTAATGTTAAAATATAGGAGGTTTTGTGCAGCAACCCCACAAAATGAGATAATGGGTTGAGATTATCAGAACTCATTTCACTTACATTTCATGAAATTGACTAGGAACTTTTTTAATTCTGTCACTTAGGGCTAGATTCAAACCAGATTCGGAGATGAAAGGACAGAGAAAGCTAAACCACTGCACCACCCACTCTTTCTAGTTTCTAGGCAATTATAAAATATTTGCTATGGAATTCAAAAGAAACGATCGGTACAGTGCCAGTAGCTCCAAGTGTATCATTTATGGTTTAACTGCACCAAAAATCATAAAGCTGATAAATACAGTCCTCACAGCAGTAATAAAGGTCCTTCAGTCCAAAGCACTTGATTGCCTTAGTATCACAGGAGAACAACAGAACCGACAGAATAGGGCCAATCAAAAATTAATGCCATACAGGAAAACCTCTCGTATACCTTCACAACAATGAAGCAGAAGGCGTGCAATAGAATTCTGATCCAGATACTGCATTGAAATTAAAAGGCTCTTGGAAATGTAATCTATTTTCATAGGAGTAAAATACTTTCCCAACTCTAACCATATTACAATGAAATGTCAAGGGTAAACTAGGCACAAGGCTAAACAACTGTATATGATGGCACTAACAATGTGGAGAGTTGAAATAATTATCTATATATTTATATAATATATATATATTGTTTTCAAATGACATCATTAGGGAGTTTATTAGACAGCAGGAAGTTCTGCACAGGCTTTCGTTCTCTGTATAATCTTGCATTATTTTAAAACAATAAAACAATAAGAGCCAGCATGTTCTACAAGTAGATTTAAAATTCAGCACTACAGTCTAACATCACTATTAATGGCTACAGCATCTAGCCATGGAAACTATTCTGCAACATTTCAAACTCAAGGAACACTTATCTATCTAATTACTGATCCACATTCCAGCACAAAACCCATGTGTCCAGATGGCACCCCCCTTTGTTGTTCCAGTGTGGTCATGGTGCTCCATACATCTTTATCAGTGTGAAAATGGCTTGAAATTTTCTTTCTCTTTTCATGGAGACAAAGTGGCGAAGATCCCACAATACAACGTGGGGGCAGAGGGCGCAGCAAGAGCTCAGAAGCTTGAAAAAGAGCTCATCTGGACCTTAAAGCGTGCTGAGCTGTCACTCCAGTTTTAAATTCTGATTTGTCCAGTTCTGTTATTTATACATCAGAATATAAAGGACGGAAAACGTCCATCTTCCCAGTCCCAGAGTTCGGAAGTACAATACATAATTCACTATTTATATCTCACAACTGATTTTCTCACTAAATGCCTGTCCAACTTCCTTTTAAAATTTTTGATGATATCAGCCTCGATCGCGTCCCTGGGCAGTCTGTTCCAAACATTCAGCACCCTCAGTGTGAAACAGTTATACCTGATCTGTCCATTTACTTTCCCCTTCTGAGCTTCATCCAATAGCCCTGAGAATGATAACAAGGAGGCATGATAGATGGTTTCTCAGTGTTCAACTTGTCAATACCCTTGTGCTTGTATTTAATTTTCTGCAAAGGTTTATTTCCAATTTATACTGAATACCTTTTACAGGTATAGAAAGTAGCACTAAGCCCAACCTGCATATAAATGCCAGCATAAATCATCTAAATACAAAATTCAAAACCTGAAAGAAAGACAAACATCTGCAAACGTGACCTCAAAGCGGGTGAAATTTCTCATACTTGTAAACTGCCATGCTACATGGTTTAACATTCTTTTTTTGGGGGGAATGGAGTTTACAACTCTTCAATGCCTCTTTCCCACATTGGAAACAGTTTTCTAAAGCTGTTGGGAGGAAGGCAGAGGTGAAAAATACCAAATGGTCTCATTGTCTGGAGGGGCGATCCTATTAAGTGGGCCAATTGTAGTTTCTGCATAATTATGGTGCTTGCAGACCCTTTAGGTCCTGCCCATGACTGTTACTAAGGAAACAAGGTCTTTATCAAATACAGCAGCATAGTAAAATTGTTCTTATGGTGGCTTCAAAATCCTCAGTTGAGGAATGGGAAAAACGGAAGGCAAACTTATTGCCACCTATTTCAGTTAAGGGAATCCTCTTTGCCAAGGAGAATGTTACCCAATGGTCTGCTTGATAATAGGTTATACAAAGTCACCTACCAAAACAACCTAGAATCCATAAGGAAAATCTGTAATTATACCAGTCTGCACTTGTAGATTACAACTACAGGACATAATAAATCATCAACCACAACTGAGCCCATCTTTCTCGTTTTGTGGCAGCATTAATGGTCCTCATAATATAGGTTAACTGCTGTCCTAGACCTAATAAAAAATATACGTAATAGAGAGTACTGAAGCAGGCTGAGAGATAAAAATATCTGTTGCTTTCTTGCTTGCTGTGTGCATATCATGGTCACCTCTTTTTTTTACTACTACTCACTCTGTGAGCATGTGTCTGTATAATATTGCCATCTGTGCTCCCCTTCTGGTAGAAAGTGGCACGTCTGACTGTAGACCTTCAGGTTGTTCATAAGTGTACTAAAAATACATCTGATAAACAAAAGTTTGATACAAATTTGGCTCCAGCAGGCTGAAGGAAAAACTATTAAAGGGATTGATAAAATTACACATACAGGGAAGGACAGATCACCATAGCAACTGGACATTAGCAACTAGAACTCGACTCTGGGTCAGCTGGAGATCGGCTGAACACCTGCCTACTTAACTTGATTACATCTGAGACACTGAGAGAAAACAAATGGACTGTCAATCAATCTTGGAGTTGTATTTGAAGAAGCATATTGTTGACAAGCCACCATCCCAGAGGTGTGGTTCAAAATTAAGGAGACTTTTAGAAGACCCAAGCAGAAGTTAGAGTGCGTGAGTCACTGCTCCGACCTCGCCTTTCGTTCCCTGATGGCACCACCTCACCTGGCTTCTTGATTGCTTTCTACCTCACAGCTTCGTGCCTTGATGCAGACTTATAGGTTGCTTCTGAAATGGCTGACCAGACTACCAGAGGAAGCCATGCTACACTACAACTGTGTCCTTCAAGATTTCTGAGAATCTTCTCGACAAGCCTGAGCCAACCATAAGTACGTAAACTTTTGTTAAGGGATTAAATCTAAGATAGACATTTGATTTCCAAAAGGTTATGCATTTTGGGAATTCAGAAGGTGTTGTTATCTTGTTGTTGTTAAAGCAATTCAAAATCGTGCGTGAACTTAAGATGTTGATTAATTCTAAACAATTGTTTTCTTTATAAAGCCATGGCTCGTGCCTGAAGTTTCTTTAGGAAAAAGAGCCCATTAAGTTAAATATAAAATGAAACCTTGTGGAAATAATAAGGCATTGCCCCAAATTAAAGTGTAAAATCACTTTGTGCCTTTTTACTCCTACATAGTTTTGGAGAATGCAGGCATCCTAATTTTTGGCATCCTAATTTTCAGATCCTAAGATATTTTGTTTTGCAATTAAGGAAGAGGAGCTGTCGTTTAGAATTTTCAGGCATTCTGTGGCTTTTTAAAAGAAATAATCAAACTGACTTGTCTTAAAATGGCAGCTAAGACATCCCTAACTGAAACTAAAAGAAAAGCTTTAAATTACGTGCACAAATATGATGGGAAAGAGAATTGTTCTCCTGCGATAGTGACACCTGGGGGTAAATTTTAACCCCCAAGATTGGGGAGTTAGGGGCGGGTGGGGAATAAAAGTACTCTGTTTTCAGAATGGGACCACATCCCAGCTCCAACGTGCCTACTTCTGGGTTTAACCCAGGCAGGTTTGTCTGCGTGTGTAGAGTAGACAACAGGAAGTCCCGCCCTCATTTAAAGCCAGCGGACTGATACTTAAAAGGGCAATGTACCTCATTGAGATATTTGAGGTACTTAATATTTTGTGTATTGGAATAATCACATGAATTTTACCTTACCTGTTCGGGTTTCTCATCGCTTCCCATTCACATCAGGTGAAAGCTGGCAGGAAGGGCCGGATCCATGAGGTGGGTGCTTTTATTGCACTGCTTGTGGGCCCGGAGGTGCAGGAGTGCTTCATCTAGGCCCAACAAGCTCACATGGCCGATAGGACTTCTGCGATCGTCTGAAAACCCCCACCCCCCAAATGGGGGTCCCCTCCCCATGGTGGACCCCCACCTACCTCCGACTCTTCACCCAACCTCCAGCGAACTCCAATCTGTTCCTCGGTCTCCCCCCCCCCGCCCCCCGATCCATTCCATGCCCCACCCCCACCCCCACCCCCACCTCAAACTCAAACTCCTCCCTGGCTCCCTCTCCCCGATCTTCTACCTACCACCCCACCCTTATAAATTGGATAGCCAGGTGGTGAACAATAGAATACTAGAGCCTAGTCTTCAGTTGCTTCCAAGCCTTTAGTCACAGAGCTCCACATTACACCCAAACCACACCTTAGATCAGCTCTCTTATAAACAGACACAAGAGAGTTCCCAATTGATATGCATCACCTGAATACAATTAACACTGACTGATATAAATCACATGGATATAATTAACACCACCCACCAATCTTCTCCCTGGCTGTCAGGTGTGAAATTGCGACCTGCCCACTTACCTTCCGGGTTTCATACCCGGAAATCTTCTCTCCCGCTTCCTTCCCGGCTGGAAGTTAAAATTTACCCCCTACTGTTTGGAGTAAAATTGAAGAGGATAGAGCCAGGATCCTTGCCCCACAAAGTAAATGAATATGCCAGGTGAGAATATGAAAAACTGTATAAAGAATACTGGGACCTGTCTAGTATCATAGTAGGTACAGCACAGGAAAAGGCTATTTGGCCCATCGTGCCTGTACCAGCTCTTTGAAAGAGCTATCCAATTAGTCCCAATTCCCCAGCTCTTTCCCCATAGTCTTGTAATTTTTTTCACTTCAAGTATTTATCCAATTCTCTTTTGAAAGTTACTATTGAATCTGCTTCCACCACTCTTTCAGGCATTACAACTCGCTGCATAAAAAAAATGTTTCCTCATGACGCCTCTGGCTCTTTTGCCAATCACCTTAAATCTGTGTCCTCTGGTTACCGACCCTTCTGCCACTGGAAAGATTTTCTCCTTGTTTACTCTGTCAAAACCATTCATGATTTTGAACAACTCTATCAAATCTCCCCTTAACCTTCTCTGTTCTAAGCAGAACAACCCCAGCTTCTCCAGTCTCTCCACATAACTGAAGTCCCTCACCCCTGGAACCATTCTAGTAAATCTCTTCTGCACCCTCTCTAAAGCCTTGACATCCTTCCTAAAGTGCGGTGCCCAGAATTGAACACGATACTCCAGCTGAGGCCTAACCAAGTTATACACCAGAATAGGGATATAATAAGATTTTAAATGAGAAATTAAATGGTCAGTAGATTTTTATATGTGAATGCTTCCAGTTGAATCGAAGAGTAAACTCATTGAAAAATAAAGAGTTAGAAAGACACTTCCACATGAATTGTTTAGGGAGCAAAGAGATGAACCTACAGAATCAGTTGGAGCAACAAAGGAAAAATTTGAGCCCGAGATAATAGTGAGTGAAATTATTATAAAGCGTTCACTTGAAATGGAAGGTGGACGCCAACCAAGATAAAAGTTTGGAATTGACAGGATTAAAGAAACATAAGTTTTTTCCTTGGAAGGGTGAGAGGTATTGTGTAAAAGTTGATTTAAAGGAAAGATATAGTTGTGAGTCTTTAATAGACACAACTTCAGAAGTAACAAGGAGCATGTTTGATAAATTGGTCAAGGCCACTGATCAAACGGGGAATCTTAGAATCCTTCCTTGCGATCTCAATATGATAGATTATGGAGGGAATTCTCAAAAAGCCATATGGAAAAGTTTGGATTAAAGTTAAAATAGGGAACATGTCTGTCCCTCACCCTGTATATGTCACAGATTAGTGTGGAGATGAGTTCTTGATTGGCAATGATTTGCTACAAAGACTCTCCCCAGTAATGGATTATTTCCATTAAGTTCTGTGGTGTCAAATTAAAAGGCCCATACCAGATGGGAACTATCTCCACAATCATGAGAAAAAGGTAGAAACCTGCTTTATTGAACAAGATGATTTTTGTTCCACAGAGCCTACTCTACTAGTGCTAGGAGACCCAGATAAATTAGTACCATGGAGAGATGGAACTAATTTTGATCCTATATCAAAGGAAAAAGTTGTTAAGAGTGAGCTGGAACCCAAAGGGTTAAAGATTTTTGTTTCAGAAATAAGTGCTTCTGATTGTTTAAAAGGACATGAATCAATAAACATTGACGGTGAACTCCTGTTAAATAGCCTCAAATGCAGTCAGTGATTGCTATTGCCTCTGTGCATGGTTTGCGTGACCATCTACACAAAAGTTATAACTTTAAGAGGTTGTGCAGGAGGAGGATGGAAAGTTAATATCAGCCCTTTCATAGCAGACAAAGGCTGTGAAAGAGTGACATAAGAAACTCTGGGTTAACTCTGGCGTCTTCACGTGAAGAGTAGAATAAGGGTTAGAAAGAAAAGACAGAAATTGAAAACCTACCACAAAAATTAGAAGTTAACGTTGTTGGGTAGTAAGGCAAAAGACTGGGTTCCGAAGGTACCTTTATAAGGATAAGAAGCTCAGGGATCGGTGCCTTGCAAATTTAAATTAGAGATAAAAATATGTTGCACTACTTTCAAATAGTCAAGGGGCTAAATTATCCAATTGATTTTGGAGTGTTAATTGGAGAATAATTTTATGATTTAGAACTGGCTGTACCTGTTATGGAAATTGCCAGAAAGCGGAACTAGAGGGGATGAATTTGATGATTACGAACCAGCCCTAAAAGTTTCATTGCAATTTCAATCGATTTGGCTTGTGGTATGGATCATACTTGCCGATGTAAAGTAGAACCCGATTACTTAATTCTGTCTGAAAGAATGGGAAAGAAAGACCAGACAGACAGTGGCACCAAAGCAATAAATATTGTAAATTCAGTTACAGTGGAAGATTTTTCAAAAGAAATTGAGGAAAAAATTGAACTAGGGGACAAAGATTTTCCTGAATTTGACCAAATGGCACAACAGCAAATTGATGCAGCAGATGCTTTGGAATCAAATTCCCAAAGGGAACAATTAAAGGAAATGTTTCAGGAGTTCAATGATCTTTTTGCAAAAGAAGCATGTAATTGTGGTAAAACCGATCTGCACGTGACTAAAATACTTACGGATCCTAATAAAAAAAAACCCTAAGTTTGTGCGATAGTATAGAACACCCTAAATATCTTACGAATTTGTACAACAAATGTTAAATATATTGATGAGAAAAGAAATGCCAAGTTTACTGAAGAACTATTTAAAAGGAGTATATTCTTGTCTTTACAGAATTGAAAAGAGAAAATGAGGAGAAAAAAATTGCCTTTAATTTAAACAAAGGACAAAGTGCTTCAACAGCAGCTGCTCCTGAGTTTATTACCTGAGGCTGAGCGTGTTGTGAACAACAGCTTCAGTAAACCAAAAAGAACTGGCCACATTTCTTAAGTTACTAAGAAAAGATGTGGTTCCAAAGACTGCAGAGAATTTTCATGTACTGTGCACACTAGAATAACCAGATCTGGACTAGAATTTGGATCCTGCACATAGACCAGCTCAAAATTTATCATCCTCACCAAAGAGTCCAAGTTGCTGGATCAAAAGAGGAACTGTTACCTGGTGTTGTGATTTTGCATAGTTTTGACATTACACATTGGTGGAAGGCACCCTTATGTCAATTGTAACTTTTCCTTCACCACCTCAATGCATAACCCACTCATGTAACTTGTTAGATTTAGAATGGCCATCACTGAGCCCTGGCTACAAACAGGCCATGACTGGGAGATAAATATTCCCAGTTATAAGATCTTTAGAAAGGACAGAGAAATTGGAAAAGGAGGATGAGTAGCAACATTGATAAGGGACACCATTACAGCATTAGAAAGAGGGGCTATCAAGAAGGGTGAGCAGGCAGTAGAAACGCTACGGGTAGAATTGAGGAATAGAAAAGGATGCAAGACATTGGTGAAGTTGTTAATAGACTTCCAGATAGCAGTGAGAAAGTAGCAAGTTACATAAATGCGTTTATTGCAAGAACAGAGTGATTATAATGGGAGATTTTAATTTTCACATAGACTGTGAGAAGCAGAACAGCTCGAGTCCCAAAGGAAGCGAATTTCTTGATTGTATTTGGGACAGTTTTCTGGAACAATATGTTCTTGAAAAAACAACAGAACGGGCCATCTTAGGTTTAATAATGAATAATGAGCCTGAATTGGTCAATAATCTAACGGTAAGGGAACACCTAGCTAACAGTGACCACAATATGATAGAATTCGATATTAGATTTGAGGGAGAAGAATGAGTCACAAACCAAGGTTTTAAATTTAGGTAAAGCTGACTTTGGCAGGGGTGGGGGGGGGGGGGCGGGGGGAGGGAATGAGGCAAGAATTGACCACAAATGTTACATCCCTGTTCAAAAAAGGGGAGAGGAATAAACCCGGCATTTACAGCCCAGTCATCCTCATGTTAGTGTTGGGGAAACTTTTAGAGACAATAATCCGGGACAAAATTAATTGGCACTTGGAAAAGTATGGGTTAATAAATTAAAGTCAGCATGGATTTGTTAACGGAAAATCGCGTTTGACTAACTTGATTGAGTTCTTTGATGAAGTAACAGAGAGGGTTGGTGAGGGTAGTGCGGTTGCTGTTGTGTATATGGACTTTCAAAAGGCATTTGATAAAGTACCACATAATAGACTTGGTAGCAAAATTAAAGCCGGTGGCATTAAAGGGACAGTGGCAGCATGGATACAAAATTGGTTAAGGGACAGAAAGCATAGAGTAGTGGTGAACAGTTGTTTTTCAGACTGGAAGGAAGTATAGAGTGTTGTTCCCTAAAGGTCAGTATTAGGACCATTGCTCTTTTTGATATATATGTTAATGTCCTGGACTTGGGTATAGAGGGTATAATTTCAAAGTTTGCAGATGACACGATACTCGGAAATGTAGTAAACAATGTGGAGGATAGAAACAGACTTCAGGAGGACATAGACAGACTGGTGAAATGGGCAGACACATGGCAGATGAAATTTATCATAGAGAAGTGTGAAGTGATACATTTTTGTAGGAAGAATGAGGAGAGGCAATATAAACTAAATGGTACAATTTTAAAAGGAGTGCAGGAACAGAGAGATGTGGGGGTGTATGTACACAAGTCTTTGAAGGTGGTAGGACAAGTTGAGAAGGCTGTTAAAAAAAAAAGCACAAAGAATCCTGGGTTTTATTAATAGAGACATAGAGTACAAAATCGAGGAAGTTATCCTAAACCTTTATAAAACACTGGTTAGGCCTCAGCTGGAGTATTGTGTTCAATTCTGGGCACCATATTTTAGGAAGGATGTCAAGGCCTTAGAGAGGGTGCAGAAGAGATTTACTAGACTGGTGCCAGGGATGAGGGACTTCAGTTATATGGAGAGACTGGAGAAGCTGGGGTTGTTCTCCCTTCAGCAGAGAAGGTTAAGAGGAGATTTGATTGACGCTTTCAACATTGTGAACAGTTTTGATAGAGTAGATAAGGAGAAATTGTTTCCAGTGTCAGAAGTGTCAGTAACCAGAGGACAGAGAATTAGTGTGATTGGCAAAAGAACCAGAGACAACATGAGGAAATTTTTTTTATGCAGCGAGTTATTATGATCTGGAATGCACTGCCTGAAAGGGTGGTGGAAGCAGATTCAACGGTAACTTTCAAAAGGGAATTGGATAATTACTTGAAGGGAAAAATTTACAGGGCTATGGGGAACGAGCAGGGGAGTGGGACTAATTGGATAGCTTGTTCAAAGAGCGGGCACAGGCACGATGGGCCGAATGGCCTCCTCCTGTTTCATATCATACCTATAACTGGATACTATAAATGGACTGGGCAGAACTACTAACTAATAAAATTATGAACGAACAGTGGGAGGTGTTCAAAAAAGTATTTGGTAGAATACAAGACCTGTATATAACCCTAAAGGGCAAGAGCTCTTCTTGTGTAATTAAACAACCTTGGTCAACAACTTGGGAAGTGAGAGATAGTATAAAACTAAAAGAAAGGGCTTATATAAAGGCAAAGAACAGACTGGGAGAGATATAAAGAACAGCAAAGGGATACAAAGAAAGTGGTAAGGGCCATGAAAAGTGAATATGAGAAAAAGCTTGAGAGAGATATTAAAGACAATACTAAAGGTTTTACCAACATATTAACAGAAAGAAGGTGGCTAAGAGTAATGTGGGCCCCTTATTGACAGACGCAGGTGATGTTGTAATTGGAAATCAGGAAATGGCAGACTTACTAAATAGCTATTTTGTATCTGCCTTCACAGTGGAGGATGAGGATAAAATACCAGTGATACAAGGAAAACTACAAATAAATCAAGGAGAGGAACTAACTAGATTCAATATAAGTAAAAACATGGTGATGGAGAAACTAATGTTATTAAAGATAGACAAATCTCCAGGACTCAATGGTTTCCACCCCAGGGTATTAAAAGAAGTAGGTGAGGAAATTGTTGATGCATTAGTCATGATCTTCCAAATCTCTCTCGATTCAGGAATCGTCCCTTTGGATTGGAAAATTGCCAATGTCACTCCACTATTTAAAAAGGGTAAGAGAGATGAACTAGGAAATTATAGGCGTATTATAGAATCATAGAATCATAGAAGTTACAACATGGAAACAGGCCCTTCGGCCCAACATGTCCATATCGCCCAGTTTATACCACTAAGCTAGTCCCAATTGCCTGCACTTGGCCCATATCCCTCTATACCCATCTTACCCATGTAACTGTCCAAATGCTTTTTAAAAGACAAAATTGTACCCGCCTCTACTACTGCCTCTGGCAGCTCGTTCCAGACACTCACCACCCTTTGAGTGAAAAAATTGCCCCTCTGGACCCTTTTGTATCTCTCCCCTCTCACCTTAAATCTGTGCCCCCTCGTTATAGACTCCCCTACCTTTGGGAAAAGATTTTGACTGTCAACCTTATCTATGCCCCTCATTATTTTATAGACTTCTATAAGATCACCCCTTAACCTCCTACTCTCCAGGGAAAAAAGTCCCAGTCTGTCTAACCTCTCCCTGTAAGTCAAACCATCAAGTCCCGGTAGCATCCTAGTAAATCTTTTCTGCACTCTTTCTAGTTTAATAATATCCTTTCTATAATAGGGTGACCAGAACTGTACACAGTACTCCAAGTGTGGCCTCACCAATGCCCTGTACAACTTCAACAAGACATCCCAACTCCTGCATTCAATGTTCTGACCAATGAAACCAAGCATGCCGAATGCCTTCTTCACCACCCTATCCACCTGTGACTCCACTTTCAAGGAGCTATGAATCTGTACTCCAAGATCTCTTTGTTCTATAACTCTCCCCAACGCCCTACCATTAACGGAGTAGGTCCTGGCCCGATTCGATCTACCAAAATGCATCACCTCACATTTATCTAAATTAAACTCCATCTGCCATTCATCGGCCCACTGGCCCAATTGATCAAGATCCCGTTGCAATCCCAGATAACCTTCTTCACTGTCCACAATGCCACCAATCTTGGTGTCATCTGCAAACTTACTAACCATGCCTCCTAAATTCTCATCCAAATCATTAATATAAATAACAAATAACAGCGGACCCAGCACCGATCCCTGAGGCACACCGCTGGACACAGGCATCCAGTTTGAAAAACAACCCTCTACAACCACCCTCTGTCTTCTGTCGTCAAGCCAATTTTGTATCCAATTGGCTACCTCACCTTGGATCCCATGAGATTTAACCTTATGTAACAACCTACCATGCGGTACCTTGTCAAATGCTTTGCTGAAGTCCATGTAGACCACGTCTACTGCACAGCCCTCATCTATCTTCTTGGTTACCCCTTCAAAAAACTCAATCAAATTCGTGAGACATGATTTTCCTCTCACAAAACCATGCTGACTGTTCCTAATTAGTCCCTGCCTCTCCAAATGCCTGTAGATCCTGTCCCTCAGAATACCCTCTAACAACTTACCCACTACAGATGTCAGTTGTGGGGAAGATACTGGAACCTGTTATTGTGTTATTAGGGACAGAGTGACTGAGCATTTGGACAAATATGAGCTGATCAAGAGCCAGCATGGATTTGTAAGGGGCAAGTCATGTCTAATGAGCTAAGTTAAATTTTTTTGAGGAGGTAACTAACGTGGTAGATAAGGGAGTGTCTATGGATGTCATTTATATGGACTTCCAGGAGGCATTCGACAAGGTTCCATATAAGAGACTGTTATCAAAAATGAAAATGTATGGAATTGGAGGCAACCTATTGGCTTGGATAGGGAATTGGTTCGGAGGTAAGAGACAGAGAGTAGGGATAATTGGTATTTACTCAAATTGGCAGGATGTGATTAGTGGTGTCCTTTAGGGATCTATATTGGGGCCACAGATTATGATGTCCAAGTACAGAAATCGCTAAAAGCTAGTGGACAGGTGCAAAAAATAAATTAAAAAGCTAATGGAATGTTGGCCTTTATCTCAAGGGGGCTGAAATACAAAGGGGTGGAAGTTATGTTACAGCTGTACAGAGATCTGGTTAGATCCCATCTGGAATACTGCATTCAGTTCTGGGCAACCCAGCTCAGGAAGGATATAATGACCTTTGAGAGGGTTCAGCGTAGATTCACCAGGGCTAAAAGAGTTAAATTTTGAGGACAGGTTTCATAGACTCGGCTTGTATTCCCTTGAGGTTAGGTCAATCGAAAATTTCAAAACTGAGATTGATTGGTTTTTGTTTGGCAAGGATATTATGGGATATGGAACCAAGGCAGGTAAATGGAGTTAAGATAAAGATCAGCCATGATCTAACTGAATGGCAGAACAGGCTAGTGAAGCTGGATGGCATCCTCCTGTTCCCACGTTCCTATTTGTGATTCACAACTTGATTTTCTAGGTGTGGGATCTCCCCTGATGTCTAGGGAAGATCCATGCGGGCTGGTGGGTATGGGAGCAATCTGCTCAGCCCATCTGCGGTCAGAAGTTGAGGCCTATTCCACTGGGAGCAGTATTCATCCAGCTTCTACCGCACTGCAGTCTCCTGAAGAGCAGGGGAAGCCAACTCTTCATGGCGTCTGATTTATTCTACAGAACTCTGGGCGAAGACAGGACTGCAGTCAGCAGTATTACCATAAGCACTGAGGAATTAATGTGGCAATGTTTTTATCACAGCTATTGTATGTATACTCATATTATAAAGACATGAAGGTATATTCATGTCCTAGCATTGGTATGACCCAGCACAATAGGCAGGACCAATGGGTTAAGTAGGTTATAGAATTTGTTCAGACAGTTGATAAAAATGTAAATTTGGTTACTGTGTAGATACTGGTTCACAGTGGAATCCCACAATATTAGAATTAGATTATATTTAAATTTCTAAGTGGAGTCACACACATTCGCAACTAATGACTGTAGTGTGCAATTGCACTGCTTCTCTCCTGGAATAGGGCACCCAAAGCATTGTGGTCTCAGCACTGCACTTCATTCAGGCCTCCTTACTACTTTTAGTACAAAACTTATGGAATTGATCACTTCGGAGACAATCAATGACCCTACATACAAAGCACAACAGTAGCAAGATACATCTTCTCCTCTATCCATACATATCGTTGGCATTCTACTTAACAGTGAAGGGTCATTGGAAGTGGGACTCGCCTGTGGAAGTGATCTGAGATACTGAACCTGAGAAAAATATCTAGAGTAAAACCCAAAAACGTGACAGACAAGTTGCTCCTGTTAACGGAGAGTGAAAACTCCTTCAATAATTGGTTCAGATCTGGGTTTGAGGTTCTCGGGATCAATGTGAGCACTGAACACCATCCTATCAATCATCTACAACGCACACAGTAGAATATAGTTTTTAAACAAAGAAAATCATTTCATGCTCAATTACAGTTTGATTAGTCTTGAAAAAGGAAGCTTTTCAGAGCTAATGCTTCAATTAGGAATGGTAAACAGCCAATTTAGCCTCTAAAACTGCACAAAAGTCACAGTATTTTCCGAGTTCCATAGAACAAAGGGGTCTAAGAGGAAAAATAGACTGTATCAACCGACATATTACTTTAATAGTCTGTTGCTTGGCTTTACAAACTATCTTTGCTAATTTGTGTGCCATATTGTATGCTCAGCTATCTCTGCTGAACATAGGGCAGTAGCAGAGTCATATTTTATACTCCTTGACTTTAGATTGTGGGGCTATTTCCCTCTTCTCATTTGTATGACTGCATATCGTGCCTTATATATTATACTTTGCATCTGTCTTCGCTAAAGAAGAGGATGCTGCCAATGTCACAGTAAAGGAGGTGGCAGTAGCGAAATTGGATTGGATAAGAATGGATAAAGAGGAGGTTCTTAAAAGGTTGGCAGTGCTCAAAAGTCACCCAGTCCGGATGGGATGCTTCCGAGGTTGCTGAGGAAATAAGGGTGAAAATTGCGGGCCCTGGCTACAATCTTCCAATCCCCCTTAGAAATGGAAGTGGTGCCAGAAGACTGGTTGGTTGCAAATGCTACATCCCTGTTCAAAAAAGGGTAGAGGGATAAACCCAGCAATTACAGGCCAATCAGCCTAACTTCAGTGGTGGGGAAACTTCTAGAGACAATAATATGGGACAAAATTAATATTTACTTGGAAAAACATTGGTTAATCAATCACCTTCTATAAAACACTGGTTAGGCCTCAGCTGGAGTATTGTGTTCAATTCTGGGCACCACACTTTAGGAAGGATGTCAAGGCCTTAAAGAGGGTGCAGAAGAGATTTACTAGAATGGTACCAGGGATGGGGGACTTCAGTTATGTGGAGAGACTGGAGAAGCTGGGGTTATTCTCCATAAAGCAGAGAAGGTTAAGAGGAAATTTGATAGAGGTGTTCAAAATCATGAATGATTTTGATAGAGTAAATAAGGAGAAACTGTTTCCAGTGGCAGACGAGTCAGTAACGAGAGGACACAGATTTAAGGTGATTGGCAAAAGAGCCAGAGGCGACATGAGGAAACATTTTTTTTTATGCAGCGAGTTGTAATGCCTGAAAGAGTGGTGGAAGCAGATTCAATAGTAACTTTCAAAAGGGAATTGGATAAATACTCGAAGGGAAAAGATTTACAGGGCTATGGGGAAAGAGGGACTAATTGGATAGCTCTTTCAAAGAGCCGGCACAGGCAGGCTGGGCCAAATGGCCTCCTCCTGAGCTGTACCTATTATGATACTATGACAGCCAGCACTGATTTTTTTTTAAAAGGCAAATCGTGTTGGACTAACTTGAGTTCTTTGATGAAGTAACGGAAAGGGTTGATCGGTTGATAAGACCATAAGAGATAGGAGCAGGAGTAGGCCATTTGGCCCCTCGAGCCTGCTCCACCATGACTGATCTGATTTTTACCTCAACTCCACTTTCCCACCTTTTCCCCAGATCCTTTGACTCCCTTGGTGATTAAAAATTTGTCTAACTCAGCCTTGAATGTATTCAATGACTCAGCCTCCACAGCTTTTTGGGGTAAAGAATTCCAAAGATTCACGACCCTCTGGGAGAAGAAATTCCTCCTCATTTCCCTCTTAAACGGGCAACCCCTTATTCTGAGACTTTGCCCCCTAGTTTTAGATTCCCCCATGAGGGGTAACATCCTCTCAGCATCTACCCTATCGAGTCCCCTCAGAATCTTGTATGGTTCAATAAGGTCTCATTCTTCTCAACTCCAATGAGTAGAGACCCAACCTGTTCAATCTTTCCTCATAAGACAATCCTTTCATACCCGGAATCAACCTAGTGAACCTTCTCTGAACTGCCTCCAATGCATGTATGTCCTTCCTTAAATAAGGGCACCAAAACGGTACGCAGTACTCCAGGTGTGGTCTCACCAGCACCCTGTACAGTTGTAGCATGACTTCCCTGTTTTTATACTCCATCCCCCAGAAATAAAGGCCAATATTCTGTTTGCCTTCCGGATTACCTGCTGCAACTGTATGTTGACTTTTTGTGTTTCACGTACGAGGACACTCAGATCCCTCTGTCCCGCAGCATTTTGTAGTATTTCTCCATTCAAATAATATTTTGCTTTTTTATTTTTCCTCCCAAAGTGGATGGCTTCACATTTTCCCACATTATATTCCATCTGCCAAATTTTTGCCCATTTACCCTGTCAATATCCCTTTGCAGACACTTTGTATCCTCATCGCAACTTGCTTTCCCACCTATCTGTGTATCATCAGCAAATTTGGCTACAAGACACTCTGTTCCTTCATCATTCATCATGATGTTGGACTTTCAAAAGGCATTTGATAAAATACCACATATTAGACTTGTTAGTGAAATTGAGGGGCAGTGGCAGAAATAAGAGGGGCAGTGGCATCGTGGATATGAAATTGGCTAATGGACTGAAAGCAGAATGTGGTGGTGAATGGTTGCTTTTCAGGCTGGAGGGAAGTATACAGTGGTGTTCCCCAGGAGTCAGTATTAGCACCACTGTTCTTTTTAATATATATAAATGACCTGGTCTTGGGCACACAGGGCATAGTTTGCAGATGACACAAAACTCAGAAAAGTAGTTAACAGTGAGGAAGATAGTAGCAGACATCAGGAGGACTGAGACAGACAGGTGAAATGTGCGGACACATGGGAGATTAAATTTAAACGCAGAAAAGTGTAAAGTGGTGCACTTTAAAAGGAAGAATGAGGGGAGGCAATATAAACTAAATGGTACAACTTTAAAGGGGGTGCAGGAACAGAGAGTTCTGGGGGTTCACATACAGAAATCTTTGAAGTTGGCAGGACAAGTAGATAAGGCTGTTAAAAAAGCAGACGGGATCCTTGGCTTTATAAATAGAGGCATAGAGTATAGGAGTAAGGAAGTTATGCTAAATCTTTATAAATCACTGGTTAGGTCTCAGCTGGGGTATTGTGTCCAATTCTGGGCACCACAATTTCGGAAGGATGTCAGATGTTTGGGTGTAGAGGAGATTTAGAATGGTACCAGAGATGAGGGACTTCAGTTACGTGGAGAGACTAGAGAAGCTGGGATTGTTCTCCTTAGAGCAAAGATGGTTAAGGAGAAATTTAATAGAGGTGTTCAAAATGATGAAGGGTTTTGATCGAGTAAATAAGGAGAAACTGTTTCCACTGGCAAAAGGCTTGGTAACCAGAGGACAGATTTAAGGTAACTGGCAAAAGAGCCAGAGGTGATATGAGGAGAACTTTTTTTAAAAACGCAGCGAGTTATGATGATCTGGAATGCACTACCTGAAAGGGTGGTGGAAGCAGATTCAATGGTAACTTTCAACAGGGAATTGGATAAATACTTGAAGAGGAGAAAATTGCAAGGCTATGGGGAAACAGCAGAGTAGTGAGACAAATTTGTTTGCTTTTTAAAAGAGCTACCGTCACGATGGGCTGAATGGCCTCCTTCTGTGCTGTAAGATTCTATGAGATCTGTGGTTCCATGATTCATTTTGATCTGTTCCTTTATAAATGTTGTTCATCTATATTTTTTTCTGGTTCTGACAAAGGACCTGAACAAGTAACAGATAAACATTTCCAACATTTCTGTCCTTGTTTCTGTACAATCAGCAGCTCAGAAGTTGTAGGGTTCTGATATTATATTACTATTACTAAATAAATACTATAATCACCATCTCATAAGTAGCTACTTATAATCAGTTAATTTCTATTAGAGAATGTATTCAGTTTCATGAAAGGGGATCAGATTGCCAAAATCTTATTTTCAACATAACAGATCTTTTGTACTTGACTTGGCTTTAAAGTAACACTTTTAAATGTAAATTGTTTCACAACCTGTAATTTACCATTAAGAGGCAATATTGAGTAAAAAAGCACCACCATTAGATTTTGAGCAGGAACACTTTGGCATAAAGTCGATCAGGAGCTTGATATATAATTATCCATGAGACCCAACTCCTGCTCCCGTGACCGCATTCTCACTGAAGTGCTGACACCCCCCACCGCCCCCAACTTCCCTTCCTGACCACATGCTAGATGACGTTGTAAATGGTTTGCTCTCTCCAGGCACTGTTCCCCCTCCCTTTAAAACTACCATCAACCCTTTTCTCAAAAAGCTCACCCCAACCCCTCTGTCCTTGCAAACTACTGCCCCATCTCCAATCTTCCTTTCTTGTTCAAAGTTCTTGAATGTGATGTCGCCTCCCTCTCTCCCACAATTCCCTTTTTGAATCCCACCAATCAGGTTTCCATCCCAGTCAGGAATAATATTCTCTGTGTCCGTGATGCATTATCCCTCCTTGTCCTCTCTTCAACCAAATCATCCTTCGCCAATGCCTCTCCTCCACATTGTAACTTAGTGGGATTTCCCTTGTTTAGTTTCACTCTTACCTATCCGTTTGTAGCCAAAGGATCTCTAGCAACGGATTCTTTTCCAAATCTGCACCATCACCTCAGGAGTCCCCTGAGGATCTGTCCTTGGCCCCTTCCTCGTTTTCATCTACATGATGCCCATAGCAACATATCCCCAGACATGGGTCACCTTCCATGTGTATCCTGATGACAACAGGGTCCATCTCCCCACCATCTGTCTCGACCCCTCCACTGCCTCTGAGTTGTTAGGCTGCTACTGACTTTGGCCACCCGCCATAAGCTCCATACCTTTGCCATTGATTTCATCCTCCTCCCCGGCCACTATCTCAGGCTGAAGCAGACTGTTCGCAACCTATTCAACCCGGAACTAAGCTTCCAACTCCATATCCTCTTCATCACAAAGATCGCCTACTTCCACCTCTATAACATCATCCACCTCTGCCCCTGCCTTTGCCTAGCCCTTCTGCTGCTGAAACACGCATTTGTTATTTCTAGACTCAAGTATTCCAATGCTTCCTTGGCCGGCCCCCCATACTCCACCTTCCGTAAACTTCAGCTCATCCAAAACTCTGCTGCCCATATCCTATCGTGCTCGAAATCCCACTCAATCATCACCCCAGTCCTGGCTAACCTACATTGGCTTCAGGTCCCCCTAATGCTTCAATATTCAAAATTTTCATCCTTGTATTTATATCCCTCCATAGCCTTATCCCTCCCCATCTCTAGCCTCCTCTAGCCCTACAAACCTCACCCCCCAAACTCTTAGTCCAGCCTTTTGGGCATCCACCCATCCCTTCACCCCAACTTGGCAGCCATGACTTCAGCTGCCTGGAACCCACACTCAGGAATTCTCTCCCTGAAATCCTCCGCCTCTCCACCTTCTTGACCGAGCATTTGGTCTCTCATCCTAATATCTCCCTCTTTTGGCCATTCTTTGTCCATTTTCTCCATTTACTTTTCAAAACACCATCTGATGTATCAGATCTGCTTTTACCTTCTCTGATCTAATTAATCTTAACATCACTTCCCAGATCAGCTATCCTTATGGACTATAAATAAGATTGTCCATTTAGTGTCAGGGCAGTTTTGTGCTTTAGACTGAGTCCAAAAAGACTTCAATTTCATTTCAGAAAGCGAATAAATATGAGGACGCCAAGTCAATTAAGGATAGATTTGAACCCAGGGCCGAGAGGCGAGGCGACAGCACTGAATCACTCAATTCTCTTCTCAGAAAAATTAAAAAATGTAAATAATATTCTTGACTATGAAGAACATTATTTTTAAATTTAATTCACTAGCACGGCTCTCCCAATGCCTCAGTAAGTTTACCCAAGAAGTGGCTGAGCCATACAGAGCAGTAAACTCCCGGGTTTCATCTACAGGTCTGCGCTGGATTACCTGATCTTTGCTGGGAAACAGGAAGGCTGTATAACTGGCCTCAGATCTCCTGGGTCAGGGTGCGGGAATAACCGGCCAGGGATCCTGCTCCAGATTGTTATGCACTGACCTTTGCTGGAAGAGTGTGCGTGTGTGTATGGCCAGACATCAGATGCGGACAATACTGGGCTTGGTTGTGATGATACCCACAGTCAAATGCCTTGGCTGACACTGTCAAAGCATATACATAAATAATGGTCACTTGGGTGAGGTGCAGAATGGCACCTGGTGCCTTTAGAACCATCGACCCATGCAGAACAGGCGTGAAGCATACGAAAATGACGGGTAGGAAAAGACCAGCTGATCCATCAAGCCTGCCCCAAGAGGGGAGGGAGGGAGGAAAACTAGTAAGAAAAAAATAAGCTGTTAAAAGTTTGCTCCTTTTCCTGTCAGATTTTGCGACATTTCACCCAGTGGAGTGATGCCTATAAATAGTTTACAGATTTTGAAAGCATCCATGGTGATTGTGACACAGAAATGAATTGTGTGTGCAGCTAGTGCTACCCATGCTGCTCATTGGCTGCACGCCTCTTGGTTGGGGGGGGGGGGGTGCGATTTCGGGAGATGGCGACGCTACTTAAAGGCAGCTAGCACTTCTTAAAGGCGAGGCGGATTTTGGCTGCAAGGCCTTTTGTGCTGTTACTTTCAATTGATATGGCTGAAGCAGGGAGAGCGCGGGAACCAAGGTTTTCTGATGCTGTACTAGAAGCCTTGGTGCAGGAAGTGGAGAGGAGGAGGGATATCCTTTTCCCCACAGGGGGCAGGAAGCCCACCAGGCATCTGATGAGGAGGCAGTAGGAGGAGATCGCCAATGAGGTCAATGCCAGGAGCATTGCTACAAGAACAAGTGGTCAAGGTAAGAACACTGTTGAAATACTTTCTCATCACAGCTGCACCACTTAAAGCCTCATTAATTACAACACTCCCCTCTCCCACCACCCTGCGATCGGTGCATCACACTTCACTAAACATTCTTCACCTCACCCTTAGCACTATTACAAACTTCACATCCACAACTCATATCTAACACACTGTCAACCTTGACAGCCACATTCTCCAAACGTCTCACAAGGCTCTCCCTAACATACTTCCCTCTTTCTTACAGGAGAAAGAGGCACATAACAACAGGCAACAGTCCCCCACCGGAGGCGGAAGAGCGTGTCTGGACACCATCTCCCCCCGATGAAGACAGCGTGCTAGCCATCACGGGAAGCGGCAGAGTGGAGGCCGTGGCCAGTGGCAATGCTGAAGGAGACGCCGAGCAGGGTTGCACGACAAGTTGCAGATGCTTTCAACACCCACTTCTCCCTCAAACCACAACCTAACACTTGTCCCTTTATCATTTCAGCGCCTGAGAATGTGGACGTCCCTCAGCCAGTGGAGGAAGATGAGTGCGGTGTTGCAGAAGATGCAGCGTCACTTGCTCTGACTCTTGCAACCACCAGCTCAGATACTGACACCACGCAGTCCTTAGAGGTTAGGTTAGTGGGGGGATCGGCACGTGGTGACTCATTGGGCATGAGTGCACAGTAGCCAGGGCGGGGGGACAGGACGCCAGCTCGCCAGAGGACGAGGTCGCTCACTAGTTCTGCTGCAGAGGACTCAGATGCAGACTTCGATGGGCCAGGCTACCGAAGGCGGCTGATGGGCACACACCAGGAAATGCTTGGTGTTCTGGGCAGTCCGCCGGAGAGCTTGCTCACAATGTCGCGGAGCATGGAGGAGTCCAACTCCAACTTGGCAGAAGGCTTTGCACAGAGCTTGGAGCCCATTCTGTCCAACGTGGAGTGCTCAGCTCCAACAGCAACACAGTAGAACCCGCCATGACGGAGGGTCTCATGACAGATCTGACAGCTTCCTCGTGGCACAAAGTACTACCATGGGAGATTAGATGGCTGCCATTTTGGCTTCGGGGGCCACTGTTTAAAGTGGCTTCCGTCACTCCAGCACTCTATTCTTGAGCAGAACACTAGGAGTTCTGAGGTGCCGCCCCAGGAAAGTGGCCTTGGCTCCATCGAAGAGGAATTTGCTGTCCTCTCTCAGGATTACAGCGTGCTTGCTCCCCCGCCAGACACTCCACCAGTGCCCTTTCTAGTGCCATTCCGGCAGTCGGCCCGGACTGCTGCAGCCCAGACCGAGATGGTGCAGTCTGCAGCCGGACCCACCATGCCCAAAACTGCTCGAGGTTGTCCTCCAAGGCCATCTCAAGTGTCCTCAATGGAAGCTCAGCAGCTTTTCACTTCCCAAGCTGCAGCCACTGGGGAAACACCTCGCAGGAGCACTAGGGTAGGGAAAGGAATACGTAAGATAGGCACTAAAAGAATGCACAATGGTGAATAGTAATTTGCTTTGTAAATGATGATGATTTATCTGATAAATTTGTATTTGCATTAGGATTTGGTGTTGGTATTTATCTTTGTAGTGAAGTGAGGGCAAGACCAATAAGTGTGCAGTGAAGGAAGGCAATCTGATGATGGTTGTAAGAGAAGTAAGGATTGCTTGGCTATTGGTGAATGGGGAACTGGATTGCTGACGAAGTTCTCCTCGACGAACTGGTCACCATGAGCTTGGGCAGATAGGGGCTTTCTTGATTGCTGCCTCTCCTCCTCTTCTTCCTGAACTTGTTGGTTTTCAGGAGGTGGGTAAGGGTAGGGCCCTTATGATGGCGAAGTTGTGGAGCATGTAGCAGACGATCACAAATCTGGATACCGAGCTCAGAACTATGCTGCAAAGTTTCTCTGGAACGGTCCAGGCAGGGGAAGTGTTGCTTGAGTACGCCATCTGTTTGCTCGATGATGTCCCTTGTGGCAGCATGGCTCTCATTGTAGGCCTGCTGTGCATCTTTGTACGGGTTCCTAACTGGAGTTATGAGTCATGTCTGGAGGGGATAACCCTGGTCACAAAATAGCCAGGTTAAACTTGGCAGCCTGGTTGGAATAAAAGCAGCATAGACGACTGGTGCAGAATGAAAGAGTCGTGACTGCTGCCGGGATAGCAGGCACAGACCTGCATGATGTACTGCCTGTGGTCGCAAACCCGTTGTACGTTGAGAGAGTGGAATCCTTTTTGTTTGATAAATATTCCAGGCTGGTGATAGGGAGCACGCAAGGCAATGTGCATGCAGTCAATGGCACCTTGCTCCATGAGGAAACCTGCCCTGCGGGCGAAACCTCGTGCTCTTTCATCCTGCTTCGGTCTTTCAATAGGGAAGGTGATGTAGGTATTTCTCCTGGTGTATAGAGCCTCAATGACCTCCCTGATACATCGGTGCACTGAGAACTTGGAGATGTTGCTAATGTCACCTGTTGCAGCATGAAAGGAGCCTGTGGCATAGAAGTTGATGGTGACCTTGACAGCCGCAGGCAGTGCTGTCCATGCCCTGGTTTGAGGCTGCAGCAGGTAGCACAGCTCGGTAACAGCCTCCTTGATAAAGCAAAGGCACCTGAAACATTGCTCCTCAGTGAAGTTGAGGTAGCAGAATTGGTCCATGAAGACCCTCTCTCGAAATGGCCTCCTGTTGAGTGCCCTCCTCCTCTTCCTCCCTCTTACGGCAGCTTCTCCTGCTCTGTGGTGTCTTCCTTGATGCTCCAAATCGTGCTCCATTCCTAAAGGCTACCAAACCACCCATGTCTGCAGCCAGTCAAGTTGCGAGGCAAAGAGCAACAACAGCGGAAAAAGCAGCAAAACCTCTCCGTACGAAGTCAAAGTGAACTTTCAAGAGTGATAGAATATAGCCAAAACACCTAGAAGTCAAACAGTAGCCAGAAGTAGCAAATCAGCAACTAATCTGTAAGTACTGCATGAATCCTTTAAATAGCACTAGCGAGGGGGCCTTCATGTGGTTAGCGTCCCGTTGTGCTATGCGAGGTCAGCATGTGGTGGGTGAAACGCTGGGGCAGTCCAAAATTGAAAACGGTTCCTGCAAGAAGCCCAGGACTCTCATCCGCATATGTTATTTTTGACTTTAAATGCTGCCAGCGTGTGCTCTTGATGCAAGTGCGATCTCCTCTACCAATATGGTGGCCGGCGCACTTCTGGTTTTGAGTGTGTGCAGACTTCCATTTTAGGGTCTTAGTAGGCCAAGAAGTGCCTGAAAAATGTGCGCAATGTGGCCCAATTTTTAAGCAATAATTTTGTAGTCAAATAAAGCACATTCCTCCTCTCTCCATCTCATTTTCTGGTTCCCCTTTGTAACATATACTAATCGCAGGATTTTTAAAAATTTGCTCATGGGTAACATTAACAAAACCACACTTATTACCCATCCCTAGCTGCCTTGAGATTATTTTTATAAACTTGGCTTGCTAGGTCACTTCATAAAGCATTTAGGGTCAAACACATAGGGAGCGATTTTCCTCTACATATTGCTGCATTCACACATTCGATAAGGTTCCACACAAGAGACTGTTAGCAAAAATGAAGGTCCATGGAATTGGAGGCAACCTATTGACATGGATAGGGAATCGGTTAGGAGGTAGGAGACAGAGAGTAGGGATAATGACCAATCGGCAGGATGTGACCAGTGATCCCCAGGGATCTGTATTGGGGCCTCAACTTTTCATTATATTTATCAATGACTTAGATGAAGGAATACAGAGCCGTATATACAAGTAGGGTTGCATGGTAAGTAGTGTATCATAGAATCAAAGAAAGTTATGGCACTGAAGGAGGCCATTCGGCCCATCGTGTTTGTGCCAGCCGAGCAAGAGCTATCCAGCTTAAAAATTTCTCCTCAGTTCCCCTATAATCCATCTACCAATTACTATAAATCTATGCCTCCTAATCACTGATTCCTCTGCTAAGGGAAATAGGTCCTCCCTATCCACCCTATCAAGTCCAGTCATAATTTTATATACCTCAATTAAATCTCCCCTCAGCCTCCTTTGCTCCAAAGAAAACAACCCCAGCCAATCCAATCTTTTCTCATAGCTAAAATTCTCCAGTCCTGGCAAATTCCTCGTAAATCTTCTCTGTACCCTCTCTAGTGCAATCACATCGTTCCTGTAATGTGGTGACCAGAACTGTATGCAGTACTCAAGCTGTGGCCTAACGAATGTTTTATACAGTTCTAGTATAACCTTCCTGCTTTTATACTCTATGCCTCGGATAATACAGGAAAGTATCCCGTATGCCTTTTTAACCACCTTATCTACCTGTCCTGCTACCTTCAGGGATCTGTGGTCATGCACTCCAAGATCCCTCTGTTCCTCTACACATCTCAGTATCCTCCCATTTATTGTGTACTCCCTTGTCTGGTTTGCCCTCCCCAAATGCATTACCTCACACTTCTCTGGATTGAATTCCATTTGCCACTTTTCTGCCCACCTGACCAGTCCATTGGTATCTTCCTGCATCTACAGCTTTCTTCTTCACTATCAACCATACGGCCAATTTTTGTATCCTCTGCAAACTCCTTGATCAAGTCCCCCATGTTCAAGTCCAAATCATTAATATATACTACAAAAAGCAAGGGACCTCGTACTGAGCCTAGCGGAGCCCCACATGGGAGCAGAAAGTTGCAAAGGGACATCGATAGATTAGGTAAGTGGGCAAAACTGTGGCAGAGGGAGTTCAGTGTGGGGAAATGTGAGGTTTGGACCTAAGAAAGATCGTTCAGTGTATTTTCTAAATGGTGAGAAGCGAGAAAGATGGAGGAGCAGAAAAATTTAGAGGTCCATGTACAGAAATCACTAAAGGTTAGTGGAAAGGTACAAAAATTAATTTAAAAAGGCTAATGGAATGTTGGCCTTTATTTCAAGAGGGCTGGAATACAAAGGGGTGGAAGTTATGCTACAGCTGTACAGAGCTCTGGTGAGACTGCATCTGGAGTACTGGGGCACCGCACCTCTCAGGACAGGATGCATAGACTACGCTTGTGTTCCCTTGGTTATAGAAGATTAAGGGGTGAACTAATTGAGGTGTTTCAGATGAGTAAAGTATTTGATAGGGTAGAGAGCGAGAAACTATTTCCTCTGGTGGGGGAGTCCAGAACCAGGGGGCATAACTTTAAAATTAGAGCTAAGCCATACAGGGGTGATGTCAGGAAGCTCTTCTTCACACAAAGGCTAGTGGAAATCTGGAACTCTCTCCCCCAAAAAGCTGCTGAGGCTGGGGGTCAATTGAAAATTTCAAATCTGAGATTGATAAGATTTTTGTTAGGCAAGGGTATTAAGGGATATGGAACCAAGACGGGTAAAGGGAGTTAAGATACAGATCAGCCATGATCTCACTGAATGGCAGAACAGGCTCACGGGGCTGAATGGCCTCCTCCTGTTCCTATGAACAGACCACTTTTTAAAAAAAAATACCACTGCTCTCCATCACCAAACTTAATTTTGAGTGGGACTTGAAATCAGCAGCCAGCGGTCTTGCCCAAAAAATGCAAGAGCCATATTACAATAATTAAATCGGAGTCATACACCAGTTGTAGGACCTCAGCACAATTTTTGGTACCACAGGGCATGTGCTGTGCATGCCCTGCCCACTGATACTGGACATAGAGGCTTCAACGTTGCCTTAAAAAGGACCACTGGAAGCTACGGAAAGATTGCAAGTTAAGTGTTCAAAATTAATTTTGTGGGGCCAGGAGAAGCTCCTCTTGCCCCACAAATATCTTGCGGCTTGCTGCCACGCCTTCAATACCCTCCCTTTAAGTTTTGACTTGTGGCTCAGCTCCATGGATTTTCCGTCCCCCTTGTTGAGCACTGGCAACTCGTTCTGGTCTCGAACTGGTTGGGGCCTCTGGTTAGTGCTATTGGGTGGACCGTGCATTCGCTTTGGTCTACCACCGGCTTGATGTGCGTTATAAAAGAAAATAACTGTAGTGTTGGAACAGAGTTAAATGTTGGATAGACTAGGTATGGGTGGCAGGTTTCCTTCCTTGAAGTAAACTAAACAAGTTGGGTTTTTATGACAATCTGGCAGCTCTCGTGGTTATTTTTCTGGAGCCAGCCCCTAAGTTATCAGATTTACTGAATTCATTTTCACAATTTACCATGGTGGGATTTGAATTCACAACTTAGTTGCTAGTCCAGTACCAAAACCACTGCAGTACTGTTTTTAAGCAATCTCAACCACTTCCCTGAACCAGTGGGCACAACTTATGTAACAAAACTACTCATTATTTGTCAATTTAGGATGGTTGGTGTGGAAACTGAATAATTCCCATAGATGCAGTAAGGAGTACTCTTCTAACATTGCTGGGAAAGAATAGAGGGCAGTTCATTCTGCAGCCAGCCTAGCCTGGTGTGTATTGTAATATTGAGATTGGGTGAGAGAAGTAGAAAAAAAAAATTCCATTCTGCATCATCAAAACTTTGTACAAAATTCACTCATTTACAAAAAAAGCACATACAGCTGGACAAATGCACTGTTAACTTATTTGCCATGTTTTAACACTTTCAAATAAGGAGCCCGTCCTAGGGTTTCCACTATGTACTCTTCAGATCCTTTTTGTCTCAGGAGAGATCCAGTGTGGGACTTAGGACTCCTATGGTGAAAGGTCAACTTACTTTTCTTGTGGTACTGCAAACCAGTACTCATGTTTCCGGTCCCTCTGGGCATACTGCTGCATGGATGCGCTTGCTACAGACACAAACGTCTTCCTCATGGGCTTCCCAACTCTCAAACACAAGAACTTGTGGGATCGATGCCGCCTTTTCTCTTTTGCTATGACACCACCTGAGATTCAATATTAAAAACATAAAATTAATCCCTTTTGTTTTTAAGCTCAAATTTTTGTTCGAGATATTCAGCAAACGTATAGAAGTGTGAAGTGATACATTTTGGAAGGAAGAATGAGAAGAGGCAATATAAACTAAAGGGTACAATTTTAAAGGGGGTGCAGAAACAGAGAAACCTGGGGGTTTACTTACAGAAATCTTTGAAGTCGGCAGGACAAGTAGATAAGGCTGTTAAAAAAGCATACGGAATCCTTGGCTTTATAAATAGAGGCATAGAGTACAAAAGCAAGGAAATTATGCTAAATCTTTATTAATCAAGCCTCAGCTGGAGTATTGTGTCCAATTCTGGGCACTACACTTTAGGAAGGATGTCAAGGCCTTGGAGAGGGTGCAGCAGAGATTTACTAGAATGGTACCAAGGTTGAAGGACTTCAGTTGTGTGGACAGACTAGTAAAGCTGGATTTGATCATCTTAAAGCAGAGAAGGTTAAGGGGAGTTTTAATAGAGGTGTTCAAAATCATGAATGGTTTTGATAGAGTAAATGAGGAGAAACTGTTTCCACTGGCAGAAGGGTCGGTAACCAGAGGGCACTAGCTTAAGGTAATTGGCAAAACAGCCAGAGGGGAGATGAGGAGACTTTTTTTTATGCAGCTAATTATTATGATCTGAAGTGCACTGCCTGAAAGGGTGGTGGAAACAGATTCAGTCGTAACTTTCAAAAGGGAATTGGATAAATACTTGAAGGGGAGAAAATTGGAGGGCTATGGGGGAAAGAGCAGGGCAGTTGGACTAATTGGATAGCTCTTTCAAAGAGCTGGCACAGGCATGATGGGCCGAATGTCCTCCTTCTGTGCTGTAAGATTCTATGACTCGATGATATTTACTGCCATAAATACAATAACATTTCGTATTGCAACTTTATATGTTTTAGAAAGGCCATAGTGGCTTGTGTATACACTTGTTGTTAAAAAGCTGGCTTAAAAAGTTTGGTTCCTGTTCTGTGCAGAGTTAACCATTCTCAACTGTGGTAACGATGAACAATTGGGGGGAGGGTTGGTTACAGTGGGAACAGGATTGGGCTTGGTAGTGATGCCCCTCATGGTTGAAAAGTGAGCTCAGACATGCTATCCAACTGTCAGCACTCTTAACCTAGTATGAGTCAATGGCTTTAGTAGATACAAAGTTAAAATCAACTCTGGTTTACAATAGTTTTAATTCTGATTTCAGTCAAATCCACCATAAAAGCAAAAGCCCCTTCTGTAACAAGCATCAGTAAAGGTCGTTTGGGAAAGTCATTCAAAAAGGTCCCATTTAACAGATGTAACTACTGGAACCATGGAATCTGTCCAGAAATTGGTTTCATTGCTTTAAAACTGAGCACTACTACACACAGAAGAGGTGTGTGAATGTAAATGTGAGCATATATATGAGAGACAGAGATAGAGAGATACAGATAGACAGACAAAGCGAGAGAGATATGCAAGAGGGAGAAATTAGTGCTACTGAATGTTGGTGGCCATACAGATCAAATATACTTAAATAAGGGACCTATCTTCAATCCTAGATTTGCCATGTGTTCAAAGACAAATGACCCTTTTTGATCTGGAAATCTTATTTCTGCATTAGTTACAAAATTGTACGGGAAATTGCTAAGAATGTTTTGGTTGACAACAAGAACCAAAATATGAAGACTGGATTACATTGCAAGGTGTGTCACTGCTGAGCCTTAAGTTTCAGCTTGGCACAATGGTAGCACCTCTGAGTCAAAATTTATAGGTTCAAGCCCCAGTCAGGATTCGAGCACATACTTCTACGTTGATGCTTCAGTGACGTGCAGAGGGTGTACCACGCTGTCGGGATGTAAAAGATCCCATGTCACTATTCACAAAGTAGCAGGGGAGCTCTGGCTCACATCCAACACCATCAAAAATATAGATTAACTGGTGCACAAAATTGGCTTTCGTCTTTGCCTACATAACAAACAGTGACTGGACTTTAAAAGTAATGCATTGATTAAAGCACTTTGGGACATCCTGAGGATGTGAAAGATGCTATGTAAATATAAGTTCCTTCTTTCTTTCTTTCATCTTGGTGCGAGTTAGCAACTGAGAGCAGTTTGAGAATAAGTAGTTGTTCTTGATGGACTTCACATTAAAATTGGATGGACTGGGAAGGAAGCTGAGGAACTGGACCAACATCTCTGGCACTGTGCTGGGAAAATTATACTTTTTCTTTAAATTAATCAGCCTATCAATTATGTTCGATATTTTCAAAAAATAATAAAGATGACAAGTTTCATTTTTTTTGCTGATTTCTTTTCAAGTAGCACAAAAACGAAATATCTTATGTCATACAGTTTGCTTTGTAATGGGAAGCTCTTGTACTTCTTGCCTCTCAATTTAAATCAGTAAACCTGCAAAGAGCTGGACAATTGAGATCAAAATGAGCCGATAGTATTTTACCCAATATTACAGAATTGCACTCAAAAAGTTGAAATAGGCAACGATCCCCGTCCCCCTTCTCGTCATTCAGAAAATCAATATACTACCTATATCCTATCCCACACTAAGTCCCGCTCATCCATCATCCCTGTCCTTGCTGACCTACATTGATTCCCGATTCTCCAATGCCTCCAATTTAAAATTCTCAGTTTCATATTTAATTCCCTTCATGATCTTGCTCTTCCCTATCTCTATAACCTCCTCAAGCCTTACAATCCCTCCGACCCCCTCCCCCACTCCAACCACCACCCAAACTCTCCATTCCTCTTACTGGCTTTTTGTGCAACCCACATCCTTCAGCTCGCCATTGGTGGCCGTATATTTTTAAAAATTCATTCTTGGGATGTGGGCGTCGCTGGCAACGCCAGCATTTATTGCCCACCCGTAGTTCCTTTGAGAAGGTGGTGGTGAGCTTTCTCATTGAACAGCTTCAGTCCATTTGGTGAAGGTACACCCACAATGCTATTAGGTCGAGAGTTCCAGGATTTTAACCCAGTAACGATGAAGGAACGGCGATATATGTCCAAGTTTGGATGGTGTGACTTGGAGGGGAACCTGGAGGTGATGGCGTTCCAATCCACCTGCTGCCCTTGTCCTACTAAGTGGAGAAAGTCCCAGGTTAGGGAGATGCTGTTGAAGAAGCCTTGGCGAGTTGCTGCAGTGCATCCTATAGATAGTACACATGGCAGGCACAGTGCGCCGGTGGTGGAGGGAGTGGATGTTTGAGGTGGTGAATGGGGTGCCGATCAAGTGGCCTGCTTTGTCCTGAATGGTGTCGAGCTTCTTCAGTGTTGTTGCAGCTTCACCCATCCAGGCAAGTGGAAAGTATTCCATCACACTCCTGACTTGTGCCTTGTAGATGGTGGAAAGGCTTTGGGGAGTCAGGAGGTGAGTCACTCACCACAGAATACCCAGCCTCTGACCTGCTCTTGTAGCCACAGTATTTATGTGGCTGGTCCAGTTGAGTTTCTGGTCAATGGCAATCCCCAGGATGTTGATGGTGGGGGATTCGGCGATGGTAATGCCGTTAAATGCCAAGGGGAGGTAGTTTGTCTCTCTCTTGTTGGAGGTGGTCATTGCCTGGCGCAAATGTTACTTGCCACTTATTAGCCCAAGCCTGGATGTTGTCTAGGTCTTGTTGCATGTGGGCATGGACTGCTTCATTATCTGAGAAATTGCAAATGGAGGTGAACACTCTGTAATCTTCAGCAAACATCCCCACTTCTGACCTTATGATGGAGGGAAGGTCATTGATGAAGCAGCTGAAGATGGTTGGGCATAGGACACTGCACTGAGGATCTCCTGCAGCAATGTTCTGGGGTTGAGATGATAGGTCTCCAACAACCACAACCATCTTCCTTTGTGCTAGGTATGACTCCAGCCACTGGAGAGTTTTCCCCCTGATTCCCATTGTCTTCAATTTTACTAGGGCCCCTTGGTGCCACACTCAGTCAAATGCTGCCTTGATGTCAAGGGCAGTCACTCCCACCTCATCTCTGGAATTAAGCTCTTTTGTCCATGTTTGGACCAAGGCTGTAATGAGGTCTGGAACTTAGTGGTCCTGGCGGAACCCAAACTGAGCATCAGTGAGCAGGTTACTGGTGAGTAAGTGCCGCTTGATAGCACTGTTGACAACTCCTTCCATCACTTTGCTGATGATTGAGTGTAGCTGATAGGACAGTAATTGGCCAGATTGGATTTGACTTGCTTTTTGTGGACAAGACATACCTGGGCAATTTTCCACATTGTCAGGTAGATGCCAGTGTTGTAGCTGTACTGGAACAGTTTGGCTAGAGACGCAGCTAGTTGTGGTGCGCTGTTCTTCAGCACTACAGCCGGGATGTTGTCGGGACCCATAGCCTTTGCTATGTCCAGTGCACTCAGCCGTTTCTTCACATCACGTGGAGTGAATCAAATTGGCTGAAGACTGTATCTATGATGGTGGAGACACAAGAGGAGGCCAAGAATGATCATCCACTCGGCACTTCTGGCTGAAGATGGTTGCGAGCACTTTAGCCTTGTCTTTTGCACTCACGTGCTGTGCTACACTCTGGAATTCTCTCCCTAAACTCCTCTGCCTCTCCAGCTCCCTCTTCTCCTTTAAGGCCCTCCTGAAAACCCATCTTTTTGACCAAGCTTTTAGTCACCCCTCCTAGTACCTCCTTCTTTGACTCGGCATCCAATCTTGCCAATTCTGGGGCTTTTTTTATATTATAGACACGTATAAATGCAAGTTTTTGTTGTTACTACATTCAACATTTTGCACTAAGAACTTTGAATTATAACTCATAACAAACCATCTGACTTTGGGGGAAAAAAACTTGCTGAAGCTAAGGTGGGTGTTATGTGCAAAAAATATAGAAAAATAGGATTAGTAATTTTCATATATAATGTTCTATTTCATAAGATTATTTTCAAAATTCATTAAGGCTTGGGCTCAGATGGGGAGTACTGTGGTTTGGGTTTAGTTTGGCTTCATGTGGTGCACTCTAAATGCTTTCTCTACTCTCCAGTGCTATATGGCTCTTCCCATGTGGAAAACCTGCTCCGATGCCAGCTGTCACCTCTGAGAATTACTTCTCCAACATTCACAATCAGATGGGATGTAGCTTATAAGATTAAAATGCAATATTGAATTATACAGGGGCCTTCTTCTCCTCCCTCCCACAAAAACATTTAATCAATTTGTTTCCAAAGAAATTACTTGACTTTCAGAAACTACATTTTTTTTTAAAAAGAGGATTTCCCAAACACAAATTAATATCTTGTAAGAATCACTACAGTACACTGTGCAATGTATATAAAACATGCCATTTATAGAAATTGAACATTTGTTCCCTTTGGGATCTTGCACTAGAATTAATGAGAATGTTGTATGGTGTTATGTGGTTTCAGATACCAAAAAGATGCCAATCAAACCTGACATTCAAGACAAGCAGCATGATCCATATTTGTGCTGCTACATTGGGTCTGGGTTGTACAATTTTCCAGATTAGCACAGTGTTACAGCTGGTTCAAAAGAGCAAACAAACTTGCATTTATATAGCTTCTTATCAAAATTCTCAAAGTCCCAAAGCATGTCACATATAAAGAAATACTTCAAAGTGCAGTTGACAATTATGTAGGACATTTTGAACACATCAAGGTCCCACAAACAGCAATGAGATGAACGATTAGTTAATTTTTTTAGTAGTGGTGGTTAAGAGGAGAACATTGGCCAGGGCACTAGATCTCTCTGCTTATTTTCAAATTATGCCACGAGATCTTTTACGTGCAGCTGAACCACTGTAAGGGGCAGACTTGACCATGATCTAACAGCTCAACTGAAAAGTGAGTACCTCCAACAAATTGACACTGGTTCATTATTGCACTATCAACCTTTATTACATGCTCAAGTCCTGGAATGCATCTTGAATCCACAATCTTCGGACTGATGCGAGCACCTTGCCCACTGAATCAAGCAAAGAATAGTGAACCTTTCTGATTTTCTGTTAAGTGCAAAGATTAAAGGATGTGATCAAAGGACCCGTGGGGTTCATCCTGACCTTCCGGTCACTTGCCATTTTAATTCTCCATCCCACTCCGACCTCCCTATCCTCACTGTTCCAATGAAGCTCAACGGAATCTCGAGGAACAGCACCTCATCTTTCGATTCGGCACTTTACAGCCTTCCGGCCTCAACACTGATTTCAATAACTTCACATCATAACCACTGCTCCCATTTTTTCAGACAGCAGGTGCTGGTAATGGTTCTGATGTTGCCATTTACACCTCCTCTAGACCCTATTTCCAGCACTTTTACTTCTCTTTTCTTGTTGTCTTAATTGTTATTTCAGGGTGACTTGGAAGGAAAATGGGTGACACACGTACTCCATGAATGGTACTGAAATAGCTAAGGATGAAGTTGAAAGAAATCTAGTATTCTTAGTGGACTCAACATTCAACATGTCCAGCCGCTACAGGGCAGCAATCAACAAAGTAAAAAGATTGCACAGTGTTAGTCAAAGGAAGTCACACTCGGGGGGCACAGATTTAAAGTAATTGGTAGAAGGATTAGACGAGAGCTGAGGAGAATTTTTTTCACCCAGAGGGTGGTGGGGGTCTGGAACTCATTGCCTGAAAGGGTGGTAGAGGCAGAAACCCACAACTCATTTAAAGCGTACATGGATGTGCACCTGAAGTGCCGTAACTTACAGGGCTACAGACCAAGTGCTGGAATGTGGGATTAAGCTGGATAGCTCTTTTTCGGAAAGCATGGACACGATGGGCCGAATGGCCTCCATCAGTGCCATAACTTTCTATTATTCAATCCAGATAGTGCTATGGTTACAACACATCTTAAGTACTGTGTCCAGTTCTGGTCACCAAAGCACAGGGGAGACATTCAAGCATTGGAGACTGTGCAGGGAAGAGCCATGAGGTTGATGCCTAGTTTTAGAGATCAAAGTTTTAAGTAACCTTGGGGAAAGGATTTGTCTTCACAGGTGATCTTATTGAGGCTTACAACATAGTAAACGGTATGGAAAAGATAAATCTTGAAAATTACTTAACATACCAAACTGCGAGAAGAGGTCAAGGGCACACATATTCAAACTAGTCAAAAGCAAGTTTAGGACTGATATCAAGAAGTTCTGCTTCACACAATGAGTGATCAACACATTAAGAAATAACTTACATTTAAACAGCGCCTTTCACGCCCTCAGGACGCCTCAAAGCGCTACACAGCCAACAAAGTACTTTTAAAGTCACTGTCATAATGTAAGAAATGCCGCAGCCAATTTGCAAACAGCAAGGTCCCACAAACAGCAATGAGATAATGACCATTTATCTATTTTTTTTATTGATGTTGGTTGAGGGATAAATATTGGCCAGGGCTCCCCTGCTCTTCTTCGAAATAGTGCCACGGGACTTTTTATGTCCACCTGAGTGGGCAGACAAAACCTCAGTTTATCGTCTTATCCGAAAGACAGCACCTCGGACAATGCAGCACTTCCTCAGTACTGCACTGGAGAGTCAACCTAGGTTTTGTGCTCAAGTCTCTGGAGTGGGACTTGAACCCATGACCTTCTGACTCAAAGGCGAGAGTGCTACCACTGAGCCATTGCTGACATGCAATAGACTCCCAAATAGAGTAGTGGCAATGAAAACCTAGGAATCATTTAAGAAACAACTGGATGCCGCACAGGGAAACTGCAAGGTCTTTCTGGATAGGTGAATTAAAATGGGCCTTAAAGCCTTCCTCATCCATAACTATATTGTGAACTAAAGACAGTTCACCAGAGAAGAATAGGTGCAGGGCGTTGGGGTTCAATTCTAGAGGGACAGAATTGAAAAGCAGAGAAGTTATGTTAAACTTGTATAGAACCTTGGTTAGACCGTACTTGGAGTACTGTGTATAGTTCTGGTCTCCATATTATAAGAAAGATATAGAGGCACTGGAGAAAGTGCAAAAAAGATTTACAAGGATGGTACCAGAACTGAGGTTATACCTATCAGGAAAGACTGAACAAGCGGGGCTCTTTACTCTAGAAAAGAGAAGGCCTAGCGGTGACCTAATAGAGGTCTTTAAGATTATGAAAGGGTTTGATAGGATAGACGTAAAGAAAATGTTTCCACTTGTGGGGGAGACCAAATCTAGGGGTCATAAATATAAAATAGTCACTAATAAATCCAATAGGGAATTCAGGAGAAACTTCTTTACCCAGAGAGTGGTAAGAATGTGAAACTCGCTACCACATGGAGTAGTTGAGGCAAATAGCATTGATGGGTTTAAGGGGAAGCTAGATAAACACACGAAGGAGAAAGAAATAGAAGGATACGTTGGTACGGTTAGATGAAGTAAGGGGGAGGAGGCTCGTGTGGAGTATAAACACCAGCATTGACCTGTTGGGCCGAATGGCCTGTTTCTGTGCTGTACATTCGATGTAATTTTCATTACAATGGAGTTTTTATTGTAAGATGATGCATTGCAGTAAGATTTACATCTTCCTTTGGTTACCAAATACTTTCTTAGGAAGGTTAAAAAAAAAATAGGTGAGTTTTTTTCTACAATTACAATGGAGGCAATCAACTGGTACAATCACCTTAATCAAGATACCCCTCAGCCTCAGGTCATCTGAATAGGAAATCAAAATGTTTGGCTCGTTAGCTAGGAAAAGAGGGCCTAGAAATTGGTCATGGCCTGAGACCAGCCCAAAATTGGGCATTGGGTCTCATTTATATTATTTGGCCAAGCAGCCAGCAGCTCGCCCATTTCATACAGTTGAATACTTGACTTGCTGGCAGCGGCCCTAAGATGAGTCCCAGGGGAGCAGCAATGGATTATTTTTATGGCACCTCTGACAATACAGCACTCTCTCAGTACTGCACTGGAGAGTCAACCTGGGTTTTGTGCTCAAGTCTCTGGAGTGGGACTTGAACCCATGACCTTCTGACTCAAAGGCAAGAATGCTACCACTGAGCCACTGCTGACATGCAATGGACTCCCAAATAGAGTAGTGGGAATGAAAAATTATTTTTTCATAAAATTTAGGCCACAACGACTGCACAGAGTCCAATTTTTAAAGGGGGCCTAAAACAGGTGTTATGTAAATGAAGGGCCTATGTAAGGGGCCTAACATCTTAGGCAGTTGTCAGTGATGCCTGAAAAATGGCCTGACCCAATATCGGGTTGGACGTTTTTCAGGCATTGTTGGGACGCAGGACATTGATGTCCGAAATTGGCCCTTGTTGCGTCCATTTTATGCCCGCAAAACCGGCATGACAAGGTCCAATTTCTCCCCTGGGGTATCTTGACACTGAATGTGCATTAAAACTAGAAAGACTGTGACCATGATGCAGAGAGATTTCAGAATTCATCTCGGGTTGTCAAGTGCTGTGTTAACCCCATGGCGACCTAGTTTGTTTGCGGGTTATATTGTGACTGTAAACTTCTACAGCAATGGATATACTCTATTTTTGTATTAGTTCGATTAGTTTGTTCTTTCTCACTAATAAGGAAATTAAGTGATGTAATGTTTCATGGTAGCAAGGTCTCAATGTGAAGTATTAGACCCTGACTCATCCAGAGTGAGTGCCAAAAAATACCGCCAGCTAAGTGCTACCTAGGTCAAAATATCAGGTAGCCAATGGTGATGGTGATGTTGTAGTAGTTATTTTATACAAGATTTTGGAAGCCTGAACCTCAATCCAAATCCTATCCATATTTTACTTAAATTGAGAAATCAAAGTAAAGGTCCAGAAAGAAAAAGCTTGCATTTATATATTGCCTTTCATGTCCGGACATCCCAAAATCCTTACAGCCAATGAGTTACTTTTTTGCAGTACAGTCACCATTGTTATATAGGCAAACGTAGGAGCCAATTGCACAAAACAAAGTTCACAAAGAGCAGGGTAAAAGCTTTTTTATAAAAAGGGTCTAATTATAATAAAATAACACCGCTGTGAAGCTAATGGAGCAAGTCAGGAGTGGGACTACTTTTAAAGGGGCTTTTTCTTACTTCTCTTTTGGGAACCGAAGCATCTCAGTCAGAAGAGCCATAAGCAAAGTAATCTTTTAAAATTGTGCTAGTTGAGAAAGCACTGGAGTGTGGAAGTATCTGTATAATCCAAATGCAGCATTTTGTTTTTTAAGTTATTGTATATTTTCTCCAAATTTCTTCTTTCTACAGTCTTCCTGTGGCACAAATCACTTTCCTGATGACAGGACCGCCTGCCTTTACTACTCTGTAACCGGCTACTGCGGAGCTGCAGGAATCCTCCCACATTCCCTCTGGATGGGTTGGAGGGAGAGAAAGAGAAAGCATGTGGTGTCTACTGGGCACCATCAAGTGGTACAGCTGAGACCTGAAACTTTCCACACTAGGAATGACAGGGGGCATATTCATGAGGAATTAGGGCATGTGCCCCCTCACAATTTTTCATCCCTTTTTTAAAAAAATGGACAAAGAAAAAAAAATGCTCGCAGGATGGAGAGAAAGAGAGTCTGGTCCTTTTTATTCTTAAAACGAGACCCATGTTAGATCAAATGTATACATCATTGGTTGTACTCCCGAGTTCCCAGTATGTGCCCCCAGTGGACAAACTCCACACTCAGAATGAGAATTTGTAAAACTACTCCTCGTATTCCTACTACAATAGGCTTCGTTATACCAACCCAAGTACAGTAATTTTATTTGGTTAATATACCTTCTACAGATCCTTCTGCAGCTTTCCCAGTTTTCTGTTTGACTTCTTTGTTGGTGGAATGTTGCATTGTTTCCCTCTGCTCCTTAGTCTGCTGCATAGTGTGGCTCTTCCACAGCTTTCGGAGCTCCTCCACCTCAGTCTCAGAATCCCGAACGTGCTCCTCCCCCGATTTCCCGATTTGATCTGTGTTCTCTTTCTCGCATATGCCTGAGGAATCTGAAGCAACTGCAGTTTGACTTGCTCTACACTCTACGTTCAATTCCTCAGCTTCAGCATCTTTGTGCTCGCTGGCCAAGCTATGATTAAGAGTGGAATGCTGCTCACCCTCATCTTGATGTGCACTGCCATTACCGTCAGTGCTGTGCTCATTTAGAGATTTTTCCATAGTTTGGTTCCCATTTCCCTTCACTTCAACCAGTTCATGGCCTGGAACACCACCATCACGAGCCAATAGTTTTTCAGCACTAGCTTGCTCATTGGCATTAGCCTCCAATGACTCTACAGATGAAGGTTGCAGACAGCTCTCCATAGCAGACTGGTTTATGGTTTGCACAGACTCTGAGGAGGCTCCTGATGATTTATCTTGTCTAAGCTCATCAGAGGAGACCAGCTCCTCCCGAATGGGGGAGAGTTCTGATTCGGTGAATACATCTTCAGACAAGGATTCCTCTGTGCTTCGGGGAGCTGTGCTGGTGCTGTCATTCCCTGTATCTCGTAGTTTGGAGTCAACCTCATCAGTATTACTTCTTGCTTTTCGGTTTAACTGGTATACATCTTTGGCTGATGCAGAATATTCTAGTTCTCTGGTGGAAAGAAGAAAAAAAGTAAAAGGTCGAATGCACGTGTGGCTTTAATTAGGCACCTTTCTGTGGTTGCCCCCTGAACACATTTTATGGTACAACTGTATAGTTCTTGGATAATTCCTTCTGAATGTTCCTTCCTTTACCCTATGAATGTTCCTGTATGGATAAAGTTACTCAGCTCTGATCTATCCATACATTGTCCTTCACACATTTGTCCATTTTCCATGATTCACATTTTGTACATAAAAATTGAGAAACAAATATGTGGTGATGCACAAAACCAATTCTGCAAGATCAGAAGAAACTATTCTGCTCATATTTGTTGTTTGAAACAGAGATGTAATTTCTTAACTTTGATTTATACTCACATTTTAGAGAAAGCACACAATGCACCTGTGCTACCAAAGCACAGATAGTAGCATTTTTTTGAGCCAACATGTGCATCACTCTCACCTTAAAGAGGAAGGCAGCTCAAGTAACTTTTCAGTACCTATTGGCACTCCCTGGATTAACATCACCCCAACATATCTGCTCCAGACAGTCTCATTGAAATTTACAGGTTTCAGGGAGGAATTCAAGATGTGAGTAACACTCACAAAAATTGCTCTTGGAAATATTGAGAAAGAATCAAAATATTATGAGAAGTACATACCTGCAAATGTCACAGAATATTGTAAAAGATCAGAAATTAACAAAGCTTTGGTTTATACTCACAGTTTAGAGAAAGCGTAGAACACATCTGTGCTACCAAAGTACTTGCATGGCATTTTAAACTAGGTGAGTTCCTGTAGTCATGCTGAGGGAGTCAGTGCAAGGGAATGTAATACTCTTTCTACTTTAAGAAACCTGGGTCACCATCAAGCATCCCAACAGTCTGGTACAGCCAAACCAGGTGCAGAAGAATACATGTTATTTTTGTGTGCGCACCCTTTCACCTCTGGGACTCAGATTGGAACCTGGCTCAAGCTAACGGGATGAAGTTTGCTTTCTCTGCTAACTTGCAAGGATTCTACATAGAATCATACAGTAGAGATGGCCATTCAGCCCATCGTGCCTGTGCCAGCTCTTTGAAAGAGCTATCCAATTAGTCCAACTCTGCTGCTCTTTCTCCATAGCAATTTTCTCCCCTTCAAGTATTTATCCAGTTCCCTTTTGAAAATTACTATTGAATCTGCTTCCACCACCCTTTCAGGCCGTACATTTCAGATTATTAATCACTGTGTAAAATAAGTTCTCCTCATCTCACTTCTGACTCTTTTTGCCAATTACCGTAAATCTGTGTCCTCTGGTTACTGATCCTTCTGCCACTGGAAACAGTTTCTCCTTATTTACTCTATCAAAACCCTTCATGATTTTGAACACCTCTATTAAATCTCCCCTTAACCTTCTCTGCTCTGAGGAGAATAACCCCAGCTTCTCTAGTCTCGCCACGTAACTGAAGTCTCCCATCCCTGTTACCATTGTAATAAATCTCCTCTGCACCCTCCCCAAGGCTTTGATGTCCTTTCTAAAGTGTGGTGCCCAGAATTGGACACAATGTGCCAGATTTTCCTGTGAGCGGCGAACCAGTCCGACTTGCACTTGCCCATAGACTTTTCACGGGCTTTTGCACAGCAAGTTCCTCTCATGGAGCGCTCAATCCGACACGGCACCCTTTCCCTGGCATCTGGGACCTGTGTGAATGGGGCAACCATTGCCAATCAGATTGAAGCATGTTAATAAAATGCAGAGAGTCAGAACCAGGAAGTGTAAGTTAGAATAGTAAATTCAATGTCAAATCAGGTGCAGGAGGGTAAAAACTATAGAATTAAGAGACAGAAAGAAAAAGTAAAAGAATAAAAATTAAACATTTTAAAAAAAATGTCCAACAACAATCAAAATCTGATGGAATGAGACTCCACACTTGTAAAAGTTAATTTTCGGTGCCAGAGAGGTTGTTTGGCAGTCATTAAGACTTACTACGCCGTTAAAAGTGTGCTTAGACTTGAAATGACTTGACGCACCTTGTTTTGGCGAGATTAGTTGATATCCATCAGGTCAGTGTAGAAACTTCACGCAGTTCTACTCATTTGAATGGAGAGCCAGCTGGCAAGATGTCGTTCTCGCGGAGTTTATGGAGGAGGGTCGTATCTGGTATAGCAACTTCCGGATCTCCGCATTTGACTCCACATGTGCGGTCGCTGGAAGTTGCTGCACCAGATGCACAGAAATAACGGTAAGCCCTGTTAGCCTCGCTGTTATTTTCACAGGAAAATCCGGCCCATTACTAAAGCTGAGGCCTAACTAGTGATTTAATGGGCCAGAATTTGCTGTCAAAATAACAGCATGGCTAATGGCGCTCGCCATTATTTATGGGTAAATGGTACAGAAACTTCAGGCGAGGAGCAGATACACTGTAAAATGTGACTATCTAAAAGTTGCTGTCTGAGATGCACCGCCCTGCCGTTACCTTCATGAAAACGGCATCTCGCCCTGAGCTGCCCCGTTTTTTTTTTAAGTAACTTGTATTTGCCCATTAAACTCGCCACAGAAAATTAAGTTCTGTCATTACAAGTACTCTTAATGACATGATAAGTGTTAATTGCAAATATCCAAAAGCTCCTGTCTGAGTTAGGCGGTCCGCTATTGGCTTCGTGAAAACAACATCTTGCTGTCTGCCTCACCATTGAAATGCAATGAATGTCATGAAGTTGCTGTATTTGCATGGTAGATATGAACTAAACCCGCCGCAGATATCTTGGGCTAGTTTTAGTAGTGTTAAGTACCCTTTTAACGGCATAATTGTTAAGTGCCAAGTAACTTCACTGGCACTGAAAATTAACTATTACAAGTGTGGAGTCTCATTCCTTCAGGTTTTGAATTTTTCAGGGAGATTTCAAAAATTTCAAATTATAAATTAAATTTTTTTTCTTACTTTTCCTTTCTGTCTCTTTTTCTCTCTCAATCCAATCTTTCTTTCCCTCTCTTTCTGCACCTGATTTGACATTGAATTCAGTCCCTTTAATTCATCCTCCTCAGTCCTTCCTGTGTTTATTTCTCAATCCTTAAATCTCATTGGTTAAGGAGATACCCCGTTGGTTGCTCTGTTCACTCAGATTCCAGATGCCCTTGATTCCCTCGCTGTGCCGTTATCAGCTCACGCTTTGAACTGCAGGGTGCCGGGGCAAGTCTAACTAACGGCAGATGCCAGTAGGTGCCCTGCTACAGTAAATTCTGGCCCATTGATTTTGAGCAGTCTTTACTAAGGTCCCAGGTACACAACACAAAACAGTCGATAATACTGCACTTGCTGGGGCAACCTCAATCAAAGAGGCTACAAGCACAGCTGGCATAGAAAGTTCATTCTCTCTTGAGCAGCCAGGGCTGGCCCATGTGCCAATCTGCAAAACACTCTGTGGAGCAGCTAACTGACATTGCTCATTGTTGATCTCAGTAGAGTCCAGCTGTTCTCAGCTGTCGGGGATTGTGTACTTCCAGCATTTTCATGTTTTTTAATTTAATGGACCTGCTGCATATTTCAACCATTTTCTGTTTTTATTACACATATATGATGAGCGCGGGGTGGGGGGAGGGAAGAGGAAAAAGGATTAAAAGTACAAACAACCTCTACCAAGGAGGAGTTAAGACATATCTAGAAGGGTACTTTACACTGAAAGCACTTCCCCTTAAAACAGTATTCCCCTTTAAAAGCAGTACTGATAGAAATCACTTCCCAGTTATTGAGGGAACAAGTTTGTGCACACTGACAGAACATGCAACAGTAAAATTTCTTGCCCTTCAACAGCCCTTCAGTCAATGAACTATCTTTCCTGGTGTGCTGATTTCTCCAGCTGTTGTTTGATTTGATCTGACATGGTCCCTAAAATGCACTATAGAAACAGAGCCCTCACTGAAATAGTCATCATGTGACGTTAATGAAAAAATATTTTCTCTCTGCCTGGAATCTGGAATCTTGGGTGTTGCCAGTGTAAAAGCAGCATTTGTGACTTTGTGGGTTTGCTGCAAAAATTATTTATTAATCCCACAAGTCTTAACGCTAGATTTACAGATCATGAAACCTGCATGAAAACGGGCTTACCCAGTGAATTTGACAGCACTTCAAGATCCCAAAAGATGCATTAGAACGTTATTTTTCTTTCCCCTCTCGTGCATTGGTGCCCACACTGACTGGTTTATACCTGAACACCCACAACAAAGGTGGCATTGGTGGGCTGGGGGGGCGCAAAACGTTATTTCATGCTGTGGAAAATATTAAAATGGATCACTATATTAAAATGCGTTGTAGCAGTGCACTGGGACCTTCTTGTGGTTGCCAGGGAGGAAATGGCGTCACGTGTCATCGCCCCTAACTTTATCTCTTTCTTAACTGTACTGCTCGCCACAGTCAAATAGACTGTTAACACTAACTGGCTCAGCTCATACGTGAAGAATGGCCACGGGTGAGATACCAAAGGACTGCTAGCATCTATGGAACCATATAAGGATTGATGGCCTAGAAATTTGGGAGCGCCCAATTCCCCAGCGCAGGGTACAGGCCCAAAATGGAAAGGTCCGAGGAGCTCCGGATGTTGGGCCCTGGTATTAGAATGAAAACAGTGCTGCTGGAAGAGTGGACAAAGATCGGGCCACTGCTGACACCACAGCGGCCCACAGGTAAACGAGAGCCTCGGGGAGGGATCCCTAGAGTCAGGTGGGTGGGGAAGGAATCGTGGGCCTCGGAGGGGGGGAGGGATTGGAGGACACAGCGGGTCAGGGTCACAGCCTTCGGGGGTGGGGGGGGAGGGGGAAGGGAGAGGGAGAGATAGAGATTGCTGGACTCGGCGTGGGGGGTGGGAACGGATAGTTGGGGGGGGGGGGGGGGCGGATAGCACCAGCCTGCATTGGCCCATGGGTTGGGGCCTAGGTCGGGGTTCGGGAGCCTGGAATTGCGGGGTCGGGGACCTCGGGGCCGGGAGATTGAGCGCCGGAGTCGGGGTGGGGGGGGGAAAAATCAGTGAACTCGGGGCTCGGGATCGGGAGATCAAATGCTGGGGCGGGGGAGGGAGATCACGGAATTCAGAGATCTCAGGGGTCGGTCGTGACGGTGATCAGGAGGGTCCTTTAATGTAGGGTCGGGAGGAGCACTTTCCCGCTCCACGTTCAAGGGTAAGTAACTTATCTTTTTGTTGCAGGCGTTCTGTAAGGCTCGTTTCCCTTAGTGTAGCCAGCGACAGCGCCGACTACCTCAGGGCAAACCAATCTTGCAGTGGGGACCTCAAACAGGCATTAGGCCCCTTATTTGCACACTGCACACCCTCTTCCCCCTTGAAGAAAGTTTGCTGGTCATCATGGCCAGGGGCAGAGTCGAGGCAGTGGCGACTGGCAAAGCTGGAGGAAACGTTGCGCAGTGTTTCTTTGTACCTAATCCTCTTTGTCCCTTCTGACTTCTCTCTCACCCCATACACCCTGCATGACAACCTGCAGATACTTTCACCATCCACTTCTCTCTCTCTCTCTCTCTCTCTGCTCTCCCTTTACACCAAAATCTAACCCAGAGAATATGGAAGCCCCTATACCAGTGGAGAAAGAGGAGGCCAGCCTTCCTGAAGATGCACCGTCACTTGATCTCATCCACTCAAGCACCAGCTCAGATACTGGCACGAGTACTTTACAGGCTAAGTTAGAGGAGGTGTCTGTACATGGTGACTCACTGGGCATAAGTGCGCAGGAGCTAGGGCAGGAGGATACTACACACGGGTAACGGCTCGCTGGATGGCAAGGTCGCTCACTAGTTCTGCTGTAGAGGACTCAGATGCTGATTTTGAGGGCCAGGTTACTGAAGTAGGCTAATGGGAACACACCAGGAAAACCTAGGTACACTGGGCAGACTGCCGGAGACCTTGTGCACAATGTTGCGGAGCATGGAGGATTCCAGCTCCAACTTGGCGCAAGGCTTCGCGCAGAGCTTGGAGCCCATTCTGTCCAACATGGACCGAGCGGTCAGCTCCATTAACAACGCAGTGGCACCCACCATGATGGAGCCTCTGCTGACAGATCCGACAGCTTCCATGGCAGCTCACACTGCTGCCATGCAATCACAGATGGCAGTCATCGTGGCATTGGGGCCCACTTTTGACAGGGGGTTCCAGAGTGTCACATCATTCCTGCACTCTGTTCTCGCGCAGAGTACTGGAGGTTCGGAGACGCCGTCACAGGACAGTGGCCTTAGCTCCATGGGAGAGGCACCTGCTGTTGTCTCTCAGGGTGGAAGTCTGTTAAAGATGGCGTTGCGGACTATTAATGTGGGGAGTGGGGGGAGGGAGTAGATCAGCTGAAACGTTGCTCAATCAACTATTGGCTGCAGGCTGGCGCTGTCGCTCTCCCACTTCTGCTCCATCCTCCTTGACCGGGGCGGGGTGGGGGGGTCTACCTCATTAGATTGTGGACAGGCTCATTGTGTTGTCTCAATTGCACAGCAAAGCTAAGCAGAATGCAGCAGATGACCGCAATCTAGGAGACTATCTGCGAGCTGTACTGTAGAAAATCTCTAGACCTGTTGAGGCAGCAAAAGCATAGTTTGAGCAGTCCAATGGTCCGATTGATGATGGCTCTAGTAACCCTATGGCTCAGGCTGTATCGCCATTCAGTGAGCAAGCACGGAGATGTCATGAGCCAGGTTTAAAGAGGATAGCCCTTGTCCCCAAGCAACCAGCCTCTGACTTGCTAAACCGGATCAAAGAATGGTGTGGGGGGAGGGGGGGATGTAGGCGTCATGATAGCTGCCAGGATGGTGACACAGACCTGGATAATGTGCGGTGCTGATCACGCAGCAGCTGAACATTAGTGAAGTGGAAGCATTTTCTGTTCATGAAGGGTGTTGGTTCATTGGGTGGTGCCCTGATGGTCACGTGCGTGCAAGCAATCATAGCCTGAACTTAGGGAAAACCTGCTATGGTAACAAACACTATACTCCTTCCCAGTTAGCTGCTGGCATCCTTGGGGAATGTCATAAATTGTATGGCCTTGACAAAGAGGGTTTTGGTGACCTGCTTGATGCAGGCATGGACAGTTGACTGACTATTATGTCACCTGTTGAAGACTCAAAAGAGCCCGAGGCAAAATAATTAAGTGCCGTGGTTACTTTCACTGCCACAGGCCATGCATGGCCAGCTGGGAGAGTGGTTTGCAGATCTCCCTGGAGAAGCGCAGCCTCCTGTTCCCCTCAGAAAACTGGAGGTAAGTGACTCTGCGCCTATCAACCCTATGGACAGGGTAAGGGCCCCCTTCGAGCAACCCTCTTTCTTTGTGGTCTCCTTCCGAGCCCCAACTGCAGCTTCCTGAGGTTTGCCAACCTGCTGCTACCATTCCTCTTCCTCAACTTCCTTTAACGCAATTTGATGTTATTATTTTGTAATGATGTTTAACTCACAGTAACTTGGATCTGGGTACCTCTCTGCTCGTTATAAATGTATAATGCAGGCCCCGTCTGATTGACAACTCTGGACATCAAGATAGTGTCCTGTAAAAATTAATCACTTTGCAATAAATTTTGAACGAAAGTGGGGCTTCCTAAAGAAGCAAAGCCTCAGGTATTTCAGTCAGTGACTATGCAAACAATGAACAGAAACTCTGAACTGCCACTTCATTTTTTCCCAGTAGGATAGGAAGTGCTAGTGGTAACGAATAGAGGATTTTAATTAGTCACCCTCCCCATGAACTCCAATATATCTTGGCTCACTACAAACTGAGCTGCATATTGTTGCATTAAATAACTGTTAACAGATAGTAAATGTTGGATCTTACGGAGGCAAAGATTCTTTGATTTTACTGTCCAAAATGTCCCTGTACATGGCTGCTGAAAGGACCTCCTCCATGGGACACATGATGCCATATTCCTCGCAGCCACGTTCTTTTATTAAAGGATCATGCTTGTGAGGATCAAACATGATGTTGTTGGGGGTCACTAGAAGTACACCACTGACTGCTCCCTGTAATGAAAAAGAAACAGACACACATGTTTAAATCTCTTAGTTTGTACTGTCCTTTTGTGTTACTGAAAATAAGAGACACGCTTTCCTGCATTGTTCCTATGTGTTTGTTAACAGTGAGTCACCCCAGGTGTCCTCATACACCTCACTGAAATGCCAAGTTGTCTCAGTTTGTAGCACTCTCGTCTCTGGGTCAGGAGATTGAGAGCTCCAGCCCCACATCAGAATCTGATCTCACAATCTAGGCTGACATTCCAATGTCTGATGATGCTACTTTGTTGAAGGTGCCATGCTTTGGATGAAATGTTAAACCAATGTTCCATCTGCCTGTTCAGGTGGACAAAGATCCAATGCTGCTATTCACATAAGAGCAGAGAGATCTCCCTGTGTCCTGGCCAACATTTCTCTCTCAACCAATACTACAAAAAAATTAACTGGTCATTCATCTCATTGCTGTTTGTGGGATGTTGTTGGTGCAGAATGGCTATTCGATTTCTCTACATAGCAGTCACTACAGTCCAAAGGTAATTTGTTGTTGTGTGCGGTGCTTTGAGACGTTTCAGTGTGGTAAATCACCATATAACTGGGAGTAATATTAAAATAACAAGTCAGTCAAGAGTAGTATATGTAGAAGCCTGGGAGCAGGCCTCCTATAACTGCCGAGTAGGAGAATAGTGCACTGTGGTTAGAGGAAACCTCAATGAGGAGGTGTTTAATAAGTTTGTTAAAACATGTGAAAGTCAGGTTCATAGTCTAACAATGGAAATCAGGCAGCTATTAAACATGAAGAATCTGTAATAAAATATTTGATTCTCAAATACCTACCATGTCATTAATTTACTCACAGAGTTCAATAGGTTGAAGAGCAATCAATTTTTGAGTCAAACCTACAGGTATTTTTCAAATTCTCTTTCTTCTCATCACCAAATGAGAGGGTTCATGATACACTTAAGCAACCAGTGGTGATAATGGGATATAATGTGCAACTTCAAGCAATATTAGTTAAGACAAGAAAAGCTGCAGGATGCCATGCTTGAACTACACAGTGCTCTGATTAGAAGGCACCTTGAGTACTGTGTCCAATTTCAGTCACTGAGACACAAGGGAGACATTCAAATCTAGAGATAATGCAGTGAAGAGCTGTAGGCCATTCCCTAGTGTCAGTGGACATAATTACAGGAAAGACTGAAAACATCGGAAGGCCTCATGAAGGTAAATAAGGTAGTAAATAAGAACGGTAGATCTGAAACACGACATCAACAGTGACAGTGGGGCAATTGGCACACATTCAAATTAGTGAAAGACAAGTTTAGGATTGATGTCAGGATGTTCTTTTTTCACAGAGCGATCAACCCATGGAATGGACTTCTGGATAGAATTGTGGAAGTGAAGACACTGGAATCACTTAAGCAGCATTTGGATGTTATTATGGTGGGACTGTAGGTTCTTTCTGGATGGATGAGATAAGATGACCCATATAACTTTCCCCAGGTGTTAATATTCTATGATCTTGTTGAAAAAAACAAAGCCATGCCTGGAAATCTTGCCAGGGTTTTCCCAGTGTTCCATCGCAACTTCAGCAGAATCCCCAGAGAAATGGCATTAATGGCTTTTTTTCAGCCATTTACTGGGGGATTTCACTGATCTTTCACCAAAGTTACAATACAGAACGGAAGAATCTCCTTGGAATTTCAGGACCCATAAGAGCAGATGGTATGTGATGTGTTACAAGGCAAAGATCAAGTAAAGCTAAATAATTCATCAACATCATCTAAGCCTTAAGACATGTAACTGTTTGCAACATACTCCAGCTTGCACCATCTAGCATACTATACACAGGTATTTGTGGACATTTGTTTTGCTGCGCCGCAAGGGTGAAAGAATGCGTAATGCAGGGGTCCACGACTGAATAACCAATTCAATATGAAGTGTTATTGCAATTTGTGAGTAAAGGAATGGCAGCGAGTGCGACCATCACAACTCCCAATAATTTTGCAAGACTCCCACCCTGCTTTTGTTCTCTTTGCAGTTGGCCTTAAAGCTTGTAATTATAATGTACCTTAGATGGATTCACAGCTTATAAATCATTTAAAATAATACACCTTAATAAAAATGAACTTTGCCAGTGGAAATATTGGCTAAATCAGCTGAAGAAACACTTTATAAATGTTAACACAAACACTTTGCAAATGCACCATGTGTGCAAATATATAATTTAGATTCCACAAAATAAAATCAAAATTCTGAAGTTCCATTTTTTTGTGAAACAGAACTTCTGTTTAGTTACTGACCAACAACATGCACATTGTTACACCCATGTGTACAAGACGTGTGGGTAATATCACTGGTTAGTACACTGTCCTTTAACATCATGCACAAATCTTTGAAGGTGGCAGGACAAGTTGATGAGGCTGTTAAAAAAAAGCACATGGAATTACAAATAGAGGCATGGAAGTTGTGCTAACCCTTTATAAATCATTGGTTAGGCCTCAACTGGAGTAATTGTGTCCAATTCTGGGCACCACACTTTACAAAGGATTCATAGAATGATACAGCACAGAAGGAGGTCATTCGGCCCATCGTGCCTGTGCTGGCTTTTTGAAAGGGCTATCCAATTAATCCCATTACCCTGCTCTTTCCCCATAGCCTTGCAAATTTTCCCACTTCAATTATTTATCCAATTCCCTTTTGAAAGTTATTATTGAATCTGCTTTCACCACCCTTTCAAGCAGTGCATTCCAGATTAGAATAACTTGCTATGTAAAATTTTCTTTTCCTCATGTCGCCTCTGGTTCTTTTGTCTTGGAAAGAGCGCAGAGGAGATGGAATGGTACCAGGGATGAGGGACTTCAGTCATGTGGAAAGATTGGAGAAGCTGGGGTTGTTCACCTTAGAGCCGAGCAGGTGGTGGGGAGATCTAATAAAGGTGTTCAAAATTATGAAGGGATTTGATAGAGTAAATAAGGAGAAACTGTTTCCACTGGCAGGAGGGTCGGTAACCAGAGGACACAGATTTAAGGTAATTGGCAAAAGAACCAGAGGGGAGAAGAGGAGAAATTTTTTTAAGCATCGAGTTGTTATGATCTGGAATGCCTTGCCGAAAAGGGTGGTGGAAGCAGATTCAATAGTAATTTTCAAAAGGGAATTGGATAAATACTTAAAAAAGAAAAATTTGCAGGGCTATGGGGAGAAAGTAGGAGAGTGAGACTAATTGGATAGCTCTTTCAAAGAGCCATCACGGGCACGATGGGCCGACTGACCACCTTCTCTGCTGTACGATTCTATAATCTGGGACCGAGGTTCGAATCCAGTCCAAATAGATAGAGCGAGGCAGCGATGGCGCTGGCTGCCTCAAGACAAACCAATGTTGCAGTGGAGCCCTGAAGCAGGTCGGGGGCCCCCTATTTGCATATGCAAATGGCCTAAAGCCTGCTTCAGGCGTGGGTAAAAGACGCCTATTGTTTGACCTTACCCAACGTGGCGAGCGGCTTACTTCCCGTCGGAAGTGTGCGCGCGCTTTCTGGCCACCAGGCAGCCACGCAGGCCTAGAATTTTTTTAAAAGGAAAATCAGGCACACAATTCAGCTCACATTCACAACTACGTACTATTAACTTAGATCAACTGAAATACACAAATGCCAACTTTTTGATACATCCCATATATTCCAAATACAGAGCTCCTGCCAGTATAGACGCTCGTGTGCCCCACAATCAAATTCACATTGGAGATCCAAAAAAGAGCTCAGTACCAACAAGGTATATATCAGACTTAGAATCATAGACGTTTACAACATGGAAACAGGCCCTTCGGCCCAACATGCCCATGTCGCCCAGTTTATTCCGCGAAGCTAGTCCCAATTGCCTGCACTTGGCCCATATCCCTCCATACCCATCTTACCCATGTAACTGTCCAAATGCTTTTTAAAAGACAAAATTGTACCCGCCTTTACTACTGCCTCTGGCAGCTCGTTCCAGACACTCACCACCCTTTGAGTGAAAAAATTGCCCCTCTGGACCCTTTTGTATCTCTCCCCTCTCACCTTAAATCTATGCCCCCTCGTTATAGACTCCCCTATCTTTGGGAAAAGATTTTGACTATCTACCTTATCTATGCCCCTCATTATTTTCTATAAGATCTATAAGATCACCCCTAAACCTCCTACTCTCCAGGGAAAAAAATCTCAGTCTATCCAACCTCTCCCTATAAGTCAAACCATCAAGTCCCGGTAGCATCCTAGTAAATCTTTTCTGCACTCTTTCTAGTTTAATAATATCCTTTCTATAATAGGGTGACCAGAACTGTACACAGTATTCCAAGTGTGGCCTTACTAATGTCTTGTACAACTTCAACAAGACATCCCAACTCCTGTATTCAATGTTCTGACCAATGAAACCAAGCATGCCGAATGCCTTCTTCACCACCCTATCCACCTGTGACTCCACTTTCAAGGAGCTATGAACCTGTACTCCTAGATCTCTTTGTTCTATAACTCTCCCCAACGCCCTACCATTAACGGAGTAGGTCCTAGCCCGATTCGATCTACCAAAATGCATCACCTCACATTTATCTAAATTAAACTCCATCTGCCATTCATCGGCCCACTGGCCCAATTTATCAAGATCCCGTTGCAATCCTAGATAACCTTCTTCACTGTCCACAATGCCACCAATCTTGGTGTCATCTGCAAACTTACTAACCATGCCTCCTAAATTCTCATCCAAATCATTAATATAAATAACAAATAACAGCGGACCCAGCACCGATCCCTGAGGCACACCGCTGGTCACAGGCCTCCAGTTTGAAAAACAACCCTCTACAACCACCCTCTGTCTTCTGTCGTCAATCCAATTTTGTATCCAATTGGCTACCTCACCTTGGATCCCGTGTAACAACCTACCATGCGGTACCTTGTCAAAGGCTTTGCTAAAGTCCATGTAGACCACGTCTACTGCACAGCCCTCATCTATCTTCTTGGTTACCCCTTCAAAAAACTCAATCAAATTCGTCAGACATGATTTTCCTCTCACAAAACCATGCTGACTGTTCCTAATCAGTCCCTGCCTCTCCAAATGCCTGCAGATCCTGTCTCTCAGAATACCCTCTAACAACTTACCCACTACAGATGTCAGGCTCACCGGTCTGTGGTTCCCAGGCTTTTCCCTGCCGCCCTTCTTAAACAAAGGCACAACATTTGCTACCCTCCAATCTTCAGGCACCTCACCTGTAGCGGTGGATAATTCAAATATCTCTGCTAGGGGACCCGCAATTTCCTCCCTAACCTCCCATAACGTCCTGGGATACATTTCATCAGGTCCCGGAGATTTATCTACCTTGATGCGCGTTAAGACTTCCAGCACCTCCCTCTCTGTAATATGTACACTCCTCAAGACATCACTATTTATTTCCCCAAGTTCCCTAACATCCATGCCTTTCTCAACCGTAAATACCGATGTGAAATATTCATTCAGGATCTCACCCATCTCTTGTGGTTCCGCACATAGATGACCTTGTTGATCCTTAAGAGGCCCTACTCTCTCCCTACTTACTCTTTTGCCCTTTATGTATTTGTAGAAGCTCTTTGGATTCTCCTTTACCTTATCTGCCAAAGCAATCTGTCCCCTTTTTGCCCTCCTGATTTCTCTCTTAACTCTACTCCGGCAATCTCTATACTCTTCAAGGGATCCACTTGATCCCAGCTGCCTATGCATGTCATATGCCTCCTTCTTCTTTTTGACTAGGGCCTCAATCTCCCGAGTCATCCAAGGTTCCCTACTTCTACCAGCCTTGCCCTTCACTTTATAAGGAATGTGCTTACCCTGAACCCTGGTTAACACACTTTCGAAAGCCTCCCACTTACCAGACGTCCCTTTGCCTGCCAACAGACTCTCCCAATCAACTTCTGAAAGTTCCTGTCTACAAAATTATGAGGGGCACAGATAGGATGGATACTAAGGAGCTTTTTCCCTTCGTTGAGGGTTCTATAACAAGGGGACATAGATTCAAGGTAAAAGGCGGGAGGTTTAGAGGGGATTTGAGAAAGAACTTTTTCACCCAGAGGGTGGTTGGAGTCTGGAACTCACTGCCTGAAAGGGTTGTGGAGGCAGGAACCCTCACAACATTCAAGAAGCATTTGGATGAGCACTTGAAATGCCATAGCATACAAGGCTACGGACCAAATGCTGGAATATGGGATTAGAGTAGACAGGGCTGATGGCCGGTGCGGACACGATGGGCCGAAGGGCCTCTATCCGTGCTGTATAACTCTATGACTCTATGACTCTATGAATACCATCAAAATTGGCCTTTCCCCAATTTAGAATTTTAACTTTTGGGCCAGACCCATCATTCTCCATAGCTATCTTAAAACTAATGGAATTATGATCACTGGTCCCAAAGTGATCCCTCACTAACACTTCTGTCACCTGCCCTTCCTTATTTCCCAAGAGGAGGTCAAGTTTTGCCCCCTCTCTAGTCGGGCCATCCACATACTGAATGAGAAATTCCTCCTGAATACATTCAACAAATTTCTCTCCATCCAAGCCCCTAATGCTATGGCTGTCCCAGTCAATGTTGGGAAAGTTAAAGTCCCCTACTGTTACCACCCTATTTTTCTTGCAGCTGTCTGTAATCTCCTTACATATTTGCTCCTCAATTTCCCGTTGACTATTTGGGGGTCTGTAGTACAATCCTATCAAAGTGATCTCTCCCTTCTTATTTTTCAGTTCTACCCATATAGACTCAGTGGGCGAACCCTCGGATATATCCCCTCTCACTACTGCCGTGATGTTCTCCCTAATCAAGAACGCAACTCCCCCTCCTCTCTTACCTCCTGCTCTATCTTTCCTATAGCTTCTGTACCCTGGAACATTGAGCTGCCAGTCCTGCCCCTCCCTTAGCCATGTTTCAGTAATAGCTATAACATCCCAGTCCCATGTACCCATCCATGCCCTGAGTTCATCTGCCTTGCCAATCAGACTTCTTGCATTGAAATAAATGCAGTTTAATCTGGACTTCCCTTGGTCTTTGCCCTGCTTTCTCAGACCATCTGTCCAGTCATGTTTTGTACACTCTCCCTTACTGCCTTTTGTTTCTGTCACCACTTTACTTCCCACTGACTTCCTGCATCGGTTCCCATCCCCCTGCCACATTAGTTTAAACCCTCCCCAACAGCACTAGCAAACACTCCCCCTAGGACATTGGTTCCAGTCCTCCCCAGATGCAGACCGTCCAATTTGTACTGGTCCCACCTCCCCCAGAACCGGTTCCAATGTCCCAGGAATTTGAATCCCTCCCTCTTGCACCATCTCTCAAGCCACGTATTCATCCTAGCTATCCTGTCATTCCTACTCTGACTAGCCCGTGGCACTGGTAGCAATCCTGAGATTACTACCTTTTAGGTCCTACTTTTTAGTTTTAACTCCTAACTCCCTAAATTCAGCTTGTAGGACCTCATCCCGTTTTTTACCTATATCGTTGGTACCTTTATGCACCACGACAACTGGCTGTTCACCCTCCCCCTCCAGAATGTCCTGCAGCCGCTCCAAGACATCCCTGACCCTTGCACCAGGGAGGCAACATACCATCCTGGAGTCTCGGTTGCGTCCGCAGAAACGCCTGTCTATTCCCCTTACAATTGAGTCCCCTATCACTATAGCTCTGCCACTCTTTTTCCTGCCCTCCTGTGCAGCAGAGCCAGTCACGGTGCCATGAACCTGGCCGCTGTCGCCTTCCCCTGGTGAGCCATCTCCCCCAACAGTATCCAAAACGGTATACCTGTTTGAGAGGGGGATGGCCACAGGGGACCCCTGCACTACCTGCCTGCACCTCTTACTCTGCCTGGTGGTCACCCATTCACTTCCTGCCTGTACACCCTTTACCTGCGGTGTGACCAACTCGCTAAACGTGCTATCCACGAGTTTCTCTGCATCGCGGATGCCCCACAGTGAATCCACCCGCAGCTCCAGCTCCGAGATACGATCGGTCAGTAGCTGCAGGTGGATACACTTCCTGCACACATGGTCGGCAGGGACACTGGTAGTGTCCATGACTTCCCACATCTTGCAGGAGGGGCATATCACGGGTGCGAGGTCTGCTGCCATGACTTGCCTTAGCTTAGTTACCCCTTTTAAATTATGTTGAAATTGGAAAATGTTAACTATAAAACACTACCTGCTATAAACCTGCAGACCTTCCCTTTCTTATTGCTTTACTTACAGTAAAATGGTAGAAATACTCACCTGAACCTACTCACCAATCAGCTGCCTCCCCTGTGCCGCGTCACTTTCTGACTGGTGACGTCACCCCGAACTCTGCCGCTGGTCTCAGAGTGTCGCTCTCAGAGTGTCGCTCTCAGAGTGTCGCTCTCAGAGTGTCGCTCTCAGAGTGTCGCTCTCAGAGTGTCGCTCTCAGAGTGTCGCTCTCAGAGTGTCGCTCTCAGAGTGTCGCTCTCAGAGTGTCGCTCTCAGAGTGTCGCTCTCAGAGTGTCGCTCTCAGAGTGTCGCTCTCAGAGTGTCGCTCTCAGAGTGTCGCTCTCAGAGTGTCGCTCTCAGAGTGTCGCTCTCAGAGTGTCGCTCTCAGAGTGTCGCTCTCAGAGTGTCGCTCTCAGAGTGTCGCTCTCAGAGTGTCGCTCTCAGAGTGTCGCTCTCAGAGTGTCGCTCTCAGAGTGTCGCTCTCAGAGTGTCGCTCTCAGAGTGTCGCTCTCAGAGTGTCGCTCTCAGAGTGTCGCTCTCAGAGTGTCGCTCTCAGAGTGTCGCTCTCAGAGTGTCGCTCTCAGAGTGTCGCTCTCAGAGTGTCGCTCTCAGAGTGTCGCTCTCAGAGTGTCGCTCTCAGAGTGTCGCTCTCAGAGTGTCGCTCTCAGAGTGTCGCTCTCAGAGTGTCGCTCTCAGAGTGTCGCTCTCAGAGTGTCGCTCTCAGAGTGTCGCTCTCAGAGTGTCGCTCTCAGAGTGTCGCTCTCAGAGTGTCGCTCTCAGAGTGTCGCTCTCAGAGTGTCGCTCACAGAGTGTCGCTCACAGAGTGTCGCTCACAGAGTGTCGCTCACAGAGTGTCGCTCACAGAGTGTCGCTCACAGAGTGTCGGTCACAGAGTGTCGGTCACAGAGTGTCGGTCACAGAGTAAGCCTCGCCTTTTATACCTCCGATCTGGTCTCTGTGATTCTCCCGCTCTCGGGCCTCGCCTTTTATACCTCCGACCCGATCCCGCTCCGGTCTCTGGTCTCGGTGATTCTCCCGCTCTCGGGCCTCGCCTTTTATACCTCCGACCCGATCCCGCTCCAGTCTCTGGTCTCGGTGATTCTCCCGCTCTCGGGCCTCGCCTTTTCTACCTCCGATCCGATCCCGCTCCGGTCTCTGGTCTCGGTGATTCTCCCGCTCTCGGGCCTCGCCTTTTATACCTCCGATCCGATTCCGCTCCGGTCTCGGTGATTCTCCCGCTCTCGGGCCTCGCCTTTTATACCTCCGATCCGATCCGATCCCGCTCCGGTCTCTGGTCTCGGTGATTCTCCCGCTCTCGGGCCTCGCCTTTTATACCTCTTATCATCAATTGACTTACTGTTTAATTACCCCAATTAACCTCCCCCTTTTTAGTTTCCCAGCTCTTAGTTTAAACCAATGCCCTAAATTAGAGAAAAAAAACTTGGGAATGTTCGGTCCCAACAGTAGCATCCGAAAATAGAAAGAGGCACATTCAGTTCCCAACAGGGAGACTCACCCTCAACCTGCTCAGAATTGAGCTTCACAAATTCCAGCAGCAATCAAGTCACAGTATGTATTTTCTAGAATACATTCAAGGCTGCCTATTTCAGAAATAATTTTGTTGTTATCACATGTTATGTTACAAGGTCACATTCAATGCTGTATTGTGATAAGTCTGAAGTGACCCACACTTTAAAAAAAAATTATGGTCTGAATTTTATTTCCTCAAAGTATGCCCTTCATTTCAGCTAGCATGTAGAGGAGAGGGTAGAAAGAAAGTAAGTTGGGAGCCCTTCATTCTCATCGAGAGTCAGTGAAGATTTTACAGTGGATTGAAAGGGAAGCAAAAGTACCAAGGCAACCTTTATTGTAATGTTGCTCTCTGTCAAATGGAACACAAAAGTATGAAGCAAACAAGCAGAATTTCTGTTTAATCAACACTCAGGAATTCTGTTAGCGAGATTTAGGCTGTCAAAACTACTTCTGACTGCTTGCTGCCTAGAGTGGACTTTAATGATGTTTAATGGCAACAGAAGTGTCACAGGCTGCGGGTAAATATCCTTTCTCCATACAAGAAATAACATGGAGGTAGTAAAACAAGACAAATCTCAACATAAAGCTGGTGAAAGCAGTGCATTCTGCCTTCTAATCAATCTCTGGGATTGCCTCAAAGTGTGACCTTTCCGTAAAGTTCAAAAAGACATGTCTGATTTTTATTTTTACTTGGGAGATGCAAAGATTTTTAAAAATATAGGAAGAGAGGCAGGCCATTCAGGCTCTCCAGCCTGTTCCACCACTCAATTAGATTGTGGCTGATCTATACTTCAACCTTATTGACCCACCTTTGCTCCATGTCGCTTACCAAACAAAAATCTATCGACCGTAGTCTTCAAAATTGCAATTGACTCAGCATCTCAAGCAATTTAGGGCAGAGAGTTCCAGATTTCTACTATCCTTTGTGTGAAAAAGTGCTTCCTCATTTCACTCCTAAATGATCGAGTTCCAATTTTAAGATTATTGTTCTGGATTCTCCCAACAGAGGAAATAGTTTCTCTCTATCTATCCTGTCAAATCCCTTTATTATTTTATCAATTAGATCAACCCCTCAACCTTATAAACTCAAGAAAAAGAACTTTGTCTTGTTCATTCCCACCAGCTCTCCTAAAAGTATTAGCTCATGCTGGCGGACAGATACAGACATTCGGTACCTTCTAGTCCCTCCCTGGAATGGCATTTCTCCATGTGTGAACTGAAGAGTGAGTGTCAAGCATCATGACAATCCTGGATGTCTACTCCACATACTTCCAGCAGAAATCAATAACTCTTTCTCCTTTTCTCCTTCTCAGCTAAGTCGGGCAAACTGTAGTGCCAGATTAGTTAACTCAGCACAGGGTGGGGATCCAATTTGGGCATTTACAATAAAGCTATTGGGGGAGCTCAAGAAATGGTATTTTCCACAGAATGATGAGCCCAGGATTCAGTAGAACTTTTTACATAGCATCATGTCCCCATATGTCTAGAACACATGCTGCCACAATCATTGCATTCACCAATCACCTCCATTGCCGCAAATGTATTAATATTTTTTAAACAAACGCATTGTTGAGCACTTTGTGTTGCAGCAGCTGATGTGTCTCATCTTCCAACGGATAAAAGCAGTTGCCATGATGGAACCAGATCCAAGAACTCCATTATGAGGCAGCAAAGCCTTTTTTGTGTAAGTAGTTACACACTGTAAGATATAGAATTTTTGGAATTTGTCAGCTTGGTCACTTTTAACTGTAGAGAGGTTATTAATGGAAAGGAAACTCAGCCTGCTCAGATAACAGTGTACCATAGCCTTTTGTCTGCTGATAAAAACACAGGAAATAGAAATAGCGCGACTCTGAACACTGCACTGCCATCAGACGAGGAAGACCTTTTTTACGGTAGTCAAAAGATGGAAGACCAAGACAAAGAAAATCTCCTTAAAAAGGTATGGATCAAGCTCGCCTCAAAACTGTATAAAAGGAGAACGACCTGTGCCATTGTCAGGAGAGGTAATAGTCAAGGAGAGGCAACACGAAGGAGAAGCAGAAGACCAAGACGAGGAAGAATCATCTCGGTAGACACTTCAGGGCTCCCTCCTCCAGAACTACATTTCATTTGTACGTATTGTCTAAGTCTGTTACTTATTGTCGTTTGGCAATTGAATAAAGTGCTTAGTAATCTTAGTACCAATTTCTGTGGTTGTTGACTCTGCTCAAGGTTAGAAGTAGTAATAGGGTTATTTCCCTAAACATAGGGACAAACGAAAATAATATTATAGCAGTCTTGGCTTTAGAAGGGATAGTCCCTGCCTGACCAGCCTCCTTGATTTATTTGGGGAAGTGACAATCCAAGTGGATTGTAGTAAACCCTGCAATGTTGTGTGCTTAAACTTCCAAAAGGCACTTGATAAAGTTCCAAAATAAAGGCTACTAGTTAAGTACAAAGCTGTGGGGATTCAGGGTAAAACATGGGAATGGATAAGAAAGTGGCTGAATGGTAGAAAACAACATGTACTAGTTAGAAGAGTTGGGGTGGGGGAAGTACTGGTGGGTTGCTCCAGGGTTTGGTGTTGAGACCACAACTATTTCTAATTTACATCATAATTTGGTCAAATTTACAGATGATACCAAACTAGGAAGGGCAATGGAATCAAAGGAAATGGACGTTAAAGAATGAGGTAAACAAATTATGTGAGTGGGCTGAACAATGGAGGATAAAATTTGCCGCATACAAAAGTAAAGTATTGCACAAAGGAAGGAAAAATTGCCAATAACATATATATATTCCATGAGTGATGTTGAAAAAACTAAGGATGCAGCTAAAAGACATCTAGGAGTCTTAGACTTGACACACATGTCTAACTAATGCAGACCAGCAACCAATAAAGCCAAAAGAATGTTGAACTATGTAGTCAAAAAAGTAGAAGACAAGTCAGATGAAGTCATGATCAAACTGTACAGGGTGCTGGACCTCTGGACCTTGAATACTGTGTCCAGTTCTGGTCACTGAGAAAAAAGGAAGACATTTATGCGCTGGAGGCAGTGCAGAGAAGAGCCACGAGGCTCATCGCTAGTGTAAAAGGTCTGAATTATAAGGAGAGACTGGAGAGACACGGGGGGGTTAAATTTGATAACTCCCGACTCCGGGCGCAGGTGGTGTGCAATTAACCCATGCCCAGTCGTTGAGATGCAGGCAGCACGTGAGATTCATGCTGCCTGGTCATTTACCTGATTCCCGCGTGAGCAGCCAGGCTGTTGAATGGCTTCTCACCAGCAGGGGGGCCCCAATATCGAGTGAGTGGCTCGCACCTCTTAAAGGCAAAATATAAGATACAGGTCTGCACGGAGTCTGAACGGAGATCAGACATCGCACATGTAAAACACAGATGCAGGTCCTGTCCCTATGTTTACAAACAGTTGAGTTATGTTAAAACATTGAATAAAGGTTGCAAACTACTAAATCCCACATCCTCCAATTTTCACGCCAGATCTGTAAGGAATTTAGGGTCCTTCCCAGAGGTTCGTGGACGTGGACGATAGTTCCGACAAAGAAAGTTACCCTGACAGTATTTCCTTAATCAACGCGATTATTTATTTAGTGATTTAAAAAGAGCACACAGCAAGCATGAAGCAACTCAATCAATACCTGGATTACTCTACCCGATAATACAAGTGGGAGTTCGCAATGTTCTTTATTTAATGATTTAAAAGAGCACATAAGCAGGCATGAAGCAAAGCGAGCAAGTAGCATATACAACCTTGTGCATCATCTAGAGTAGCCATCTAGGTCTTGAAGTAGGGTGTCAATTGCTGCAGTAACAGGTGCATCGTTGAGCGATATATTGAGCGATGTGTCAAGCTTCTTCTCATCAAGGTTTGTTTTCTCATCAATGTTTAGAGACAAAGTGGTTTGGTCAAAGCTCCGAATCAAAGTCTTTTTATCAAAGTTTAGAAATAAAGTCTTGTTGGAGGATCCCATGCTGCAGTCGTTAACTCTTGAAGCTTCTTCCAGCTTCTCCGATGTTGTCTGCTGTTTTGACTGCTACGATGTCTTATCTTTATATGCTTCTGAGCAAATAGGTGTGAACTAAGTTACAAGAAGGCCCAATTTGTCCAGAACATTAAGATGGATGGCTGGTGGGACCACTCATGGACCATGTGAACCACTTATATCCCCCTCTCCACGTGAAGCCAGGTGTCCTCTTATCTATATCTTCGCAGTTGTTGTGGACATCAAAAACCGTCTAGAAGCTTCTGTACTGTATTGCTCCTGCAGTGTTAAACTGATGTCCAACTGTCCAGTTTAAACGGTCTGCATTTTGCTGTTTTACAATTGTGCATTTATACCGTAATGTCCAGAGCAAGTTGACCCTTGTTTTCAAATGTACTGTAAATGTACCAAGTGAATGTCCATATCCTTAAAGGGACTGGTCAGCCCTTTATATTGAATCATTCAGTAGTTCAAAAGAGTAAAATGGAATTTGACCCAATGTCCAAAATCCTTACAGACCTCACCAATCTGCCGATCTGAGTTTGTACCAGGACTGGGAGAGAGCGTGCACCAAGGTTCTTTGCTGATGCACTAGAGGCCTTGGTGCAAGACGTGGACAACAGGAGGGGCATCCTATATCCACGGGAGGAGGGTGCAAGAGGTCCTCCTGACATATGCTCAAGAGGCAGTAGGGGACGAAGTCAATACCAGGCACATAGCACCACGAATATGGATGCAGTGCAGGAAGAAATGCTTGGACACGAGTGGTCAAGGTGAGTGAGGTCAACTGTCGAGTGGCATCTCCTACCAACTGCACCACTAGCCTCATCCACTGCTCCGTGCACTACACCCCCCATCACCCACATACCAACAAACTCTTTCAATCAGTACTCAACTCTTCCAATCAGATGCTTCCACTCACCCTCACACATTACCACTGCTGCAAGGCGCACGCCCACAACTCACAGGTCACACACACTGGCAGCTATTTAACCATGACAGGCACATCACCCAAACATTTTGCAGGACACTCATCGACACACGTCCCACTTTCTTGCAAGGGAACGTGGCGCATAACAGGAGGCAGCAAGTGGCAGTGGCGTTTAGCCCCTCAAGCCTATTCTGCTATTCAACAAGATCATGGATGATCTGTGACCTAACTCCATATACCCTCCTTAACTAAAGGTATTAAGGGATATGGGGCTAACAAAAATCCATCAATCTCAGATTTAAAATGAACAATTCAGTTAGCATCAACTATCGTTTGCAGAAGAGGGTTCCAAACTTCCACCACCCTTTGCGTGTAGAAGCGTTTCCTAACTTCACTCCTGCAAGCACTGGCTCTAATTTTTAGGCTATGTCCCCTAGTCCTAGTATTCAAGTATAGGAGACCTCCAAAAACAGGTACAAATGCATCAGCTGCCTGTAAAACGTTTAACTTTTATAAAAATATTACATTTTCAAATCAGTTGTGCAAGATTCCTGACTTTTAACATTTAACTTTCCTAAGCCTCCTACTATTGCTATAACAGCACTGGGCACCAGAGATGAACAGATGTCCCTGGGGTTCAACACTGCTATGGGTGAAAGAATAGAAAATATGTCAGATGATATACTTCCATTATTTGAATATCATGTCATTGCACCTGCCCATATACGGGTGCACTGCTGGTGGGAAATCCAATGGGCATGTAACTAGGTGGGTACATAACTGAGCGTGCCTTCCCCTCCACCCCACCCCCGCCATTTTCCACCCAGAAATCAATGGAGTGAAGGTAAAGATCCCAGCCAGAATGTCCAAGTCTGAAGCCCCAAAATTTCAAAGGTCACTGAGGATTCAATCTCTCCAAATCACCACATAAATAGATGTCTAGGACAGATACACTACTGACTATGTCGAAACAGCCATGGAAATGGGTATCTTGGATTTTTGCCCTTGAAGACATAGATAAAATGGACACCTCCAATGGATAATGCTTCCAGGATGCCAAGAAAATGAACCACAAAAATTGGGATGGGGCATTTTGGGTACTTTACAGTCATCGGAAATTCAGGTCTTTGAAAGCTGAATTCAAAGTCAGAATTTTAATGTTGTTATTTATATGCAGCAAAATTTGCAACTGAAAATTTTTTTTTTTTAATGAGATACTTAATTGTTTTTGTAGCCCAACATAAGCGGCTTATGTTCCCTTGGTAGCTCAGTGAGTTCATCCAGTGAGTCGTGGAGCCACACAGACCATGAAGGATCAAGGTTTGATCCTCAGTCTGTGCCAAGTTAGCCAATCTCAGCCAGGGTGGCGGTAGGGACACTACAATTAGCTTCAGCTCCCCTGTTTCAGGGGAAAATCAGTCAGGATTCCTACTCCTGATCATTATTCATTGGACTCTGCTGGAAGCGTGCACATTGGCCGAGTACAAAATCGGGCTTGGTTCTGATTCTCCACTTCGATCATGTTGTCGTTCAATATAAAATCAAGGCTCACTTGGGTGAGATATTAGTGGGTGCGTGACATTTGTTGAACCCAACCCCAGTAACTGGTCAATGCCGTCAGGAAGAGAGAAAATTGGCAGAGGAAAACAAACACACACCGCTTTATCATATCAGCCCACTGTGGTGCAACTTATTCCCATCAGTATTTCTGTACACAAAGGTTAAAACATTTAACACTAACCTAGTCAAAGTACATATTTGGGTCAGCAGCCTATGTGAAACCTGTAAAGAGGTGACAAGGCTGAAAACCTCAGTAAGAATCACTGATCTGTGCTGTCAGGGTGAGCAGAGGCAGGTTTCTCCCTCAAAGAAGTGGAGTCACCCTGGGCCTGTTCTTGTGCTCCTCCAAGCAGACAGTCACAAAGCAACACCGGCAAAGGCCTCAGTGCAGATTGCGTACAGGACATCTCTCCCAGCACGCATGACCCAGTTAGATCTACAAAAGGCGAAAATGGAGAAAAATGTCTTAAAAAATTTAAAAACAAAATAAAAAGAACTCATAATATACATCTGGTTTGGTTGAGTGCATACGTGCCAATTAGAAGTTATTCAAAAGTTCTTCAACAGCTTTGAAAAAGCTGACATTTCCCTCAAAAAATCTGACTGCTAAAGAACAGCCCAGAGCATCAGCGTATACATGAAAGCAAGTAGATGTGATTAGGCCCCCGCCTGTCGACTTCAAATCCGGTGAAGATAAAATGTTGCGGGGCGGGAATGGTGTGGTCTCGGGCCAGTAAGTGGACTCGGACGATTTTGGGGGCCAGTTAAAATCAACTCCTCAGTACCCATCCAACTCCCCACTCTTTCACAACTCTCCAACAGCTCATACTCACACAATTCTCTCTCTTCCCTTCAAGTCAACCCAGCACTCCTCCTCTTCTCCAGCCCAGTTCAAGTAGCTACTCTTCTTTTAAACCCCATTCAAGTTGGCACTCCTTTCTCTTTCCAATCTCCTTAGTTCAAACTGGCACTCTTCTTCCTCCTCTCCAGTTCATGATGCCACTTTTCTTTCCTTGCTAAAACAGTCCAAGCTCTGTCCTCCCCATCCATTCAAGCTGGCACTCTCCTTTGCCCCATCCCAAAAAGCCGTTCTCAGCTTTTGCTCTCTTACCCCCCCCAGCACTGCTTCCAGCTTCTGCCACTCCCTCTCTACTGCACTGCCCACCATTTTCCCCTGAATTCTCTCCTTCACTGTTCTTCATTTCCCTCACCTTTATCTTTGCTATCCTCCAACTCCCCCAACATGTCTCCTTCATTGTCATCTATTTCACTTTCCTTTCCCTCCATGCTGGAAATATTATATTATACTGAATATTATAGACTGGAATGCCTATTCTCACAAGAATTACTGCCTAGAGTATGCAACAGGATTCTCACAGCAGTGGCAATGAGGAAAGAGGGGCCTGGTCCATGCTGATTTTTGTCAGCAAATGCTGAAACGTGGACCAGACCCCAAAAAGCTGACCATCAATGCTGAACGCTGACATTTGGTATGTATGCGCGTCGTTGACATAACTCAACCAGTCATAGCTACTAAAAATATAAATAGCTCTAAGAGCATGACTCGAGGTTATATGGATATATACAGATGACCAAATACTCTGTGGGACAGAATGGTTCAATGGTTGCTGGCATCCTGGTCGAGTCATCTGTGGAATGCATCTGGTCAGATAAAGTTACAATAACATTCTGCAGTTTTGCTCCATTACTCTTGGGGATCAGGATGAAATTTTCAGAGACCTGTTAATATCCTTAGAAGTCTATCTGTGGTTTGTCGACTCCCTCAGGTGATTGAGTGGGTTGGATAGGATCCATGACAGGACAAATTGTAGGTGGTCTGCAGAGGCAACGGGCTCGATAGGTTGAGTAAACTTTTCTTGTTCCGTACTTGGTGTTCTTTAAAGTCTCAAAGTTAGGTTGCTGGCTAAGCAGCACGTTGGGTTGTGCATGGCTGTTGATACAACAACCATCAGCCAGCCAGAGCCAGACTCTTGTTACACAAGCCAAACAATTTGATTTTGGGTTACCCAAAAGGGAAAGACACCTTACGAAAACCCAAGTCAGCCCCCTTGCGTACAATGGAAAGAAGTTCACTTAATTTATGAAAAGGATGTTCCTGCAGTATTTTGCCACACGAACACATTTTTATTCTGCTTTGACAATCTTCTTTTCCTCTCCTCCCCTGAAAGTATTGACTCCTGGCTGGGGTACCATTCCACAGGCACCCTCTAGTCCCTAGTCCAAGTGGTTATCCTTCATGGATGAGTCCAGATAGTGTGCTACTGGGTCTTGGGGGAGGGGGCATCAGAGAGTACTTGTTTGCAGAAGAGCAGAATAGTACCCAACGGAATGCAGTGATAAGAGTCTGAATCATACCATTGCTATTGTAAAAAAAAAAATTGTGGGGGGGGGGGGCGGTGGGGGAAGGTTAGTTTTTCTGCTCATCCAAATGAAGATCAGTGCTGGGTGATAGAATATATCCCAGTTTTTGGATCAGTAGCAGTATCTCTCTATTCCCACATTAGGAAGAGCTCAATGCTTAGTGAAACTACCTAAACTCTTCCCAAATCTTTGAATAATAACTATCACAGAATAGCACAAAAAAACTAAACTTTTAAAAATGTTGTATCACCTAATAATTCCCACCCCACTCCTCCATATTGGTTAATGATTCCACCATCACGTGTTGGCTTCTTGCCCAAATGATCACTCTTCATGCATGAATCTAAACATCGAGGGTATGAGGGCTGCTCAGCTCTGAGAGGCCTTACAGTTAAGCCTGAGTAAGTCCTCACCCAAGGTGCACTCATGCTCATTTTACAGTGCTGGTCACTGAATGGTCATCGGCAGCCCGAATTCCTGATTGATATTTTCCCCCTCCACAGCCCACTGGAGACCAATTCTGAGTAACAAAATTATGGGCAATATTACACAGTGCATTTGTCTACTGAGCCACCAAGGGAGTACTAAAAGTCAGACAGATGAAACGAAAGTTAGAAGTTAACAGTTACCTTGCCATCAGTTATGTATCTGCATGTAATTTTAAGAAATTTCTCAGTGAAGGCCTCCTCTTCCTCGGAGGTGGACGACACCACTCTTGCAGGCCGAATGCAGCTGTGTGCTGGTGAGGAGGTTGAATCTTTGTGGTGAACACTTTCTACATCCTGAAATCACACAAATTCCATTGATTAATATCTAATCTTGGGAGTAGGCAGATATACAATATGCAAATCCAATTTTATACCAATCAAAGAATCTAACTGGATTTGAAGTGGCACCAAGGGGCCAGAAGTGGAAAGAAAAGTTAAATTGAGAGAGAATCTGGTCATAAATACGAGACTCTTAAGTTGTTCTTTTTTTTAATTTTCCTCCAATTTTCTCCAGTCCTCACTTGAAAGCAGTAATTCATGCCGGGCTCTAATCGCAAAGGCACTGGTCGACTCTAGCATCTCGCCCATAGGATAGGGGAGGGCAGGACGGGACAGGGAAGGGAGGGCAGGACGGGACAGGGAAGGGAGGGCAGGACGGGACAGGGAAGGGAGGGCAGGACGGGACAGGGAAGGGAGGGCAGGACGGGACAGGGAAGGGAGGGCAGGACGGGACAGGGAAGGGAGGGCAGGACGGGACAGGGAAGGGAGGGCAGGACGGGACAGGGAAGGGAGGGCAGGACGGGACAGGGAAGGGAGGGCAGGACGGGACAGGGAAGGGAGGGCAGGACGGGACAGGGAAGGGAGGGCAGGACGGGACAGGACAGGGCAGGGCAGGACGGGACAGGACAGGGCAGGGCAGGGAAGGGAGGGTAGGACAGGACAGGGAAGGGAAGGGAGGGTAGGCCAGGACAGGACAGGGAAGGGAGGGCAGGACAGGACAGAGAAGGGAGGGCAGGACAGGACAGAGAAGGGAGGGCAGGACAGGACAGAGAAGGGAGGGCAGGACAGGACAGAGAAGGGAGGGCAGGACAGGACAGAGAAGGGAGGGCAGGACGGGACAGAGAAGGGAGGGCAGGACGGGACAGAGAAGGGAGGGCAGGACGGGACAGAGAAGGGAGGGCAGGACGGGACAGAGAAGGGAGGGCAGGACGGGACAGAGAAGGGAGGGCAGGACGGGACAGAGAAGGGAGGGCAGGACGGGACAGAGAAGGGAGGGCAGGACGGGACAGAGAAGGGAGGGCAGGACGGGACAGAGAAGGGAGGGCAGGACGGGACAGAGATGGGAGGGCAGGACGGGACAGAGAAGGGAGGGCAGGACGGGACAGAGAAGGGAGGGCAGGACGGGACAGAGAAGGGAGGGCAGGACGGGACAGAGAAGGGAGGGCAGGACGGGACAGAGAAGGGAGGGCAGGACGGGACAGAGAAGGGAGGGCAGGACGGGACAGAGAAGGGAGGGCAGGACGGGACAGAGAAGGGAGGGCAGGACGGGACAGAGAAGGGAGGGCAGGACGGGACAGAGAAGGGAGGGCAGGACTGGACAGAGAAGGGAGGGCAGGACAGGACAGAGAAGGGAGGGCAGGACGGGACAGAGAAGGGAGGGCAGGACAGGACAGAGAAGGGAGGGCAGGACAGGACAGAGAAGGGAGGGTAGGACAGGACAGGGAAGGGAGGGTAGGACAGGACAGGGAAGGGAGGGCAGGACAGGTCAGAGAAGGGAGGGCAGGACAGGACAGAGAAGGGAGGGTAGGACAGGACAGAGAAGGGAGGGTAGGACAGGACAGAGAAGGGAGGGCAGGACAGGACAGAGAAGGGAGGGCAGGACAGGACAGAGAAGGGAGGGTAGGACAGGACAGGGAAGGGAGGGTAGGACAGGACAGGGAAGGGAGGGTAGGACAGGACAGGGAAGGGAGGGCAGGACAGGACAGGGAAGGGAGGGTAGGACAGGACAGGGAAGGGAGGGTAGGACAGGACAGGGAAGGGAGGGTAGGACAGGACAGGGAAGGGAGGGTAGGACAGGACAGGGAAGGGAGGGTAGGACAGGACAGGGAAGGGAGGGTAGGACAGGACAGGGAAGGGAGGGTAGGACAGGACAGGGAAGGGAGGGTAGGACAGGGCAGGGAAGGGAGGGTAGGACAGGACAGGGAAGGGAGGGTAGGACAGGACAGGGAAGGGAGGGTAGGACAGGACAGGGAAGGGAGGGTAGGACAGGACAGGGAAGGGAGGGTAGGACAGGACAGGGAAGGGAGGGTAGGACAGGACAGGGAAGGGAGGGTAGGACAGGACAGGGAAGGGAGGGTAGGACAGGACAGGGAAGGGAGGGTAGGACAGGACAGAGAAGGGAGGGCAGGACAGGACAGAGAAGGGAGGGCAGGACGGGACAGAGAAGGGAGGGCAGGACAGGACAGAGAAGGGAGGGCAGGACAGGACAGAGAAGGGAGGGCAGGACGGGACAGAGAAGGGAGGGCAGGACGGGACAGAGAAGGGAGGGCAGGACGGGACAGAGAAGGGAGGGCAGGACGGGACAGAGAAGGGAGGGCAGGACGGGACAGAGAAGGGAGGGCAGGACGGGACAGAGAAGGGAGGGCAGGACGGGACAGAGAAGGGAGGGCAGGACGGGACAGAGAAGGGAGGGCAGGACGGGACAGAGATGGGAGGGCAGGACGGGACAGAGAAGGGAGGGCAGGACGGGACAGAGAAGGGAGGGCAGGACGGGACAGAGAAGGGAGGGCAGGACGGGACAGAGAAGGGAGGGCAGGACGGGACAGAGAAGGGAGGGCAGGACGGGACAGAGAAGGGAGGGCAGGACGGGACAGAGAAGGGAGGGCAGGACGGGACAGAGAAGGGAGGGCAGGACGGGACAGAGAAGGGAGGGCAGGACGGGACAGAGAAGGGAGGGCAGGACGGGACAGAGAAGGGAGGGCAGGACTGGACAGAGAAGGGAGGGCAGGACAGGACAGAGAAGGGAGGGCAGGACGGGACAGAGAAGGGAGGGCAGGACAGGACAGAGAAGGGAGGGCAGGACAGGACAGAGAAGGGAGGGTAGGACAGGACAGGGAAGGGAGGGTAGGACAGGACAGGGAAGGGAGGGCAGGACAGGTCAGAGAAGGGAGGGCAGGACAGGACAGAGAAGGGAGGGTAGGACAGGACAGAGAAGGGAGGGTAGGACAGGACAGAGAAGGGAGGGCAGGACAGGACAGAGAAGGGAGGGCAGGACAGGACAGAGAAGGGAGGGTAGGACAGGACAGGGAAGGGAGGGTAGGACAGGACAGGGAAGGGAGGGTAGGACAGGACAGGGAAGGGAGGGCAGGACAGGACAGGGAAGGGAGGGTAGGACAGGACAGGGAAGGGAAGGGAGGGTAGGACAGGACAGGGAAGGGAGGGTAGGACAGGACAGGGAAGGGAGGGTAGGACAGGACAGGGAAGGGAGGGTAGGACAGGACAGGGAAGGGTGGGTAGGACAGGACAGGGAAGGGAGGGTAGGACAGGACAGGGAAGGGTGGGTAGGACAGGACAGGGAAGGGAGGGTAGGACAGGACAGGGAAGGGAGGGTAGGACAGGACAGGGAAGGGAGGGTAGGACAGGACAGGGAAGGGAGGGTAGGACAGGACAGGGAAGGGTGGGTAGGACAGGACAGGGAAGGGAGGGTAGGACAGGACAGGACAGGGAAGGGAGGGTAGGACAGGACAGGACAGGGAAGGGAGGGTAGGACAGGACAGGACAGGGAAGGGAAGGGAGGGTAGGACAGGACAGGGAAGGGAAGGGAGGGTAGGACAGGACAGGGAAGGGAGGGTAGGACAGGACAGGACAGGGAAGGGAGGGTAGGACAGGACAGGGAAGGGAGGGCAGGACAGGACAGAGAAGGGAGGGTAGGACAGGACAGGGAAGGGAGGGCAGGACGGGACAGGGAAGGGAGGGCAGGACGGGACAGGGAAGGGAGGGTAGGACAGGACAGGGAAGGGAGGGTAGGACAGGACAGGGAAGGGAGGGTAGGACAGGACAGGGAAGGGAGGGCAGGACGGGACAGGGAAGGGAGGGTAGGACAGGACAGAGAAGGGAGGGTAGGACAGGACAGGATAGGGAGGGCAGGACAGGACAGAGAAGGGAGGGTAGGACAGGACAGGATAGGGAGGGCAGGACAGGACAGAGAAGGGAGGGCAGGACAGGACAGAGAAGGGAGGGCAGGACAGGACAGAGAAGGGAGGGCAGGACAGGACAGAGAAGGGAGGGCAGGACAGGACAGAGAAGGGAGGGCAGGACAGGACAGAGAAGGGAGGGCAGGACAGGACAGAGAAGGGAGGGCAGGACAGGACAGAGAAGGGAGGGCAGGACAGGACAGAGAAGGGAGGGCAGGACAGGACAGAGAAGGGAGGGCAGGACAGGACAGAGAAGGGAGGGCAGGACGGGACAGAGAAGGGAGGGCAGGACGGGACAGAGAAGGGAGGGCAGGACAGGACAGAGAAGGGAGGGCAGGACAGGACAGAGAAGGGAGGGCAGGACAGGACAGAGAAGGGAGGGCAGGACAGGACAGAGAAGGGAGGGCAGGACAGGACAGAGAAGGGAGGGCAGGACAGGACAGAGAAGGGAGGGCAGGACAGGACAGAGAAGGGAGGGCAGGACGGGACAGAGAAGGGAGGGCAGGACAGGACAGGATAGGGAGGACAGGGGAGCAGATAGGGAAGGGACAGTCAGATTTAAAGCCATGACTCCCCGAAGTTGGACTGTACTGTCTGAGAGCAAGAAGGTGGAGGCTTTTTCACATATGGAGGCATCTGGGATGTATTAGCATTTTTTTTGTTTGCTTATAGAAAACTGGAGATGAACCTGTTCAGCTCTCAGAATGACTGGGCCAGGACTGAAGATCCTGACTGGCAGCATCTGAAACAGGTACATTCATTTCTATTGTGCTTACTCTCCCCATGAGCGATATGAGCAGATTTTTCTAGATGTCTCTAACCTCTTGTAACCTGGACAATATTTGAGGGCAGGGGTTGGGGGGTTACTATTACCCCGAGGTATTTGAAGCCCAACCCTGACCATGCAAAGGGGAAGGACTAAGGATGTGTGGGGAGGCATCTTGCATTAGGGACATGTTCAGGGTTTTGGAATGGTTATCCAAAGAGATGGCTGTACTCCATCATCTATTGAAAAATATTGGGTAGTGATGTGGTAGGGATAGTTATGTAGACTAAGATTGTTTGCATAAGGCAAATATTTTGCACGTGGTTCTTCCAACGATGACTTCACACATGCACGTGTAATTGTTTGCTGTTAGGACCCTAATGGCTGAGGCAAAGAGGAGAGCAGATGAAGGGCACTTTGTCTAGTCTTCTGGTGGACCAGGAATGAGGAAGAGCTGATATCATTCATACACATGCTGGACGTAGGGTTCGAGTACAGGCTTCACTTCCTGAACACTAGGCCAATGCCGTACAGCCTGGAGTAGCAAGCAGGAATTCCAGCCACCCGGTGAAACGCTTTCTGTGCTTCTAGGGAGAATACCAGGGCAGGGTATTGCAGTGGGAAGTTTTCATGTGTTAATCTAGACGGTGTTAACAGATTATTCTACCAAGGGGGGTAACATAGTTAGTTCAGTCCAATCTTGTCCTCTTCTGACAGCCACGCGCTCACGGCCCAGGAAGGCAGAGGCCAGTTGCAGCGCCCCGACCGTTGCACTGGCTAAGAAATATAACCCAGTGCAAATCAACACTCAAGCTTGGGCCTTCCTTGGCTGCATTACTCAATAGGGCCGATTCTACCTCTAATGGCCATGTGTGAACAGTGGTCCTAAAACTGGAGTAGTGTACTTAGTGGCCCGTTCCCACATGGGAGAGGGGGAGGAAAAAGGGGGAAGGGGAAGGGGGAGGGTAGGGGGTCAGAGAGATCGCGGCGAGAGATCGAGGAGATGGCAAGAGGGAGAAACACAGGGAGAAAGAGGGGGAGAGAGGGATCTCGAGGAGAGAGCTCGGGATTGGGGGGGAAAGAGCAGAATATCTGGGGGGCGTGGGGTGGGTGAGAGCGGGATGTTTGAGGGAGAGAGCGAGATCTCAGGGGGAGATGTAGATCCTGGAGAGCTAGAGATCGATCAATTTCGGAGAGAGCGAGATCTGAGAGAGCGCGAGATCTGAGAGAGAGCGAGATCTGAGAGAGAGCGAGATCTGAGAGAGAGCGAGATCTGAGAGAGAGCGAGATCTGAGAGAGAGCGAGCTCAAAGAGAGAGAGAGCGAGAGCGAGCTCAAAGAGAGAAAGAGAGAGAGAGAGAGAGAGACTGTGAGAGACTGTGAGGGATAAGTGGTAATCTGGAAATTAGTACCTGTCCCTGTTTCGTGCATTGTATAATGTAAGGCCTGAATGTGGGTGACTAATCTGCACGGATATGTGTGAAGCAGAAGGAGCAGAGAAACCTAAGGACAGAACCAGTACCTATGAATGCCTGCTGCATTATATAATGTAAAGATTCAATGTGGGGGAATAAACCACACTCAATTAGCGATCTGCTCTATGTGTATAATTGATTCCTGGTTCCTGGGTCTGTATCAGCTGGTTACAATACACAAGTTAACACCTTCAGAAGCAAATCTAAATTATTTGTTCAGTGATAACTATGCAAAAAGGGATAGCGTGTTGAACGTCAGCAATTCTGTTGCCTTAGATCATATCTTTCAAACTTTACAGTTTAACTGGAGTGATTAAACACATATACAGATAAGCCCCACTGTTGGCTGCTGTGCACAAAGTTCATTGATTGCTTCACTGGTGAAAGGGACAACATGGCCTTAATCCCTAAAAGTAGGGTAATCTCTTTCATGTTAATAAAATTACAAGTGGTTGGGTTTAGTAAAACATGAAAGCTGAATATAAAAGGTGCGTTTTAGGGGAGACATAGTGGCATAGCGGCAAGCAGTCTTAGTATCAAATGCTTCCAGGGCAGACATGAACATGGATTAGATGCACAGTGAAGCTGCTTCCACTGAGCCCCAACAATAGGGTAGATTTGAGGTCATTTGCATCAAGTGTGCAGTAGCAGAACAGGTACAGGGGAAATTGTAAAGTTGGGCAAGACGTTTTTTTTTGCACTTGGTTCATTCTGCCCATGATTTTCTGTCTGGCTATAATTTGTACGCTCGAATATTTGTACACATTTCATGTCATACTCTCACTAAGGCCCAAGAAGACAGGCAAAAACATTTGAATGAATACTTGAGGCAATTTCATGCCTTTTACGCATTTATTTTACCATTCAAAAAAGCTCCATGTACATTAGAGCTCTCAAAGGGATCGTTTTTTTGTTGCAAATATTACAGGCATCTAGTGCAAGCTGGAATGTCAGGTGGAGGTAAAGTTTTTGATGGGGGTCGGTTTGGATATGCCCCAAATATAGTATTTCATGTTGAGGTGGCACAAGATGAAAGAAGGCATGCAGCAGAGGTCAGCAGCCACCTAAGATGCACTGACACACCTGCAATTGTGCCAAAAATATCTGCAGACCATTGCATACTTACCTGCCAATGACTAGGATAACGCCATCCACAGACTCCGAGTCAGCAGGGAACCAGCTGCACAGCTTTACCATATGCTGCAAGGATATCTGCAGCCAACTTGCAACATAGGCATGGTATCGCCAGTCGCTCTGAAAGTCACTTTAGCCCCTACTTTTTATGCCTTAGACTAATTGCCACTATGCTGCACTGCTACCCTATGCCACATACAGTAATCCATCTTGCATCCACCTCTTGCATATCATATATGGTACAGCACAGGAGGAGGCCATTCGGCCCATCGTGCCTGTGCCGGATCTTTGAAAGAGCTATCCAATTAGTCCCACTCCACTTCGCTTTCCTCATTGCCCTGTAATTTTTTTCCCTTCAAGTATTTATCCAATTCCCTTTTGAAAGTTATTATTGAATCTGCTTCCACCACCCTTTCAGGCAGCGCATTCCAGATCATAACAACTCGCTGTGTAAAAAAATGTTTCCTCATGCCACCTTTGGTTCTTTTGCCGATCACCTTAAATCTGTGTCCTCTGGTTACTGACCCTTCTACCACTGGAAACAGTTTCTCCTTATTTACTCCATCAAAACCCTTCATGATTTTGAACACCTCGATCAAATCTCCTCTCAACCTTTTCTGCTCTAAGGAGACCAACCGCAGCTTCTCCAGTCTCTCCACATAACTCAAGTCCCTCATCCATGGCACCATTCGAGTAATTCTCTTCTGCACCTTCTCTAAGGCCTTGACATCCTTCCTAAAGTATGGTGCCCAGAATTGAACACAATACTCCAGCTGAGATCTAACCAATGTTTTATAAAGATTTAGTATAACTTCCTTGCTATTCTACTCTATGCCTCTATCAGCAAGTTGTATTGATCTGGAATGCACTGCCTGAAAGCGACTAATTGGATAGCTCTTTCAAAGAGCCGGCACAGGCACGATGGGCTGAATGGCCTCCTCCTGTGCTGTACCTACTATATGATATGATACATCATCCCTTTCCAGTGCCATAATAGTTTCTTTTATCAATACTGTCACCACCCCCCTCTTTCTTTCCTTCCCTATCTTTCCTGAATACCTTGTAGCCAAGAATATTAAGATCCCAACCCTCCAATGGGGTATGGTAGCATGTTGGTTATATTACTGGACTAATAATCCAGAGAAAAGGAGTTCAAATCCCACCATGGCAGTTTGTGAATTTGAATTCAGTTAAAAAAAAACTAAATAAATCTGAATTAAAAAGCTGGTTATCAGTAAAAGTGACCATGAAGTTGTCAGATTGTTGTGGACATCCAACTGGTTCACCAATATCCTTTAGGGAAGGAAACCCGGTCTGGCTTATATGTGATCCCAGTCCTACACCAATGTTGTTGACTCTTAACTGCCCTGTGAAACGGCCTGGCAAGCCACTCAATTGTATCAAACCACTACAAAAAAGAAGTTTAAAGCCGGAGCAACCACTCCACTGCAACCTAGGCATCAGCAACGGCAAAGGCACACCCAGCCCAGTCGACCGTGCAAAGTCCTCCTCACTAACATCTGGGGACTGGTGCCAAAGCTGGGAGAGCTGTCCCACAGACTAGTCAAGCAGCAGTCTGACATAGACATACTCACAAAATCATACCTTTCAGCCAATGTCCCAGACTCCTCTATCACCATCCCTTGGTATGTCCTCTGTCCTACCACCAGGACAGACCCACCAGAGGTGGCGGTACAGTGGTATACAGTCTGGTGGGAGAGACCTTGGGAGTTTTCAACGTTGACTCCGGACCCCATGAAGTCTCATGGCTTTAGGTCAAACATGGGCAAGGAAACCTCCTCCTTCAGCTGATGAATCAGTACTCCTCCATGTTGAGCACCACTTGGAGGAAACACTGAGGGTAGCAAGGGGGCAAAATATACTCTGGGTGGAGGACATCAATGTCCATCACCAAGAGTGGCTCTGTAGCACCACTACTGACTGAGCTGGCTGAGTTCTGGAGGACCTAGTTTCCAGACTGGGCTTGCAACAGGAGGTGAGAGAACCAACACGAGGGAATAACATACTTGACCTTGTCCTCACCAATCTACCTGTCGCAGATGCATCTGTCCATGACTGTATTGGTAAGAGTAACCACTGCACAGGCCCATCTTCATATTGAGGACACCCTCCATCGTGTCGTGTGGCACTACCACTGTGCTAAATGGGATCGATTCAGAACAGATCTAGCAGTGCAAAACTGGGCATCCCTGAGATGCTGTGGGCCATCAGCAGCAGCAGAACTGAATTCCACCATAATCTGTAACCTCATGGCCTGGCATCTCCCTCACTTCTGTCACCATCAAGCTAGATAAATAACCCTGGTTCAATGAGGAGTGTAGCAGTGCATGCCAGGAGCAGCACCAGGCATCTCTGAAAATGAGGTGCCAACCTGGTGAAGCTACAACACAGGACTACAGGCATGCTCAACAACAGAAGCAGCATGTTATAGACAGAGCTAAACAATCCCACAACCAAAGGATCAGGTCAAAGCTCTGCAGTCCTGCCACATCCAGATGTGAATAGTGGTGGGCAATTAAGTCACTAACGGGAGGAGGAGGCTCCATGAACATCCCCATCCTCAATGATGGCAGCGCCCAGCACGTGAGTGCAAAAGACACCGACTCCATCCCGCTGCCTGAGGCTGAACCAGACCTTTCACAACCTTGGCATCCTTTCTGACCCTGAGCTGAGCTTCCGACCACATATCCACTCCATCACCAAGACCGTCTACTTCCACCTCTGTAACATCACCCGTCTCCGCTGCTGCCTCAGCTCATCTGCTGCTAAAACCCTCATCCATGCCTTTGTTATCTCTAGGCTCGACTATTCCAATGCTCTCCTGGCCGGCCTCCCATCTTCCACCGACCATTAACTTGAGCTCATCCACAACACTGCTGCCCGTATCCTAACTCGCACCAAGTCCCTTTCATCCATCACCCCTGTGCTCGCTGACCTACACTGGCTCCCGGTCCGGCAACCTCTCAATTTTAAAATTTTCATCCTTGTTTTCAAATCCCACCATGGCCTTGCCCCTCCCTATGCTGTAAGCTCCTACAACCCTCCGTGATCTTTGCATTCTTCTAATTCTTGCCTCTTGCACATCCCCGAATTTAATCGCTCCACCATTGGCGGCTGTGCCTTCAGCAGCCTAGGCCCTAAGCTCTGGAATTCCTTCCCTAAACTTCTCCACCTCTCTCTCCTCCTTTAAGACGCTCCTTAAAACTTATCTTTGACCAAGCTTTTGGTCACCTGTCCTAATATCTCCTTATGTGGCTCGGTGTCAAATTTTGTTTGCTAATCGCTCCTGTGAAGTGCCTTGGGACATTTTACTACATTAAAAGGTGCTATGTAATGCAAGATGTTGTTGTTGATGATGATGCGTTCGCAACCATCTTCAATCAGAAGTGCCGAGTGGATAGAACAGTTTGGCTAGAGGTGCAGCTAGTTCTGGAGCACAGGTCTTCAGCACTACAGCCAGGATGTCGTCGGGGCTCATAGCCTTTCCTTTGTCCAGTGCACTCAGCCACTTCTTGATATCACGTGGAGTAAATCGAATTAGCTGTGGTGGTGGAGATATCGGGAGGAGGCAGAGAAGGATCATCTGACGAAGTGGAAAATTGCCCAGGTATATCCTGTCCACAAAAAGCAGGACAAGTCCAAATTGGCCAACTACCATCTTAATCAGCAAAGTGATGGAAGGGGTCGGCAACAGTTCTAACAAGCGGCACTTACTCACCAATAACCTGCTTGCCAATGGTCAGTTTGAGTTCCGCCAGGACCACTCGGCTCCACACCTCATTACAGCTTTGGTGTAAACATGGACAAAAGAGCTGAATTCCAGAGGTGAGGTGAGAGTGACTGCCCTTGACATCAAGGCAGCATTTGACCGAGTGTGGCATCAAGGAGCCCTAGTAAAATTTAAGTCAATGGGAATCGGGGGGAAAACTCTCCAGTGGCTGGAGTCATACCTAGCACAAAGGAAGATGGTTGTGATTGTTGGAGGCCAATCATCTCAGCCCCTGGACATCGCTGCAAAAGTTCCTCAAGGCAGCATCCTATGCCCAACTATTTTCAGCTGCTTCATCAATGACCTTTCCTCCATGATAAGGTCAGAAGTGGGACTGTTTGCTGATGATTACACAGTGTTCAGTTCCATTCGCAATTCCTCAGATAATGAAGCAGGAAATTGCCGGGATGAAGTAACGACCAAATTTCCGCTCAAACTCACTTGAGAAGCCGGACTGTAAAATTTCCCATGAATCAGCGCAATCAAGCAGCGTTATCGATTGTAATTGATTATTGACTGGGGCCTCAAGCTTCCTGAATTAAACAAATTTAAACTGAAAATTTGTTCAAATAATTGGCCTGTTTCTTCAGCTGCAGCAATCAGTGTTCCAATTGACTGCTGGTCACAGGTCTTGTGCACCAAGAGCAGATCAACTGACTCAATTTGAACTGAATAAAGCTGAATTTAAAGTAATTTAAAGTTGCATTACAATGAGAAACAGATCTGAGTGAGGCTTCAATTGACTGTTGGTCACTGCAGCTTCAGGTCATCAACCTTGGATTAATGTGATCACAGATCACTGTGCGCCCGAAATTATAGGAGCAATGTGATGAACACCCCCCAACGGGCGCAATCAGCAGAAGCTCACCATGGGCAGAGACTGCTTCGGACGAATTGATTTTTGACCAAGGACAAAAGGTCGCGGAAACTCGAGCGTAAATGGAGATAGGTGATAACTCACTTACATTTTAAATTTACAATCTTTTGCATTGATATCTGGGCAGAAACCAAGCGGAAGCTCCAGTCCCCAATCAGTGCAGTCCTGAGGGAGTACCACACTGTTGGAGGTGCTGTCTTTCGGATGAGATGTTAAACCCAGGCCCTGTCTGCCCTCTCAGTTGGACATAAAAGATCCCTTGGCACTTTTCAAAGAAGAGCAGGGGAGTTCTCCCGGTGTCCTGGCCAACATTTATCCCTCAATCGAAATCATTAAATCACATTATCTGGTCATTTATCTCATTGATGTTAATGCGATCTCGCTGTGCGCAAATGGCTGCCGTGCTTGCGTATATTACAACAGTGACTATGCCTGAAAGGTACTTCATTGGCTTTGGGATGTCTTGAGGTTGCGAGAGGCACTAAATGAATACAAGTTCTTTCTTTCTTATTCAAAGTTCTAATACATTCCATTGCACGTCTTTACTATTTTGGAAGCTATTACAACTTGGAATTATTGCCATACCTTTTTGGGCCCTGAAATTCCACAGGGGTTCTCCCAGTCTCCCACTGTAACTCCAGGTCTCTATCCTTTTTTGGGGGTTCCACCATTTCCTGTGGAATTTCAGGACCTTGCTGTTTTCAGTTATAGGACTGCAAAATACTGAAGAATATACATTAAGAAAAGGGCAAGCACAGTTCATCATTGGTCAGGGAGTGTAGCAACTCCAAAGGGCACAGTTAGCTTACTGTATAATAACCCTAACCCATAAATACTCCTTTAATCCTTAAGAACACTGTCATGGATTGCTGTACAAACATCCTTATTATAATCTCAAAGAGCACAGTCAAAGAAAATATGCAATGTAACCACAGCTCCATCCCACTTGTCCATTGCCCCTGTCCTCGCTGACCAACATTGTCCCCCTTTCGCGCAAATTCCTGATCTGTAAATCTCTCTACGGCCTTGCTCCACCCTATCTATGCACACTCCTCTGCCACCCAATCCGTCAGGGTCCTTGTTAGAGCCACAAAGGCAGCTGAGCCAGACTACCCCAGCCCATACCGAGACGCTGCAGTCTGCAGCTGGGCCCTTAAGGCCCACAGCTGCTAGAAGTCGCCCACTATGGCCATCTGAACTGTTCCCAATGGAAGCTCAACAGCTTTCTGTCTCCCAAGCTGCAGCCTCTGGGGATACACCTCATAGGAGCACTAGGATGGATAAACGGGCACACAAAACAGGCAGTAAGGAGTTTCACACGGGTGATTCTTAAATATTACTGTTAAATATTTGACACAGATGGAATTGAGCTGTTGGATAATTTGTTTTCTGGTACGGATTTGGTGTTGGTGTTTCTATTTGTAGTGAAGTGAGGGCAAGGCCAATAAGGCTGGACTGAAGGAAGGCAATGGGACGGTGCTGATAACAACTGTGGGACTGCTGGTGTATTGTGGATGGGAAGGATGGTGCATGTGGAGCGATTTTCAATGAACTGCTCCCAGAGCTCTGGCAGCTAGGGTCATCGACGTTGCTCATGCTCTTCACCTCCTCCCCCTGAAGTAAACACTAAAATATTTAATCGGGAACACTAAAGTATTTTATAAACATATAAATAGTAAAAGGATAGTCAAAGGAAGAGTCAAGCTGATTGGGGACCAAAAAGGTAATCTTCTTGCGGAGACAGGGAGCCCTTTGGAGTTGCTACACTCCCTGACCAATGAATACTTTGCATCTGTCTTTACTAAAGAGGATGCTGCCAATGTCACAGTAAAGGAGGAGAGGGGTAGAGAAATTGGATTGGATAGAAATAGATAAAGAGGAAGTACTTGAACGGCTGGTAGCGCTCAAAGTATAAAAGTCGCTGGGTCCAGATGGACTGCATCCTCGGTTACTGAGGGAAGCAAGGGTGCCAATTGCAGAGGCTCTGGCCACAATCTTCCAATCCTCCTGAGATATGGGGACAGTGCCAGACTGGAGGATTGCAAACATTACACCCCTGTTCAAAAAAGGGGAGAGGGATAAACCCAGCTATTATAGGTCAGTCAGCCTATCGACGGTGGTGGGGAAACCTTTAGAGACAATAATCCGGGACAAAGTTAATTGTCGCTTGGAAGAACATGGGTTAATAAATGACAGCCAACATGGATTTGTTAAAGGCAAATCATGTCGAACAAACTTGATTGAGTTCTTCAATGAAATAACAGAGAGGGTTGATGAAGGAAGTGTAGTTGATGTTGTGCACATGAACCTTCAGAAGGCATTTGATAAAGTGCCACATAATAGACTTGTTGGCAAAATTGAAGCCCATGGGATTAAAAGAGCTCTGGCAGCATGGATACGAAATTGTCTAAGAGACAGAAAGCAGAGAGTAGTGGTGTACGGTTGTTTATCACACTGGTGGGAAGTATACAATGATCTCCCCCAGGGGTCGATATTAGGACCACCGTTCTTTTTGATTGGGCTTGGGTATAGGAGGCATAATTTCAATGTTTGCAGATGACACAAAGCTTAGAAATGTATAAACAATGAGGATGATAGTAGCAGACTTCAGGAGCACATAGACAGATTGATGAAATGGGCACACACATTGCAGATGAAATTTAATGCAGCGAAGTGTGAAGTGATATATTTTGGAAGGAAAAATGAGAGGCAATATAAATTAAATCAATAGTAATAATTAATACAAATAGTACAGTAACTTTCAAAATGGAATTAGATATGTGCTTGAAAAGGAAAAATTTGCAGTGGTATAGGGAAAGAGCAGGGGAGTGGGACTCTTTCAAAGAGCCAGCACAGACACGATGGGCCGAATGGCCTCCTTCCGTACTGTACGATTCTATGGTGCATTTTGGTAGGAAGAATAAGGAGGCCACTTACTGCTTGGATAATAAGAGTCTAAAGGGGGTCGAGGAGCAAAGGGGTACAGATACATATATCACTAAAAGTAGTGATGCAGGTTAATAAGGCCATTAAAAAAAGCAAACCAAGCACTGGGGTTCATTTCTAGAGGGATTGAATTGAAAAGCAGAGTAATTATGCTAAACTTGTAGAGAACAGTGGTTAGGCCACGCTTGGAGTACTATGCACAGTTCTGGTCTCCATATTATAGAAAGGATATAGAGGCACTGGAGAAAGTACAAAAAAGATTCACAAGGATGATACCTGGAACTGAGAGGGTGTACTTATCAGGAAAGGCTGAAGGGACTGGGGCTCTTTTCTCTCGAAGAGAAGGCCGAGGGTTGACCTGATAGAGATCTTTAACATAATGAAAGGGTTTGATAAGGTAGACAGAGATGTTTCCACTTGTGGGGAGTCCATAAATATAAGATAGTTACTTACAAATCCAATAGGGAATTCAGGAGAAACTTCTTTATCCAAAAAACGTGGAACACGCTACCACAAGGTGTAGTTGAGGCAAATAGCATAGATAGATTGAAGGGGAAACTAGATAAGCACGAGGGAGAAAGGAATAGAAGGATATGCTGATAGGGTTAGATGAAGTAGGGTGGCAGAAGGCTCATGTGGAGCATAAATGCTGGCACAGACCAGTGGAGCCGAATGGCTTGTTTCTGTGCTGTGGACTCGATGTAATTCTATGTAACATTATGATTCCTGCTGCACTTGTTGCTATGCAGGTGGTGGCAAGAGCTGATCCCCCATGATGGCAAAGTTGTGGAGCTCACAGCAGGTGACAACAAATTTGGATACCTGCTCTGGGGTGTGCTGCAAAGTTCCTCTTGAACTTTCCAGGCAGCGAAAGTGTTGTTTGAGGTCGCTGACTGACTGCTCGATAACGTTCCTGGTGGCGGAATGGATCTCATTGTTAGGCCTGCTCTGCACACGTGCCTGGGTTCCTGACAGGATTCATGAGCCATGTTTGAAGGAGATAGCCCATGTGCCTCAGTAACCAGCAAGTGACCTGGCGGCCTGGCTGAAACAACGGCGGTACAGAGGACTTGCGCATGGTGAATGTATCATGACTGTTGCCAGGAAACCCAGCACAGACCTGCATGATGTGCTACCTGTGGTCGCAAAGCAGCTGGATGTTGAAGGAGTGGTATCCCTTTTCTTGATACAGGTTTTAGGGGTAATAGTAAGAATACGTTGGGTGGGGTTGGGAGAGAGAGAGAGAGAGAGAATATCAATCTGAAAGCCAGAGATGTGTCTGTGCAAAGGTAGATAGCTTGAGCAAGCTAAGGGTTAAATGCAGTTGGTGTAGATGTAATTAACTGTATTCTTGTAGGCAATAGACCTCAGATGGGAATTGTATCACATGACTTCAGAAGTGCACAAGTTTAAAATAGTTGAAACGAGGTTACCATGGATACAGAAGTATAGTGAGAAAGTGCAGAAAGAGAAATCTTGAAGAAAAAAGGGATGAGGCCTACTGTCTGTGGACAAAACTGATTTCTACTATTTTTCAGACAGAGAATGGTTACATCATATCCTGTGACCAAAAGTAGGGGTGTTATGAGGGGGTATAAAAAGCGAGAGCAACCTGGTGGAAGGGGGAAGATTGGACATAAGACACCAAGGTTCCATCCAGCGGCAGACTACATGTAAGTTACTGTGGTTGCATGGAACTTGCATGTTTACTATGATTGATGTATCAATATAAGATTCAGTAGGGGTCAGAAAATCTGCTAATCTTATATTTCTTAATAAAGTATTGAAGTTGCTGACACTAGACTCTTTGACCTATTAATTAGTAAGGCAAGGTATTAGTTAGAATTTTACAATTAACAAAGATGCCAGGCTGGTGATAGGGAGTTCGCAAGGCAATGTGAGTGCAGTCTATAGCACCTTGGACCATGGGGAAGCCTGCAATGCATGAGAAGCCTAGTGCTCTCTTGTTCTGTTTTGCTCTGTCCATGGAGAAGGAAAATGTAGGTATTGCTCCTGGTGTAGAGGGCCTTGGTGACCTCTCTGAAACAATGGTGGACTGCAAACTGATATGTCACTGATACCACCTGCAGCAGTTTGAAAGAAGCTTGTGGCATAAAAGTTAAGAGTCACGGTGACCTTGACAGCCAACAGTAGCGCAGTCCAAGCCCTGGTCCAAGGCTCGAGCTGTGGCTGCAGTAGGTGACGTAGCTCGGTGACGGCCTCCTTTGTGAAGCAACGGCATCTGAGGCATTGCTCCTCTAAGAAGTTCATATAGGTGAAATGCTCTCTGAAGCCCGCTTGTGCAGTGCCATCCTTCTTCTGAGCGTGTTCCTCCTGTCTTCCTTACCGCTCCTTCCCCTCCAGCCCAAAAGGTAGATCTACCAGACCACCTATGACTGCAGTACAACTGTTTAGCCGACAGCACCAGCAAAATCTTTTCAGCAGTCAGAATTAAATTTTCAGTCAGAAATCAGGCCAAAAAACACACAGAAGTTAACCTTATTGCATATTAATAAAGTCATCACACAACCAATATGGAGTCTCCCTCGGACGCTTACATTGGATGCTTTCGTTCTGACGATAGGTCTTCGACCTGAAACGTTAACTCTGTTCCTTTCTTCACAGATGCTGCCTCACTTGCTGAGCTTGTCCAGCATTTTCTGTTTTTATTTCAGAAGTTAACCAGTAGCTTCAAAAGACAAACCAGCAACTAACCTGTAAGTAGTGGATGAGCCCTTTAAATAACGCTGCTGAAGGGTCCTTCCTGCCTGTTAGCGCCACGAGTTTCTGGGCGAGTTTATCAAGAGGCAGGTCAGGCACTGGGGCAGCCCAATATGACGAAAGGGGCCTAAAAGCGTAGGGCCCTTATTTAAACATTTTAACCAGCGATTTAAATAGTTCTGGCCTGCGCCCTGCATACCTACCGAGCAGCCTGACATAAGCATCCAAGGAGACTCCATATTGGTTGTGTGATGACTTTATTGATATGCAATAAGTAAAGTAAATACAATCACTATCAATAGTACAGAGCAATAAGCAACATGGTATTACCCACTCCTCTGGGTAGAGTTGTAATCCCTGCCTCTTCCTAGTGTTTTTCCTTCTATCCTCTACAATGAGTTCTATCTTTCTCCCAGTTTCTATCCAGCCTCCCTTCCTGCCATGTTGTCTGTTCACCCTGTGATCCAGGTTCTCTGGCTCCACTATCACGTCTTTCTTGTATTGTTTACTTTACTTAGCGTGCAAACCCACTTAATTAATATGCAAACTTGCCTGAAGGTTGTGTAAGATTGTAATCTCACTATCTGCTCCCAGTTCCTCTTTATCAATAGCCTTCATGCTGTGATCAAATGGTCCTCTTATCAGTACCTCACACAATATGATCACAGGTTTCAGTTTATCACCCGAAACTCCAGCATCAGTATCACCCAAAACTTATTAACTTAATGTTGTATCAATCACCTGAAACTTATCACCCAAAGCTTATCAACCCCGTGTTTGCTCCAAACTGCTTACTAAAAAGTAGTTCTACCATCCACCATGCTTCTTGACACCAATCCAATATGGCAGGCGGCGTACTTTCAGCACTTCCTTCTATTTCTCATCTGCATGTTGTCCCTCGGTGACATCATCTGAAAACAAAACGTCAGGCTCCACATGTACGCTGATGACACCCAGCCACCCAGCTCTACCTCACCCCCATAGTCTTCGGTCCCCTTGCCAGCAACGCCCACATTTCATGAATGTATATAAAAAACCTCCTCCAGCCCTACAACTCTCCAAGATCTCTACGCTCCTCCAATTCTGGCCTCTTGCACATCCCTGATTTTCTTCGCTCTACCATTGGCAGCCATGCCTTCAGCTGCCTAAGCCCTAAGCGCTGGAATTCCCTTCCTAAACCTCTCCGCCCTCCTTTAAGACGCTCCTTAAAACCTCTCTCTTTGACCAAACTTTTGGTCACCTGTCCTAATATCTCATTATGTGGCTCAGTGTTAAATTTTGTTTGACAACGTGAAGCGTTTTGGGACATTTTACTGCATTAAAGATGCTATATAAATGCAAGTTATTGTTGTTGTAAAGAACTTGCGTGCCCTGCCCACCATTTTGGATGCTTAGGCCCCTGTTTTGTGCCTGAAAAACGGGCGCAGCCATCGAATTTCTTGGCCATTCTTTCCAAATCGTGACAGGGGTATAATCAGAGGAAAGGTTGACATCTCCCCTTAGGAGTGCTGGAGAAGTTTCTCAGTGAGGAGCTTAAAATTTTTTATACATCTCAGATGTTTCTAGATATTAAGTTGGACAGACCTCCTACGATACGTCTTAAGCTGTCGATTTGCTCAACCACTCCCTCACTTCCACTTTTGATGCCCTTATCCCCAGCAGAACCTTTACTCTCTCCCATCCTAGTTTTTCTCCCTCATTTGGACCCAATCTTTGCTACCTCAAATCCATGCTGACTTGAGCGTATCTGGTGCACAACTGGTTTAGCCATCAGTCCTTAGATCTATCTGGACTACATTAAATGCTATGGGACCTCGCGCTCTCTGCCAAAACCGCACACTACCCCAGGATCATCCTGGAAAGAAAGACACTACCAACCGTCTCCTTAAACCCCTCCCCCCATCTCCTCCACCCTCAACTCCAAAACAAGCTCATGGACATCTCGGTCACTAAGACTGAGACCTCTGTCCACTGCCTCTGCCGCATCCACCCCTTCTCCTTGTCCACCAAGCAAACCCTTCCCCAATCCCAGCCCTGAACCTGCTTCTATCTCTGAGGGTTTCAGCGGCAGATGGGCTGAGTCAGGGGCAGAGAAGGGCGATGTTCATAGAAGTGGAATTAGATGGCCTTTGTTATTGAAAGGATATGGGGACAGAAACTCTGTTCAGGGTCAAACAGGACACCGAGATTGCAAACAGTCTGGTTCAGCTCGAGACACTGGCCAGAGAGAAGGATAGAATTGGTGTCAAGGATACAAAGTTTGTGGTGGGGACCGAAGACAATGGCTTCTGTCTTACTAATTTTTAGATGGAGGAAACTGTGGTTCATCCAAGACAAGAAGCAATGGAAGAGTCGAGACAGATGGTGGAGAGGTAGAGCTGGATGTCATCAACATCCTTTGGTAACTGGCCCCATGTCTGCGGATGATGTTGTCCAGGTAGCATGAAGAGGAGGGGGCCAAGGATAGATCCTTGTTCGACTCTGGAGGTTACAGTGTGGATACAGGATCCATGAGACCCACCTATTGCTCCCCTCACCCCTAAACTGATCACACAACTTCCCTTGCTGGCTCCCATGTAAGCTGACATTGTATATGGCTCCCTCTCCTCGGGTACTGTCCCACTCCCTTTCAAAATGCAACAATGCTTGGTGGCAGTGAGTAAAGCAAATCAGATGTTGGGATGTTTTAAACTGTCAATATTGAGCTGAAATCCTGCTTTATAAATCATTGGTGCACCCACACTTGGAATAATGTGTACACTTTTGGTCGCCACAGTACAAAAGGGTATTGCAGCCATTGGAAGGATACAGAGCATCTGGAATGATTGAGAAGATGGAGGGATTGGATTATGAGGATTATGTAAATTGGGCACGGGTGAGAGAAAGTTGAAAGGTGATATAATTGCTGCTTTTAGGATTCTAAAGGGACTAGATAATGTAGACCATGACAGGCTATTTCATCTTATCCAGAACAGTATAACTAGAGGACATGGCTTACACTTGCAAGGGGGTAAATACAAAACCAATTTGCGGAAACAATAGCCCTGGTATTTATGGGGAGGCGGGGAGGGTGTGTGGGAGCGCCGCAAAAACCCGGCGAGGCTGGGGATGCGGAGGTTCTGCTGAATTTAACCTTGGTGACAGTCTCTGGCAATCGGGAGGGGCTAGGGGGTGAAAGATTGGGGCGGGGTGGGGGGGGGGGGGGGGGGGGGGAAGGTCAGTGATTGTGGCAGGGGGGGGAAGAGAGAGGAGAGAGAGTCTGCGATCAGCAGAGGGGAATCCGAAGGCTTCCTTGAGGGGCCAGGGGGAGCACTCCTGCTCCCCCTGGCCCACAAGGATTGCTGTAAAAGGCACTTGAGCCGGCAGCTCCCACCTCCCTTTTACTGCTGGGTTTCCCGAGCCCTGGGAAACCCGCGCGGCAACTGATAAATTTAAATCAGGCTCCCAACTGCATCGTAGGAGCCTGATTTAAATATGTTAATGAAGTGTCCCACCTCTCCACGGTGGGACACTCGCAGAACATGAAACCTGCCACCGTGAAAACGGCAATGGGTGTGTATGTGATGGGTTGGAGATGCCCCTCCCCCACCATCGGGTGGGGTGGGGGAAGGTTAATATCAGGGTAAATATTTCAGTGAGTGAGTGGTCAATCTATGGAACTGACTCCATAGGAAGACGGTGGGAGCAGTTAGTATCGATTCATTCAAATTAGATAGATTTCTTTCAGAAAATAAGACTTTGGGATACAGTGTATGAATAATTTGAGACATGACATGTGGTAAGTGTAGCATGCTTGGGAGGAACAGGTGACTTTGGACCTATGGTTCCTAAAGCTCTCCATCACTGGGGTTTTCCTGGTGTCATTTCTGGGTGTGTTGTAGACTAATTGATAAAGATTGATTGCTATGTATAGTCCACTATCGTTGTATCATGTGACAACGATGATAGTAGAAGGTGAACTAGATGGACCGTGGTTTTTTTTCAGTCTAGCAATTCCTGTGTTACTAAAACTGCTGTCACCCCGCCCCTGCCCTTGCAAACTATCGCCCCATCTCCAATCTCCCTTTCCTCTCCAAATCACACAGGCTACCTGGCTGCATGCATATCAGGCATCTATGACGCCACTTAAAGGCGAGGTGCACTCTGGCTGCAGGCATCGGGGAAACAGTTCTGGAAGCAGAGATATGGCTGAAGCATGCGCTGATGGAGCACTAAGGGTCTCTCGGATGCTGCCTTGGAGATCTTGGTGCAGACAGTGGATAAGAAGAGGGACATCCTCTCCCGCCCCCCCCCCCCCCCCCGCCCAAGGGTCAAGAAGCCGTCCAGGCATCAACTATACAGGCCATGAGAACAGATTACAGAGTATGTCAATACCAGGTGCCTAGCACCCAGGACATGGATGCAATGACAGAAGAAGTTCAATGACCGCACTAGAGTTGTTAAGGTAAGAATACTGCTCTCTTACTCTCTACTTGCACTTCCACCACAACAGTATCACTAATCACAATACTCCCCACCCTCGCTTCTCTTGCAGTAACGTTACTCACAATCTTTCCAAGCTCTCTTGTTTCGGGAACTATGCCGTTAGATTGGAAATTTGCTAATGGCACTTGGGAGACAAAAAAAACAGGTAACTGCAGACTTGTCAGTTTAACAGCTACTAGAATCTGTCATTAAAGGCCAAGTGACTGAGCACTTGAACAAATATAAGCTGATCAGAGAACGCCAATGTGGCTTTGTTAAGGGTAACTCATGTCTGACTAATCCAGTTGAATTTTTTGAGGAGGTCACTAATAAGGTAGATAAGGGAGTGTTTATGGATGTTATCTAAATGGACTTCCAGAAGGCATTCGACAAGATTCCAAACCAGATTGTTAGCAAAAATGTGAGCACGTGGAATTGGGGGTATCCTTTTGATTTGGGTTGGAAATTGGTTGGGAGGTAGGAGACAGAGAGTGGGGATAAAGAGTATGTACTCTGATTGGTGGAATGTGACAAGAGCAGCAGGTACATGGGAACACCACCACCTGCGTGTTCCCCTCCAAGTCACACACCATCCCAACTTGGAAATATATTGCCGTTCCTTCATCGTCGCTGGGTCAAAATCCTGGAACTCCCTTCCAAACAGCATTGTGGGAGAACCTTCACCACACAGACTGCAGCGGTTCAAGAAGGCAGCTCACCACCACCTTCTCAAGGGCAATAAATGCCAGCCTCGCCAGCGACGCCCACATCCCATGAATGAATAAAAAAAAGTGCTGTTCCCTCGGGATCTGTTCAGAGACCTCAACTTTTCACCATATTTATTAATGACTTGGATGAAGGAATATATAATTGTATATCCAAGTTTGCAGATGTCACTAAGTTAGGGGGAACAGTAAGTAGTGTAGATGGGAGCAGAAAGTTCAAAAGGGACATAGACAAATTAAACCCCAAGAACGGGTGGGTTGGGGGCGGGTGGGAGTTGAAAATAATTGTTTTTTTGGGTCGCAACTGCAAAATTTTCCGACTTTGATTCCCAGTGGGAAGCCTGTACTTTTACACGCCGACGTTAAATCCGGAAATAAAGCTGGGTTGCGGTCACGACCCAAAAAAACAACTGTTTTCTGCTCCGACCCAGCCCCAACACACCCGTTATTGGGGTTTAAAATCACCCCCATTAAGTGAGTGGGCAAAACTATGGCATATGAAGTTCAAAGTGGACAAGTGTGAGGTCATCCAATTTGCACCCAAGAACGATAAATCTAAGTATTTTCTAAATGGCAAGCAACTAGGAAACTGCAGAGGAGCAAAGAGATTTGTGAGTCCACGTATAGAATTCATTAAAAGCCAGTGGACAAAAAGCAATCAAAAAGGCTAATGGAATGTTGGCCTTTATCTCAAGGGGGCTGGAATACAAAGGGAAGGAAATTATGCTTCAGTTGTATACAATCTGCTCAGACCCTATTTAGAGGACTGCGTTCAGTTTTGGGCACCATACCTCAGGATGGATATATTGGCCTTGGAGGGAATGCAGCGGAGATTCACCAGAATGATACTGGGGCTTAAAGGGTTAAATTATGAGGACAGGTTGCTTAACTTGACTTGTATTCCCAGCAATATAGGAGATTGAGGGGTGATTTGATAGAGTGGTTTAAAATGTTAAAAGGATTTGATAGTTTCTCCGTATCTAGCCTATCTCCTCTGATGGAAGAATAGTGAACAAGGGGGCACAATTTTAAAATTAGAGCTAGGCCATTCAGGAGCAAAATCAGGAAGCACTTTTTCACACGAAGGGTAGTAGAAATTTGGAACACTCTCCCCAAAAGCTGTGGAGGCTAGGACAATTGGAGCTATCAAGACTGAGATCGATAGATTATTGTTCAATAAGGGTATCAAGGGATATGGAGCATAGGTAGGAAAATGAAGTCGAGCTGCAGATCAGCCATGATCTAATTGAATGGTGGAGCAGGCCCAACGGGCTGAATGACCTACTCCTGTTCCAATGTTCCTAAGTACAGAGGAGCTAGGGCAGGGCGATAGGGCGCCACAAGTGACTCTTCGTATGGGTGAGGTCGCTCACTAATTCTGTTGCAGAGGACTCAGATGCAGAGTTTGACGGTCCAGGCTACTGAAGGCAGCCATCAAATGGGCATCTACCAGGATTATGCTTGGTGCACCGGGCAGCCTGTCGGAGATCTTGTGCACAATTTTGCGGAGCATGGAGGAGTCCGACTCCAACTTGTCTCAAGGTTTCATGCAGAGCATGGAGATCACTCTATCCAGCAAGAGTCATGACAAATAACCTGCATGATGCACTGCCTGTGGTCGCAAACCAGCTGAACGCTGAGGGAGTGGATTGATAAAGATACCAGGCTGGTGATAGGGAGCACACAAGGCAATGTGCGTGCAGTCTTTGGCACTTTGCATCTTGGGGAAGCCTGCCAGGTGGGCAAAGCCTAGAGCCCTCTCGTCCTGCTTCGCCTAGTCCATAGGGAAGGAGATGTAGACTTTCCTCCTGGCGTGGAGAACTTTGGTAACTTCCCTGATACATTGGTGTACTGCAATCTATGAAATGTTGCTAATGTCACCTCTTGCAGCCTGAAAGGAGCCTGTGGCATAAAAGTTAAGGGCCACGGTGACCTTGACAGCCACAGGCAGTTCTATCCATGCCATCTGGCGCAAGGCTCGAGTTGCGGCTGCAGCAGGTGACATAGCTTGGTAACAGTCTCCTTGTTGACGCAAAGGCGCCTGAAGCATTGATCCTGAGTAAAGGTGAGATAGGAGAAGTGCACCCTGAATACCCAGTGTGGGTCTGGCCTCCTGCACAATGCCCTCCACCACCTCCTCCTCCTCCTCCTCCTCCCTCTTCTGGCAGCTGCTCCTGCTCTCTGGTGTCTTCCTTACTGCTTAATTTACGTATCATAAATGTAATTAACCATATCTGGCTTGTAGCAAATGTATTGGACAATGCTGATATAGCACCTTTCATGTCCTTGGGACATCTCAGTGCTTAGAAATTAGGAAAAGGAGTCTACTGAAGGATCAGAAAGGCTGCAGAAAACTTGAAGATATACCTTAGAGGTTGGAACCAATGCATCGCAGAGGAAGACAGAATTGTATTGATAGAGCAGTTAAATTGCTCTCAGATCAAAGAAATTGTAGGGATTTTCCGACTCTGGGCTCTTTCGCCTGCTGAGAGCATATATCAGCTATGTGCTGCATACGATTTTCCAACTATTATATTAAATGGTTGAAAATGGTGGGCCGTGTATACTGGAATTTCTGATATGCACTCTCAGCAAGCGAGGCTGCCCTCTTGGAATGCAAGGTTTGAAAATGATCCTGTGCATGTTTTTATATCAAAGCCAATCAGATATAGACTTAAAAATGAAACCTGCTACTTCACGATATAGACTGAAAAGGGCCAACTGCACCAAGCACGTCCTGTAATTCTCAAAATTCAATGTTATTATTCTGCCCTGTTAAAATGAACCCAGTTAATGTTAGAGTATTGTAATACTGAATCCAAATTATTGTTGTTTCTTATGAAACACCAGCAATGGTGTATTATCCTCGACTATATAGAAGTGATAAAGAAGTAGTTGTGAGTAATGCATCAAATTCTGTCCTATTTGGTTCTTCATATCTTTAGGCTGAGGCAAAACTCAAATGGTGTTTACCAAGTGCTCCTACTGTAGCATTGCTACCTCTGGTTGGAAGTATTCAGGAGGTTGCATCATATGACTTCTCACAGCCCGTGATCAATCATTTCCGTGTACTTGCCAGTTCAGGGCTGGTTACAAACAGGAGTGATTTGATTATTTTGCTTTTTATTCCTTCCTCATTGGTAATTACCAACCAAGGGCGTGGCTAAAGATACAATCCGTTGTGATGGGGAAAATGAGCACAACACCGAACACTGCTCCGGACACAGTGACATAAAACAAGGGTCTAATACCTGAGCTTGCAATCTCACGTCTATGGACGATGCAGAGTCCTACAGTGCAGAGTTGCAAAGAAAGGTCGCTACCTAGAATCAGAGAATCTTACAGCACAGAAGGCTATTCAACCAGTCTTGCTTGTGCCGGCTCTTTGAAAGAGCTGTCCAATTTAATCCCACACCCCAGCTTTCTCCCCATAACCCTATACCCAAGTCCAACTCATTTATGCATAACAAGGAAAGCAATGGGCCTAATACCGACCCCTGAGGGACCCCACTGCGTACTATCCTCCAGTCAGAAAAACATCCGTTCACAACTACTCTCTGCCTCCTATCCCTTAGCTAATTACGTACCCAAGTTGCAAAACAACTCCACGCAGCAATTGAACTTTGTTTCGTGCACACGAGCAAGGGGGCGGTGGATGTGCAAAAAGACTTGTCAGGTGTGGAGGTGATCGATGGTCGGTGGGAATTTCAATAATAACAACAACTTGCATTTATATAGCACCTTTAACGTAGTAAAATGTCCCAGGGCGCTTCACAGGAGCGATTATCAAACAACATTTGACACCGAGCCACATAAGGAGATATTAGGACAGGTCACTGAGGTAGGTTTTAAGGAGCATCTTAGAGGAGAGGAGAGAGAGGTACAGAGGTTTAGGGAGGGAATTCCAGAGCTTAGGGCCCAGGCAGCTGATGGCATGGCCGGCAATGGTGGAGCAATTAAAATTGGGGATGCGCAAGAGGCAGGAATTGGAGGAGCGCAGAGATGTCGGAGGGCTGTAGGGGGTTACAGAGATAGGGAGGGGCAAATCCATGGAGGGATTTGAAAACAAGGATGAGAATTTTAAAATCAAGGTATTGCCGGACTGGGAGCCAATGTCGGTCAGCGAGCACAGGGGTGGTGAGTGAACGGGACTTGGTGCGAGTTAGGATACGGGCAGCAAAGTTTTGGATGAGCTCAAGTTTATGGAGGAGGGAAGATGGGTGGCTGGCCAGGAAAGCATTGGAATATTCAAGTCTAGAGGTAACAAACGCATGGATGAGGGTTTCAGCAGCAGATGAGCTGAGGCAGCAACGGAGACAGCTGATGTTACGGAGGTGGAAGTAGGCAGTCTTGGTGATGGAGCGGATATGTGGTTGGAAGCTCATCTCAGAGTCAAATAGGACGCCAAGGTTGCGAAAGGTCTGGTTCAGCCTCAGACAGCGGCCAGATGGTGTCGGTGACTCGGGAATGGAGTTTGTGGCCGGGACCGAAGACAATGGCTTCGGTCTTCCCAATATTGAGTCGAAAGAAATTTTTGCTCATCTTGTACTGGATGTCAGACAAGCAGTGTGACAAATCAGAGACAGTGGAGGGGTCGAGAGAGGTGGTGGTGAGGTAGAGCTGTTATGAGCGCCCAGGTGGAACCTAACGTCGTGTTTTCGGATGATGCTGCTGAGGGGCAGCATGTAGATGAGAAATAGAAGGGGGCCAAGGATAGATCCTTGGGGGATTCCAGAGGTAACTGTGTGGGAGCGGGAAGAGAATGCATTGCAGGTGATTCTCTGGCTACGAGTGGATAGATAAGAATGGAACCAGGCAACCGCAGTCCCAACCAGCTGGACGATGGAGGAGAGACGTTGGAGGAGGATGGTTTGGTCAACCATGTCAAAGGCTGCAAACATGTCGAGAAGGATGAGGAGTGATAGTTTACCATGAGCACAGATGCACAGGACGTCATTTGTGACTTTGATAAGGGTCCTTTCAGTACTGTGGCAGGGGTGGAAAACTAATAGGAGGGATTTAAACATGGAGTTGCGGGAAAGGTGCGCACAGATTTGGGAGGCGACAAGATGTTCAAGGACTTTGGAGAGGAAAGGGAGTTGGAAATGGGGTGGTAGTTTGCAAGGACAGAGGGGTCAAGGTTGGGTTTTTTGAGGAGGGGGTGATGACGGCAGATTTGAAGTAGAGGGGGACAGTACCTAAGGAGAGGGAAATGTTAACAATATCAGCTAACATGGGGGCCAGGAAAGTAAGTTGTGTGGTCAGCAGCTAGGTGGGAAAAGGGTTGAGGGAGCAGAGGTGGGTCTCATGGTCAAGATGAGCTCGGAGAGGGCATGAGGGGAGATAGGAGAGAAACGAGAGAGAGATGAGAGTTCAGGGCTAGGGTAGGGGGGAACCTTCGGGGAAGTTCGGCTTGGTGGGCTCGGGGAAGGGAGAGCTTCATTTTCATTTTAATTAAGCCCATGACTTGGCTGGGCCGACAAGTACAACTAATTTGCAGAGTGGAGAGAGAGGAAGGAAAAGAAATGGAAACATCCTCGGCCCTGTGGCAACAGAGACTGAGTACGGCCAATTTCAATTTCAGTACAGTCTGCACACTCATAAAACTGACCCCTCTTGGAGCGTGGTGGGAAGATTATCGGAAAATCTCCCGGGTTGCTCACAGCAGTGTCTGGGAGATTAATCTTCAAACTTTGGAGTTTCCAGGACAATCCAGGAGGGCTGGCAACCCTATCCTGCTGGTGACTTGGATCTTATTAATTGAGTTAATTTATGTAGGAACACACAAAGCCGATTTAAACAACGCAAGTAAAAATCCTAGCAACAAACCTCATTCTCGACCCACTGTTCCTACAATATAAACACAGAGGGTTGAAGTTGTGAAAGTCCCGCCAGTGAAACCTGGTGGCAGGCAAGATCAGGACCAGAACATGCCCGGTTAAGTTCTAATTTAAAATTTTTGTTGGCCAGGAGGAGCCTCCGTCGACTGCGATCGTCTCCGGATCCCCTGATCCCTCCCCCAATTCACCTCTTGCCTTATGCTGGGGACCTTTCGCTCAGGTACCTGGCGGCAGCCTCCCACTATGCAATATCCTGCTCCCACCTGTCAGCCACCTCGTCATTCCCGCCGAGCTCGAGTGGGAGTTCTTCTTCCTTCATGGTAATGAGTTAAAATGACCCGGGCCTCATGCAGTCACGAACACTTCCTGCTCACCCCAGCCCCCACACACCGCACTCACGCCCCAAGTTAAAATCGGGGCTTATGTCACGGCAATTAGCCAGTACACAAACCGTGCCAGAATTTTACTAAGTATGTTGTACATTATGGAGCACAGACTGAAATCAAGTTAACCTAATAAAACAGTAATAAAACAGGCAATGAAAGATCATGTTGCATAAATTCCAGTACAACACTGTATTAGTGACATGATTCAAAAAGAAGCAAGCACCACTGGAAATTAATCCAAATAAATCAATATGGTAAGGACTAAGAGCATAGGGCCAACCTACTGATTGAAACTCTTTCAATTTGGAGTCCTCGCTCCCTCATAATTTTATTACAGTCTCCTAGAGAATCATAGAATGATACAACACAGAAAGAGGCCATTCGGCCATCGTGCCTGTGCCAGCTCTTCGGTAGAGTTATCCAATCAGTCCCATTCCCCTGCTCTTTCCCCATATTCCTGTAAATTTTTTCCCTTCAAGTATTTATCCAATTCCCTTTTGAAAGTTACTATTGAACCTGCTTCCACCACTCTTTCAGGCAGTGCATTCCAGATCATAACAACTCGCTGCATAAATTTTATTTTCCCTAATGTTGCCTCTGGTTCATTTGCCAATTACCTTAAGTCTGTGTCCTGTGTTTACCGACCCTTCTGCCACTGGAAACAGTTTCTCCTTATTTATCTCAGTCATAACCATTCATAACTTTGAACACCTCCACCAAATCTCCTCTTAACCATCTCTGCTCGAAGGAGAACAACCCCAGCTTCTCCAGTCTCTCCACATAACTGAAGTCCCTCATCCCTGGTACCATTCTAATAAATCTCTTCTGCACCTTCTCTAAGGCCTTGACATCCTTCCTAAAGTTTGGTATCCAGAATTGAACAAAACACTCCAGCTGAGGCCCAACCAGTGTTTTATGAAGATTTAGCATAACTTCCTTGCTTTTGTACTCTATGCCTCTATTAATAAAGCCCAGGATCCCATATGCTTTCTTAACAGCCTCTCAACCTGTCCTACCACCTTCAAAGATTTATGCACATACGCCCCAGGTCTCTCTGTTCCTGCATCCCCTTTAAAATTGTACCATTTAGTTTATATTGCCGCTCCTCATTCTTACTGCCAAAATGTAATACTTCACAATTCTTTGCATTGAATTTCATCTGCCATGTGTCTGCCCATCTCACCAGTCTGTCTATGTCCTCCTGAAGTCTGTTACTATCCTCCATATTGTTTACTACATTGCCGAGTTTCGTGTCATCTGTAAACTTTGAAATTATACCCTTTACACCCAAGTCCAAATCATTAATATATATCAAAAGGGGCAGTGGTCCTTATACCGACCCCTGGGGAACACCACTCTATACTTCCCTCCAGTCTGAAAAACAACCGTTCACCACTACTCTCTGCTTTCTGTCCCTTCGCCAATTTTGTATCCACGCTGCCACTGTCCCTTTAATCCCTTGGGCTTCAATTTTGCTAACAAGTCTATTATGTAGTACTTTATCAGACGCCTTTTGAAAGTCCATATACACAACCATCAACCGCACTACCCTCATCAACCCTCTTCATTACTTCATCAAAGAACTCAATCAAGTTAGTTTAACACTGTTTGTCTTTAACAAATCCATGCTGACTTTCATTTATTAGCCAATACTTTTCCAATTAATTTTGTGCCGGATTATTGTCTCGAAAAGTTTCCCCACGTTAAGCTGACTGGCCTGTAATTGCCAGATTTATCCCCTCTCCCCTTTATTAAGCAGAGGTGTAACATTTGCATTCCTCCGATCCTCTGGCGCTGCCCCTTTATCTAAGGAGGATTGAAAGATTGTGGCCAGAGCCTCCGCAATTTCCACCCTTACTTCCCTCGGTAACCTAGGATGCATCCCATCCAGACCGGGTGACTTTTCTACATCGAGTACTGCCAACCTTTTAAGTACCTGCTCTTTTTCCATTTTTATCCTATTCGATATTTTTACTACCTCCTCCTTTACTGCTACATTGGCAGCATCCTATTCCCTAGTGAAGACAGATGAAAAGTACTCATTTAATATCTCAGCCATACCCTCTGCCTCCTCAAAAAGATCTTTTTGGTCCTAATTACTCCCACCCTTCCTTTGAATGCTCTTTTACTATATATATGTTTATAAAAGACCTTTGGGTTCCCTTTTATGTTTGCTGCTAATCTGTTCTCATACTCTCTCTTTGCCCCTCTTATTCCCTTTTTTAGATCTCCTCTGTACTTTCTGTATTCAGCCTGGTTCTCTACTGTATTATGAACTTTACGTATGTCATAAATCTCCTTTTTCTGATTCATTTTAATCTGTATATTTTTAGTCTTCCAGGGAGCTCTAGTTTTGGATGCCCTTCCTTCCCCCCTCATGGGAATGTGTCTACTCTGTACCCAAACCATCTCCTCCTAGACGGCCTCCCCCTTATAAAGTTTGTACCTGGACTTGCTTCTTGGCACTTCAGGTAACATTTCATGCTGCGTTTGTGAGATTTCAGGATAATAATCACCCATGCATCAAGCATTTGCTCTCAAGGGCCATGTTCAAAAGAGAAACAGTAGCTATTTTTAACCAAAGGGGAAGGACGTGAGTTAGCTGATCTCAGGGATCGATACATTACAATTGGCCTCAACACCCCTGGTAATGGGGATGGGGGTAATAAATAAATCAGCCAAGGCTCCCACTCCTGGTTTGGATTTAGTGACTCTGTTAGTCTACTCATATTTGAGGTTATAAACCTTTTAAAAATTTAGTCTATAATTTAGGCTTGAACTACAATGAGGCTCTCACCACCAAAAGTCTCTCTAAGTTTTATTTGAAAGACATTGTGGCAACCATGGCTGACTTATCCCATCCCAAACTCAGGTATGGCAACTAATTGTGGTATGCTTACCATTGCCCCAGCTGATATCAAGTCATTCAGCAGAGACTGGGGTTAAAACCTGGGACCTTCCTGGTCCACATGGGTCAGCTCCTTATAGTCTTTAACCAGCTGAGCATTTGGGGAACCATTTTAGTGTTTTTATGAATGCTCACTTATTGGGCAAGCTTTGCAATTTATTTGAGACTGGCAAGAAAACACTGGAGAGCACTGGGTTGCAATTTTACCTCAATATAGCGCTGCCCCCTTTAATTCCCAAACCCAAACTGGACAGGAAACAGGATAAGCATTGGGCAGGGATGGGATCAAGGCTCAAGTTCTCAGGATTGCATTGCTAATGTTGAAAATAATCTTAATAGTTCATGGCTCCACACCATGAAACACAAGTAGAAGAAAAAGGTTTTTGGTGCCAAGTTTAAATTTTATAAATTTCTGGAAGCCTAGACAAAAACTAGATTGACTAGTCCATTGAGATTTAATATAAGTAAAAAAAAAATGGTGATGGAGAAAATAATGAGATTAAAGATAAACAAATCTCCAGGACCTGATGGTTTCCACCCCATGGTATTAAATGTCGGAGGAGGTGAGGAAATTGTAGATGCTCTAACCGTGATCTTCCAAAACTCTCTCGATTCAGGAACTAGTCCCAAAGATTGAAAAATTGACAATACCACTCCACTATTTAAGAAGGGTAGGAGAGATAAACTAGGAAATTATTGGCCTAAAACAAAAGCAAAATACTGCAAATGCTGGAAATCTGAAATAAAAACTGAAAATGCTGCGAACACTCAGGTCAGGCAGCACTCGTGGAGAAAGAAAGAGTTAACGTTAACCAAGGTGGAGTTAAGATACAGATCAGCCATGATCTAATTGAATGGTGGATACAGGCACGAGGGGCTGAATGGCCTACTTCTGTACCTACGACACAGTCGCAGCTAAATTAAACCATTGGAAAAATATGCATAGCTTTGAGACTGATCATGGAGAAATGAAAGAGGTGGGTAAGTAATATTCAAGCATTTCAGTTGCAAAATTGACATATAATGAGAAATTCAATATTTTAGTGTTCCTGGCATACAGCTGCACATGACAGGAGAATACATTGGGAATTTAGGCACTGAGATCATGGGCATGAATTTAGCATGGAGGCGGGAAGTCAGCAGGTGGGTAAATAATCGTGTGGGAAACCCCGAAGGAATTTGAGCGTTTCGAATTGTCCGCTCGCAAATCAATTGAAGGCACTTAATTTTACTTCTGGGTTTCGTGTCTCCAAGCTGCGCAGCGGGCGTACTGCGCATTCGCATGACACGATTTAAAGCCCACTATTTAAATAGGTTTTGAAGGAGGAAAGAGTAAACAGCGAAATGGAAGGACAGAGGCAAAGCAGCACCCTGGTTCACGGACGCCTCCCTTGAGATACTACTGGTTGCTGTGAGAAACAGGAGGGCGGTGTTATACCCTGGTGATAGGAGGAAGAAACCTGCTTCTGTCACCAAGAAGGCGTGGCTAGGGGTGGCAGAAGAAGTCAGCAGCAGGATCACGGTGCCCAGGTCTTGGTTGCAGTGGAGGAAACGTTTTAATGACCTAACCAGGTCAGGAAAAGTGAGTACATTTGCTGATTCACCCACATCCTGTGTTGTGCAACACCATCACTCCGCCCACCCCTCTCACTCTGTATTGGCACACCTACTCCATCACATCACTCGTCACACCCAGTGAATTTGCAGCATCAACCATCCTTCACTTTCTATATACTTCCTCAAGTCCTTTAAAAGAGGTGGCTGTAGAGATAGTGGATGCATTGGTTTTGATCTTCCAAAATTCCCTAGATTCTAGAATGGTCCCCGTGGATTGGAAGGTAGCAAATGTAACCCCGCTATTCAAGAAAGGAGGAGGGAGAAAACAGGGAACCACAGTTGGCCTGACATCAGTAGTAGGGAAGACGCTAGAATCTATTATTATGGACGTGGTAACAGGACACTGAGAAAATCATAATATGTTTAGGCATGGTTTTATGAAAGGGAAATCATTTTTGACAAATCTATTAGAGTTTTTTGAGGGTGTAATTAGCAGTGCAGATAAGAGGGAGCCAGTGGACGTAGTATATTTGGATTTTCAAAAGGCATTCGATAAGGTGCCACACAAGAGGCTGTTACACAAGATTAGGGCTCATAGGATTGGGGGTAATAGATTAGCATGGATTGAGGATTGGTTAATGGACAGAAAACAGAGAGCAGGAATAAACAGATCATTTTCAGGTTGGCAGGTTGTAACTAGTGGGGTGGCACAAGGATCGGTGCTTGGGCCTTAGCTATTTACAATCTAAAGCAATGACTTGGATGAGGGGACCGAGTGTAATGTGTCCAAGTTTTCTGACAATACAAAGCTAAGTGGGAAAGTAAGCTGTGAGGAGGATGCAAAGAGGCTGTAAAGGGATATAGACAGGTTAAGTGATTGGGCAAGAAGGTGGCAGATGGAGTATAATGTGGGGAAATGTGAAGTTATCCTCTTTGATAAGAAGAATAGAACAGCAGAATATTTTTTAAAAGGCGAGAAACTACTAAATATTGGTATTCAGAGGGAGTTGGGTGTCCTTGTATACGAATTACAGAAAGTTACCATGCAGGTACAGCAAACAATTAGGAAAGCACATGGTATGTTGGCCTTTACTGCAAAGCGGTTCGAGATTAAGAGTAAGGAGGTCTTGCTGCAATTATATAGGGTTCTGATGAGACCAAACCTGGAGTACTGTGTACAGTTTTGGTCTCCTTACCTAAGGAAGGATATACTTGCCTTAGAGGGGTACAATGAAGGTTCACTAGATTGATTCCTGGGATGAGATGGTTGTCCTATGAGGAGAGATGAGTAGAATGGGCCTATATTCTCTGGAGTTTCATTTGCTTCATCATGAATGCCAAGACAAGACGAGACACATTGGACGGATGTGCAATGGGTGTATGCGTGGTTGAAGGACTGTTTAGTGCAAAGGGGGGAGGGGGAAGAGAGGGGGAAGGGGGTTGGGGCAGGTGAGTTGGTGGTGGTGGTGGTTTTCAGTGGCCTGAGTATGTCAAATTCTTCACATTGCACATCTCATTATGGGAACCTGTTAGATGCGAGGGCATCCCTGGCAGCAACGTGCGCAGCTGCTCTGGCGATGGATTCCCCATCTTCATTTTCCTCATTCTTGTTCTCCTCCACCTCTTCCTCAATGTTGGAGCCAGCAGAAGATGCTTGATGACCACATTCAACCTCATCCACCTGTAACCCTCCCTGCTGCGCGATGTTACGCAGGACGAAGCACACGCCGATTATTCTGGACACCCGCGTTGGCTCGTACCGAAAGGCTCCTCCATATTTATCCATTGTAAACAAGGCTTCCTCAGGCTTCGAGGAATTCCTGACATTTACCTGAGGAAGGAGGAAGCCTCCGAAAGCTTGTAGATTTCAAATAAAATCGTTGGACTATAACTTGGTGTTGTAAAATTGTTTACAATTGTCAACCCCAGTCCATCACCGGCATCTCCACATCATATTTATCCAGGCACCTGAAGCGCATCTTCAACATGCCAATGGCTTGCTCAATGACACATCTGGCGGTGATATGACTGTTGTTGTACTGCCGCTGTGCCTCGTTGGTGGGGTTTCTTACAAGTGTGATGAGCCATGTCTGCAGCGGGTATCCCTTGTCTCTACAGAGCCAGCCCTTAAGTCAGTCTCCTGTTTGGAAGAGGTCTGGAATGTTGGACTCACGCAAAACGAATGAATCATGACAACTGCCAGGGAATCTGGCACAAACCTGCAGAAATCTCTTCCTGTGATCGCACACCAGCTATGCATTGATGGAGTGATAGCCCTTTCAGTTTCTGAACACTCCTGGCTCATGTGATCGTCCTCGGATTGCTATGTGTGTGCAATCGATTGCACCCTGCATCCGTGGGAAGCCAGCCAGAGAGTGGAAACCCACCGTCCTCTCAGTGGCTGATGTCATTGTGGGGGAAGTTCACGTGGTCAGATGCCCTGGCAAACAACCCATCCATCACCTGTCTTATACACTTACTGGCAGACAACTGGAACACCCCTGGAGATGTCACCGGTGGTGCCCTGCAAGGATCCAGAGGTGAAGAAATTGAGGGCAGTGGTGACTAACTGCGCCAGGCAATGCCTGGCCACCCGAGAGCTGCTCTTCCTGAAGGAGGCTGCAGATGTCTGCGACCGCCTGACGACTCAATCTGAGCCTGCGTAAGCACTGCTCCTCAGAGAGGTGCAGGAAGCTCATCCTCTGCCTGTAAACCCTCTCACATGGTTAGTGCTTTCTGAGACATTGACCCCTCTGTTTGTCCCCTATCTGCTGTTCTCCAGGTCCTTGTTGCACACCTCTGTCTTGTGCACCTGCAGATCCTAGAACTGCTCGGCGTGCCTGCCCTAGGTGGTGATGTTCCTCCTCCTCAGATGTGGAATAGATCCACTGTGTCCCCTCATCCTGAAGTTGTCAGTTTGAGGGGCTCCAAAATGTTGGTAAATTTGTGTGAACGCAAGAATTCTCAGTCTAAACACAAAGAAATCCCAGCCAAACATTTGCCTGAGAGAATTGAGTGCTTAGCTGCAATACTTCACCTTTTATTGAGATATGTCAATCACTGGTTTAAAGGGCCAAATAAGCTTCTATTGCACCTCGCCTCCGTTTCAAAGGCGTGTTTCAGAAGTCATGGGAGACACATTCAGGAGAAGTTAAATCGGTTTCTGTTGCAGAATCCACAAAAAGCTAAGTAACTCAAGTGTTTAACTGATCTACACCGTCCCTTTAACTATCGGCCTGCTGGCTTTAAGTGGGGATGGGACTTACAGGTTTCTGTTGTGCGCATGCAAAATTAACCCCCATGTGTCCGATTCGCAAGTTACACGATTCTCCATCTAATTAAGTTTACCCCTCAGCAAACATTTCGCGATGCTTGAACTTGAAAGGAAAACAACGGAACACAAGATGGCAGCGTGAGCATTTGTTCTATGACCAGGACCTCTGCAGAGAATTCAGGAATACAAAACACTGAACCTAGTCTAGGCATTGGAACACACTATGAACACAACAGCACTTACATTTAAAGTTTGAACGAACCTCTAATTTCTGTAACTTTCTAAGAATCCCATGTTCTGGAGGGGGAATCCAGAACAATGGAACATCATAATCTTAAAATCAGAGCTCGGCCATTCAGGAGTGAAATCAGGAAGCATTTTTTCACACACAGGGTAATCGAAATCTGGAACTCTCTCTCCCAAAAGGCTGTGGATGCAGGGACAATTGAAATGTTCAAGACTTGACAGCAATAGATGTTTGTCAGGTAAGGGTATTAAGGGATATGGCGCAAAGGCTGGTGAATGGAGTTGAGGTGCAGATCAGCCATGATCTAAATTAATGGGGAAAAGGCTCGAGGGGCTATATGGCCTACTACTGTTCCTACGGACAGATTCGAGGATAAATTCCAGGCTATTTGAGGATAAATTCCAGGCTAGAAGTCAGATTCACCGTTGCATAGACTTACTTTTTCCGACTACCCACCCACCATCCAGAAAGATTAGTTGCCCTGATGCCTCAGTGGATAAATGTACTCCATGGTGTGGTACCAAGCCATATAGATTAGGGAAGTCCTAGGTGTGATCCCTGGTTGATACCGAGTTAGCTGTTATCCAATAGGACGTCGTTGTCCAATACATTAGTCACTAGCCATGTGTGGCTAATTGGGAATGCAAATGTGGCTAATTACATTTCTGATTAGTAAATAAAAAATGAGTATTAATACTGGCACAGGCTCGATGGGCCAAATGGCCTCCTTCCGTGCTGTAACGATTCTATGATAGACACCATCGTTAGGCATTTGTTCTTAAGTCTCATATTTGAATGGCTTATGCATTTAACCTTTTTGTGCGTCTGTTGGTAAAATGGTAAGACAGTGTGTGAGTGTTTTTGATTGTTGTGCATTACTTCCTTGGTTACTGAATGGTGGTAGATGTTTGTTAAGTAAATGTACACGTTAAGTACATTTACCTGCATTGTGTGAGTGTAAGGAAGGTGTTTTCTACTAAAATTAGTGCATGTGGCTGAAACAGTGTCACCGTAGCCACACCTGTGGCAATTTCTATTGGACAACACAATAGCAAAAGGGTTGCAGCAACTGGAACAGCCTGGATCCTAACTGCTATCCAATGACTCCTGCTGGAAAATGTGCATGCCAATGTTGGGATAAGACAGGATCAGGCTTATCTGTGCTGTCTTCCACAGTTGAGTATTCCACAGAGACTCATTGCCTAGGTTCACATATGATGAACAGCTACTTATGTCAGACTACTTCCGAGCCCCAAGGAACCATATTCTAGAATAAGTATGCACCCCAAAAAAGGCAAGGGAAAAATATGACAATAAGGACTCAGAACGCACACTGTATGTTACGTGGAAGCTAGTAGTATAAACTGAGTAGCCTTGTGCAATCTATCCACGTGAATTCACACATTGAGTTCAGATAATGTGTGAATTCACGTGGATAGATTGCACAAGTTATGCTTCTGTTATAGTACAAGAGTTATGCTTCTGTTATGGTACAACTTTCATGCACATCAGTACTAGTGTACATTTGGCAAAAGAAACAAATCCACATGAAGTAGCTATCGCCAAAAAAGCCCAAGGTTAGGTTGGTATTCTGATGGCAAAGTTACATTGCACCAGCTCCCATATAACAGGCTGTGTCCACCCATATGCAAAACAAATCTTGTCGATGTACTTCAATGTGAAAGGAAACATTTCTAAACTGTTTTAACTTCCAAACTATAAAATTAAGTTTATGCTCCAGCAATGATTCAGGCATAAAAGGTGTCACACAACTCCTTGAAATATCTAGAAGCAGCGGATCCATTATTGTTACAAAATGCAATACATTTGGAAAATATCAACCATTAAAAACAACTAATCAGGAACTTGGCTTTTCAGCCCCTAACAGATGGAAGAAAAAAAATGAAATCAAACTCCCACAAAAGGCCACAAATGATTCAACAATCAGAAGCAGAATTGAATAAAACATGCTACACAAGAACAAGTGACAGATCATAAAGGAACAAATGTCATCACACAGAACGTGACTCGCCAAATCCCAACAAATTAACTGTGCAATGTCCCACTAAGGGTTGTTTGAAATGTACTTAAATTTTATAAACTAAAATGTACTTCTAAATTTAGAACTGTGATTTGCTGAGCACTGCGACTCAATTTGTTCTGAGATAGAAGGTTTTTCTGAAGGGACTGTGGGTTTTTAGGACTGTTATTTATGGGGCAGACCACAATACAACATAAAAGGCTATAAGGTCAACGGATGCCACTCCAACTGGAGAGGTGAAAGTGATATATAGAACACAGTCAGTGCCATAGAAGTAAGCATAAAACAAACCCTTAAATAGATCAGTCACTTTGCAGCATTATTGTCTATTTCCTTATATTACATGAGACTTTCCATGGCATTGGCTAGAAGCAGAGCTGGAGAATTAGGGAGATCTCCAGGGAATGAAAGACTGAAAGACTGAACATATTTAACAACACGAGCTGGAACAGTCAGCTACATGGCCACCATTTTGCTAGGCACTTGGTCGAGCACGCAAAGAGGCCTTAAATGTCGCTCGTGTCCCAGGGTGGAGAAGGGCATGTTCTTACTGGAAAAGAGAAAGTTGAGAGTTGATATGATTGCAGTTTTTTAAAAATGATTTTAAAAGGAACTAGATAATGTAGACCATTACAAGCTATTTCACCTTGTCCAGATCAGCAGAGCCAAAGAACTTGATCGGGGCTAAATTGAAAAATAATCTGCAGAAACAATGGGGTGAATTTTAACCCGCCAGGAGAGGTGGGGGTGAGTAAGCAGCTCTGGAGAGGCGGGTCAGTAATTATAATATGTTAACGAGGCTGCGTGCCTCAGATTTTAGCAGCCATTTGGACTTAATGGCTGTGGGCCGGGTTTCCCAGGGCTCGGGAAACCTGGCAGCTAAAAGGAAGCTAGAACAGCAAGATCCACCAGGTACGTCCTTTTCCAGCACTACTTGTGGGCCAAAAGGAGCAGGAGTGCTCCCCCCACCCCCCCAAGCTAACCTGCCGCGATCAGCCACAACCCCCCCCCAACCGCCATCTCTTCCCCCTGCAACCCCCCCCCCCCCTCTCTGCGATCTCTTTCTCCCCCGCTCCACGATCTCCCCCCACCCCCGCTCATGGCCGAGTGGTTACGACGGTGAGCTGGAAATCCATTTGGGTTTTCTCACGCAGGCTCATATGCTCTGGATGGTTCTGGTCGTGTGGTCCTGAGTAGGGAGTTTTTCAGGGTTATTAGAAATGTAACAATGGAATACTGTGGCTCGGTGGGCTAGATGGACTAAAGGTCTTCTCCTGCCTGAAACTGTTACTCTGTTACTCGTAAATCTTTTTCTACTGGTTGTTTTTGAGCTCTGTTTCAGAAATTCAGCTAACCTAATACATTTATTAAAAAAATATATAAATATTATAGAATATATGAACATTAAACAATGGCAGCATTTCAAATACAAAATATTACTTGTCACAATGCAAGAAGTTTTGAAAACACAGTGAGTGATGGATCAGTTAGACAAAGGCACATGAACAATTATATGGGCAAGTTTAAAGATTTGTTTTCTGAATTTTTTTTAAAAATGTGTTGATTATGTTAAAACCCTTATGGTTAGTACAAAACCTCAGGTTACCCAGGTCAAGATGGCTAAAAGCATTTTCAAAAAAAATATTTTGAACGATTTCATTCCCTTCTGACCTGCTTTCTTAAAAAAAATTGGTAGCCGCTACTAGATTCTTTATTGATCGTCTTGCTACTTGTTCAATAATATTTCAGGCAATTAGCATTCTTCAATTGTTGTAGTGTTGTGATTTGCTTTTTTTTTACGAATAGGATATTTGTGCCAAACAAATATGATGTACTCTTTCCACGTGTGACATAGGAAGTGTGACTGATGTACACTTTTCATACTTTGAACTGTGATCGACGAATGGTAGATGCAAGACTTTTAATTACAGCCACAAAGAGTTTAGCTCATCCGTTGCTGCCAAATCCAGTTACATTTATACTGTGGAGTGAATTTGGCAATATTTGAAAGAACTGTACATAAAAAGCATATGGAATGAGAAAAGGCTGTTCAACTCTAAAGCCCAATCCTTCTGCAGACTATGTTCAGTCTACCCTCACCTAACCGCTGGAGGGAAAACTCTGCATTAAAATTTACCGATCTCTAAATGTTCCTCCTCCAACTAGCCAACATAGGCAAAGTTAATTGTACTTCAGCACATAGCATTATGAATAGCATTATTCTAGCAACTACGCAAATTCTAAACACAAAAAGCTTTCTAATCTTCCACTGAAGTATTAGCAAAGCAATTGCCAATAATGTTCAAAAGAATAGATTTTTGAATTCATTGCACATAGCACAGAATAAATCCTTTCCCCATAGCAACTTCTACACAGGTGAGGGTAGACTGAACATGGTCTGCAGAAGGATTAGGCTTAATGAGTTGAATAGCCTTTTCTCATTCCATATGCTTTCTATGTACAGTTCTTTCAAATATTGCCAAATTTTGCGACTGGAATGATGTTTCCAGTGGGGTCTCGCAAGGCTCAGTACTAGGTCCCTTGCTTTTTGTGGTTATATATTAATGGTTTCGACTTGAATGTGGGGGGCTTGATCAAGAAGTTTGCAGATGATACAAAAATTGGCCATGTGGTTGATAGTGAGGAGGAAAGCTGTAGACTGCAGGAAGATACCAATGGACTGGTCAGGTGGGCAGAAAAGTGTCAAATGGAATTCAATCCAGAGAAGTGTGAAGTAATGCATTTGGCGAGGGCAAACAAGGCAAGGGAATACACAATAAATAAGAGGATACTGAGAGGTGAAGAGGAACAGAGGGACCCTGGAGTGCATGTCCACAGATCCCTGAAGGTAGCACGACAGGTAGATAAGGTGGTTAAAAAGGCACTTGGATACTTTCCTTCATTAGCCGAGGCATAGAATATAAGAGCAGGGAGGTTATGCTAGAACTGTATAAAACAATGGTCAGGCCACAGCTTGAGTACTGCATACAGTTCTGGTCACCACATTACAGGAAAGATTGCACGAGAAAGGTTACAGAGGAGGTTTACGAGGATGTTGCCAGGGCTGGAGAATTTTAGCCACGAGAAAAGATTGGAAGGCTGGGGTTGTTTTCTTTGGAACAGAGAAGGCTGAGGGGTGATTTAATTGAGGTATATAAAATTTTGATGGGACTAGATAGAGTGGAAAGGGAGAACCTATTTCCCTTAGCAGAGGGATCAGTGACCGGGGGCATAGATTTTAAAGTAATTGGTAGAAGGACTAGAAGGGAGCTGGGGGTCTGGAACTCACTGCCTGAAAGGGTGTAGAGGCAGAAATCCTCAACTCATTTAAAAAGTACTTGAATATGCACTTGAAGTGCCGAAACCTACAGGGCTACGGACCAAGTGCTGGAAAGTGGGATTAAGCTAGATTGCTGCTTTTCAGCTGGCACGGACATGATGGGCCGAATGGCCTCCTTCTGTGCCGTAACTTTCTATGATTCTATGATACGTTGTTCAGTGAACAAAGTCACTAACACATCTCAAAACAGCAGATTGTCATTCGATGATAAAATAGCACAAAACTATCCCATTTGGCTTTCAAAGCTATTGACTGAAAGATACAAGAGGCATCTGTCTCCATTGTCATTTCATATTTGTATGGGTGGATACCAACTTCAGCTTCAAAACAGTTTTTCAGAACCATGCTGAGGTCTTTTTTTTAATCTCTCTTCAATGGCAGGTTATGTGTGTCCACAAAGTTCTCTGTAGTTCAGAGCTCCTGGACATATAAAAAAAAGTCTTTATTCAACTTATTTGCAAGATGCAGGACCGAGTTGTGTGGTGGATTTATGGCAAAAAGATGAATAGTTGCAAGGAGAGTAGGTTCCAGCCTACAGTCAGTATTCTGGAGGGATTTCAGGTTCACAGTAGCCATATCTCTGTCAGAGCTCCTCACGAGGACCTTGGTTAAACAATTATTGATGGTCAAGAATTGTACACAGAATTGGACTTGGACAGTTAGAACACCAAGGAAACTGACAGATCACTAAATGTTATGCATGAGTCATTTCACCATGTTGAAGGTATATAGCTGATGAGGAAACTCAGAAGATTGGCAAGATGATTGCTGGAATCGGTTACCTAGAGGTTAGGTATATTACAACATGATCAGAGATCTGATTTATTGACTGGGTTGCAGGGAAGCCAGCAGTCCCGCTGAAGCGCACTTCCAACTGGTACCACCACCATTTAATGGGGTGTGGCAGGTGTCCATGTTATGGTCCAGAAGATGCTGGCAAATCACTCACAAATCTTAGGGCACGTTATGTTGCACAGAAGTTCTCATCACCTAGTGAGGCATTAAACTGCACTGGTTAGTTGTGTAATGACCCACAGGTATCTATTTTGCTGGGCAGAAGAAGGAAAGTAGTTTTCTTGGGGTCAAGTTAGCACCAAGGTGATGTGCCGAGCGATAGAAGACTGGAAGAGAGTTGATCCTCTGTAGCAGACTCAGCAACCCAATACTTGACCTAAGTAGATATGCAATACTCCAAGTGCAAATATCTCTATATTCTGGTTTGGGGGCTCAAGCATAGTGATGGGTTCCTGCATGCATTCCTCAGACACTGAGCTGGAAGAACACTTGGCTCTTTGGGACTGTGTGTATTGTATTATAATGGGAAGAGATTATGTAAAATCTAACTAACTTGTACTTCATTTATTTTGTGGAAAATCTAATAGGACTCATCAATCTAAAGGTAACACCGATTACTGCATTTGTGTGAAATGCCTGTATTTACAATTCCTAATGAAAGAATTCCATTGTTGCCCAAGTATTATACCTATAGCAAACTCAAATGTACAAAATTTGCACTTGTGCAATTCCTGCAAAGTTACTTCAGATGTGGACCTTCCTCTGAATAGAGGTGGCTGCGGAAGTCAGCAGCAAGAGTCATGCCAAGGTCCTGGATCCAGTGCAGGAAACTTTTCAATGACCTGACTAAGTCAGGAAAGGTCAGCACACATCCTTCTTTACCCATCTCCTGCAACACACCTCCTTCCGCTCCCCCTTGTCGCTCCTACACCACTCATAACACTCCTCACCCCGCATCACTTTCCTCACCACCATGGTACACTGTGCCACCTCTCATCCTCACACCAACGCAGAGACTGGCACATTGAATGGGTGTCTTAGTGAGATAGATGGGCTGGCACCAGGTGACTCACAGCACAAGTGAGCAGGAGCAGATAGTGGTGGTCAGGACAGCCGAGGAGAGTACATGCCGTATGACGCTGTCCTCTCAAAGCTCTGCTCAGCAAGAAAGAGATGTGGAATGCTGGGAGCCAGCCATGAAAAGCAGAATACTGGAGGCAAAAATGGGTGAGGTATTGACAGTCCTGCCATCCACAACGGCAGGGAGGAGATAGAGGAGTCCACTTTCATCATCTGTGGAGTGCTTTCTCAGGGGTTCTCAACTCTGAAATCTATCCTGAAGCGTGTAGCCACTTCCAGGGACACTGTAGCCAGGCGCTCAAGCAGGAGTTAGTACAACCAGCCTTTGCAGCCTTCCTAGAGGCTCAAACAGCTGCCATACAGACTCTGGGCCCCAACGTCTGTTCCACCTTAGAGATGCTGGTGAACAGAGTAGATCGGGGTTTCCAAGGCATCACTTATCTCCTCCAGTCTGATCTCCCGCAGACCAGTAAGACTGATGTGCTGCTGGCCCATGGGAGGGAGGTTGGCGGTACGGGCACACTATGCGTAAAACTCTCTCTGGATGTCAGCATATCTCTTCCATTGCCACCCCCTCAACCATCACCCGACATAATGCCTACACTCCAGTTGGCCCAGACTGCCCCAGCAGAAGTACAGGAGCAGCAGTTTGTAGCAGGGCCCTTGAGGGCTCCAGCACTTAGAGGTCGTCAGCCGCGAGCATCTCTGCAATCTCAGGAAGATGCACAACAAGCTCTGCTCACGCCACTGGGTTAGCACCTCGTAGAAGTAGTAGACCTCGGAAGCCATTGGCTAAATAGAGCACCTGGGTGTTGCACTACTCATCTGTAAATATTTGCTTTCTAGTGCACATTAAATCCTTTCTCAGTTCTGTCACTTCCGTGTGCCCTCAGCTTCCGATGCAGTTTTTATGTCATAGGTATGGAAGTCGGTTCAATGTTTTCAAGGTAATAAGTTGGAGGATTGTAAAGCAATGGAGTGAAGGTTGCAGGATTGTTTGTTCAAGTGGGTCTGGTCATATAAGAGCAGTAGCAGTAAGAGATCTCTATGTGAAGCGACAGGCTATGAGATCTCTTGCAACTCCTCACGCCATGCGTCGTGTCCTCCATCTTCAACCTCACCATCCTCTTTCTCATCAGACAAGGAGTCTGCAGACCTTCTTCCTCCTACACCTCCAGTCCTCTTTGTTGAGCGATGCCATGGAGGACGCAGCATGCCACTATTATTCTGGAGATTCCAGCTCTCGAATATTGCAAGGGGCATCCAAACCTATCAAGTCACCTGAACTTCAACTTCAGCATTCCAATGGCCTGTGACGCACCTTGTGGTGATGTGGCTGCTGTTGTATCTGTTCTGCTGTGGAGTGGTGGCATTCTGGAGATGTGCCATCAGCCAAGGAAGAAGGGGGTGTCCCTTGTCCCCAAGCAGCCGTTCTCTAACACTGGTGCCAGGTCGAAACAAGGGGGGATATTGGACTGGCATGAAGTGAAGACATCATGGCAGCTCCCTGGGTATCAGGCACACACTTGCATGAACCTTTTCTTTGTGGTTGCACATGAGTTGGATGTTGATGGAGTGGACAAAGGCTCCTGGCTGGTCGGAAGGTGCCCCGATGGCTACTTGTGTGCACTCAATTGCACCCTGCAAATCCTAATGCTCTCAGTCTGATTGTTGTTATCAGCTGCAAACAAGATATATCAACTGGCCCTGGCAAATAACATATTGGTGACCTGCCTGATGCATTTACGGGTGGCTGACTGCAACACCCTCGATTTGTCCTCAGTGGAAGCCTGAAAGGATCCAGAGGCATAAAAGTTGGTCACTTTCACTGCTACTGGCATGGCCGCCCAGTCCAGCAGGCACCAGATCTTCTTCCAGGGGACTGCAGAGGTCCTGGAATCATACAATCATACTGCACAGGAGGTCATTCGGCCCACCTTGCCTGTGACGGCTCTCTGAAAATGCTACCAATTGGTCCCACTCCCCTGCTCTTTCCCCATAACCCTGCTCATTTTTCCTGTTTGAGTATATATCCAATTCCCTTTCGAAAGGGACTATTGAATCTGTTTCCACCACCCTTTCAGGCAATGCAGTCCAGATCATAACAACTCGCTGCCTAAAAAAGCTTCTCATCTCACCCCTGGCTTTTCTGCCAATTATCTTCAATCTGTATCCTTTGGTTACCAACCCTCCTGCTGGTGGAAACAGCTTCTCCCTATCTGCTCTAGCAAAATCTCACGGAATTTTGAACACCTCTATTAAATCACCTCTTAACCTTCTTTGCTCTAAGGAGAACAACCCCAGCTCCTCCAGTCTCTCCACATAACTGAAGTCCCTCATCCCTGGTACCATTCCAGTAAATCTCTTCCACACCCTCTCCAAGGTCTTGACATCCTTCCTAAAGTGTGGTGCCCAGAATTGGACACAATACTCCAGCTGATGTCTATCCACTGATTTATAAAGATTCACCATAACTTCTTTGCTTTTGTACTCTATGCCTCTATTAACAAAGCCAAGGATCCAGTACACTTTTTTTTTTCAAAAACAGCCTTCTCAACTTGTCCTGCCACCTCCAAAGATTTGTGTATGTGAACCCCAGGTGTCTCTGTTCCTGCACCATTTAGTTTATATTGAGTTTATATTGCCTCTCCTCATTCTTCCTTCCAAAATGCGTCACTTCATACTTCTCTGCATTAAATTTCAACTGTCATGTGTCTGCCCATGTTACCAGTCTGTCCACGTCCTTCTGAAGTCTGTTACGATCCTCCTCACTATTTACTACATTTCCAAGCTTTGTGTCATCCGCAAGCTTTGAAATTATACCCTATATAACCAAGTCCAGGTCATTAATATACATCAAGATTGAGCAGTGGTCCTAATACTGACCCCTGGGGGACACCACTGTATACTTCCCTCCGGTCTGAAAAACAACCACCCACTACTACTTTCTGCTTTCTGTCTCGGCCAATCTTATATCCATGCTGTCACTGTCCCTTTAATGCCTTGGGCTTCAATTTTGCTAACAAATCTAGTATGTGGGACTTTATCAAACACCTTCTGAAAGTTCACATACACAGCTTCAACAGCATCAACCTTCTCCATTATTTCATTGAAGAACTCAATCAAGTTAGTCCGACACGATTTGCCTTTAACAAATCCATGTTGGCTGTCATTTATTAACCCATGTTCTCCCAAGTGACAATCAATTTTGTCACGGATTATTGTCTCTAGAAGTTTCCTCACCACCAACGTTACGCTGATTGGCCTAGTTACCTGGTTTATCGCTCTCCATTTTTTTTAACAGGGTGTAACATTTGCAACTCTCCAGTCCTCTGGCACCACTCCCATATCCAAGGAGGTCTGAAAGAAAGATTGTGGCCAGAGCCTTCATTATTTCCAACCTTACTTCGCTCAGCAGCCTAGGATTCATCCCATTCGGACCAGGTGACTTTTCTACTTTGAGCGCTGCCAACCTTTTCAGTACCTCCTCTTTATCTATTTTTATCCTATCCAATTTCTCTACCACCTCCTCCTTTACTGTGGCATTGGCAGTATCCTCTTCTTTAGTGAAGACTGATGCAAAGTATTCATTTACTACCTCAGTCATGCTCTCTTCCTCCACAAGATGATCTCTTTGGTTCTAAATCTGCCCACCTTTCCTTTGACAATTCTGTTACTCTTTATATGCTTACTAAAGATTTTTGTGTTCCCTTTTATGTTATCCGCTAATCTTTTCTCACACATTCTCTTTGGCCCTCTTATTTCCTTTTTCAGTTGTCTTCTGCATTCAGCTTGATTCTCTACTGAATTATGAACCTTACATTTATCATAAGCTTAATTTTCTGTTTCATTTTAATCTCTGTATCTTTAGTCATCCAGGGAGCTGGAGCTTTAGATGCCCTTCCTTTCCCCCTCATAGGAATATGCCCAGTCTGTACCAGAACTATCTCCTCTTTGAAGGCCTCCCATTCCTCATTTACGGTTTTACCTGCCAATCCTTGATTCTAATCCATCTGGGCCAGATTCCCCTTCAACTCAATGAAATTAGCCCTCTTTAATAGAATCATACGGCACAGATGCAGGTAATTCTGCCCGTCGTGCCTGTGCCGGCTCTTTGAAAGAGCTATCCAATTAGCCCCACTCCCCTGCTCGTTCCCCAAAACCCTGTAACTTTTTTTCCGTTCAAGTATTTATCCAATTCCCTTTTGAAAGCTACTATTGAATCTGTTTCCACCACCCTTTCAAGCAGCGCATTCCAGATCATTACAACTCACTGCATAAAAAAAAAATCTTTCCTCATGTTGCCTCTGGTTCTTTTGCCAATCACCTTAAATCTGTGTCCTCTGGTTACCGACCCTTCTGCCACTTACTCTATCAAAACCCTTCATGATTTTGAACACCTCCATCAAATCTCCTCTTAACCTTCTCTGCTCCAAGGAGAACAACTCCAGCTTCTCCAATCTCTCCACATAACTGAAGTCCCTAATCCTGCTACACTTTCAAGTTTCATGTCATCTGCAAACTTTGAAATTATACCCTCTATACCCAGGTCCAGATCATTAATATATATCAAAAAGAGCAGTGGACCTAAAAACAGTTCACAGTGGCAGCGTGGATACAAAATTGGTTGAGGGACAGAAAGTAGAGAGTAGTGGTGAACGGTTGTTTTTCAGACTGGAGGGAAGTATACAGAGGTGTTCCTCAGCGGTTGGCAATAGGACCACTGGAATGAAAAATACCGCACTTCATAGTGACTGGCACAGATAAATAATAGTCTCCACCAACTGATCACATTCCAGCAGTGTGGAAAGATATGAATGAAAACCTAGTAAGCATCCTCCAAAAAGAGCGCAGTGTGTGGAATCAGTGTATGTGGATTTCTGTAGCTGAGTTACATACAGGAAAAACAGTGCAGCAATAAACGGATAGCCCACTGTAACAATGAATGAGGGACTGCAGCAAAGCACTAATACCCATTAGATATTTAGGGTTAATCACTAGATATCTTACTTGGCTTCAACATTGCCAACCACTACCATAAGTGGACTTCATGTTCCCTATGAACCAGAGATTGTGTCTTTACTAGAACCAGAGTGTGTCTTTACCTACCCAGTATCTAGGTAAAAAATAACAAGAGCCAAGGTTCAAACATACATTTTTTGCCATTGCACTTCAGATTATTGGAATGCACTATGCAATTCTCCTGGTCTGCAGTATGCGGGTTGATTATATGCTCAGATTGAGGATTAAGATATAATTGATTTAACAGAACAGGTAAATGAACATTATTCAGTAGAGTTTATTTACAGTCATTTACAAACTTTGCTATCTTTCTGTTTACATCAAAAGATATAAAGTTTCCTGAGCTTTCTTTCAACAGAAAATTGAATCTTGAAAACCATGATTCACTCATGTCAAAACTCTACCACAGAGTCTGAATAGCCTGGTCTCTCTGCTGGACTCGTAATGACTTACTAAGTTGGGCACGGGCAACCCAAATAAGTCAGCACTCAGAAACCTCAGGCCATAGAGCTGTCTAAAGGGACTACAAAGAATCATTGATACTGCCACCATCACAGACTCAAGCCAGGTCAATCAAGATCACTACCCCAGGATGCCAATACCCGACGATGTTTAGAATTGCATGAGATAGCTTTAATCATTGATACGTGTCAAGTAACATGAATTAGCTGTGATTACTGGTAATTAACATACTGTCTAGCCAGCTATCAAAGACACTATTCAACAGAATACTGCCAATGACTCAGCATTCAAATCATCATAAGCATATTAAACTCCCTTTTGTTTGCCAAAAAACTAAAACTTCACCCTAATACCGTTCTATCGTAGTAAGCCTGGGACAAGAGTGATGCACTGTCACGATCAGTTATTTGTACTTGTGTGATGATGAATTGGTAATCACAGCAACATACTAATACTAATATCCCTTCATAATAGCAACAACAGTAACTTTGGGGGGTGTGGGGAGAAACACATGCATACAGCAACTGCAAAAAAAATTGATAAAGGCTGGTCCCTATTAGATCTTTTCTTCCCTGTCCGTATTCAGAAGCAATTTTTTATTTATGCAGAGAATGGAAATGGACAAGGGATCACAAGGCAATAATCTACTCAAGGACTTCACAGGCCATCATTCCTGGGGTTTATAACTATTCTCTGAACCCTCAAAGAATATTAGATGACACCTACACCATCGGGTTGCTGTATTTTTCATAATATACACATTAAAATTCTTGAAGTGTTCTCTCACCCTGCCCTTCCCGGTTTTGGGTTTTTAATCCTTTGTTGCCAGAAAGAGCTGTGACATAATCACTCCAGATTTAACATTTAACCTTGCTGGTTATCTCAGTTCTAAATTCTTAAACCTACAAAGCTATAATCAACTAACCATTAAATGTCGACTACTGGAATTATACCATGAGATATGATTTTCAAGGAACTTTTTCAATTCCATGCAAAGGCCTGGCAGGAAAAAGTTGAATCTTCAAAACTCTTAACAGTTGTTTTCTTTCATTATAAACAATTTGATGGTGAACAGAATGCATTTCCATAGCAACCATGTGTAATCAATGAACTGGGGTCCTAGACTAACCAATCAAAATGCAGTTACAATCATGACAATGATGAACGACAATAACTTTGTTGTCGAGAAGACGTCACATTTTGTGATGTCACCATATGCCTTATTTCCTTCATCCTGAGAAAGTGCAAACTAATCTTACTTCTATTTTTGAACTATTCTGAGCACCAAGAGGCAGGGATATCGGGCCTGAGTGGCCAATAAGAGGGGTGCGGGCAGAGTGGACCTCAGCGGCCAATAAAGAGGCGGCGAGAGCAGACCAGAGCAGTGAATCAAAGAGGCAGGGAGAGCAGACCAGAGCAGTGAATAAAAGAGGCAGGGAGAGCAGACCAGAGCAGTGAATAAAAGAGGCAGGAAGAGCAGACCAGAGCAGTGAATCAAAGAGGCAGGGAGAGCAGACCAGAGCAGTGAATAAAAGAGGCAGGGAGAGCGGACCAGAGCAGTGAATAAAAGAGGCAGGGAGAGTGGACCAGAGCAGTGAATAAAAGAGGCAGGGAGAGCGGACCAGAGCAAATGAATAAAAGAGGCAGGGAGAGCAGACCAGAGCAAATGAATAAAAGAGGCAGGGAGAGCGGACCAGAGCAAATGAATAAAAGAGGCAGGAAGAGTGGACCAGAGCAGTGAATAAAAGAGGCAGGGAGAGCAGACCAGAGCAGTGAATAAAAGAGGCAGGGAGAGCAGACCAGAGCAGTGAATAAAAGAGGCAGGGAGAGCAGACCAGAGCAGTGAATAAAAGAGGCAGGGAGAGCAGACCAGAGGGGTGAATAAAAGAGGCAGGGAGAGCAGACCAGAGCAGTGAATAAAAGAGGCAGGGAGAGCAGACCAGAGCAGTGAATAAAAGAGGCAGGGAGAGCAGACCAGAGGGGTGAATAAAAGAGGCAGGGAGAGCAGACCAGAGGGGTGAATAAAAGAGGCAGGGAGAGCAGACCAGAGGGGTGAATAAAAGAGGCAGGAAGAGCAGACCAGAGCAGTGAATAAAAGAGGCAGGGAGAGCAGACCAGAGGGGTGAATAAAAGAGGCAGGGAGAGCAGACCAGAGGGGTGAATAAAAGAGGCAGGAAGAGCAGACCAGAGCAGTGAATAAAAGAGGCAGGGAGAGCGGACCAGAGCAGTGAATAAAAGAGGCAGGGAGAGCAGACCAGAGCAGTGAATAAAAGAGGCAGGGAGAGCAGACCAGAGCAGTGAATAAGAGAGGCAGGAAGAGCGGACCAGAGGGGTGAATAAAAGAGGCAGGGAGAGCAGACCAGAGCAGTGAATAAGAGAGGCAGGAAGAGCGGACCAGAGGGGTGAATAAAAGAGGCAGGAAGAGCAGACCAGAGCAGTGAATAAAAGAGGCAGGGAGAGCGGACCAGAGGGGTGAATAAAAGAGACAGGGAGAGCAGACCAGAGCAGTGAATAAAAGAGACAGGGAGAGCGGACCAGAGGGGTGAATAAAAGAGGCAGGGAGAGCAGACCAGAGCAGTGAATAAAAGAGGCAGGGAGAGCAGACCAGAGCAGTGAATAAGAGAGGCAGGGAGAGCAGACCAGAGGGGTGAATAAAAGAGACAGGGAGAGCAGACCAGAGCAGTGAATAAAAGAGACAGGGAGAGCGGACCAGAGGGGTGAATAAAAGAGGCAGGGAGAGCGGACCTCAGGGGTAAATAAAAGAGGCAGGGAGAGCGGACCTCAGGGGTGAATAAAAGAGGCAGGGAGAGCGGACCAGAGGGGTGAATAAAAGAGGCAGGGAGAGCAGACGAGAGGGGTGAATAAAAGAGGCAGGGAGAGCAGACCAGAGCAGTGAATAAGAGAGGCAGGGAGAGCAGACCAGAGGGGTGAATAAAAGAGACAGGGAGAGCGGACCAGAACAGTGAATCAAAGAGGCAGGGAGAGCGGACCAGAGGGGTGAATAAAAGAGACAGGGAGAGCGGACCAGAGGGGTGAATAAAAGAGGCAGGGAGAGCAGACCTCAGGGGTGAATAAAAGAGGCAGGGAGAGCGGACCTCAGGGGTGAATAAAAGAGGCAGGGAGAGCAGACCAGAGCAGTGAATAAGAGAGGCAGGGAGAGCAGACCAGAGGGGTGAATAAAAGAGGCAGGGAGAGCGGACCAGAGGGGTGAATAAAAGAGACAGGGAGAGCAGACGAGAGGGGTGAATAAAAGAGGCAGGAAGAGCGGACCTCAGGGGTGAATAAGAGAGGCAGGGAGAGCAGACCAGAGCAGTGAATAAGAGAGGCAGGGAGAGCGGACCAGAGGGGTGAATAAAAGAGGCAGGGAGAGCAGACCAGAGGGGTGAATAAAAGAGGCAGGAAGAGCGGACCTCAGGGGTGAATAAAAGAGGCAGGGAGAGCAGACCAGAGCAGTGAATAAGAGAGGCAGGGAGAGCAGACCAGAGCAGTGAATAAAAGAGGCAGGGAGAGCGGACCAGAGGGGTGAATAAAAGAGGCAGGGAGAGCGGACCAGAGGGGTGAATAAAAGAGGCAGGGAGAGCGGACCAGAGGGGTGAATAAAAGAGACAGGGAGAGAGGACCAGAGGGGTGAATAAAAGAGGCAGGGAGAGCAGACCAGAGCAGTGAATAAAAGAGGCAGGGAGAGCGGACCAGAGGGGTGAATAAAAGAGGCAGGGAGAGCGGACCTGAGCAGTGAATAAAAGAGGCAGGGAGAGCGGACCAGAGGGGTGAATAAAAGAGGCAGGGAGAGCAGACCAGAGGGGTGAATAAAAGAGGCAGGGAGAGCAGACCAGAGCAGTGAATAAAAGAGGCAGGGAGAGCGGACCAGAGGGGTGAATAAAAGAGGCAGGGAGAGCGGACCAGAGCAGTGAATAAAAGAGGCAGGGAGAGCAGACCAGAGCAGTGAATAAAAGAGGCAGGGAGAGCGGACCAGAGGGGTGAATAAAAGAGGCAGGGAGAGCGGACCTGAGCAGTGAATAAAAGAGGCAGGGAGAGCAGACCAGAGCAGTGAATAAAAGAGGCAGGGAGAGCGGACCAGAGGGGTGAATAAAAGAGGCAGGAAGAGCAGACCAGAGGGGTGAATAAAAGAGGCAGGGAGAGCGGACCAGAGCAGTGAATAAGAGAGGCAGGGAGAGCAGACCAGAGGGGTGAATAAAAGAGGCAGGGAGAGCAGACCAGAGGGGTGAATAAAAGAGGCAGGGAGAGCAGACCAGAGCAGTGAATAAGAGAGGCAGGGAGAGCAGACCAGAGGGGTGAATAAAAGAGGCAGGGAGAGCAGACCAGAGCAGTGAATAAAAGAGGCAGGGAGAGCAGACCAGAGCAGTGAATAAGAGAGGCAGGGAGAGCAGACCAGAGGGGTGAATAAAAGAGGCAGGGAGAGCAGACCAGAGGGGTGAATAAGAGAGGCAGGGAGAGCGGACCAGAGCAGTGAATAAAAGAGGCAGGGAGAGCGGACCAGAGGGGTGAATAAAAGAGGCAGGGAGAGCGGACCAGAGCAGTGAATAAGAGAGGCAGGGAGAGCGGACCAGAGGGGTGAATAAAAGAGGCAGGGAGAGCAGACCAGAGGGGTGAATAAAAGAGGCAGGGAGAGCGGACCAGAGGGGTGAATAAAAGAGGCAGGGAGAGCGGACCAGAGGGGTGAATAAAAGAGGCAGGGAGAGCAGACCAGAGGGGTGAATAAAAGAGGCAGGGAGAGCGGACCAGAGGGGTGAATAAAAGAGGCAGGGAGAGCGGACCAGAGGGGTGAATAAGAGAGGCAGGGAGAGCAGACCAGAGGGGTGAATAAGAGAGGCAGGGAGAGCAGACCAGAGGGGTGAATAAAAGAGGCAGGGAGAGCGGACCAGAGGGGTGAATAAAAGAGGCAGGGAGAGCGGACCAGAGGGGTGAATAAAAGAGGCAGGGAGAGCGGACCAGAGGGGTGAATAAAAGAGGCAGGGAGAGCGGACCAGAGGGGTGAATAAAAGAGGCAGGGAGAGCAGACCAGAGCAGTGAATAAAAGAGACAGGGAGAGCAGACCAGAGCAGTGAATAAGAGAGGCAGGGAGAGCAGACCAGAGGGGTGAATAAAAGAGGCAGGGAGAGCGGACCAGAGGGGTGAATAAAAGAGGCAGGGAGAGCAGACCAGAGGGGTGAATAAAAGAGGCAGGGAGAGCAGACCAGAGGGGTGAATAAAAGAGGCAGGGAGAGCAGACCAGAGCAGTGAATAAGAGAGGCAGGGAGAGCAGACCAGAGCAGTGAATAAGAGAGGCAGGGAGAGCGGACCAGAGCAGTGAATAAAAGAGGCAGGGAGAGCGGACCAGAGCAGTGAATAAAAGAGACAGGGAGAGCGGACCAGAGCAGTGAATAAGAGAGGCAGGGAGAGCAGACCAGAGGGGTGAATAAAAGAGGCAGGGAGAGCGGACCAGAGCAGTGAATAAAAGAGGCAGGGAGAGCGGACCAGAGCAGTGAATAAAAGAGACAGGGAGAGCGGACCAGAGCAGTGAATAAGAGAGGCAGGGAGAGCAGACCAGAGGGGTGAATAAAAGAGGCAGGGAGAGCAGACCAGAGGGGTGAATAAAAGAGGCAGGGAGAGCGGACCAGAGCAGTGAATAAAAGAGGCAGGGAGAGCAGACCAGAGCAGTGAATAAAAGAGACAGGGAGAGCGGACCAGAGCAGTGAATAAGAGAGGCAGGGAGAGCAGACCAGAGGGGTGAATAAAAGAGGCAGGGAGAGCAGACCAGAGCAGTGAATAAGAGAGGCAGGGAGAGCAGACCAGAGGGGTGAATAAAAGAGGCAGGGAGAGCAGACCAGAGCAGTGAATAAGAGAGGCAGGGAGAGCAGACCAGAGGGGTGAATAAAAGAGGCAGGGAGAGCAGACCAGAGCAGTGAATAAGAGAGGCAGGGAGAGCAGACTAGAGGGGTGAATAAAAGAGGCAGGGAGAGCAGACCAGAGCAGTGAATAAGAGAGGCAGGGAGAGCAGACCAGAGGGGTGAATAAAAGAGGCAGGGAGAGCGGACCAGAGCAGTGAATAAGAGAGGCAGGGAGAGCAGACCAGAGGGGTGAATAAAAGAGGCAGGGAGAGCAGACCAGAGCAGTGAATAAGAGAGGCAGGGAGAGCAGACCAGAGGGGTGAATAAAAGAGGCAGGGAGAGCGGACCAGAGCAGTGAATAAGAGAGGCAGGGAGAGCAGACCAGAGGGGTGAATAAAAGAGGCAGGGAGAGCAGACCAGAGCAGTGAATAAGAGAGGCAGGGAGAGCAGACCAGAGGGGTGAATAAAAGAGGCAGGGAGAGCAGACCAGAGCAGTGAATAAGAGAGGCAGGGAGAGCAGACTAGAGGGGTGAATAAAAGAGGCAGGGAGAGCAGACCAGAGCAGTGAATAAGAGAGGCAGGGAGAGCAGACCAGAGGGGTGAATAAAAGAGGCAGGGAGAGCAGACCAGAGCAGTGAATAAAAGAGGCAGGGAGAGCAGACCAGAGGGGTGAATAAAAGAGGCAGGGAGAGCGGACTAGAGGGGTGAATAAAAGAGGCAGGGAGAGCGGACCAGAGCAGTGAATAAGAGAGGCAGGGAGAGCAGACCAGAGGGGTGAATAAGAGAGGCAGGGAGAGCGGACCAGAGCAGTGAATAAAAGAGGCAGGGAGAGCAGACCAGAGCAGTGAATAAAAGAGGCAGGGAGAGCAGACCAGAGGGGTGAATAAAAGAGACAGGGAGAGCAGACCAGAGCAGTGAATAAGAGAGGCAGGGAGAGCAGACCAGAGGGGTGAATAAAAGAGGCAGGGAGAGCAGACCAGAGGGGTGAATAAAAGAGGCAGGGAGAGCGGACCAGAGGGGTGAATAAAAGAGGCAGGGAGAGCGGACCAGAGGGGTGAATAAAAGAGGCAGAGAGAGCGGACCAGAGCAGTGAATAAAAGAGGCAGGGAGAGCAGACCAGAGGGGTGAATAAAAGAGGCAGGGAGAGCGGACCAGAGGGGTGAATAAAAGAGGCAGGGAGAGCAGACTAGAGGGGTGAATAAAAGAGACAGGGAGAGCAGACCAGAGCAGTGAATAAAAGAGGCAGGGAGAGCAGACCAGAGGGGTGAATAAAAGAGGCAGGGAGAGCGGACCAGAGGGGTGAATAAAAGAGGCAGGGAGAGCGGACCAGAGGGGTGAATAAAAGAGGCAGGAAGAGCAGACCAGAGCAGTGAATAAGAGAGGCAGGGAGAGCAGACCAGAGGGGTGAATAAAAGAGACAGGGAGAGCGGACCAGAGCAGTGAATAAGAGAGGCAGGGAGAGCAGACCAGAGGGGTGAATAAAAGAGGCAGGGAGAGCAGACCAGAGCAGTGAATAAGAGAGGCAGGGAGAGCAGACCAGAGGGGTGAATAAAAGAGACAGGGAGAGCAGACCAGAGGGGTGAATAAAAGAGGCAGGGAGAGCAGACCAGAGCAGTGAATAAAAGAGGCAGGGAGAGCAGACCAGAGGGGTGAATAAAAGAGGCAGAGAGAGCAGACCAGAGGGGTGAATAAAAGAGACAGGGAGAGCGGACCAGAGCAGTGAATAAAAGAGGCAGGGAGAGCGGACCAGAGCAGTGAATAAAAGAGGCAGGGAGAGCGGACCAGAGCAGTGAATCAAAGAGGCAGGGAGAGCGGACCAGAGGGGTGAATAAAAGAGACAGGGAGAGCGGACCAGAGCAGTGAATAAAAGAGGCAGGGAGAGCGGACCAGAGCAGTGAATAAAAGATGTGGAGATGCCGGTGATGGACTGGGGTTGACAATTGTAAACAATTTTACAACACCAAGTTATAGTCCAGCAATTTTATTTTAAATTCACAAGCTTTCGGAGATTTTCTCCTTCCTCAGGCAAATGTTTCAAGATCTTGAAACATTTGCCTGAGGAAGGAGAAAATCTCCGAAAGCTTGTGAATTTAAAATAAAATTGCTGGACTATAACTTGGTGTTGTAAAATTGTTTACAAGTGAATAAAAGAGGCAGGAAGAGCAGACCAGAGCAGTGAATAAAAGAGACAGGGAGAGCGGACCAGAGCAGTGAATAAAAGAGACAGGGAGAGCGGACCAGAGCAGTGAATAAAAGAGGCAGGGAGAGCAGACCAGAACAGTGAATAAAAGAGGCAGGAAGAGCGGACCAGAGCAGTGAATAAAAGAGACAGGGAGAGCGGACCAGAGCAGTGAATAAAAGAGGCAGGGAGAGCGGACCTGAGCGGTGAAGAAAAGAGACAGGGAGAGCGGACCTGAGCGGTGAATAAGAGATGCGGCGAAAGTGGACCTGAGCAGTGAAATTTTTTTTTAAAATCAAGCAAAAGACAAAAAGCGACATCAGAGAAGTGTCGAGGGTAAGTATGTATTTAGTTTATTGGTAAGTGTTTTTAGCGGTTATTGTGTTTAGTGGTTAGTGTCTTTAGTGGTTGGTAGTGTATTTAGTGGTTGATCTGTTACTGTTGGTTAAAAAGCCTGAAAGCTAAACAAACAGCTCAAAAGAGCAGGAAACCAGAGCAGATAAACAAACCCAGGGAAAAATCTGAAAAGGTGACATCATAGTCAGCAGAGAGTGGGGAGCGGTGGAACGCGAGGAAATTAAACTAAGTCTTTAATTTACTATACAAACTCTATTAACTATAAGCTAAAAATAAAGTTAAATAAATAATTAATTACTAATTAATTCAAAATCAAGCTAAAATCCATCCACTAAATATAATCTAGACCTTAAGTGTTTCTATTAGTTCTAGAATTGAACTGATACTAACAAATAAATAAATAAATAAAAACTAGAAATGGCCGTGCAGGTTTTGTGTCGAGACTGTGATATGTGGGAGTTTGTGGACAGCGAGACTGTTCTGGATTGCCACATCTGCTGGAAATGTCTCTGTCTTGAGTCACTCCAGCTCAGAGTCTTTGAGCTGGAGTGCGAGTTAGAGACACTCCGACACATAGCTCAGCAGGGTAAGGGGAACGAAGGGGAGGTAAAGAAGGAGGTCCTGCAGACACCGGTCCTATCCAACAGGTACAATGTACTTTCTACGTGTGAGGATAAGGATGTAGGCTGCAGGGAGGACAACCAGAATGCTAACCATGGCACGTGGCACTTTGGAGCAGGACACAGTCTGGGGGGGAGGAGCGGAATAGAAAGGTTGTATTCATAGGCGATTCTATAATTAGGGAGATAGATAGCGATGGAGAGTCCAGGAGGGTGTGCTGCCTACCTGGTGCAAGGGTTAAGGATATCTCGGAGCAACTGGAAAGGAATTTGGAAAGGGAGGGGCAAGATCCAGTTGTCATGGTCCATGTTGGGACCAATGACATTGGGAAGAAAAGGGAGGAGGTCCTGCAAAGGGAGTATCAGAAATTAGAAACTAAATTAAAAAGTAGGACCTCACCTCACGGGCGGTAATCTCGGGATCAATAGGGCTGTCAACAGGACTTTAAACAAGTAAGTAGGGGGGAGGGATCTGGGGAAGCTAACATAAGTCTGAATACTTAAAAAATAGGCAATAGGAGTAAAGGTCAGACCAACTTAAGGAATAAGGGTAACAAACATTCAGGGAACAAATAAAATAATGGAACATGAGTGCAAAATGACTTAAAAACAAAGGAAGGGGAACAATTATAAAAACAAATTAAATTGCCTGTACAGCAATGTGCACAGCATCCGAAACAAAACGGGGGAACTGGTGGCAATAATTCATTGCGAGAAGCCAGATGTGGTAGAGATAACTGAAACCTGTTTACATAAGGAACAGGATTAGCAGTTACATTTTTTTTCATTCATTCATGGGATGTGGGCGTTGCTGGCAAGGCTGGCATTTATTGCCCATCCCTAATTGCCCTAGAGAAGGTGGTGGTGAGCCGCCTTCTTGAACTGCTGCAGTCCGTGTGGTGAAGGTTCTCCCACAGTGCTGTTCGGTGGGGAGTTCCAGGATTTTGATCCAGTGACAATGAAGGAACGGCGATATATTTCCAAGTCGGGATGGTGTGTGACTTGGAGGGGAACGTGCAGGTGGTGTTGTTCCCATGTGCCTGCTGCCCTTATCCTTCCAGGTGGTAGAGGTCAAGGGTTTCGGAGGTGCTGTCGAAGAAGCCTTGGCGAGTTGCTGCAGTAGCATCCTGTGGATGGTACACACTGCAGCCGCGGTGTGCTGATGGTGAAGGGAGTGAATGTTTAGGGTGGTGGATGGGGTGCCAATCAAGCAGGCTGCTTTGTCCTGGATGGTGTCGAGCTTCTTCAGTGTTGTTGGAGCTGCACTCATCCAGGCAAGTGGAGAGCATTCCATCACACTCCTGACTTATGCCTTGTAGATGGTGGAAAGGCTTTGGGGAGTCAGGAGGTGAGTCACTCGCCGCAGAATACCCAGCCTCTGACCTGCTCTTGTAGCCACAGTATTTATACGGGGGTCCAGTTAAGTTTCTGGTCAATGGTGACCCCTAGGATGTTGATGGTGGGGGATTCGGTGATGGTAATGCCGTTGAATGTCAAGGGGAGGTGGTTAGACTCTCTCTTGTTGGAGATGGTCATTGACTGGCACGAATGTAACTTACCACTTATCAGCCCAAGCCTGGATGTTGTCCAGGTCTTGCTGCATGCGGGCACGGACTGCTTCATTGTCTGAGGGGTTGCAAATGGAACTGAACACTGTGCAATCATCAGCGAACATCCCCATTTCTGACCTATGACGGAGGGAAGGTCATTGATGAAGCAGCTGAAGATGGCTGGGCCTAGGACACTGCCCTGAGGAATTCCTGCAGCAATGCCCTGGGGCTGAGATGATTGGCCTCCAACAACCACTACCATCTTCCTTTGTGCTAGGTATGACTTCAGCCACTGGACAGTTTTCCCCCTGATTCCCATTGACTTCAATTTTACTAGGGCTCCTTGGTGCCACACTCGGTCAAATGCTGCCTTGATGTCAAGGGCAGTCACTCTCACCTCACCTCTGGAATTCAGCTCTTTTGTCCATGTTTGGACCAAGGCTGTAATGAGGCCTGGAGCCGAGTGGTCCTGGCGGAACCCAAACTGAGCATCGGTGAGTAGGTTATTGGTGAGTAAGTGCCGCTTGATAGCACTGTCGACGACACCTTCCATCACTTTGCTGATGAGTGAGAGTGGACCGATGGGGCGGTAATTGGCCGGATTGGATTTGTCCTGCTTTTTGTGGACAGGACATACCTGGGCAATTTTCCACATTGTCGGGTAAATGCCAGTGTTGTAGCTGAAGGCAAGAGAATCCAAGTTCCGAGACCATTGCTAGTTTATTGAAGAATGGCACATAACCAAACTGGCTTCAAGATTCCTGTTGTTGAAATTGATCTGGTTTGGCTAGTACCCATTTGGAACAGGTAGTCTACATTGTTTACAATAGATGTTTATAATAACTCCTGGCATTCAGTTATTTTGGAGTCAGTATTAGGAGCACTGCTCTTTTTGATATATAGTAATGACCTGGACTTGGGTATGGGGGGGGCATAATTTCAAAGTCTGCGGATAACACAAAGCTTCGGATTGTAGTAAACAGTGAGGAGGATGGTAGCACAGTTCAGGGGGACATAGACAGACTGGTGAAATGGGCAGACACATGGCAGATGAAATTTAATGCAGAGAAGTGTGAAGTGATGCATTTTGGAAGGAAAAATGAGGAGAGGCAATATAAACTAAATGGTACAATTTTATAGGGAGTGCAGGAACAGAGAGACTCAGGGAGGCTGTTAAAAAAGCATATGGGACCTGGGCTTTATTAATAGAGGCATAGAGTACAAAAGCAAGCAAGTTATGGTAAACCTTTATAAATCACTGGTTAGGCCTCAGCTGGAGTATTGTGTCCAATTCTGGGTACCACATTTTAGAAAGGATGTCAAGGCCTTGGAGAGGGTGCAGAGGAGATTTACCAGAATGGTACCAGGGATGAGGGAGTTCAGTTATGTGGAGAGACTAGGGAAACTGGGATTGTTCTCTTTCGAGCAGAGAAGGTTAAGCAGAGATTTAATAGAGATGTTCAAAATTATAAGGGGTTTTGATAAAGTAGATAGGGAGAAACTGTTTCCACTGGCAGGAGGGTCAGTAACCAGAGGACACAGATTTAAGATAATTGGCAAAAAAGCCAGGAGGAAGGAAGATGAGGAGAATTTTTTTTACTCAGCAAGTTGTTATGATCTGGAATGCACTGTCTGAAAGGGTGGTGGAAGCAGATTCAATAATAACTTTCGAAACGGAATTTGATACATACTTAAAAAGGAAAAATTTGCAGGACTGTGGGGAAAGAGCAGGAGAGTGGGATTAATTGGTAGCTCTTTCAGAGTGTCGGCACTTGCACGATGGGCTGAATGGCCTCCTTCTGTGCTGTATGATAATATAACTACCGGGACAAAGTCACATCACCTACCTTAATGTCAGGATTATTACTTAGTCCAAAAAACATCATACAGATTAAACGGTGTTTGAAAATTTCAGGAGATGCATTATTGTGTTAAAGAACACGCTCATTGTCTTTTTTTATATAAAAGTGTAGTGGAGATCTCGGCCTGTCCTCTGGAGGGGTTTGGGGCGATTCTCAGGTGGAACTTCCACTCACCTCGTGGATGCACCCCTGACCTCGTCTCAAATCCTAGGATCAGGAACACTTACGTATTGTGGGCAGGTGTTTGTACCAGGAATGACAGAATTAGAGTGCCTGCATCAACTGGGTGAGGGGGTTGTTGAAATGGGAACACAGATTCAGTTGCAGAATCTAGCAAGTATTGTCGTCCAAGATGACAATGAAGAAATGCAAAAAGTGCTGCCACTTTCCTGAAAGCAAATCGATCACTCTGCAATGGGTGTGCTTTCAGGAAATCAGCCTTTTACAGCTCAAATCCCCCGTCCTAGGTTGTCACAATTAGGGATTATTTGCTATTTGCCTTGCAGGAGTTTTCACTTTAAGTCAGAATATAAACTCGGTTTCAATATTTTAGGAGGTTAATCATCTGGACAGAGAGACAGACTGATGCCACTGAGACAAACAGGATTTAGGATGTTATTGAGTTCACCTGAAAGCTAATAAGCCAGCCATTGAAACTGTTACCCATAATGATCTGGGACATTAAGGGGTTGTGTTATCTTATTTCAGATGCATTCACATAAGATAGTGGGATAAACTGTGTGGTAGAGTTCAGCTCTTGGGAGGACCATAGGCAGTTTAATTAGCCAACCCCTGGAAAGGGAAAGGGTCAAAGTCAAACTTCCTGTCCAAAGAGAGGACACAAAAGAATGAAGACCCACATGTTCAAGGCTGGTGAATAAGAGCTGCAGAGGCTGGCAGGTACGGCCTCTGGTAATCTATCTTGAAAGGTGACTGGGCAAGTCTTGGTCTGAACCAGAGTTAAGGCTGGCTGAAAGCAGCCTGCCTTACTTAGCCTGCTAACCAGGACAGGGTGGTGCAGTTTATTATTTATGATGATGATGGGGGGGCGTGGGGGGCTAAAGTTAATTTGAAGCAAACAGAGATCGGGTGAATTTTAACCCAGCCTGCCCGATGGGAACAGAACAGGCGGGGCGGTTTAAATGGTGACAGGGATGTTCACGCCCTGTTCCCAATGCATTCCTGCCCGCCATTTTAACTTGCCTGAATTCAGGCACAGGAAGGCCACCCACCCCAGAACAGCGGAGGCCTAATTTCAAATGTCAAGGGATGCACACGTTATTTTAACCACGGCACTAAGGACTGCACAATCTCGAATCCGCCAGCAAAAGCTGGTGGCAGCAAGGATCCTGACCATAGGAGGTCCAGTTATTGCATTTGAAGGTTCCTTGTGGGCCAGGAGGAGCAGGCATGTTTTTCCTGGCCTCACAAGGATACCTTGGGCTTCCCTCCTCCCATGATCGTGAATTCTCTGACCACCTCTCCTCCCTCCCCCACCCCCACCCACAAACGAATCCTTACTTACAGCAGACTGTTTCCTTGGGTCCCTGGCGGTGTCCTGACTCCCCACACGCACCCCCCCCCCGCTCCCCCCCCCACCGTCCCGACGAATTTTAACTCCTGCCTGCTGGCGGTTGCATCATTCCCACCAGTTTTGGGCAGGAGTCAGTCAGGGCACGTCAGTGAGGCTGGTGAGTTAAAATATCCCAGATCCCATGCTCCAGGGCAACGGTTCACTGCCCTCTGCGTCCCCCACACCCCCGACTCCCACCTCGAGTTAATGTTGGAACTTATTCGATATGTTCACTTACTGACTGTAAAATGAAGCAGCTGAACAATTCATATCCGGCTTCAACTCACTAAAGCATTAATCAGTCCACCTTTCGCAAGTTTGGAGAAACCCCGAATAGCGTGTGTTGGACGACCACAATATCCAGCTCGTATAACAAAGGAGTCTCACCATTACACCTCTGGGTTGCACGATTATATTACTAGATTCTAGGCAGTGCAGCAAACTCCTGAACGCAAGCGATGCAGGATCCACTCACAGGAGGAGTGACCAGCACTGCTGAACCTGGAAGAATATCTAAGGCAGACCCGAAATTTGTACACAAGCCCTTAGAAGCGCTGGGCAGCAGGGACGCACAAGCACAAATGTTTGCCCCCAAATCCACAAGAATTTCTGCATTACTAGCTCTTCTCAAATTCCACACCTGCCTGACCAGATAAGAGCAGCTTTATACCCCCGAATTTTGGACCTAGTAATTCCAGGCTCATCAATTGCATTTGGAAATTTAAACCATAGACTACTGTACAATATGATCCACACCACTGCAACTTGGGGCTTTATTTCACAGTATGGGTAAGGAATCAGATTTTAAGTTTAAACTGATAAAACACACCACCCCAGTGAAATTTTAATGTTGTTTGTGATAACACAAAAAAGTCAAAAGAAATGAAAAATGGTTAAAAAAACCATCAGCTACATAATCACCATTCCGTACCCATATACTGCCTGTTAAATGTGTGATAAAGCATTTTTAAAAAAAATTATTTTAATAATTTCAAAGGTTATAAAGTGCTCTATTTGTCAAGCACGAAATCTGCTCTTTTTTTTTTGCACCCAATTCTATTTTGAATTCGAAAGCAGAAAACACAAGTAAAACATGGATTTAGTGGAAAAGAAAAAAATGGTTAAAATAAGCATCATAACTCAATAAAATACTTTAAAAACTATAAGCATTGGTTAAAGAACAGCACGCTCTGTATTATACATTTTCTGTTGCTAGCATGAATCTCAGAAACAACTTTAACAGGTCACACGCTTCCTATAACCAAGCAAAAATACAATCTAGAGCAGCTAATGAAGTTAGACAAGAAGCTCAAAGACTTCAATTAAAATTTTGTTCCACAGCTGGTTAAATGATTCATATATTTGTTTAAAGTAATTTTATTTTTATTGATTAAGCTATGCCTTTAACCACCCCGAGTGTTTGAAAACAAATAGCAATTATAGAGCCTTGGTTAGACCACACAGAGTACTGCGAACAGTTCTGGCCTCTGTATTATAAAAAGGATATAGAGGCACTGGAGAAAGTGCAAAACATGATTTACTAGGATGATACCAGAGCTGAGAGGTTTTACCTATCAGGAAAGATTGAACAGGCTGGGGCTTTTTTCTCTCGAAAAGAGAAGGCTGAGGGGTGACCTGATAAAGGTTTTTAAGATAATGAAGGGGTTTGATAGGGTAGATGTGGAGAAGATGTTTCCACTTGTGGGGGAGACCAGAACTAGGAGCCATAAATGTAAGATAGTCAGTAATAAATCCAATAGGGAATTCAGGAGAAAAGTTTTTACCCAGAGAGCGGTAAGAATATGGAACTCACTACCACAAGGAGTCGTTGAGGCGAATAGCATAGATGTATTTAAGGAGAAACTGGATAAACACATGAAGGTGAATGGAATAGAAGGGTATGTTGATGTTGATGGGGTTAAACGAAGGGTGGAAGGCGGCCCGTGTGGAGCATAAACACCGGCATGGACCTGCTGGGCCAAATGGCCTGTTTCTGTGCTGTACATTCTGTTTAATTCTATATGTAATTATCAGCTGGTAGGAGTGGGGGAAGTCAGGCAATTCAAAGGGTCGAGGAGGGATATAAAGAAGCAAATATAAAATGATTCATGAGGTGCTATAAATGGGAAGAAAAAAGTTTAAGGATTGCTGCATTATAATAATACTTTCATCCTGCCCTTCCAATTTACTGCAAGCTATGGAACAGCATGATTACTTAACACTTTCACCAGCCAACTGCAGGAGGAGGTTCCCAATGGTGCAATAAGTATTGGCTGTTCCAAATTTATTTTTCATGGGTTTTACCATAGTCATGGGCTGGTATTGCTGTACAGAACGTAATAGGATCATATCTTATGGAGTAACAGTATGGAGTCTCGTGAAACGATTGTATTTTAGTTCATGTCAGTTGTTATTCACCAGTATTCTGCAAACAGTTGTGAATGAAATGGGAGAGCTGGGCTGGGGAGGGGTCAGGAAGTGTCTTGATCTTCTCTTCTTGCATGCTACATTATTAAGTTCTGTCTGTTTCAGGGCATGCTCCGGCCATTCTTCCACCTTTACTCACACCCCAAACCACGTTAAATCTGGAACTGACTCAATTCCCTTTCAAATGCTTCAGAGGAACCAGTATTCACAACAGTTAGTAGCAGTTTATTCCATAAATTGATGATTAAGAATTACGACAACCAGATCCCAGTCCACCTCAGTACTCTTCAAAGCCGTGGCTGGAGATTGGTCTGAACCCTGATATTTGTCGTATTTAATGACTTTCTTCTGTGTTTTATATAACAGTCTATCCTCATCACGTAGCAAGTGCTCCCCACACTAACAGCAGCCAGCACTACCTCGATCAAAATTGTCTGGAAAATTAGCCTGCGGAGATTATACTGCACATATTCCCATTAAATCACTTTTGGGAGCCTCATTATGATTTGAACCATATGCACCCCCCACACCACAGAAATATACTCTAGCTTGATAGGTTCTTAGGAAACTGCATGATGAGAATGCACATGAAAATGTCAGTAAGTCACTGCAGCTCGGCAGTCAGAATGTGGCCTTCTACTCCCACATCATATAAAATCCCAGGAGCTGTGGCAGCACGCCGGTTTGTTTGACTGGAAAGTGAACGGATACTGTTTAGCAGACACTAAACACTAATCCCGTTACCCCCGCTCCAAATGAAGTCCCTGCAAAGATAACTGGGATTATTGCATGAGAAGGATGAATACCATTCAAGGACAGATTTCTTTATTCTCATCCTCCAAACATCATAGAAGCATACAAAGAAGTGCAAATATGGAAAGGAGGTGGCCAGTGCATAGGAGAGGGCATCACAGTGTGAGGATCGTCCTACCATAGACAGTGGTTTGCTCTAGTTAAATCTAGACAATGATTTTTAATAAATGTGAGAATTGCATGATGTGGCAAACTTGCATGTGCTATCATTTGGAACAGAAAAATGATTCAAAAGCAGCTGCAGGGCAGAAAAAAAATGACTCTTATGTAAAATGACATAGAATTTTACAGCACAGAAACAGGCCATTCAGCCCAACAAGTTTATGCCAGTGTTTATGCTCCACACGAGCCTCCTCCCACTTCATCTAACCCTATCAGCATATCCTTCTATTCCTTTCTCCCTCATGTACTTAACTAGCTTCCCCTTAAATGCAATTATGCTATTCACCTCAACTACTCCACGTGGTAGCGAGCTCCACATTATAACCATACTATAACCACATTATAACCACAGGATGCACTGCAGCAACTCGCTAAGGTTTCTTCGACAGCACCTCCCAAACCCGCGACCTCTACCATCTAGAAGGACAAGAGCAGCAGGCGCATGGGAACAACACCACCTGCACGTTCCCCTCCAAGTCACACACCATCCCGACTTGGAAATATATCGCCGTTCCTTTATTGTCGCTGGGTCAAAATCCTGGAACTCCCTTCCTAACAGCACTGTGGGAGAACCGTCACCACACGGACTGCAGCGATTCAAGAAGGCGGCTCACCACCACCTTCTCGAGGGCAATTAGGGATGGGCAATAAATGCCGGCCTTGCCAGCGACGCCCACATCCCGTGAACGAATAAAAAAAAACTCAGGAGAAACTTAATTACCCAGAATTCTTTATTAGATTTATTCATGACTTATGAACATAAGAAATAGGAGCAGGAGTAGGCCATACGGCCCCTTTGAGTCTGCTCCGCCATTCAATAAGATCAAGGCTGATCTTCAATCTCAACTCCACATTCCTGCCCGATCCCCATATCCCTTGATTCCCCTAGAGTCCAAAAATGTATCTATCTCAGCCCTGAATATACTCTACCCCAGAAAATGCTGAGTCATTGAGAAATTCCAAAGATTCACACCCCTCAGTGAAGAAATTCCTCCTCATCTCAGTCTTAAATGGCCAACCCCTTATCCTGAGACTATGCCCTCTATATCTAGACTCTCCTGCCAGGGGAAACAACCTCTCAGCCCCTGCCAAGCCCCCTCAGAATCTTATATGTTTCAATGAGATCACCTCATTCTTCTAAACTCCAGAGAGTGTAGGCCCATTCTACTCAACCTCTCATCCCAGGAATCAATCTAGTGTTATCTTATATTTATGGCCCCTAGTTTTTGACTCCCCCACAAGTGGAAACATTCTCTCTACATCTACCCTATTGAACCCCTTCATAATTTTAAAGACCTCTATCAGGTTACCTCTCCGTCTGTTCAGTCTTTCCTAGTAATTATACCCTCTTAGTTCTGGTATCATCCTTGTAAATCTTTTTGCACTTTCACCAGTGCTTCTACATCCTTTTTGTAATATGGAGACCAGAACTGTGCACAGTACTCCAAGTGTGGTCTAACCAAGGTTAACATAACTTCTCTGCTTTTCAATTCTATTACTCTAGACATGAACCCCAGTACTTTGTTTGCATTTTTCATGGCTTTGTTAACCTGCATTCCTACTTTTAGTGATTTGTGAATCTGTACCCCCCAGATCCCTCTGCTGCTTCACCCCATTTAGACTCTTATTTTCCAAGGAATAGGTGCCCTCCTTATTCCTCCTACCAAAATACAACATCTCACACTTATCTATATTGAAATTAATTTGCCATTTTCGCACCCATTCTCCAAGTTTGTTAATGTCTTGTATTATGTCGCAGTCTTCCTCAGTAATTACTATACCTCCCAATTTGGTGTCATCTGTATTATTTTGATATTCTACTTCCCGAGTCCAAATTATTTATGTAAATGGTGAGCAACAGTGGTCCCAACACCGATCCCTGCGGAACACCACTTCCCACCTTCCACCAGTCTGAGTTATTCCATCAGTCTACCTTTAACCCCTACTCTCTGTTTTATAGCCAGTTTGCCATCCATTCTGTTACTTGTCCCCTGACTCCACATGCTCTAACCTTGGTCATGAGTTTACTATTTCTTTATCGAAGGCCTTTTGAAAGTCCATGTATATTACATGCACTGCATTACCCTTGTCTACTCTTTCTGTTAGTTGTTCAAAGAATTCAATAAGATTGATCAAGCATGACCTTCCCTTTTGAAATCCATGCAGACTATTCTTCGTTATATTTTCAGTTTCTGGATGTCTTTCTATTACATCTAAGATTCCAATATCTTTCCCACCACCGACGTTAAGCTAACCGATCTATAGTTCCCTGGAATTTTTCTATCTCCCTTTTTGAATATAGGAATAACGTTAGCTGTCCACTTTTCTATTGGCACTTCAAAGCTGGCACTTTTCTATTGAATTTTTATGTATATTAGTGCCTCTGGTATCTCTTCCTTAGCTTCTTTTGAGTATGCGCAAATGCAATCCATCCGGACCCAGGGTATTACCTTCTCTAAATATGACTAGTTTATCAATTATCTCCCTCATCTCCTTTCTATCTTAAATGTTTTGATATCCTTTTTGATTTCTTCTTCTAATGTCACGTTCAGCTTGTTCATCTCGCCGGTAAAGACTGAGACAAACAAATTATTTAATATTTCTGCCATTTCATTGTGATTATCAGTGAGTTTATCTTGTGCATCCCTCAGTGGCCCTATCCCTATCTTAATTTTCAGTTTGTTATTCATGTATCTGTAGAATATTTTACTATTTCCTTTTATATTCTTTAACCCCTAACATGCCCCTGGGAATTTTCCCTAGATGGTAACAATGTTGGATGCACTCAACCATCTATTTGGCTATCTGTTACATAGTCATCTGTTTGCCTTGGGTTCTTGTAACATACAAAACAAATAAACTATAACACTGCCTAAATAACTCTGCGCAAGAGATAAAACTCTTAGGGACAGCCCTAAGGACAGCACTGTCAGAATGACAAATCAATGCTGAACAGATCCTGAAGATTCTCCAGAATATGCAGGTCATCAAATGGGATAAAATTAATTAACCAACTTAATAGAACACCATTGCACAGAAAGTATCCAGCACTGGGGACAAAAGACCCTTATTTAACAATCACTATCTTTCAGTTAGCCAGGCTGACAATCAGAATATTTCCAGATTGTAACCCCCCTCCCCCCACACCGCCCTCCTCCGTTCTACCTCACAAACTGAGATGAGATTGTTCCTGCAAGATAGTGGGATTTTGTCTCTGTTCCCCGTAACGGCAATCACAAGCCACCAGTATAATATTCCCTGTCTGTTTCCGGGGTCAGGAACAACAGAGGAAATGCATATAGAAACTTGTGCCCAGGAAAAGGAGAGTCCAGCCTCCTGGCTGACAAGAACTCTGTCCTAAGTAGAAACATGGGAGTTTATGGTTGTCCACACAAATAGATCTGTATTCATACACCCCCGAACCCTTGAAGATATCCCGAACTACTGCCCCAGTCCACCTCGGTTAAATGCTGAGCCTACAGTTATCTCAAGGTCCAAATACCAGCTTACCGATAGAGTTACATCTTGACAAAAGGTGCAAGGGAAAGTCCTCTCTTGCCTATTGATGGAACAGCCAACTCTAATGTTGTCCTACCAGGCACACCGCAGCTTACTATGTACTGTGGTATAGAATGGTTCCAGAGCTAGCCTTACGCCCTTAGTTCCAATCAAGTTGGGCTGCTCTACTGGCTACTTGCCCTGAAGCCAGTCCCTTTGCTGATGGTACCCCATTTGCCAGGGCTGCTTCTATTCCCACCATGAATTATGGTGGATGATGTTGAAGGGATTTTTCTGTAGTACACCATCCTCCTTTGACTTCCATGTGAAATAGAGTCCTGGTCAACCCTTGCTGGTTTGGAAATAAGCAGCTCTGTGCGGCACTACTGGCTGAGTATATTCTGCTGAAGTAGTTGCATAAAAAAAAAAATCAAGCATTGGGAACTATAACAATGCTGCCAGCATCAAACCTAAAATTCTTAAGCAATTTTCCGCTGAGTTCTGTAACCTTTCTTGTAAAGGAAACATCGGATCTCAAGTTCCGTAAACCAATTTAAAGGCAGAAAATAAAAACCTTAAGCTGAATCAATGCCCCCAAGATTATTACCTCCTTACTGAGCTACAGCAGATATTTATTTCTAATTGACTATGAATCCCTACCCATGGACTGTATTTGAGTATCTCCTGCATGGTCAAGCTGGTAGACCAGAAACAATGGGCTCCGATGAGCCAATCATCCAGGTACAGGTATAAGTAACGATGCTGCAACCCGAGAGTTGGTGTGACCACAAATTGGCAATTTGTTTAAGCCCCGAGTACTAAAGGGAGGATAAAGGCTTCATTCCACGTGGGAGTAGGATACAGTGTGTGGCACGGCTTTTCTGGAACACCATGAAGACATTTAAATGCGCGTGTTCTGAATGTGGTCATCCCAGAACCGATCAAGATAGGATATACTCCCATACGCCCACAGAATGTGGAGGTTGCAGCATGAAGAAGGATGCTTTTTACACAGCTATCTCCCAAGATCGTAGTAGGATAACCACTGGTTGTAACTGGGCATTCCCGAAGGAACCTAAAGGAAGGGCAGTGGCTTAGATCACGAGGAATCCACATGAAGAATGGCCACCAGCATGAGATACCAGCACCCACGGGATCATTCTATATCATGAACGAGCACTTTCAGAAGAAAAGGGGAGGAAAAAGTCAATAGCAGAAGAGTTCATTTGTTGGTGTGATGGACAATAAAGAAACTATCCTGCGAAAGGAATTTAAACCAAGCTTTGGGTCAAATCTGAAGGCTGACACCAGTTGGGAAAGACGTAGAAGAAATTTTTTAAAAGGCACCCCAAACAAAATCATAGGCCATGCGAACTGGGTGCAATGCTGGAACGGGTAAGTCTGACGCACCCACGGTATTTAGCCTCGGGCCACATTTAAATGAGACTGGCGTGTGCTGGGCAACCCCAGGCAGCTCGTCGGCAAATTGGCATTGGATTTCAGACCGCTGCGTCACTCAGGCAAGTCCCGGGAGGGGTGAGGGTGGGGGGGGGGGGGGGGGGGGGCGGTGGTGGGGGTGGGGGAGGCGGAGGCAATTTAGACGGGGCCCAGTAGGAGCTGGCAACGGCCTTCGACATTGCAATGGAGTCGCTCGGAGCACTCCTGCTCCACATTTAATTAAGTCTTTCTTTTAAACAAACTCACTTTTTTGATGGCGGCCTGCAGCTGTCCTTTTCAGGACTGTTGGTTAGGCCGCATGTAGACCTGGTTTTCCTGAATGCGGCTGGCCCGGTGCTGGTTTCATTCAAAGCAGAGAAATTTTGCAAAGGGGGCCTCAAACAGGAAATAGGCCACTTATTTGCATATGCAAATAGTCTAATGCCAGTTTCAGGCATGTACCCTGGACACCTTTTATTCTGCCTTTACCAATATGATGGGCAGTGCAGTTCCAGCATGGAATGTTCACACCCACGCCGCCCGCCATATTGGACACTTTGGTGCCCGGTTTATGCCTGTAAAACGGCCACAGTATCAACTAATTTCTAGGCCATGGTGTCTGTAGGTGATATAGTCAACCATAACAAATGGATTGTGTGATGTGTCAAAAAAGAATGTATGCAATAGGTGCAGTTTGCTGGTGAGGGACCAGGATATACAGCAAGAGTATGTGAAAGCAATCTTAAAGGGGGTGCCTCAGTGGAAAATACCTCAAAAAGGAGGGGCATAGCAAAGCCAGCCTTTGAGGTGTTGCCTCTGAAGGATTCCTCTCCTGACTCAGCTGGACATCAACCAATTCAGCCACAATGATCGACAAATTAACCACTGTAAAATTGCAAATGAGCCCATGCACAGCAATAACAACCTTGTGCTCATTAAGATAATGGGAAAGAATGCAGGTAATCTCGATCAAGAATGAGGCAAGATCTTACTAGAATGAAGTTTAATTGTTGAAAAAATATATTGGGATAGAACCAGGCAACTAAACCGAAGGTGTCCCTCTCTCTCTTGAATCAGCTTTGTATAAACTGGTATATTTTGGTCACTACATACAGGTAAGGCCTGAGTGAACCACCTGTAAGCTGTGACAACGCAAGAAAGCAGGGAATGAGAAAAGGCTACTCTTTCCACAAAGCCTGCTTCTTCCACAGATCATGTACAATCTACATGATGGACTTTGCCCCACCCATTAAGTCTCCTGAAGAAAAGATTCCCTGCAGAAATATTTTCCAATTCCCAAGGATGATCAAGCAAAATTCTAAAATATTCATTCATTCATTCATTCCCAAGTCTCCACTACTCAACCCTGGCCCACAGGCAATGTTGCCCCCTCCCTCCCAGTGGCACAGGAACCACATCCTGTCCATGAAGCATCGTATGCCCATAAGCAGCAAGATCTGGATAAAATCCAGGTTTGGGCTGATAAATGGCAAGTAACATTCGTACCACATAAGTGCCAAGCAATGGCCATCTCCAACAAGAGAGAATCTAACCACCTCTCGACATTCAATGGCATTACCATCGCTGAATCCCCCACCATCAACATCCTGGGGTTGCCAATGACCAGAAACTTAACTGGACCAGCCACATAAATGCCGTGGCTACTAATGCAGGTCAGAGGCTAGGTATTCTGCGGTGAGTGACTCACCTCCTGACTCTCCCCAAAGCCTCTCTACCACCTACAAGGCACAAGTCAGCCACATGCCTGGATGGTACAGTTGCAACAACACTCAAGAAGCTTGACATCATCCAGGACTAAGCAGTATCCTTGATCGACAACCCATGCACCACCTTAAACATTCACTCCCTCCACTACCAGCACACCGTGGCTGCAGTGCGTACTATCTACAGGATAGCCAAGCCTTCGACAGCACCTCTGAAACACAGGACCTTCACCACCTAGAAGGACAAGGGCATAAGGTGCATGTTAATACCATAACCTCCAAATTCCCCTCCAAGGCACACGATATATGTCCCGACTTGGACATATATCGCCGTTCCTTCATAGTCGCTGGGGGAATGTTTTTTGTCACCTCTTACTTTGCTTCAAGATAGTTAATTTTGAACCTGTATGCTAACATTCTGTTCTCAGTCTAAACTAAATAGTCTCCTACCATCTACATCACCCACTCTTCTCAACATTTTAAAGAACAGGATCATGTTCTCCCCTCAACCTTCTTTTCTTCAATGCAAATAAGTTATTAGAAGTGATTCACTGGACTGAACTTAAGAATCCCAAGTCAGGTACCTCATTACTCTTTTAGTTTACTGTCTCGGAAACTTAAAAAAACAATCATAACATATTGTGGCCAAGATCATGTACCCCACGTTTTACGCAGCTTCCAGACAAACCAAAAATGAGAGACATAGTAAACCCCACATGGCAACAAACCCACTCATAAAAGACAAATATTTAACTGCACAGTCCACAGAACGTTTGCTCTAGTGTTTTGATTTGCTAACTATATGTATTCCAGCAGTTGTGAGCCTGGGTCAGGTGGTGCCTTTCTGCACCAGAGTCACAAGGTTGTGCTATCAGGTTCCACTCAAGGACTACAGCACATAATATTAAGTGCAGTACTGAGGGGGTGGGGCATTCTGGCAGGTACTGTTCTACAGATGAGAGACAGAGGCCCTAGCTTTGTGTCTCGGTGGTTCAGTTGGGTGTTAGAGACTCCATGGTACTATTCGTTAAAGAGCAGAGAGTTGTCCTGGTTAACATTTCTCCCTCAATCAAAACCAGATAAACTATTCATTCATCTCACTGCTGTTTGTGGGACCTTTCCAACTACTAAAGGACTGACAAATTTGCAAACATAATAGTCACTGTACTCTCTAAATAATCCATTGTACTAGAGATGTTTCAGAGAAATGTGATCAGGTGCTATATCAAATCTTTCTTGTAATTCAAGTAAAAGGAACTTGAGAGTGCGACATGCTGTTAGTAACAGACATTTCATGCCCAAGTTTTATGTATGGCAAGTTGGTGTGAGTCGCAGCCCCTGCCTGAATGTCAGCCTGAGGTGCAATTCCCCATCATGGACTAATTAACATATGCAAAAAAAAGTTATTTAAATTGTTGTTACAAAATATTCATATCGATGATCAACAATGTTACCAGAGAAAGTTATAATGCAAATCAGCATGCCACAAATTATTCAATTTAATTTTATGTCGCAATTACATTTCTATGGGACATCATCAAAAGATCTTACACCTTGTAATTTAAAAGAAACACATATTGAAAACTTATGCCATCACAAAGTCACCTAAAGGACACCATGCAGAAAAGGTGTCAAGCCAAATTAGGGTTCTTTTACTTCATATAATTACAAGCCCACGCTCTTCTTTGCCAGCTTCTTGATGCTAAGGCGGCTATATTTAGAAACACACAACAGGGACTGCAACCACTTGCCAATGAGAGGCTGATGAACGAGCAGCACAGCTTCCCTTAACAGACGCTGGTCAGCACAGGCTGCAACCATGAAATTAATGAACTGTCAATCCAACATCATAAATAGAAAAATCTGCAAGGACCCAACTACATGGTCAAAAAATGAACTATTTCTCTAACTTATCATCAGTGATGAGAAGAGCACAGCTAGCATTTTATTTAAATATAGCCTTTTAAATTAATTTTTGTACCTGTCCACTAGCTTTTAGTGCTGTCTGTGTCTCTCTGCTCCTCCTTAGTTCCTAGCTTCTCATCATTTAGAAAAGACTATGATCTTTATTGGGTCCAGTGGATAACCTCACACCTCACTATCAATGTCCCTTTGCAACATTCTACTCCCATCTACACTATTTACTGGCTTGAAGTCTTTGAGCTGGAGTGCAAGTTAGAGACACTCCGACACATAAGGGAGAGGGAGGTAGAGAAGGAGGGCCTGCAGATACTGGTCCTAACCAACAGATATGAGGTACTTGATAACTGAGAGGATAAGGATGAAGCTGCAGGGAGGATGCCCAGAATGCTAACCATGGCACCGTGGAGCATGAGGCAGTCAAAGTAGCGGGGGGGGGGGGGGGGCAAGGATCAGAATAGAAAGGTTGTAGTCATAGGGGATTCTATAATCAGGGGTACTGATGGCATCCTCTACAGTCGCGACTAAGAGTCCAGAAGGGTGTGTTGCCTACCTGGTGCAAGGGTAAAGGACATCTCGGAGCAACTGGTGAGGAATGTGGAAAGGGAGGGGGGGAGGAAAAGAGGATCCAGTTGTCGTGGTCCATGTTGGCATCAATGACATAAGGAAGAACAAGGAGGAGGTCTTGCTAAAGGAATATCAAGCTAGGAACTAAATTGAAAACCATGACCTCAGGTGGTAATCTCAGGATTACTACTCGAGCCACATGCTAATTGGCATATGGTGAATGGTGGAAAGAGTGGTGTGGGAAGGAGGGACTCCATTTCCTGGGCACTGGCACCAGTACTGGGACAGGAAGGAACCGTACCGCTGGGATGGGTTACACTTTTACTGGAATGGGACCAGAGTCCTAGTGGAAAGGATAAATAGGGTGGTGTATAGGACTTTAAACTAGCAAGATGGGGGAGGGATCTGGTAGCAATAACCAAAGCTTAAAGATAAAAGAAATAAGAGATGAGTGTAAAGGTCAGACCAGAGTAAGGAATCAACAAAAATGATGAAGAAACAAGTACAGAAGTACAAATACAGATAAAGCAGAAGTATAAAAGGACTGTTAAAAATAAAGAAAAGGAACAACTATTAAAGATGAATTAAACCGCTGTACAACAATGTACACAGCGTCCAAAATAAAACTGAGCAACAGGAGGCAACAATCTGTAGCAAGGAACCAGGTGTAGTAGGCACAACTGAAACATGGCTACATAAAGAACAGGACTGGCAGCTAAATATTGCAGGCTATAACATAATCAGAAAGGATAGGGAAGGAAGGGGGGAGTGGAGTAGCTGTACTAATTAGAGATAACATTATGGCAGTGGAAAAAAGGGACGTAACTCAAAGAAGAATAGAAACAGAATCTGTATGGAGTGAAATAAAAGATAAGGGATCGATCACGCTTATAGGGCTAAACTACAGTCCAGCTAAAAGTGGTAAGGAGGTGGATGAAGAAATACGTAAGCAAATATGTGAATTGAGTAAAGGACATAGAATAATAATCATGGGAGATTTTAACTATCCCAAATAAACTGCAAAGAAGAGGTAGGGAAAGGGGAACAGGGAATTAAGTTTTTACATTGTGTGCAGGACTCCTTTCTCACCCAGTATGCAAAAAGCCCAACTATAGACCACTGCTGGGTCAAGTAATGGGAAATGAACCAGAACAAATAAGAGAAGGGGAACATATAGGCAATAGCAATCATAACATAAAAAGGTTTAAGATAAAGATTGAGAAGGACATAAGACAGACAAAAATCAAAGTAATAAATTAGAAAAATGCTGATTTTCAGAGGATGAGAATGGAACTAGGAAAATAAACTGGAAAAATAGAACAGCAGTGGGAAACATTTAAAATGGTGATCAAGAGAGTCCAGGAGAAATATATCCCGCTAAAAAGCAAGAACAAATTAGCCAGTAATACACCACGATGAATAAAGAAATAAGGGCAAAATTGAAACTAAAGAAAAAAGCATACATTAAGTACATACGCAACAAAGGAGAGGATGACAAAAGGGAATACGAAAAAGTTAGGAAAGAAGTTAAAAAACAATTAGGCAGGCAAAGAGAAACTAGAAAATTAAATTATCAAGGAATATAAAAATAGTAAAGTGTTCTATAGTCACATAAATAACATAAGAAAAATCAGAATAGGGATAGGGCCACGAAGGGATACACAGGATAAACTCACAGGTAATGACAGCAAAATAGCAGAAATATTAAATAATGACTTTGCCTCAGTATTTACCAGGGAGACTAACATGATGGGCATGACTTTATAACTTTTTTGATCTCTTCTTCTAAAGACATTTAAGATAGAATGGGGTAGATCATTGATAAACTAATCAAACTTAGAAAGGATAAAACCCCTGGTCTGGATGGATTGCATCCGTGCATATTAAAGGAAATTAGGGAGAGATAGCAGAGGCACTATTACATATATATAACAAATCATTAGAAAAGGGAATAGTGCCAGAGGACTGGTGGACAGCTAATGTGATTCCTATATTTAAAAAGGGAGATAGAACAAGTCCAGGGAACTATAGACCAATTAGCTTAACATCGGTAATAGGAAAGATAATGGAATCCTTACTCAAAGATGTAATAGAAAAACATCTAGAAACCCAAAATATAATGAAGAATAGTCAGCAAGGATTCCAAAAGGGGTAGTCATGTTTGACCAACCTCACTGAATTCGTTGAAGAAGTAACAGAAAGAGTAGACAAGGGTAATATATTTGGATTTTCAAAAGGCCTTTGATAAGGTACCACATGGTAGGCGCTCCTTACTTAGGTCAGAACATGTGGTGTCAGGAGACAAGTAGCAGAATGGATAGCAAGCTGGCTACAAAACAAAAAAGAGTAGGGGTTAAAGGTAGTTGCTCAGTCTGGCAAAACGTGGGAAGTGGTGTTCCACAAGGATCGGTGCTGGGCCTATTATTGTTCATATTTACATAAATAATTTGGACTCGGAAATCGGAAGTACATTTCGAAATTTGCAGATGACACCAAATTGGGGGCTATTAGTTAATACCGAGGAGGATTGCGACAAAATATACAAAGACATTAATAAACTTGCAGAATGGGCGTGTAATTGGCAAATGAATTTCAATATCGATAAGTGTGAGGTGTTACATTTTGGTAGGAAGAATAAGGGAGCCACATATTGCTTGGATAATAAGTCTAAATGGGGTAGAGGAGCATAGGAATCAGGGGGTACAGGTACACAAATCACTAAAAGTAATGATGCAGGTTAATAAAGCTATTAAAAAGACAAACCAAGCACTGGGGTTCATTCTAGAGGAACAGAATTGAAAAACAGAGAAGTTATGTTAAACTTGTATAGAACCTTGGTTAGAACACACTTGGAGTACTGTGAATAGTTCTGGTCTCCGTATTACAAAAAGGATATAGAGGCATTGGAGAAGGTGCAAAAAAGATTTACTAGGATGATACCAGAACTGAGAGGTTATACTTATCAGGAAAGATTGAACAGACTGGGGCTCTCTTCTCTAGAAAAGAGAAAACTGAGGGGTGACCTCAGAGGTCTTTAAGATTATGAAAGGATTTGATAGGGTGGACGTAGAGAAGATGTTTCCACTTGCAGGGGAGACCAGAACTAGGGGCCATAATATAGGATAGTCACTAATAAATCAAACAGGGAATTCAGGAGAAACTGCTATACCCAGAGAGTGGTGAGAATACGGCACTCACGACCACAAGGAGTAGTTGAAGCGACTAGCATAGATGCATTTAAGGAGAAGCTAGATAAACACATGGGAGAAAGGAATAGAAGGATATGCTGATCAAGTTAGATGAAGTAGGGAGGGAGAAGATTCGTGTGGAGCATATTGGGCCGAATGGCCTGTTTCTGTGCTGTACGTTCTTTGAAATTCTATGCAATTTACTGTGTCACCTAACTTAGCGTCATCAGTAAACTTGGATATATGGCTCTCTATTCCTTCATCTAAGTCATTTATAAATATAGTGAAAAGCTAGGTTCTTTAGTCATGATTACATTTTACAAATCCATGCTGGCTCTCTCTCATCAGTTCATATTTGTCCAAATGCTCAGTTACTCTGTCCCTAATAACAGATTTTAGTAACTTCCCCACAACAGACGTAGGACTAATAGGTCTATAAATTTCCTAGTTTATCTCTCCTACCCTTCTTAAATAATGGAGTGACATTGGGAATTTTCCAATCCAAGCGGACAATTCCTGAATCGAGAGAGTTTTGGAAGATCGTGTGGGGCATAAACACTGGCATAGACCAGTTGGGCCAAATGACCTGTTTCTGTGATGTAAATTCTATGTAGTCATGACTAGAGAATCTACAATTTTCTCACTTACTTCTTTTAATACCCTGGGGTGGAAACCAAGAGGTCGTGGAGATTTGTCTATCTTTAGTCTCATTATTTTCTCCATTACAATTTTTTTTTAAACTTACATTAAATCTAGTAAGTTCCTCCCCTTGATTTGTTTTTAGTTTTCCTCGTATCTCTGATACTTTATCCTCATCCTTTACTGTGAAGACCGATAAAAATAAGTATTTATCAAGTCTGCCATTTCCTGATTTTCAATAACAATATCACCTGTGTCTGTCTTTAAGGGTCCCACACTATTCTTAGCCATCCTCTTTCTCTTAATATAATTGTAAAAACCTCTAATGTTCCCTCAAGTTTTTTCTCATATTCCCTTTTTGCAGTTCTTACTACTTTGTGTGTATCCCTTTGCTATTCTTTATATCTCTCCCAGTCCATTGGATCTCTACTGTTCTTAGCATTCGTATAAGTAACATGCTCTCCATCCTTCAGATCCTTACCATAGGTTTTTCAAACTCTGTTTCTGAAGAGGTTGGTGACAAAGGGCTGACAGGACTCAATGATGGTGAACTCTCCACACTGGAAATGTAGTCTGGATCAGGAACATAGAGAATCTGTAGAAGAGAGAGTAAAAGAAAGAGAAACAACTAATTACAAACCTCATTGTTTAATGTATACTATCCAGAAATTTTAAGTGAACAACTAAGAATTCACTGTAATGGACTATTTACAATCAATACTCACAAATAATCAAAAAACTGACCTTCGTCTTTGACTTAATCATTTTATTATAATACTATTTAAAGCTCGGTAAAGCGCGGGAGAAGCGGCCGAGCGGAGCACAAACCCGGGAGAAGCGGCCGAGCGGAGCACAAAGCCCGGGAGAAGCGGCCGAGCGGAGCACACAGCCCGGGAGAAGCGGCCGAGCGGAGCACACAGCCCGGGAGAAGCGGCCGAGCGGAGCACACAGCCCGGGAGAAGCGGCCGAGCGGAGCACACAGCCCGGGAGAAGCGGCCGAGCGGAGCGCGCAGCCCGGGAGAAGCGGCCGAGCGGAGCGCGCAGCCCGGGAGAAGCGGCCGAGCGGAGCACAAAGCGCGGGAGAAGCGGCCAAGCGGAGCGCGCAGCCCGGGAGAAGCGGCCGAGTCCGGAGCACAAAGCCCGGGAGAAGCGGCCGAGCGGAGAACAAAGCGCGGGAGAAGCGGCCGAGCGGAGCACAAAGCGCGGGAGAAGCGGCCGAGCGGAGCACACAGCCCGGGAGAAGCGGCCGAGCGGAGCACGCAGCCCGGGAGAAGCGGCCGAGCGGAGCACACAGCCCGGGAGAAGCGGCCGAGCGGAGCACAAAGCCCGGGAGAAGCGGCCGAGCGGAGCACACAGCCCGGGAGAAGCGGCCGAGCGGAGCACGCAGCCCGGGAGAAGCGGCCGAGCGGAGCACACAGCCCGGGAGAAGCGGCCGAGCGGAGCACACAACCCGGGAGAAGCGGCCGAGCGGAGCACAAAGCCCGGGAGAAGCGGCCGAGCGGAGCACACAGCCCGGGAGAAGCGGCCGAGCGGAGCACAAAGCCCGGGAGAAGCGGCCGAGCGGAGCACACAGCCCGGGAGAAGCGGCCGAGCGGAGCACAAACCCGGGAGAAGCGGCCGAGCGGAGCACAAACCCGGGAGAAGCGGCCGAGTCCGGAGCACAAAGCCCGGGAGAAGCGGCCGAGCGGAGAACAAAGCGCGGGAGAAGCGGCCGAGCGGAGCACAAAGCGCGGGAGAAGCGGCCGAGCGGAGCACACAGCCCGGGAGAAGCGGCCGAGCGGAGCACGCAGCCCGGGAGAAGCGGCCGAGCGGAGCACACAGCCCGGGAGAAGCGGCCGAGCGGAGCACAAAGCCCGGGAGAAGCGGCCGAGCGGAGCACACAGCCCGGGAGAAGCGGCCGAGCGGAGCACGCAGCCCGGGAGAAGCGGCCGAGCGGAGCACACAGCCCGGGAGAAGCGGCCGAGCGGAGCACACAACCCGGGAGAAGCGGCCGAGCGGAGCACAAAGCCCGGGAGAAGCGGCCGAGCGGAGCACACAGCCCGGGAGAAGCGGCCGAGCGGAGCACAAAGCCCGGGAGAAGCGGCCGAGCGGAGCACACAGCCCGGGAGAAGCGGCTGAGCGGAGCACACAGCCCGGGAGAAGCGGCCGAGCGGAGCACACAGCCCGGGAGAAGCGGCCGAGCGGAGCACGCAGCCCGGGAGAAGCGGCCGAGCGGAGCACAAACCCGGGAGAAGCGGCTGAGCGGAGCACGCAGCCCGGGAGAAGCGGCCGAGCGGAGCACGCAGCCCGGGAGAAGCGGCCGAGCGGAGCACGCAGCCCGGGAGAAGCGGCCGAGCGGAGCACGCAGCCCGGGAGAAGCGGCCGAGCGGAGCACAAACCCGGGAGAAGCGGCCGAGCGGAGCACAAACCCGGGAGAAGCGGCCGAGCGGAGCACGCAGCCCGGGAGAAGCGGCCGAGCGGAGCACAAACCCGGGAGAAGCGGCCGAGTCCGGAGCACAAAGCCCGGGAGAAGCGGCCGAGCGGAGCACAAAGCCCGGGAGAAGCGGCCGAGCGGAGCACAAAGCCCGGGAGAAGCGGCCGAGCGGAGCACAAAGCCCGGGAGAAGCGGCCGAGCGGAGCACACAGCCCGGGAGAAGCGGCCGAGCGGAGCACACAGCCCGGGAGAAGCGGCCGAGCGGAGCACACAGCCCGGGAGAAGCGGCCGAGCGGAGCACACAGCCCGGGAGAAGCGGCCGAGCGGAGCACACAGCCCGGGAGAAGCGGCCGAGCGGAGCACACAGCCCGGGAGAAGCGGCCGAGCGGAGCACACAGCCCGGGAGAAGCGGCCGAGCGGAGCACAAACCCGGGAGAAGCGGCCGAGCGGAGCACAAAGCCCGGGAGAAGCGGCCGAGCGGAGCACACAGCCCGGGAGAAGCGGCCGAGCGGAGCACACAGCCCGGGAGAAGCGGCCGAGCGGAGCACACAGCCCGGGAGAAGCGGCCGAGCGGAGCACACAGCCCGGGAGAAGCGGCCGAGCGGAGCACACAGCCCGGGAGAAGCGGCCGAGCGGAGCACGCAGCCCGGGAGAAGCGGCCGAGCGGAGCACAAACCCGGGAGAAGCGGCCGAGCGGAGCACGCAGCCCGGGAGAAGCGGCCGAGCGGAGCACGCAGCCCGGGAGAAGCGGCCGAGCGGAGCACGCAGCCCGGGAGAAGCGGCCGAGCGGAGCACGCAGCCCGGGAGAAGCGGCCGAGCGGAGCACGCAGCCCGGGAGAAGCGGCCGAGCGGAGCACGCAGCCCGGGAGAAGCGGCCGAGCGGAGCACGCAGCCCGGGAGAAGCGGCCGAGCGGAGCACACAGCCCGGGAGAAGCGGCCGAGCGGAGCACAAACCCGGGAGAAGCAGCCGAGCGGAGCACGCAGCCCGGGAGAAGCGGCCGAGCGGAGCACAAACCCGGGAGAAGCGGCCGAGCGGAGCACACAGCCCGGGAGAAGCGGCCGAGCGGAGCACAAACCCGGGAGAAGCGGCCGAGTCCGGAGCACAAAGCCCGGGAGAAGCGGCCGAGCGGAGCACAAAGCCCGGGAGAAGCGGCCGAGCGGAGCACAAAGCCCGGGAGAAGCGGCCGAGCGGAGCACACAGCCCGGGAGAAGCGGCCGAGCGGAGCACACAGCCCGGGAGAAGCGGCCGAGCGGAGCACACAGCCCGGGAGAAGCGGCCGAGCGGAGCACACAGCCCGGGAGAAGCGGCCGAGCGGAGCACACAGCCCGGGAGAAGCGGCCGAGCGGAGCACACAGCCCGGGAGAAGCGGCCGAGCGGAGCACAAAGCCCGGGAGAAGCGGCCGAGCGGAGCACAAAGCCCGGGAGAAGCGGCCGAGCGGAGCACACAGCCCGGGAGAAGCGGCCGAGCGGAGCACGCAGCCCGGGAGAAGCGGCCGAGCGGAGCACACAGCCCGGGAGAAGCGGCCGAGCGGAGCACACAGCCCGGGAGAAGCGGCCGAGCGGAGCACACAGCCCGGGAGAAGCGGCCGAGCGGAGCACAAAGGGAGTGGCGCAAGGAATCAAAAAAAATCAAGAGTCAAAAAAAGTGACATCACAAGACAAGGAGGAACGCTGAGGGTGGGTCAGTAAGTATCTAGTTTATTGGTTAGTGTTTTTAGTGGTTATTGTTCTTAGTGGTTAGTGTCTTTAATGGTTGGTTAGTGTTTTTAGGGGTTTGTGCTTTAGTGTTAGATAAACTGTAAATTGCCTTAAAGCTCAACAAACAGTTTAAATAAGTGTTAGCTAAACACGGCAGGACAGCTGGGGCCTGTCGCCTACACATCCTGTGCCATGTGGGGACTCCAGAGCACTTTGTGCGTCTTGGAAAACCACATGTGCAGGAAGTGCTGCCAACTGCTCGCACTCGAGCTCAGAATTTCTCAGCTTGAGGGGCGGCTGGCGTCACTGCAGATCATACGGGAAGTTGAGAGATTCGTGGGGAGCACATTTCAGGAGATGGTCACCGGCTGCTCCAGAGAGTTCAGGAGGAGAGAGAGTGGGTGACCACCAGTCGGACTAGGAGGAACAGGCAGGCAACTGCAGGAAGGCTGAGGGGTGACCCGATAGAAGTCTTTAAGATTATGAAAGGGTTTGATGTGGTAGATGTAGAGAAGATGTTTCCACTTTTGGGGGAGACCAAAACTAGGGGCCATAGATAAGATAGTCACTAATAAATCCAATAGGGAATTCGGGAGAAACTTCTTTACCCAGAGTGTGGAACTCACTACCACAAGGAGTAGATGAGGTGAATAGCATTGATGCATTTAAGGAGAAGCTCGGTGAGCACATGAGGGAGAAAGGAATAGAAGGATATGCTGATGGGGTTAGATGAAGTAGGGAGGGAGAAGGCTCGTGAGGAGCATAAACGCCGGCATAGGTCTGTTGGGCCGAATGGCCTGTTTCTGTGCTGTACATTCTATGTAATGTATGTGCAGTTGCTCTGGTGCTGTTATGATGTAATCAATGTAAACGGGCACTCACCAGCACCAGGAACCTCAAGTGGTGTTACAGGAGTTTTTCAAGAAGTTGTACAGTATCTGTGACACTGCTTGCCGGGGACCACAGGCAGCAGTGTAAGGCATTATTTACCTCTACTTGTGAAGCAAACCATCACCCAAGAAAGTTTCAACTTGGCTCAGTCAGTAGCACTCTCACCCTGAATCAGAGGTTGCGTGTTAAAGCCCTATCATTAAAAGCTAGTGGACAGGTACAAAAAATAATTTAAAAGGCTAATGGAATGTTGGCCTTTATCTTAAGGAGGTTAGAATATAAAGCGGTGGAAGTTATATTACAGCTGTACAGAGCTCTGGTTAGACCCCATCTGGAGTACTGCATTCAGTTCTGGACACTGCACCTCAGAATGGCTATATTGGCCTTAGAGAGGATGGAGCGCGATTCACCAGAATGATAACAGGCTTAAAAGGGTTAAATTATGAGGACAGGTTGCATAAACTAGGCTTGTCTTCCCTTGAATATGGAATATTAAGGGGCTAATTGAGGTGTTTAAGATGATTAAACAAGTTGATAGGATAGATAGAGAGAAACTATTTCCTCTGGTGGGAGAGTCTAGAAGGGGGCATAACCTTAAAATTAGAGCTAGGCCATTCAGGGGTCATGACAGGAAGCACTTCTTCACACAAAGGGTAGTGGAAATCTGGAACTCTCTTCCCCCAAAAAGCTGTTGAGGCTGGGGGTCAATTGAAAATTTCAAAACTGAGATTGATAGATATTTGTTGGGTAAAGGTATTAAGGGTTATGGAACAAAGGCGGGTAGATGGAGTTAAGATACAGATCAGCCATGATCTAAATGAATGGTGGAACAGCCTCGAGGGGCTGAATGGGCTACTCCTGTTCCCATGTTGTACTCCAGGACTTGAGCTTGTAAATTAGGATGACACTTCAGTGCAGTACTGAAGAAGGAGTGCTGTATTACAAAAGTTGTCCACCAGTTGCTGCCAGTTCAGGTGCACTTTTAAAGGTCCCATGGCAACCTTCAAAAAGCAGAACCAAGTTTACCTAGTGTCCTGGCCAACATTTCTCCCTCAACCCTACTCATTGCTTGTGGGATCTTGCCACTGCATTTGCTTACATAATACAAATTAGTTTAAGATGTGGCTTAAGCATAAGACACTGTATAAATGCAATTTTATATTTCATTTAACCAGTTTTTAAAAAAAGATATAATTATATTACACAGCTAGCCATGATATACATTATATATTACTATGCAGCAAAACAATATTTGTACATGGTAGTAAAAAGGAAGAGAGCCCAATACCTGGCCTGGAACAACAGCTCTGGCGAACAACTTATTCAGCTGCACTAGTTCGTTAGGTGTAGTGTCAAACTTGAGCGCGATGCTATTCAAAGAGTCCCTTGATTCAACCTGTCAGAGAAACCAAATCTGTTAAGGTCAAATGATCAGTCGTTGATATATTTCAAAGTAACAGCAGACACGTCAGCATGTAATAGATTACATTTTTTAATTTTACTGTTTTTAACCCCTTCTCTGTTCCCTCAAGCATAGAAACGTACCTCCTGATTTTTGTTTTGAAATAATAGGATGTGAACAAAATGTTTTATTACTTTTGGAAGTGAAGCACCCGATGGAAGGGACTATATCACAACCTTTTCCAAGACCACAGGAATAACTTTTTTGTTTGATAACTCACTGAGCTCACTCAGGGGTAGAACAGGAACAATTACATGAATTAACCACCATTTTCAGAACGTTTTAACAAAAAAAAATTCTCCTAGAATATTTTAAAGTAATAAAAACATTCCATCCACAGCCTATTTGTATCCAGCCTGTGTTTCTTCCAGTACAAGATCAGGCCTGAATTTGCACTTCTGTCCAAATATTCAGAATATGCCTCAATATTTGTAAAAAGTTTGAAATATTGTGCAAAATTACAGCATAAGTAACTTGATGTGGCGTACAAGTTATTTTAATCTTTATACGAGGCCAATAGACCAGTTGGCAGCTTACAGCAGGGCTGCTTTGTGCCTCACTCCCAACCAATAGATTCTGAAGTAGCAAATGGTAAGAATGCACATACACTACTGATCATACTATGCAGATTTCTGCATACAGATTTACTGACTTACTAACTGCTGCTATTAACTAGGGAGTAACTGAAGTCAAAGTTATCAGAACTGAGTAAGAAGAGGTGAGGCTATACTGGTTTATTGCTACCAAGAGAACATAAGAACATAAGAAATAGGAGCAGGAGTAGGCCATCCGGCCCCTAGAGCCTGCTCTGCCATTCAATAAGATCAGGCTGATCTTCTACCTCAACGCCATTTTCCTGCACTATCCCCATATCTCTTAATGCCTTTAATATCTAGAAATCTATCGATCTCTGTTTTGAATGTACTCAATCACTGAGCCTCCACAGCCCTCTGGGGTAGAGAATTCCAAAGATTCACCACCCTTTGAGTGAAGAAATTTCTCCTCATCTCAGTCCTAAATGGCCTACCCCTTATTCTGAGACTGTGACCCCTGGTTCTAGACTCCCCAGCCAGGGGAAATGTCCTCCTTGCATCTACCTTGTCGAGCCCTATAAGAATTGTGTATGTTTCAATGAGATCACCTCTCATTCTTCTAAACTCTAGAGAATACAGACCTAGTCCACTCAATCTCTCCTCATATGACAAACCCGCCATCCCAGTATTTTCAGTCGGGTGAACCTTTGTTGCACTCCCTCTATGGCAAGTATATCCTTTCTTAGGTAAGGAGACCAAAATTGTACACAATACTCCAGGTGCGGTCTCACCAAGGCCCTATATAATTGCAGGAAGACATCTTTATTCTTGTACTCAAATCCTCTTGTAATAAAGGCCAACACACCATTTGCCTTCCTAATTGCTTGCTGCACCTACATGTTAGCTTTCAGTGACTCATGTACATGGACACCCAGGTCCCTTTGAACTTCAACATTTCCCAATCTCTCACCATGTAAAAAATATTCTGCATTTCTGTTTTTCCGACCAAAGTGGATAATTTCACATTTTTCCACATTATATTCCATCAGCCATGTTCTTGCCCACTCACTTAGCCTGTCTCGATCCCCTTGATGCCTCTTTGCATCCTCTCACAACTCACATTCCCACCTAGTTTTGTGTCATCAGCAATCTTGGAAATATTACATTTGGTCCCCTCATCCAAAGCATTGATATAGATTGTGAATAGCTGGGGCCCAAGCACCGATCCCTGCGGTACCCCATTAGTGACAGTCTGCCAACCTGAAAAAGACCCATTTATTCCTACTCTCTGTTTTCTGTCCGTTAACCAATTCTCAATCCATGCCAGTATATTACCCCCAATTCTATGTGCTCTAACTTTGTTCACCAATCTCCTGTGTGGGACCTTTTCGAAAGCCTTCTGAAAATCCAAATACACCACATCCACTGGTTCCCCCATATCTATTCTACTAGTTACATCCTCAAATAACTTCAATAATGCTTATTGAGGACAATTTTACAACACCAAGTTATAGTCCAACGATTTTATTTTTAATCCCACAAGCTTTCGGGGGCTTTCCCCTTCCACACTGCCTGAGGAAGGGGAAAGCCCCAGAAAGCTTGTGGGATTAAAAATAAAATCGTTGGACTATAACTTGGTGTTGTAAAATTGTTTACAATTGTTAACCCCAGTCCATCACCGGCATCTCCACATCATGGCTTATTGAGGAGTGGAAGCAGAAGGCTTATTGAGGAGTGGAAGCATTTCACTAAGCCCCAGAGAGGTAAATGCATATGGAAGGAGTAGATTATGCAAACTCAAGCATTAACAGGAAGGCAGATACTGCTACTGCCAAGATTTATAATGGAACACATGGACTTAAATGGAAAACATCCAGCAGTGGTCGAAGAGCTGAACTGGAACTGTAAACATTTCGCTGCATCAGTGCGCCACATAAATAAAAGGGAGGCTGACAGTGCTGATGCTCAGCCTCAGTCACATTTGGTACACACTTATCCAAGCAGAGCATGTCAAAGATATCCAGGGAAGAGCATGATTACTTCAAGGCTGACTTCAGAGTCCTGAAATTAGAAGTGGGAGTGGAATGAGTTCATAAGTTTAAAAATCTAAGAGCCAACAGTACTGGGAGGTAATGACCATTTAGGCTGCATTTATATTGTAGCAACCAGTCAACCTGGAGGTGGAATGTTGTAGGAGGCCACGGACAAGGTGGAAGTGGGATGGACAATTAAAATAGCATGCGACTGGACGCTCAGGATCACGCTTGCGGACTGAAATCCACAATTGATCAGCAAAGCGATCACCCAATCTACAAAAATCACCCAAAATTGGTCTCCCCAGTGTAGAGACAACCACATCGTGAGCAGTGAATACAGTGTACAAAGTTGGAAGGAGTATAAGTAAATCGTCGTTTCATCCAGAAGGAGTGTTTGAGGCCTTGGAGTGGGGGCAGGGAGGAGGTGAAAGGGCAGGTGTTGCATCTCCTGTGCTTGCATGGCAAAGTACTGGGGGAAGGGGAGCAGGAAGAGTGGACCAGAGTGTCATGGAGGGAAAAGCAAAGTTGATGAAAATTTCAAGTTCAGGGCGAGAGCAGGAAGCAGCACCAACAGAGTCATCAATGTACCAGAAAAAGAGGACCCCTGAAAAGACCCATATGGGTTCCCATAGCGACACCTTCTATTTGGAGGAACTGAGTAGAGTTAAAGGAAAAATTGTTCAATGTGAGAACAAGTTTGGCCAGGCGGAGGAGGGTGGTGGTGGTGGAAGGGGACTGGTTGGGCCGTTGTTCAAGGAAGAAGTGGAAGGCCCGCAGGCCGACCTGGTGCAGAATGGAGGTGTAGAGGGACTGGATGTCCATCGTGAAAAGGAGATGTTTGGGGCCGGGGAACTGGAAACTGTTAAAGTGGTGGAGGACGTCGGAAAAGTCACAGATTTGGTCAGAAGAGACTAGACATGGGGAGAAAAAAAAATGTTGAGATCACAAGAAATAAGTTCCGTGGGGCAGGAACAGGCTGAAACGATGGGTCTACCAAGACAGACCTGTTTGTGGATCTTGGGAAACAGATAGAAGCAGGCTGTGCAAGGTTAAGAAACTACAAGATTGGAGGCTGTGTTGAGGGGGGGGGGGAAAAGGATCTGCAGAGGAGATAATGTCAGAGACGGTCTGGGAAACTATGGCTTGATGTTCAGTGGCGGGATCATGGGTTCTGGTAGGGGGGAGATATCAGAGTTAGCGTTCAGCCTCCGCAAGGTAGGGGTCTTTTGCTAAACGACAACAGTGCCTCCCTTGTCAGCAGGTTTAATGACTGTATCAGGGTTGGACCTGAGAGTACGGAGTGCTGCAAGTTCAGAGGGAGATAGATAAGGGCGAGTGAGGACAGTAGAGAAATTGAGACGGCCGATGTCATGCTGGCAGTTCTCAATGAAAAGATCAAGTGAGTGTAAGACGCCAGAGGGAGGGGTCCAGGTGGAAATCGAATTCTGAAGACAACTTCTTGGCTAAAGAAGCGAGCATGGAGGTGAAGGCGGCAGTAGAAGAGCTCAAAACTACAGCACAAAAACAGGCCATTCGGCCCAGCTGGTCTATACTGGTGTTTATGCTTCACAAGAGCCTCCTCCCTCCCTACTCAAGCTAACCCTATCAGGATACCCTTCTATTCCTTTCTCCTCCATGTGCTTATCTATCTTCCCGTTAAATGCATCTATACTTTTTGCCTCAACTGTTCCTTGTGGTAGCGCGTTCCACATTCTTGCCACTCTTCCCTATTGGACCTGTCAGCGACTTTATTTTTGATCTCTAATTTTGGACTCTCCACAGGTGGTAACATTTTCTCTCCATTGACCCTATCATTATCTTAAAGACCTCTATGAGGTCACTCTTCAGCCTTCTCTTTTCTGGAGAAAAGAGCCCCAGCCTGTTCAGCCTTTCCTGATAAGGATAACCTCTCAGTTCTGGTATCATCCTTGTGAATCTTTTTTACACTCTCTCCAATACCTGTAAATCCTTTCTGTAATTTGGAGACCAGAACTGTGCACAGAACTCCAAGTGTGGTCAAGCCAAAGTTATATATAAGTTTAACATAACTTCTTTGCTTTTCAATTCTATCCATCTAGAAATGAACCCTAGTGCTTGATTTGACTTTTTTATGGCCTTATTAACCTGCATCGCTACTTTAATGATTTGTGTATCTGTACCTCTAGGTCCCTTTGCTCCTCTATCCCGTTTAGACTCTTATTATCCAAGCAGTATGTGGCTTTCTTATTCTACCTACCAAAATGCACCACCTCACACTTAACTATACTGAAAATCATTTGCTAAGTACGTGCCCATTCTGCAAGTTTATTAATGTCCTCTGCATTTTGACGCATTCAACTGCACCCCCCAATTTGGTGTCGTCTGCAAATTTTGAAATTGTACTTCCGATTCCCAAGTCCAAATCATTGATGTAAACTGTGAACAACAGTGGTCCCAGCACCGATCCCTGGGGAACACCACTTTTCACCTTTTGCCAGTCTGAGTAATTACCCTTAACCCCTACGCTCCATTTTCTAGCCCACTTGCTATCCATTCTGCTACCTGTCCCCTGACTTCATGTGCTCTGACCTTAGCCATGAGTCTACAGTGCGTTATCTTATCAAAAGCCTTTTGAAAATCCAAATATATTACATCTACTGCATTACCCTTGTCTACTCTTTCTGTTACTTCTTCAAAAGAATTCAATAAGGTTGGTCAAGCATGACTTTCCCTTCTGAAATCCGTACTGACTATTCCTTATTATGCTTTCGTTCTCTAGATGTCTTTTTGTTACATCTTTTGAGTAAAGATTCCATTGTGATTCCTACCACCGACATTAAGCTAACTGGTCTATAGGTCCCTGGACTTATTCCTATATTTATAAAGGAAGGTAGAACAACATTAGCTGCCGCTAGTCCTCTGGCATTTTTCCCTTTTCTAGTGAATTATTATATATATGTAATAGTACCGTTGCTATCTCTTGCCTAAACTCTTTTAATATTAGTCTTCTGCTCCGTTAGTTTGATTAATTTATCAGTTATCTCCCCCCCTTTTTGTCTTAAATGTTTTAATATCTTTTTCGACCTCTTCTTCTAACGTCCTGCCCACCTTGTCAGTCTCCCTGGTAAATACTGAGGCAAAGTAACTATTCAATATTTCTGCCATTTCGCTGTCATTACCTGTGAGTTGATCTTGTGAATCCCTTAGTGGCCCTCTCCCTATCCTGATTTCTCTTTTGTTATTTATGTGTCTGTAGAATACTTTACTATTTCTTTTCATGTTCCTTTTTTATATTCCTCTTTGCTTTTGTAATTGTTTTTTTGACTTCTTTCCTAACTACTTTGTATTCTCTTTTGTCATCCTCTCCTTTATTGTCTATGTACTTAGTGTATGCCTCTTTCTTTAGTTTCAATTGTACCCTTATCTCTTTATTCATCCATTGTGATTCATTATCGGCTGGTTTGTTCTTGCTTTTTAGAGGAATGTATTTCTCCTGAACTCTAATGACGCTGAGAAGTGATCGTTCGGGGTCAGAGAGCAGAAGGTCAGAGGCAATAGTGAAAACACGACAAAGGGTGAGATTGGAAGGAAGGAAGGAAGGATGGGGGTCAGAAGAAACTGAAGAGGAAGAAGGAATAGGAGAGGCGTTATTGAATCATTCTTTGTTCCAGTCCTTCTCAGGTCTCCTCTCCAACCTCTTTTTCCAGATACCGAAGACTCTGTCGCCATGGGCCTGGAGTCAGACCGGGTAAGGACGGCAGGTTTCTTTCCCCAAAAGGATATTAATGAACCACATGGGTTTTTATGATAATCTGGTAGTTTCATGGCCACCATTACTGATACTATCTTTTTATTCTATATTTTATCTAATTAACTGAAGTTAAATTCTCCAGCTGCCGTGGCGGGATTTGAACTCATGACTCCGGATTATTAGACCAGGCCTCTGGATTACTACCTTTCTCGCCTCTCCTTTAAAGTCCTTGTTCTCTGCTGCCCACCCACATACCCATGCCAAGTTTCTCACCAAGATATCTTCACTGTTTTCTTCCCTCAGCACCGAGAGATTTCTTATCCTTGGTGATTTCAACCTTCATCTCAACTCATCATGCCCTCTCTCCTGTGAGTTCACTGTCCTCCTATCCGCCCTTCACCTCTCCCTCCATAAAAACTCCCCTGCCCATATTCATGGTCAACCCTTCGACCTTTCCATCTCACATGGCCTCTCTACTGCCATCGTGTCAATCACTTCCTTGTATCCCTCCCAACCCCACTTCCTTCTGCGGTCACCCCTGGAAAAAACTCTCCCCAAGTCACTTACAACGTAACTTTCAAATTCCCAAATGTCCAGCCTTTGGCCCTCCATTCACCAAAACATTTTTGCAGCTACCGATCTGCTCAATCACACCCTCGCCTCCACCCAAGGATCCCCCTACCCAAGCCCTGAACTCGCATCTTTCTCTAGTTTCTCTCCTATATCCCCTCATGCCGTCTCTGAGCTCATCTTGTTTACAAGACCCACCCCTCCTGCTCCCTCAACTCTATTCCCACCAAATTGTTGGTCACCCAATTTCGCGTCCTGGCCACCATGTTAGCTGATATTAATAATGGTTCCCTCTCCTCAGTACTAACTCCTCTTCAAATCTGCTGTCATCACCCCCCTCTTCAAAAAACCCACTCTCGACCCCTCTGTCCTTGCAAACTACCGCCCCATCTTCAACCTTCCTTTCCTCTCCAAATTCCTTGAGCGTGTTGTCGCCTCCCAAATCCGTGCCCATCTTTCCCGCAACTCAATGTTTGAATCCCTCCAATCAGGTTTCCGCCACTACCACAGCACTGATGCTTATCAAAGTCACAAACGACATCCTATGTGACTGTGACCGTGGCAAACTATCCCTCCTCATTCTTCTCAACCTGTCTGCAGCCTTTGACACGACTGACCACACCATCCTCCTCCAACGCCTCTCCTCTATTGTCCAGCTGGGTGGGACTGCCCTCACCTGGTTCCATTCCCATCTATCTAGTCGTAGCCAGAGAATCACCTGCAATGGCTTCTCTTCCCGCTCTCGCACCGTTACCTCTGGAGTCCCCCAAGGGTCTATCCTTGGCCCCCTCCTACTTCTCATCTACATGCTGCTCCTCAGCAACATCTTCCGAAAACACGACGCCAGGTTCCACATGGGTGCTCATAACACCCAGCTCTATCTCACCACCAACTCCCTCGACCCCTCCACTGCCTCTGATTTGTCACGCTGCTTGTTCGACTGGATGAGCAGAAATTTCCTCCAATTAAATATTGGGGAAGACCGAAGCCATTGTCTTCTGTCCCCGCCAAAAACTCTGCTCCCTAGCCACCGACTCCATCCCTCTCCTTGGCCACTGTCCTGAACCAGACCGTTCGCAACCTTGGCGTCCGATTTGACCCAGAGATGAGTTTCCGCCCACATATCCACTCAATCACCAAGACCGGCTATTGCACCTTCGTAACATTGCCTGTCTCCGCCCCTGCGTCAGCTCATGTGCTGCTGAAACCCTCATCCATACCTTGGATTATCTCTAGCCTCGACTATTCCAATGCTCCCCTGGCCGGCCCCCCATCTTCCACCATTCTTAAACTTGAACTCATCCAAAACTCTGCTGCCCGTATCCTAATTTGCACCGTGTCCCGTTCACCCATCACCCCTGTTCTCATTGACCTATATTGACTCCCAGTCAGTCAAGGCCTCGATTTTAAAATTCTCATCCTTGCTTTCAAATCCCTCCATGGCCTCGCCCCTCCCTATCTCTCTAACCTCCTCCAGCCCTACAACCCTCCGAGATCTCTGCGCTCCTCCAATTCTGGCCTCTTGCCCGCATTCTCAATTTTCATCACTCCACCATTGGCGGCCGTGCCTTCAACTGCCTGGGACCTATGCTCTGGAATTCCCTCCCTGCAACTCTCTACCTCTCTCTCCTCCTTAAAACCTACCGCTTTAACCACCTGTCCTAATATCTCCTTATGTGGCCTGGTGTCAAATTTCATTTTATAAATCACTCCTGTGAAGTGCCTTGAGATGTTTACCTTGTTAAAAGGCGCTATATAAATGCAATGATGTTGATCTTGTTGCCTACCAGTGGAAACCAAAATGTAAAGGCAGTTAAAGCGGCCACAGCAACCTATCCCCACCGATCCTACTGCTTTCCCATGGATTGCAATTTTAACCTGCTCTTTTGAGTAGGCAAGTGAGACACTCGCTGGAAGGCAGCGTGGTCCCTCGTTAAAAATGCAGATACGGTTCCGATGATATAACCGGAGCCCGGATGTAATTTTAATCTAAGGCCTGCGCGTCCATGCCGTCGTGGCTTCCTCACTAAGCCATCCTGGTGGCATGAAGAACCAGGACCAGAAAGGTTAGTTCATTTTTTTTTCCTATTTCCTTGTGGGTCAGGAAGATTAGACTCCTCTGGGTTCCAACAAGGGAACATTTGGCCTCTCCTGCCTTGGGCTTCCCTCCCCTTTCCCCGTTGAAGTTGCTCTCCTGCACCCTCTCTGAACCATTTACCTGATTGCCTGGGACATTCCTTCGGGTCCTCAGCAACTGCTGCCACCTTAAATCTCACCCCCGCCCGCCAGCCTGATGGGGCCTATGCAGACGAGATCCAGGGCCTCACACTGCGGAGGGCCGCAGCCCCCATCCACACGACTCCGACCAGGAGTTTAAATCGGCCCTTTTGATTGTGAATGTTCATCAAAATTTAGGAAAGGCCCAGCAACCATCTCAATTCTATACAAGAAATGAAGTGGCCTCCACTGATTTAAGAAATAAGCAATGCACCCAGGCAGAAGCATCGCACTCTAAGAAGTACAGTCAAAAATTAACAGTACAAATCCGTCGACACTACCACTTAGAGCAATCCACAATAATTGCGTAAAATCAGAGTGGCAGCAAATGCTTGAAGCTCACAGACTATAGAGAGACTGATTATTGCTGCTGGCTTAATAAGTTCAATAGGAGCTCAATGTCACAATAAAAATAATTAGAAAAACCTTAGCTAATTGATATGTAGACCCAGTCCTAACCATTGTGTGTAAAACTTGCAATAACGCATCCAGCTTTAGGTTATATAAATGCTAAATTTATATAGGCTATAAAATGCTGAGACCCACATTCTGGAACCAGGTCGACAAACATTGATTTAATGCTGCACTGTAGAGGTATTGCACCTGTAGGTGATGTTGTGAATGCAATGTTACATAACTGATTGAGTATAATGGGCAGCACATAATGTTACGTGACAACTCCTGACATAACCAGAAGAATTCCCAATGTAACCTGTCCATGGATAAATTGTGATCCTGGACTCCTCAGGTAATTTGGTGGTGGGGGGGGGGGGGGCGGGGAGGTGTACTGGACTAGGGCCAATTGCTATCTCTATAGGTGGGTGGGGAGGTAGTGCTAAGCTTCTTCTGGCTAAGAGACTGAAAGAGGTATGAGTTATTTTTGATTTCAGCTCAATGGGTGGGGAGGGATTGTGCCATGTCTTTTTGCTCAGTGGGGGTGTGAAAGGGACCTTGATTTCTAGGGAGGTAGAGAGGTAGGGAGGTAGAGAGGTAGGGAGGTTAAGCCATTTGCTTTGTCTGCCCAAGGTCTTCCAGTTTCTTACCTTGGTTCGTAGAGTAGGGCAGATGGTTAATGCTCCAGTTTGAGTGCTTCCATTCCTTTGTTATCGATGATTCATCTCTCCTGTTCATGCTTGGGAATTAAATTTATGCCAAAATTCTCTGTTTGGGGTTGGGGGTGGGTGGGGGGGGGATGTAGAGATGGATTCAATGTCTGCTCAGCGGGGTGGGGGATTTGGGGATAGCTGCAATCTCTACTCAATAAAGTGGAGGAGATGCTCTGAGAGGGTATTCTTTACTAAATGGCGTGCGTTCTTTAGAAAGGGGCTGTGAACTCTGTTCTTCACGGGTGGTGGCCTCATTGTGTGATCAGTACGGCGGAGACGGGAACGTAGGGACGAATGGAACGAGTAGGCCAGTCAGCCCTTCAAGCCTGTTTTGCCATTCAATTAGATCATGGCTGATCTGTATCTTACTTCCAATTACCCTTAATACTCTTGCCTAAAAAAAATCTATCAATCTCAGTTTTGAAATTTTCAATTGACCCCCAGCCTCAGCAGCTTTTTGGGGAGAGGTATGTGCAAGCAAAGAGAACCAAGTATCTAAACAGAAGCATGATGGGGAAGCATTTGCCGACTCAAATCATTGAAGCAAAGCTTGGGTTCCAATTTGAGTTGGGATTCACTTTTCTTAACCAACTAAGAGGAAAATTGGCCCTATCCCAGTGCCACCTCACCTTTCCCCATCCACTATTGTCCTCTTTCCCTGCTCCTTGTAGGTTTCCTATGACAAACACCACACTGCAACCAAGAGGGCAGGCAGTCAGTCAACCTATCCCCATAACTGTCAAATCCACCTTGTAAGCAGCCGCTAAAAAATCAAGCTAGGTAGTCCCCCACTGGCTTAGCGAGGTTGCACAGTCCAGGGAGGTCCCAGATCTGTACTAATTGGCTGATTTTAGCCAGAACAGTGTTGGGCACAAAGTTGGTCTCAGTGTCCAAATTAAGGTGAAAAATTAGTCACCATTCCTGCTCCCAATTGATATGTGTTGATCGCTGCTTGAGCTTGCATATGTGCATGTTGGGTGTGGACAAGATTAGACTAAACTGCAAAAGCTCCATACTGTCCCAGCAGATGAGGCAACATCGTCAGGAGAGAGGGGAGGAAAGAACTAAAGATTCCAGTCATTCCCCGTACTGGCCAGGAACTCGCTACATGGGTAATCCACACATACATTCTGCAGCACAGCTCAGCATTAGCCTCGGCTCCCATTAACACTGAATTTTTCATTTATCAGTCAAAGGTCATTCGTTAAAGCACCATCCTCTAAGTACATGGCAGTTTCTGAAATCCTAATAACGTCCAACGGGACATGTCACAGCAGCGTATTGCACTACATGCTGTACAGTACTATTTTTAACCACACCACCAACTTCAGGAAAACTTGCTAAATAATTCACTTCAGGCAAAGTACTTTCATTTCACAGCTAGAAAAGAAAATAGCTCTCCATTGACAATTAAAGACTACAGTGGCACCTGGGAGAAGACACCAAGTAAATTTTAAACAGCTCAATTCCTTTCCCCCACTCATTTGCATTACATTCATGATGGCCAACAATTTATTTCACAATTAATTATTCTTAGAGGGTGAAATTCAACTTTGGCTGGGGCGCAGAACAGGTGGTGTAATTGGCCGCCAGTAATACAGCCCTCCCGATATTCCTTTCCATTGAAGTCAATGAGCAACTGGTCCGATATCACCCGTTTTGCGCCCCCACCGAAGTTCAATTTCACCCCTTTAGTTAACTGAGTTTCAATGGAAAAATAGGCCAAACACTGCATTACAATCTTGGCCTCGGTATCTTCTGCCTAGTCGGTATTCGCCAGTATTTGAGCACAGGTTTGGGATTTGAAGTTTTGCCCTCATCCCCAGCATTGGGGAAAAAATGCTTCAGTATAAATTCTTCTTTTTAGTGCACTGATAATGAAAAATTCCTGTCTGTGCTAGTTTATTAAAATCATTAATCCATTTATTTTAAATAGGTTGAAGACTTTGTTAAAATAGTCCACTGCAATTTTTTTTATTTGTTCATGGGATGTGGGCGTCGCTGGCAAGGCCAGCATTTATTGCCCATCCCTAATTGCCCTCGAGAAGGTGGTGGTGAGCCGCCTCCTTGAACTGCTGCAGTCCGTGCGGTGACGGTTCTCCCACAGTGCTGTTAGGAAGGGAGTTCCAGGATTTTGACCCAGCGACGATGAAGGAACAGCGATATATTTCCAAGTCGGGATGATGTGTGACTTGGAGGGGAACGTGCAGGTGGTGTTGTATTCACGTGCCTGCTGCTTTTGTCCTTCCAGGTGGTAGAGGTCGCGGGTTTGGGAGGTGCTGTCGAAGAAGCCTTGGCGAGTTGCTGCAGTGCATCCTGTGGATGGTACACACTGCAGCCACTGTGCGCCAGTGGTGAAGGGAGTGAATGTTTAGGGTGGTGGATGGGGTGCCAATCAAGCGGGCTGCTTTGTCCTGGATGGTGTCGAGCTTCTTGAGTGTTGTTGGAGCTGCACTCATCCAGGCAAGTGGAGAGTATTCCATCACACTCCTGACTTGTGCCTTGTAGATGGTGGAAAGGCTTTGGGGAGTCAGGAGGTGAGTCACTCGCCGCAGAATACCCAGCCTCTGACCTGCTCCTGTAGCTGTACTGGAACAGCTTGGCTAGAGGCGCAGCTAGTTCTGGAGCACAAGACTTCAGCACTACAGCCGGGATGTTGTCGGGGCCCATAGCCTTTGCTGTATCCAGTGCACTCAGCCGTTTCTTGATATCATGTGGAGTGAATCGAATTGGCTGAAGACTGGCTTCTGTGATGGTGGGGATATCGGGAGGAGGCCGAGATGGATCATCCACTCGGCACTTCTGGCTGAAGATGGTTGCAAACGCTTCAGCCTTGTCTTTTGCACTCACGTGCTGGACTCTGCCATCATTGAGGATGGGGATGTTTGCAGAGCCTCCTCCTCCCGTTAGTTGTTTAATTGTCCACCACCATTCACAACTGGATGTGGCAGGACTGCAGAGCTTTGATCTGATCCGTTGGTTGTGGAATCGCTTAGCTCTGTCTATAGCATGTTGCTTCCGCTGCTTAGCATGCATGTAGTCCTGAGTTGTAGCTTCACCAGGTTGGCACCTCATTTTTAAGTACGCCTGGTGCTGCTCCTGGCATGCTCTTCTACACTCCTCATTGAACCAGGGTTGATCCCCTGGCTTGTTGGTAATGGTAGAGTGAGGAATATGCCGGGCCATGAGGTTACAGATTGTGCTGGAATACAGTTCTGCTGCTGCTGATGGCCCACAGCGCCTCATGGATGCCCAGTTTTGAGCTGCTAGATCTGTTCTGAATCTATCCCATTTAGCACGGTGATAGTGCCACACAACACGTTCGATGGTGTCCTCAGTGCAAAGACGGGACTTTGTCTCTACGAGGACTGTGCGGTGGTCACTCCGACAATACTGTCATGGACAGATGCATTTGCGACAGGTAGATTGGTGAGGACGAGGTCAAGTAAGATTTTCCCTCGTGTTGGTTCTCTCACCACCTGCCGCAGGCCCAGTCTAGCAGCTATATCCTTCAGGACTCGGCCAGCTCGGTCAGTAGTGGTGCTACCGAGCCACTCTTGGTGATGGACATTGAAGTCCCCCACCCAGAGTACATTCTGAGCCCTTGCTACCCTCAGTGCTTCCTCCAAATGGTGCTCAACATGGAGGAGGACTGATTCATCAGCTGAGGGAGGGCAGTCGGTGGTAATCAGCAGGAGGTTTCCTTGCCCATGTTTGACTTGACGCCATGAGATTTCATGGGGTCCAGAGTCAATGATGAGGACTCCCAGGGCCACTCCCTCCTGACTGTATATCACTGTACCGCCACCTCTGGTGGGTCTGTCCTGCCCGTGGGACAGGACATACCCAGAGATGGTGATGGAAGAGTCTGGGACGTAGGCTGAAAGGTATGATTCTGAGAGTATGGCTATGTCAGGCTGTTGCTTGACTAGGCTGTGGGACAGCTCTCCCAATTTTGGCACAAGTCCCCGATGTTAGCGAGGAGGACTTTGCAGGGTCGACTTGGCTTGGTTTTCCTGTCGTGTCTGGTGCCTAGTGGTCCAATGCTGGGTGGTCCGTCCAGTTTTATTCTTGTTGTGACTTTTTTTTAAGCCAGGTTTTACAATTTGACAAAGTGTTCATCAGTGCACTAAAATACGACACAGAAGAATTTCAACCCTCCCGTAAAGAACAATGTTAGCCCTTAACATTGCAGCAATTGGAGGGAATTCACGGTTTCCCGAGATGGTGCTTATGGAAGTTTTCAGCTCATGGACAATGGCAAAAAATACTAATATTACAGTGAAAGTACTACTCAAGCATCAAGAATAGCATCATCACTGCAATATTAACATTAAAATTATTAAAATAAACATTGAAATCTCAATTAAATGTTTTAAGAGTACAAATTCTGATAGCCCCGCCATCCTTTCCTCCCATTCTCTCTTCTTTCCCCTTTACCCATTTTTTGGAACAACCGTCTCAATCTTTTCTACACTTTCTACTTCTCCTTTTGCCCGCTAGAACGGAGAAGCAACACATTTTGATGTTTTTACACTGGATATTTTCATGGATTCAGCGTCACCTGTCACTCCCATAAGCAGACCTCATGTTGCCTTCAATCTGGAGTGTACCATTTTCTTCCCAATACTTAGGCAAGTGATATCATAACCCAGACATCGTAACATTGAACCCATAACTGTGAATATGTGTCGTCATGTGAATTATCCTCCAAAAGCAGACAGGGTAAACACTCTTACCAAATCCAAACACAGGCTTCAAACCACTCACAAGATAAATGAATGAACAGTGCACAGAGATGTACATTGCCTTACACTCCTCAGTGTATACAGCGATATAGACGCAACTCAAATTCTCTCTAAGCACGTACCTTTAAACAGAAGACCATTTACTTTTTGTTTCAAAAATATACCTTATTCATAAATTTTTTAAAAAAGGTACATACAGTACGATTGCAATATCACAGTTCAAACACCACAATACTGGTCATACAATTTGCAACGGTACATACAGCACGATTCAAATATCACAATACAAACAATACAGTTACACATCATACATGGTGCACACAGTTCGTGGCTCTCTAGAGTGCCTCACTGCACTTAGAACCATAGAAAAGATACAGCACAGAAGGGGGCCATTCGGCCCATCGTGTCCGTGCCGGCTCGAAGAACAACCAGGTGCCCATTCTAATCCCACCTTCCAACACCCGGTCCGTAGCCCTGCAGCTTACAACACTTTAGGTGCAGGTCCAAGTACTTTTTAAAAGAGTTGAGGGTCCCTGCCTCGACCACCAATTCGGGTAGCGAATTCCATACACCCACTACCCTCATGTCCCCTCTAATCCTTCCGCCAATCAGCTTAAATCTATGTCCTTTGGTTCTTGAACTCTCTGCTAGGGGAAACAGGTACTTCCTGTCTACTCTATCTGGGCCCCTCATAATTTTGTGCACCTCAATCATGTCTCCCCTCAGCCTCCTCTGCTCCAAGGAAAACAACCCCACCCTATCCAATCTCTCCCAGTAGCTGCAATTTTCAAGCCCTGGCAACATTCTTGTAAATCTTCTCTGCACTCTCTCCAGAGCAATTACGAACTTCCTGTAATGTGGTGACCAGAACTGCGCGCAATACTCCAGCTGTGACCTTACCAGCGTTTTATACAGTTCCGTCATTACATCCCTGCTTTTGTATTCTATACCTCGGCTAATAACGGAGAGCATTCTGTATGCCTTCTTCACAACCTTATCTACCTGTACTTCAGGGACCTGTGCACATGCATTCCAAGGTCTCTCACTTCCTCCACCCCTCTCAATACACTCACGTTTAGTGCGTATTCCCTTTTACTGTTTGCCCTCCCTAAGTGCATTACCTCACACTTCTCCGGGTTGAACTCCATTTGCCACTTTTCGTCCACTCCACCAACCCAATGATATCTTCTTGGAGTCCACAGCTATCCTCTTCACTATCAACTACATGGCCGATTTTTGTATCGTCTGCAAATTTGCCAATCATGCCCCCTACATTCAAGTCCAAATCATTAATATATACCACAAACAGCAAGGGACCCAACACTGAGCCCTGTGGCACACCACTGGAAATGGATTTCCATTCGCAAAGACATCCATCGACTTTTACCCTTTGTTTCCTGTTACTGAGCCAATTTTGGATCCAATTCGCCACTTACAATCATTACAGATACATTACATTCATTTGTCATTACACATTTGGCCCAAGGGGGGTTTTCTCGGAATCTAGCCCCTCAGTGTGCAATAGCTGGAGGGTCCTAAACTGTGGCCTTTCCCCACAGGGCCTTTGCGGGGGTTGGACCATGTTTCAGTGCGTCCCTCAGCACATAGTGTCACAGACTGGCACATTCCAAGGTCCAGGACTCAGTAGAGGACAGCTCCTTGCACTGGAAGATCAGCAAGTTTCGGGCCGACCAGAAGTCATCTTTCACCGAGTTGATGGTCTTCCAGCAGCAGTTGATGTCTGTCTCAGTGTGCGTCCCTGGGAACAGTCTGTAGAGCACAGAGTCCTGTGTTATGGAGCTGCTCCGGATGAAACTGGACAGATACCACTGCATCTCTTTCCAGGCCTTCTTTGCAAAGGCACATTCCAGAAGGAGATGGGTGACGGTCTTGTCCCCACCGCAGCCTCCTCGAGGACAGTGCGTGGAGACAATGAGATGCTGGGTGTGCATGAAGGGCGCTTCTCACTACCAGCCAAGCTACGTCTTAGTGCTTGTTTGAAAAGATCTGCCGATGAGGCGTTCTGCCAAAAGACTGACAGTCTGCGCGGGGAACCATCCAACAGGATTCACTATCTCCTTTCCCCGCAGGACGTTACGTGCAGACCACCTCCTGATTGACTTGTGGTCGAAGGTGTTTTTCCATACAAACTTTTCTATGAAGGACAGGTGGGGCGGAACGGTCCAACTGGATGGAAAGTCCCTTGGCATTATGGCCAGGCCCATCCTTTGCAACACCGGGGACAGATAGAACCTCAACACGTAGTGACACCTTGTGATTGCGTACCGGGGGTCTATGCACAGCTTTATGCAGCCGCACACAAAGGTGGCCATCAGGATGAGAGTGACGTTTGGGAGGTTCTTCCCTGCTTTCCCTGGAGATTTGTACATCATGTCCCTGCCGACATGGTCCATTTTTGATCTCCAGATAAAGTGGAAAAAGGCTCGGGTGAACTGTTGCGGCGCAGGAGTGAGGTATGGGCCAGACTTGCGCCGTGAGCAGCAACACCGAGAGCACCTCGCACCTGATGACCAGGTTCTTACCTGCAATTGATCCCACAGTCCCAGTTTCTGCTTTACCTTAGCAATACGTTGCTCCCTGTTCTTGATGCACGGCCCGGCTCCTCTGAACCAGATCCCCAGCACCTTCAGGTAATCTGACCTGACGGTGAAGGGGACAAAGGATCCAATTCCCAAAAGAACTTGGCCTCACTCTTGCTGCGATTTACTCTGGCCCAAGGCCAGTTCGAACTGGTCATCAATCTGCGGACCGACAGCTGATCCGAGCAGAAGGCGGTGACGTTGTCCATATAGAGAGAGGCCTTGACCTGAGTGCCTTTGCTGCCTGGGACCGTCACCCCTCTTATGTCCGCATCCTTCCTAATGGATTCGGCAAAGGATTCGATGCAACACACGAACAAGACGGAGGAGAGAGAGGACAGCCTTGCCTGACTCCAGATCTGATCGGAAAGCTTTCCAATTCTTACCCGTTGATCGAAACTACGCTACTCATGTCTGTGTAGAGCAGTTGGATCCAATTGCGAAGTCCCTCCCCCCCAATCCTATTTTGGAGAGCATGTCCAACATGTACGTGTGCAATATTCTGACGAAGGCCTTCTCCTGGTCCAAGCTGATTAGGCAGATGTTGACCCTCCCTTGTCCTGTACGTATCCCTGAGTAGCACAAGGCTAGCAGAGATCTACCTGCGGGTAAAGTATCCGGGTGGATCACCTGCTTCAGGACAGACTTGACCCGATTGGCGATGACCTTGGACAGAATTTTGTGGTCCACATTAAGTAGTGACATGGACTGCCAATTTTTGATTTCTTCTCTCTCCCCCTTTTGCTTGTAGATGAGGGTGATGATGCCTTTCCTCATGGATTCTGACATGCTGCCGGCCAAAAGCATACCCCCGTACACTTCCAGCAGGTCTGGGCCAATCCAGTCCCACAGAGCCAAATACAGCTCAACTAGTAAGTCATCGCTTCGGGGGATGTTCTACTCTTCTCGAAGGATCGGACCGCCTTTGTCAGTTCATCCAGAGTTAGCGGGTGATCCAGACTCTCCCGCTTGCTGTCATCTTAAACCTCCATGATAGAGGACAGGAAGGACTGGGAGGCCGTGCTCTCTGTGGGCTTCATGTTGTACAGTCCGGCATAGAAGTATTTGCTGATCCTTAGCACGTCAGGCTGCGTGGATGTGAATTCCTCCAGTCATCGACCCCCCATCGACTGCAGCTAGAGCAGATTCTGTATACTTTTCTGGAGTCGGGACATTTCCCTTTGCCTCTCTCATAAGAACATAAGAAATAGGAGCAGGAGTAGGCCACATGGCCCCTTGAGCCTGCTCCACCATTCAATCAGATCATGGCTGATCTTCGACCTCAACTCCACTTTCCTGCCCAATCCCCATATCCGTTGCTTCTCCTAGATTCTCTCGCCTTCTGAACACCTTTGAGGAAGAACCACCTCTTACTGTTTACCTTGATGGCTTCCCACCAGAGCACTGGTGAATCAAAGAGGGGTTTTACGGTTCTCCAACCTTTGTAATCCCTTTTTAGTCCCTCAATGTTTCCCGGGGTCAACAGTTTCATGTTCCGCTCCCATATCCTCCTGCCCACCCTCTGGTCCTCCTGCGACTGAGAGTCATCCATAGGTGGCAGTGGTCAAAGAAGAACACCGATCTGACCTTGAGCTTTGGGGACACAACAGGAAGTCTATCCTGGAACTGACGGCCCTGTCTAGCCTGGACCAGGTATAGCGACTCGGTGCTCTGTCTGCAGGGTTGCTGAAGACGTCGCACAGCTTGGCGTCTTTCACCGCTTCTATCAGGAGTTTGGACATGATGTTGAGCTTGCTGTCAGCTCTGCCGGATGATGCAGTTGAAGTCACCGCCTAGAATGACCGGTCTGGACATCACCAGCAGCAGTGGGAGCTGCTGGAAGACGGCCAGCTGCTCGTTCTTTAGAGTTGGGGCGTATACACTGATCAGCCGGAGCGGAGCTTTTTTGTACAGTACGTCTACTACGAGGAGGTGACCCCCCACCACTACCTCCTTTACTTCAGCGATGGTGAAGCTGGCTCCCCGCAGCAGAATTCCCAGGCTGGAGGAACGGCAATCGTTGCCTCCCGACCAGATCGATGACCCATGGGCCCACTGTTGCGACCATTGCCGATAATTACGGAGGTGCTGCACTCCTGCAAGAACAGCAGGTTGCTTTTGACCTTGGCGAGGTACCAAGGTCGACACACATCGCGTAGTGTTTTTAACGCTACGCACGTTAATGGGTCTGATTTTCAAACCCATTTTAACCACTGTCTAAAGTCTCACCAATCGGTCCGATTGCAGTTTCCGGCCTCTGGCCATGTCCCTGCATCCCGGTGTCCCTGTGTTGAGGTACGAGTCCTGTTCTGTCTTGGGGCGGTCGGGGTGGGGATCGTTGTTCCGCCAGGGTGACATCGGCGGCCTGGTGTTGGGTGGAGAACGCACCCGATCCCCGATCGGTTGAGGCTCTTCATTTCGCTGCCCCTGGTGCCTCAGAGCTGGTTGGTGTGTGCTGGGCACTGTGCTGCTCCCGAGTCCTGGAGCTGGGGGGGGGCGGGGGGGGGAGGGGGAGGTGAAGGCGACGTCTGCGTCACCGTTGTCTTTCACGGTTTGCCTCTTTTTTTTGACAGTGACCGCTTTTTTCCTGCCGTCCCTCATTGTTGGATAGCCGCTGTAGCCTGTCTGGGACTCCAACGGTCTTTTGCCCCAGTCGTAAATTCCACAGGAGCTCCTTTGCTTTCTTGTGGCTTTCTCCTTCTGTTTCTCCTGTTCTTCACCTCCTGCTATTGCTCCCCTGCTGCCTCCTCTTCCATCGACTCTGACGGCTGGGGGGGGGGGGGGGTGGGGGGCGACCGGGGGTGTGGGGAGTAGGCTCAAAGCTAAGTGTCAGGGTTTGTCAATTTTCTGCTACTCTCTTTTCTTGCTCTCTGCCTTCCCGGCTCGGGGTCTTTTCACAGGGGGTCATGGCGGGGGCGGCGGGGCTTGGTCTTCTTTGGGATGGCCATATTTGCTGTTCTCTCCTCTGTCGCCTTGTTCTTTGCCACCTGTATGTAGCTGAAGCTGAGCTTTGAGCAGGCCCTGCAAAGATGGCTAGCCTCCCCGCACAGGTTGCAGCACTTGCTCTCCTTGCAGTCCTTTGGTGACCGTCTGCTCGCCGCTCCTGCAGATGAGTGCAGTGCAGGGGGAGGCTGCCATGTGGTCGGATTTGCCGCAGGTGCGACAGGCTCTGAGTTACCCCGCATACACCATGTACCCTCGACTTCCTCCGATGGCAAAGCTGGAGGTGGGGGTGGAGGTGGATTCCCTTGGGCCCCCTCTCAGGGTCATCCTGATGTTCCTTTTGCTGGTCCAGATCCCGAACAGATCGGCGACATCGATGCTCTTTTCAGCCCCATCGGCGTATCCGGCGAGGAACGTCAGCGCATTGACGACCGGAACCTGTGGATTGTACCTGTGCACCATCACTGTCCGGTTCCTCTGCGTCAGGAGGGTAAACAGTGGCTCCGCGGTTAGGATCGCCAGCGGCCCTTCACTCCCTTTTCTTTGAACACCCGGAGAAACGTCAGGCATCCAGCGACGTCCTTAAAGGTGACATCAAAATATCCGCTTCTGGGGAAATCCTGAAGACAGAAGATGTCTGCTGCTTTGAGTCCGCAGTACTCGAACAGGACCCGTTTCACGAAAAACATGTGATCAACGGGTGTAACACTTTCCTCTCTCTTTACCGTCACACTGACTGTGTATCGCACCCCTTGGTCTGGTGCTTGGTTGCTCGTTGCCGCCATTTCACCAACGATTGATTCCTTATGCAAATTTAGGACGGAGCCAGCGTGGAGCTCCACCAATCGCAGCGAAGACCGCGCATCGCAAGGCCATGAGGCCGAAGCCAGCATAAAGATCTGCTCAAATACCCAATTTAAACTGATGAGAACAGGATACTACACATGATCTCAGCCAAAAGGCGGCGACCACTTACTGTAAACTCAGTCTACGCAGCTCGCTGGCTAAACTGGCTCAGATTTTTAAATACTCACAGCCTTTATGTGCTGCCGGTAATATTCTGTAAGATGAAGTCTCTGCCCACCAAGGTGTCAATCACAGAAAGCACCACTTAATCAGCTCTCTTCCAGAGGGTCTCAGAAACAGCTGTCAAGGTCACTACCACAAGTATCATTTCAACTGCGATCAGGGCTGATTAAACAATTAACACTTCAGACCACCATTGTGTAGACAACACAAACCTACACCATCAATAAAATCTTCCAAACTGCCTGGTTTGAGCTAATGGCTTTCTGTTGAAAAGAATATTTCGTGTGGCTTCAAGAGTTAACCCCTCACATGCTGATTCTAACAATTCAAAAAAACGAGTTACAGGCAAATATTCATTTTGCTACCAAATGTTAAGGAGGAATCCAATAGAAATTTTCAAAATTATGGAAGGTTTTGGCAGGGTAAAGAGTGAAAGATGGTTTCCATTGGTTGGCAAAAACACATGATTATCAACAGAAGAGCAAAAGGGATAACTTAGAAGAGTTTTTTCTCACAAAGATAATTATTAGAACATGGAATGGTTTACCACAATGGCTACTGAAGCAAAGACTATAAAGTAATTTTAAAGGAACCTGGATAGCAATTTGAATAGAAAGAATATAAAAAGGATAGGGATAGATAGCTCCACCTAAGGAGCTCGCACTGGCAGAGGCAAAGTACTGCAGATGCTGGAAATCTGAAATAGAAACAGAAAATGCTGGAAATACCAAGCATATCAGGCAGCATCTGTGGAGAGAGAAACAGTGTTAACATTTCAGGTCGATGACCGTTCAGAAGAGCACAGAATGAGGCCATTCTATACTCTTTGAAAGAGCAATCCAATTAGTCCCACTCCCCTCCTCTTTCCCTAAAGCCCTACAAATTTTTCCTTTTCATGTATTTTAGCCAAATGAAAAGGCAGATGACTGAGCTGGTTGCATTATGGATGAGCCCAGGTCAATCTCTGCTTCATTTCTACAGGTCAAAAGTGGGAAAAGCTGTTGAGGGATAAAGATACTCAGCAGCAGCCTGCAGAGTAATAAAACACGTTGTTAGCACAAACTTTGCAAAAAATCTGAAAACGACATGAATATCTACACTTGTGTGCAACATCATCTCTCTCTCTCCCTCTCTGAGGAGACTACAATCAATCAAGACGGCCTCAGCCGTCATTTCACATATTTCTCGGATGCTTCATCAAGTTGACAGAAATGTCTAGCCTACTTACGTTGAGTTAACTGGGCCCGTACTATTAGTTCACTCTCACCAAAAAACACATTTTGTTTTCTCTCCTTTCAAATCTCCGTGAAATGCAGCTTTGGGAACATAGGAACATGGGAATAGGAAGAGGCCATTCAGTCCCTCGAGCCTGTTCCACCATTCAATTAGATCATGGCCGGTCTCTATCTTAACTCCATCCACCCACCTTGGTTCCGTAACAATTAATACCCTTGCCTAACAAAAATCTATCAATCTCAGTTTTGGCATTTTCAACTGACCCCCAATCTCAACAGGGGGTTTTTCTGGGGGGGGGGGGGGGGGGGGAGGAAACAAAAAAGTGTCCCGATTTGTATGAAGGAAGTGCTTTTTGACATCGCCCCTGAATGGCCTAGCACTAATTTTAAGGTTATACCCCCTTGTTCTGGATTCCTCCACCAGAGGAAATAGTTTCTCTCTATCTACCCTATTAAATCCTTTAATTATAAACATCTCAATTAGAATCTTCTATATTTAAAGGAATGCAAGCCGAGTCTATGCAGCCTCTCCTCATAATGGAATCCTTTTAGACCCGGTATCATTCTGGTGACTGCACTGTACCCCCTCCAAGCCCAATACATCCTTCCTGTTGCCCAGAACTGAATGCAGTACTCCAGATGGGGTCTAACCAGAGCTCTGGACAGCTGCAACATAACTTCCATCCCTTTGTAATCCTGCCCTCCTGAGATGAATGTCAACATTCCTTTAGCCTTTTAAATTATTTTTTGTACCTGTCCACCAGCTTTGTGTTTTCTGTACTTCAACCCCTAAATCTCTCTGCTCCTCCACAGTCCCCAGCTTCTCGCCATTTAGAAGATACTCTGATCTATCTTTCTTAGGTCACACTTCCCCACATTGAACTTCATCTGCCACAGTTTTGCCCACGCACTTAATCTCTCAATGTCCCTTCGCAACTTTCTGCTCCCATCTACATTATTTACTGTGCCACGTAACTTAATGTCATCAACAAAATTGGATATACAGCTCTCCATTCCTTCATCCAAGTTACTAATATGGTGAAAAGCTGAGGCCCCAGTACAGACCCAAGTAACATTCGCGCCAAACAAGTGCCAGACAATGACCATCTCCAACAAGAGAGATTCACCGAATCCCCCACCATCAACATCCTGGGGGTCACCATTGACCAGAAACTTAACTGGACCAGACATATAAATACTGTGGCTACAAGAGCAGGTCAGAGGCTAGGTATTCTGCTGCGAGTGGCTCACCTCCTGACTCCCCAAAGCCTTTCCACCATCTACAAGGCACAAGTCAGGAGTGTGATGGAATACTCTCCACTTGCCTGGATGAGTGCAGCTCCAACAACACTCAAGAAGCTCGACACCATCTAGGACAAAGCAGCCCGCTTGATTGGCACCCCATCCACCACCCTAAACAAACATTCACTCCCTTCACCACCAGTGCATCGTGGCTGGAGTGTGTACTATCTACAGGATGCACTGCAGCAACTCGCCAAGGCTTCTCTGACAGCACCTCCCAAACCCGCGACCTCTACCACCTAGAAGGACAAGGGCAGCAGGCAAATGGGAACACCACCACCTGCACGTTCCCTTCCAAGTCACACACCATCCTGACTTGGAAATATATCGCCGTTCCTTCGTAGTCACTGGGTCAAAATCCTGGAACTCCCTTCCTAACAGCACTGTGGGAGAACCTTCACCACACGGATTGCAGCGGTTCAAGGCAGCGGCTCACCACCACCTTCTCAAGGGCAATTAGAGATGGTCAGTGAATGCTGGCCTTGCCAGTGATGCCCACATCCCATGAACGAATAAAAAAAATCCCTGAGGAACACCACTAGTCACATCCTGCCAACTGAGTACATACCTATTATCCCTACTCTCTATCTCCTGCCTCCTAACCAATTCCCAACCTACAACAAGTTGGCTCCAATTCCATGCGGTCTCATTTTTGTCACTAGTCTTTTATGTGTAACCTTATCAAATGCCTTCTGGAAGTCCATATAAATAACATCCATAGGCACTCCCATATCTACCAGATTAGCAACCTCAGAATATTCAATTAGGTTCATTAGAACATAAGAACGTAAGAAATAGGAGCAGAGGTAGGCCATACGGCCCCTCAAGCCTGCTCCGCCATTCAATAAGATCATGGCTGATCTACCTCCACGCTACTTTCTCGCCCTATCCCCACATCCCTTGATTTCCTTCGTGTCCAAAAATCTATCTATCTCAGTGACTCAACGACTGAGCATCCACAGCCCTCTGGGGTAGAGAATTCCAAAGATTCACAACCCTCTGAGTGAAGAAATTTTTCCTCATCTCAGTCCTAAATGGCCGACCCCTTATCTTGAGACTATGACCCCTAGTTCTGGACTCTCCAGCCAGGGGAAACAGTCTCTCAGCATCTACTCTGTCAAGCCCTCTAAGAATTTTATACATTTCATAGAATCATAGAAAGGATACAGCGAAGGAGGCCATTCGGCCCATCGAGTCTGTGCCAGCTCTATGCAAGAGCAATCCAGCTAGTCCCACTCCCCCGCCCTATCCTCGTATCCCTGCATTTTTTTTCCTTTCAAGTTATCCAGTTTCCTTTTGAAAGCCATGATTGAATCTGCCTCCAACACCCCCAGGCAGTGCATTCCAGATTCTAACCACTCGCTGTATAAAAAAGTTTTTCCTCATGTCATCTTTGGTTCTTTTGCCAATCACCTTAAATCTATGTCCTCTGGTTCCTGACCCTTCCGCCAATGGGAACAGTTTCTCTCTATTTATTCTGTCTAGATCCTTCATGATTTTAAATACCTCTATCAAATCGCCACTTAACCTTCTCTGTTCCCAGCTTCTCCGGTCTATCCACGTAACTAAAGTCCCTTATCCCTGGAAACTTAAGTCCTTCATACCTGAATGCAAGCAAAAATTCCAGGTACCAGAGTGCTTTGTGCAAGTAATGGAATCTAGTTAGCATTCTAAATAGAAGAGAACAATGGAATCTTTCTAACAGGTTCAATTGAAGCCACTAAGTTGGGATCCTCAGGCAATGAAATTATCTCGGTCCTCCATTAAAGAAAACCACAATGTTAATTTAAATGTAGGAGTCCAATGAAATGAGTGACATTAGCCCCAATAAAGCCATGCTCACACAAATTGCCTACCATCTATAGTATAGTAAAAATCTTATACCCGTTTGCGCTTCCTGTGTACAAAGCCGTACTTCTTCTTGCCATGTTTTTGTCACACGCTTGTTAACCTTAATTATAAATTCCTATGTCTACATTTACAATGGAAACAATCTGTGTAAACTTGTTATGTTAATTACACCTTCCTTCAGTGGAGAGAAACTCCTATGTTCCAATCAATTTCTTGGCTTCACAAATTACCATAACCGTTGTTATTAACAAATAATATAAAATCAAAGTATTATATATAAAAAATAAATTACTTCAAAATGGGGACTGAATTACATCTACAAGCCCTAATCCAATTATCCCTCGTCACCTAAAGACTGCACTTGGTTTTGACTTGTGTGCCACGCTATGGGAGATTGTCTAGTATTTATGGAAATTCAAGGAATCCACTTTGCATTTACTTACACTCTTAAGTAAACATGCAAACATTCTGCAATGTAATATCTGGTATAGAAGTGTTTTAATTTTCAGAATTTTCTTAAAATTCTAACATACAACTTTAAGAAATTACTGAAAACACCAAGGCTTTACACTGTTAACTACATGGAAATGCACAAAATGTATGTTCCGTACTATGTGCATATATGAATAAACACAACTACTGGGAATAGACCATGGATGCCTGTGTTGTTCAATAGCAACATAATGAAAGATTTCTGTAGTTTACAAAGTTCCCAATAACCTGAAGCAATTTTTTTCCACTTCTGAAAATGATGAATTTTGTGCTCACCAAGGTGAGGGATAGCGGTAGTGCAGAACGGACATTCCCCTTACTTCTGGCATCAAATGTTTGCATCAAACCTTCCCAGGTCATGAATTAAACGGAGGCTACAGCTCTACTTGCACTACCAACAATGTTTACTATATTAATAAACCACAATAATAACACAACTATCTATCTAATTAAGTGACTGAAAACTCTCAACCAGAAGTTCATGCTCTAGGGTTTGACATTCAATTTTGCCATTCTTCCCCCTCCATCTCGAAACAAGAACCCATTTCTTGTATGGATTGGGACAGAGCGGAGAGAGGTAAAAGTAAATCACTGAAGTGAAGGAATTTATCACTTAAAATGGGATAGCAACTTAATTTCTCTGCCCTACACCACCCGAAACTTGCTCCTCTTCACTTATTGCAAACATATCCTACACCACGCAGCAGGAATATTAAACACCTATCATGACACCTGAGAACCAGCTGTATCTTCACAGGCACTGAAGCTCCCTTGACCTACCATAGAGAGTTCAGTGAAACACCTCCTCGGCAAAGGGCTTTCCACCGACCTGGGTGTATAGTTGATTATACCATGAAAATCAAATGGCTGATGCCTATGTATAGGCCACTTTCCCTTGATCAGTGCTTCACATATGTTGTTCAAACGATTAATCATTACACAATCCTTTGGCCAGAAGGAGATCACCTCTCATTCTGCTAAACTCCAGAGAATATAAGCCCATTCTGTTCAATCTGCCTCATAGGACAATCCGCTCATCCCAGGAATCAATCTGATGAACCTTTGTTGCGGCCCCTCCAAGGCAAGTATATCCTTCCATAGGTAAGATGATCAAAACTGTACACAGTACTCCAGGTGTGGTCTCACCAGAGCCCTATATAATTACAGCAAGGCCTCCTTACTCATACTCCAACCCCCTTGCAATAAAGGCTAACATACCATTTGCCTTCCTAATTGCCTGCATGCTAACTTTCTGTGATTCGTACAAGGACACCGAAATCCCTCTGAATACCAAATTTCTTAGTCTCTCATCTTTTTCAAAAAATATTCTGCTATTGGAGATGGAAATGGTCTTGGTGATGAAAAGGATATGTGATTTTCTGCCTGTTAAAGCAAGTTGCAATTTCTACCACATTGTGCGTTAGGAGACAGGTACCTTCAAAATTGAAAAAAGTGTCTTGCAATATTAATTTAATAGGAATCCTAGATCTGGGATGTGAGTAATGCAGTTAACTCCATCCGGTGACAGCAAGTTCTAATTGAAAACCAGATCACTCCACACACCAATATTTCCCCTGCCATTTCTATGGAACTAAATTCCCAATAACAATAACAACGACGACTTCCCTTAACGTCTCAAGGTGTTCCATAGGAGTGTTAGCAAACAAAATTTAACATCGAGCCACATAAGGAGATATTAGGACAGATGACCAAAAGCTTGGTCAAAGAGGTAGGTTTTAAGGAGCATCTTAAAGGAGGAGAGGTAGAGAGGCAGAGAGGTTTATGGAGGGAATGCCAGAGCTTAGGGCCTAGGCAGGCCAGGAGAACATTGGAATAGTCACGTCTCGAGGTGTCAGGCATGGAGGAGGTCTTCAGCAGCAGATGCGCTGACGCAGGGGCAGAGACGAGCAAAGTTACGGAAGTGGAAGTAAGCGGTCTTGGTGACGGAGCAGATATGTGGTTGGAAGCTCATCTCAGGGTCAAATAGAACGCCCAGGTTGCGATCGGCATGGTTCAGCCTCAGAGAGTGGCCAGGGAGAGGCAGCGACCGAAGACAATGGCTCTGGTCTTCCCAATATTTAGCAAGAACTGTCTTCAGCTTCAACAGACTGCCATTAATGGCAAAAAATCCTCTTTAGTCCAAGAGAGGGATATAATCTAAATATATTTCCCCAGAGATTTTTTAAAAATACTGGCTTAGGAAATTGATGTCAGATTAGCTCTGGAACTGTCTTTTCATTTCTGGGACCTGGTTCAAATCTGGTCCAGACTGACTGGATGAGTCTCCTGTGCCTGGCAGTGCAAGGGTCCTGGTTCAATTAACAGTGCAATCACACCCCACAAACTTAGCAATGTGAGGCTGAAACTACTTTTTTCCAACGCTAAACTTAGCGTGTGAATCAGGTATTAAGGCCCAGGCTGACTGAAACATGAAGCAGAGCAAGTCTCCAGGGAGTTTCACTCCCCTTCATTCCGATGTCTGTTCAAGCCCTGACTTCTGATTCAGGCTCTACTTACACCACAACTGCACTGTTGGTATGAAGCAAAACCACTTGGAACCAATGCTAGTTGTGAACGCACCCTGATTTAGATTGAGGCACTTGAAACTGAGTTAAGACTGCTCACAGTGTGAAATTGCCAATTATTTGGCTGGTGTGTGAAGGGAAAGACAATGTTGCAGCAGGAATTGGTCTTGAGACTGGGAGTTACAGGACATTAAGAGAGATTAGATAAAGCTTTACTGTGCATCTGCTATGCTATTCCTGGCCTAGAAGGCACTTGATGGTGCAAAAGTGGAAAATATTGAATTCTCTGGCAGATACCTTAATCTTAAATAAAAACCAAAAAACATACACATTATAGACTTTAAAATGAGTGAAATAAAAACAGTTTATTCCTTTTTGTTTTTTTAACAAAGGAATATATCACTATCATTAGTAATTTAAAAGTGAAAGGTGAATTCCAGTTAAGAATAATTCTTAAAAAGGGGTTTATTCATTAAAAAAAAATTCATTGAGATGTGGGCATCGCTGGCAATGTCAGCATTTATTGCGCATCCCCAGCTGCCCTGAGGAGGTGGTGATACAATGGAGTGGCTTGGTAGGCTACTTCACATAGCAGTGAAGAGTCAAAGGATCATCGGAACAGGATTAAGCAATTCAGCCTCTCGAGCCTGTTCCATCATTCAATCAGATAATGGCTGATCTGTACCTCAACTCCATTTACCCGCCTTTGATCCATATCCCACAATATCCTTACCTAACAAAAACCTATAGAGCTCAGTCTTGAAAATATCCAACATCCACACCCTTTTGGCACCAAATTTCTTGAGTATATTTGAGACAGTTTGCTGCAACAATATGTTCTTGGAACAACAACAGAACAGGCCATATTAGATTTAGTGTAGTGTAATGAACCTGAATTAGTCAACAATCCAACTGTAAGGAAACACCTAGCCAACAGTGACCATAGAATGATTTAATTCGATATTAGGTTTGAGAGGGAGAAGGGTGAGTCACAAACTAAGGTTTTAAATTTAGGTAAGGCGGACTTGGGGAATGAGGCAGAAATTAGCCATAGTAGACTGGGCAGAACTGCGAAAGGATAAAACTACAGATGGACAGTGGGAGGTGTTCAAAGTATTTGGAAGAATACAAGACCTGTATATAGAATCATAGAAAGGTTACAGCACAGAAGGAGGTCATTCAGCCCGTCGAGCCCATGCCGGCTCTCTGCATGAGCAATCCAGCTAGTCCCACTCCCCCGCCCTTTCCCCATAGCCCTGCAAGTTTTTTTCTCCTGAAGTACTTATCCAATTCCCTTTTGAAAGCTATGGTTGAATCTGCCTCCACCACCCCCTCAGGCAGTGCATTCCAGATCATAACCAATCTCTGCGTAAAAAAGTTTTTCCTCATGTCGCCTTTGTATCTTTTGCCAATCACCTTAAATCTGTGTCCTCTAGTTCTGGACTCTTCCACCAAAGGGAACAGTTTCTCTCTGTTTACTCTGTCTAGACCCTTCATGATTTTGAACACCTACATCAAATCTCCTCTCAAACTTCCCTGCTCTAAAGAAAACAACCCCAGCTTCTCCAGTCTATCCATGTAACTGAATCCTTCATTCCTGGAACCATTCTAGTAAATCTTTTCTGCACCCTCTCTAAGGCCTTCATATCTTTCCTAAACTACCCCTAAATGCTCTACTTGTATAATTAAAACAACCTTGGTCAACAAGAGAAGTGAGAGATAGTATAAAACTAAAAGAAAGAGCTTGTACAAATGCAAAGAACGGTAGAGATCCCACAGACTGGGAGAGATATAAAGAGCAGCAAAGAGACACAAAGAAAGTAGTAAGAGCTGCAAAAAGGGAATACTAGAAAAAAAATTGTGGGAGTTATCAAGGAGAAACACTAAGGGCTCAATTTTGAAATGTCGGCGGGTTGGCAGCATGGGGAGGGGGGGGGGGGTGGAGAGGGGGTGGTGAGGGTGCACATGGCAAACCCAAATAAACAAAACTTATTGTTTCCGATGCGATCCCATCGTGATTAACGTGCTCGCTGGGTTTCGCGCCCAGCAGCCAGCCTAATTGTGGCTCCTGACGGTAGCCAGCCTGTCAGTGAGGCGGGGGGGGGGCAGAGGAAGAGAAAGAGAGAGAGCGAGACGTCATCTGGCACTGGAACGGAAGATCAGGGGGCAAAGAAGGGGAGAGGGGGACATTGGACATCGGAGCAGGGTGGAAAGGTTGGTTTATTTTATGTTTTAACTTACTGCAATGGTTTTTTATTTAATTTATTGTGTTTTTTTTTGCCTGATCCGGCCCTTCACCAGGTGTGAATCAGAAGCCACGGGAAAACCGGCCAGGTAAGTTAAAAATCGTTCCAACTACCTAATATTTCTCAAGTGAAGTGCCTTAAGTACCTCAATGAGGTACATTTGGCTCTTTAACTATCATCTCGCTGGCTTTAATTGCCAGCGGAACTTCCGGATTCGGGACGCCGGCGCGCACACAGGTGCATCTGTGGGGAACTCGGAAGTTGGCCGGTTGGAGCCGGGCTCCGAACCCGATCGGGATTTCCCCGATTTTCGGAGCCCCCCTGCCCCCAACGCACCCGCAATTTCCCGGGAAAATTGAGCCCTAAAGGTTTTTACAAGTTTATGAAGAGCAAGAGGATGGCTAAGAATAATGTGGGCCCCTTAAAGACAGGGGCAGGTGATATTGTAATTGAAAATCAGGAAATGGCAGCTTGCTAAATAATTACTTTGTATCAGTCTTCACAGTAGAGGATGTGGATAAAATATCAGAGATACGAGGAAAGGTAAAAATAAATCGAGGGGAGGAACTTACTAAATTTAAGTTAAAAAATAATGGTAATGGAGGAAATAATAAGATTAAGAAGGGCCTGGTGGTTTCCACCCCAGGCTATGAAAAGGAGGTGAGGAAATTGTAGATGCTCACGTCATGATCTTCCAAACCTCTCTTCATTCGGGAATTGCCCCCTTGGATTGGAAAATTCCCAATGTCGCTCCATTATTTAAGAAGAGTGGGAGAGATAATCTGGGAAATTATAGAGCTATTAGTCCAACGTCTGTTGTGGGGAAGTTACTAGAATCTGTTATTAGGGACAGAGTAACTGAGCACTTGGGCAAATATGAACTGATCAGAGAGAGCCAGCATGGGTTTGTAAAGGGTAAGTCATGTGTAACTAACCTAGTTGAATTATTTGAGGACATAATTAACGTGGTAGGTAAGGGAGTGTCTATGGATGTTGTTATTTACATGGACTTCCAGAAGGCATTAGATAAGGTTCAACATAAGAGACTATTAACAAAAATGAGAGCGCATTGAATTGAAGGCAACCTATTGACATGGATTGGGAATTGGTTAGGAGGTAGGAGACAGAGAGTAGGGATAATGGGTATGTACTCAAATTGGCAGGATGTGACTGGTGGTGTTCCCCAGGGATCTGTACTGGGGCCTCAGCTTTTCACCACATTTATTAATAACTTGGATGAAAGAATAGAGAGCTGTATATCCAATTTTGCTGATGACATTAAGTTAGATGGCACAGTGAATAGTGTAGATGGGAGCAGAAAGTTGTAATGGGACATTGACAGATTAAATGAGTGGGCCCAAACTGTGGCAGATGGAGTTCAATGTGGGAAAATGTGAGGTCATCCACTTTGGACCTAAGAAAGATAGATCAGAGTATTGTCTGAATGGTGAGAAGCTTGGAACTGTGGAGGAGCAGAGAGATTTAGGGGTCCAAGTACAGAAATCACTAAATGCTAGTGGACAGGTACAAAAAATAATTAAAAAGGTTAATGGAATGTTGGCCTTTATCTCAAAGGGGTTTGTAAACAATAGAGTGGAAGTTATGTTACAATTACATAAAGCTCTGATTAGACCCCATTTAGAGAACTGCGTTCGGTTCTGGGCACCGCACCTCAGGAAGGATATATTGTCCTTGGAGTGGGTGCAGTACAGTGTCATCAGACTAATACTAGGGCTAAAAGGATTAAATTATTCAGACAGGTTGCACAGACTAGACTTGTATTCCCTGGAATATAGAAGATTAAGGGGTAACCTAATTGAGGTGTTCAAGATGATTAAACAAGTTGATGGGATAGATAGAGAGAAACTATTTCCTCTGATTGGGGCAGTCCAGAACAAGGGGGCATAACCTTAAAATTAGAACTAGGCCGTTCAGGGGTGATGTCAGGAAGCACTTCTTCACACAAATTGTAGGGGAAATCAAATTCTCTCCTCCCAAAAAGCTGTTGAGGCTGGGGGTCAATTGAAAATTTCAAAACTAAGATTGATAGATTTTTGTTAGGCAAAGGTATCAAGGGTTACAGAACCAAAGCAGGTAGATGGAGTTAAGGTACAGATCAGCCATGATCTAACTGATTGGCAGAACAGGCTTGAGGGGCTGAATGGCACACTTCTGCTCCTATGTTCCTTTGAGAGTGTTCCAGATTTCCACTACCTTTTGTGTGAAAAAGTGTTTCATGATTTCACTCCTGTATGGCCTAGCTCTAATTTTAAGATTGCGCCCCCTTGTTCTGGATTCCCCCTCCAGAGGAAATAGATTCTCTGTATCTACCCGATCAAATCCTTTGATTGGATCCCCCCCCCTCAGCCTTCTAAGCTCAAGGGAATGCAAGCCAGATTTATGCAACCTTTCCTCATAATTTAACCCTATAAGCAGTGAGGAGAAAAGTAACGGACGTCAGGAGGGCTGGTGAAATGGGCAGACACAGGGCAAATGAAATTTAACACAGAGAAGTGTGAATCAAAGAACATTACAGTAGAGAAGGAGGCCATTCGGCCCATCATGTCCGTGATTCATTTTGGTAGGAAGAATGAGGACAGGCAATATAAAATAAATGGTACCATTTTAAAGGGAGCACAGGAACAGAGACCTTGGGGTGTACTTACACAATTCTTTGAAGGTGGCAGGACAAGTTGAGAAGGCTTTTAAAAAAGGGCATACGGGATCCTTGGCTTTATAAATAGAAGCATAGAGTACAAAAGCAAGGAAGGTCTGCTAAACCTGTATAAAGCAGTGATTAGGCCACAGCTGGAGTATTGTGGCCAATTCAGGGCACCACACTAAGGAAGGATATGGAGAGAGTGCAGAGGAGATTTACTAGAATGGTACCAGGGATGAAGAAATTCAGTTATGTGGAGAGACTAGAGAAGCTGGGATTGTTCTCCTTAGAGCAGAGATGGTTACGGGGAGATTGGATAGAGATGGTCAAAATCATGAAGCGTTTTGATGGAGTAAATAAGGAAAAATTGTTTCCCGTGGCAGGAGGGTTGGTAACCAGAGGACACAGATTTAAAAAGGTAATTTGGCAAAAGAACCAGAGGCGACATGAGGAAAAAAAATACGCAGCAAGGCGTTATGATCTGGAATGCATGGCCTGAAAACCCTGGTGGGACCAGATTCAATGGTAACTTTCAAAAGGGAATTGGATAAATACTTGAAGGGGAAAAATTTGCAGGACTACAGGGCAAGAGCAGGGGAGTGGGATTAATTTGACAGCTCTTTCAAAGAGCAAGCACAGGCACAATGGGCTGAAAGATGCTGTATGATTCTATACTGTATCATCTTATGATGAGCCTGTGCTGCACCTCCTCCAAGGCTAGACTGGAGTCACATATCGGCCGGACAGCGCAAGTACAACAGGTTTCCTTCCGTAAAGGATGTTAGGGAACCAGGTGAGTTTTTACGACAGTTCAACTGCTTCATGGCCACTATTACCAGCTTTTAAAAAATAATTTCAAATTCTCAAACTGCCATGGTGGGATTTAAACTCTCATTCACTGGATTACTAGTCCAGTAATACAACCATTATCTCAGGAACACTTTTCACAGGACACTTTTAACAATTGTGAGGTGTGTACCTTGTCGCCGGGTGCCAGAAAGCACTGTATAATTCCAAAATAAGTTAAAGCAAAAAAACAAATGAAATATACTCCCAACACGTAAAAACATTTGAAAAGCTTTACCGGATGCATTTAAAACCATCTAGAATCACTAACTCCACAGTTCTGTATAACTACAGAATCACTGCAGAGAACGCCTGTCTCAATCCCTCATCAATTGAGACACAATATAATGCAGGTCCTTCCCCCTCCCAAAAAAAAACACAGAATTTTTTAGTCCATTCAGCTGTTTCCTTTCACTCCAATAATGCAAATCCAGAGTCAGGGCCTGACCAGATCTTGTCCTGACTGGGGATTCACACTACAACTTCTCAGCATTCGTGCAAACCAAAACCATTTGACAATGACAGGTAATGTAAATGCAGCCCAAGCAAGGGCCTGGCCTTAACCAATGTGATACACTCATGATGTAGTTAGTTGTGTGTTATGCATTCACATTCACTTGTTGTTTGAATGTGTTTTCACACCAGGATGGTGTGGTATTCTCCATTTTCTCAAAAAGCACTGACTGTATATAGTTTATTCTGTGGACATAATTAGGCAGAAAATACCCCAGAAAAATATGATTCAATACATAGGGGCAAACTAATCTAAATTATGCATGTTAAAGGCCATAGTTAACAGTAGAGATACCATAATCCCAGAATTTATCCGAAGCTACTCTTCAAATTCTATTCAGATGCGTCACAGCACATTAAACCGTAACATCTGACAAAACTGCAGGGAGTTGCAGGTGTTCTTTGACATGTGCCAGGAGCATCAGAATGCATTCATACTGCAGTGAACTTGGAGCTGTGGCTCATCAACACTCGGGGACAAACTGCCACTTCTCAACTTTCATTGTGAGGGATCATCCAAATAAGTCATTAACTCATTGTATAATGGAGCTCAAACATGCAGAATGCGCCGCGTCATACTCGTAATTAATTTTAAAAAAAAACAGATGCTTATGTTGCTTTAACCAGAAGACTAAGCCTACTTTCTGAAAAGTCTATATATCACTGTCAATAATGCAGATTCAGAAAGGAATTGGCAGAATTAGAGACAAAAGGTACAGCTAAAGACTGCATATAGCTCAAGAATCCCAGTACAAAGAAAAGTAAGGAGCATGTACAGTAAACCGGATGAGCCAAATATCCCGGGATTGGCTGTATCTCCTGCAGCGTTCCTTTTTTTCACCCTCACCTGGGATCGTGCCTAATTCTGAAACCCTGCCAGCAGGATGTGATTTCAGTTCATTTTCTGTTTGTTGGGTTTCCCAAGTTCATTGCCATCCCGGGGTCCTTTTCCATTGAGGGAGGGATGTCCTGATCCTGGGATCTGCTACGTTGGCAGACTGCACAGTGTGAGGTGGCTGCCAACATAGGGCTGAAGTGTCTGGGAGATCCTAGCTAAATTCGGGGGTGGGGGGAGAATTAATGTCCTACAGACCCCCTCCCTCCCTCCATGTGCTGCAGCTTCTAATGTTTGAAATGCTGTGGGGTGGGCAGGGGGCTGTTAGCAGATCATCAGTACCTGACGTACTGGTGGAGCTGGGTTGCCAACTCTGGTTGGAGGCATTCCTGGGAGGTTTGATCACGTGATGTTCTGACCAGGTGATGTCAGATCATGTGACGTCAGGTCACATGACTTCTACAAATGTTATTAGATTCACCTGAGAAAGGTTGGGTTCCGTGTAGTTGAGAATCTTTATTTGTGGTTTTGTGTCAGCAGCTATTGTGTTAGAAGTTCCAAGAACAGGCGAAGATGGGAAACAGAGGGCAGGGAAAAGGGAAACCATTCTCCCCATCTCTTCCCCTCCCCCCCAGCCTCCATCTTTCCCTCTGTCCCCCTCTACCCCGTTTCTCCTGTCTTTGCCCCTCCCGAGTCTCCTTTGCTGCTATGGATGCAGGGTAAAGAGATCTCCATTAAACAAAAGCTATTTCTTTCACCCGCTGCTGCCTCACACTTACATTGGTGTCGGTGTTTAAAGTTATAAACGGACTTGGTGCATTGAACGCTGTCAGTAGTTCGGAATTTGCGAGTGACTATGGTTTAAAGATGCAGCTTGTATATTTTACAATGCAAGTTATTTGCGACTGTCATTTAGTGTCTGTTTTTTGGAAGGTGCCCGTTTGTAAAGTTTTCACTGCACTTCACTGTACCTCCGGTCATCACATGACATTCCAGGAGACAAGTATAAACAACAACTTAATGTAGTGAAAACGTCCCAAGGTGCTTCACAGGAGCGTTATCAAATGAGATTTGACATCAAGCCACAGAAGATGATATTAGGACAGGTGACCAAAAGCTTGGTCAAAGAGGTAGGTTTTAAGGATCACCTTAAAAGGAGAGAGGTAGAGAGGCGGCAAGATTTAGGGAGGGAACTTAGGACCTAGGCAGCTGAAGGCACAGCCGCCAATGGTGGAGCGATTAAAATTAGGGATACACAAGAGGTCAGAATTGGAGCAGCACAGAGATTTCAGAGGGTTGTAAGAAGTTACAGAGATAAAGAGGGGCAAGGCCATGGAGGGATTTGAACACAACGATGAGAATTTTAAAATCAAGGCGTTCGCGGACCGGGAGCCAGTGTAGGTCAGCGAGCACAGAGGTTATAGGTGAACGGGACTTGGTGAGAGTTAGGATACGGGCAGCAGAGATTTGGATGAGCTCAAGTTTACGGAGGAGAGAAGATGGGAGACCATGAGAGCATTGGAAGTGTCAAATCAAGAGGTAACAAAGGCATGGATGAGGGTTTCAGCAGCAGATGAGCTGAGGCAGCGACGGAGACAGCTGATGTTATGGAGGTGGAAGTAGGCGGTCTTGGTGATGGAAGCTCATCTCAAAAAGTGCATTTTGAGATGAGCTTCCATCACCAGGATACAGCAGCTTCCTCCAAAAGTCAAAGCACCAGAATACAGGTAGGCAAGCGATGCATGACACATCAAGAATGTACATGCCCAATTCTGCTCCTCGTTTCAGAGGAAGCTAGAATATCCAGTTTAACCTGACTGGACACGCTGATGAATGCTGAGCTCATGTCACAAGGTTTGTAGAAACACGAGAGCCAGAAACAAAAAAAGACAAACACAATTCACCATCATGCTGGTATCCCTCCAGTACCTCACCTAAGTAGTCAGTTCTCATGTGAAAGGTTAAACAACGATGCAACTTAACAATGGAGAGCATTCACAGCCATGCCCAGTCCAGGCCGTCAATCAGTGTTCAAACATACAAACTTTCTACCAGGAGCCAATGAGGAGAAATCACCAACAAAAACCTTGGCTGATCTTTCCACTTCCCTCAATTCAACAGCAATTGTAGTGCCCTACTACAGCTGGGATTAGCTAACACAGTGCAGAGCAGGGATTGAACACTAGAGGTGTGCTGCGCCGTGGGAGGTGCCGTCTTTCAAATGAAACTTTAAACCGAGGTCCTGTCTGCCTGCTCAGGTGAACATCCCATGGCGTTATTTGAAAAAGAGCAGGGCATTCTCCTTTCAACCAACACAACCAGAGGAGATTAGCTAATCATTCATCTCATTTGCCATTTGTGGGACCTTGCTGCACATAATTTCGCTGCTGTGTTTTGTTTATAAAACAACCATGATTGCAATCTAATCCCTGGCAGTGCAGCAGTGGCGCACGGATTCAGATTCCTTTTGTCTATGTCTAGTTCATGTACTGGCCTTCAGTTCAACTTGTAAATATCTGAGTTGCAGGGGCTTTAAAGCCAAAATCTGAAAACCCTCAAAATGCTAATCTCCAAGCCTCTAGTTTGCCATCTGTACATTTTTATTATATTACAGAGATAGCCCCATAGCTTTATATGTTGTTCTTGCGTAGAGCAAAAAAATGCAAACCGATTTCCACGAAAGCAGCCAGAGACTCTGCTGCCACCAACAGATGATATGGAAACTCGCCAGCAACAGAAGCAATCAATAAAATACAGTCAAGATACAAAACAAGGTCAATGCTACTGTAGACATTTTTTTTCTATATTTTATGGAATTTCAGATAAGGGTGCCCAGACAGCCATGATTTGACTATTCTCTCTCTGTGTCCGGCATCCTGAGTATGGCCCACTTCAATAATAGATTGCAGTCCCCCATAACAAGTCAAGGGGGGAGGGAGAGTTAACATTGACGATACCCCATCAGGCACCTTTTTGAAACCACATTTGTTAGTAGTGACTTATTTGGTCAAGTCCACCTGCTCAGATAAAGATAACTGACCTGCCATGTTCCATGGGTCCCACACTAAGATGGGAAGAATCAAAACAGAAAGAATAAAATCAGAAATTAGAAAGTGAATCAAATGTATTGCAGATTCAGGGGCCAGTAATCAACTAACATAACATACAGTGCCTTTTATCATTTCAGGACATCCCAAAGCACTTGACAATCAATGAATTACTTTTGAAGTGTAGTCACCGTTGTTGGGTAGGCAAACATTGCAGCCAATTTGCACACAGCACGGTCCCCCATGAGAAAAATAACCAAGTAGTTTGTTTTTGGTGGTGTTGGTTGAGGGATAAATGAAAAACTTAATTGTTAGGGCAGAGTAAACGATACTTAAAATAATAAAGGGGTTTGATAGGGTAGAAAATCCAGAACAAGGAGGTACAATCTAAAAATGAGAGCTGGACCATTTAAGTGTGAAATCAGGAAAGCAGATTTTTAAAAACGGTAGTGGCAATCTGGAACTCTCTCTCCATCCCCCGTCCCCCATTCCCCACTGTCCCTCGTCCCCCCCCTCCCCTATAAGCTGTGGATGCTGGGTCAATTGCTCCCTTTTTCAAAAAAAATTCAAAGGTAAATTAAGTTTAGGTACAGATCAGCCATGATCTAACTGAATGGTAGAACAGGCTCAAGGAGCTGGTTCATATGTTCCTATGTTCAGATTAATCTGTGAAATAGCTGAACTGAATTTTCAAAGCGGAGTGGGTGCAACAAATGGAAAAGTACAGGTTCCCTGTCCCGATGTTTTGATGGACATACCAATTCATTAATAAAGAGTATTTTAGAAGTCCTAACTAACCCTGGATTTCTAAAATTAAAGCAAGCTGATTTAGTTTTGTCCATGACTGAAGTTGATTATAATAGAAAAATACCCCATCCTTACTTGGGCATATAATCGCCATTCTTTCAACCTAACTGGGTCAAAATCTTGAAATTCCCTTCCTAACACCATTGTGGGATTGCCAGAAGGACTGCAATGAAGGGCCACCACCTACCTTCTCAGGGCAACTAGGGATGGACAATAAATTCAGCCTTGGCAGCACTGCCCACATCCCAAGAAGTAAAAATGTTCGTAGAGACCACATTTTGTCACTAAATCAGATTGACATCTAATGAAAATGCTTCAAGCCCGCTATATGTTTGTACAGGTGTTGTGGGAAGGATTTTTTGCATGCTGGGCCAGAAATCGCTCGGAGCGGCAAGGCAAAGGTCACCTCCGCTTCTGCGAATTAAATTAATATAACTTACTGCGGGCTCTGTGGCGTTGAATTGCTTGAATTTGAACTTTAAAAAAATTGTGCGCTATCAACCCAATCTCTGAGCAGCGAGAGTTGCCGCCGCTGGAAAATGTCTGAGAGAGAGATGAAGACACGCCCACAAAATCTGTCCGGAAGAGAAGTCACGTCCACAGATTCAGACTGCATTGCTCAAACAGGCAAGCAGACTTCATTCATTGAAATTTAATATTCTGTATGTAATTGTAAATAAAAATTTTAATTTTTTTTATTAAAACCAAAGAAATTAAATAAAAGAGACTCCACATTTTTAAAAGTTAATTTTTAGTTGTCTGGCAGTCATTAAGACTTACCGAGCTGTTAAAACTTAGTTTAAATTTGTATTTTTAAGCATACTTGTTTGGTGGTGTAATTAGTTACTTTACAGCTGGGCAGATAAGCAAGTTGGCGCTTTTTCAATGATTTCTCTGATTACAGGGTGCGATGTCCCTTTAATTCAAAGCTGTCGTATTGCCGGCGAACCACTAGGAGTGAGTTCCGGATTTCCGTGTTTCACTGCGCGTGTACGAACGCCGGAACTTGCTCCCTCAATTCGCTACTCGCGATGGAGAGCGCTGATTAACTCCTCCGCTACATCCAGAGCGATTTCTGCCCCATTGGCACCAGGAGGCAACGATGGCTCAGTTGGCTTGAGCCTGAAATGGGACACAAACTTTCAAACTGTGACCCAAGGCTAAAAAAACACAATCAGGCCCTACAAACTTTATACAGGACAGTATATACAAGGGGGCAGTTACTGGGCTGCAAATCTAACCAAGTTCAGGTAACAACTGGGTTTATTCTTCATTTGCTGATAGCAAAGCAACATAGGACTGCTCTTCAGCCCAATCAAACTCCATATAGAATAAAATCAGATAGACACAACATATAAATGCACACTCTTATACATATAGGGATCTATTTAGACAGCTTTATACTGGTGACTGAATTGACTCATGGTTCCAAAACACAAAACCGGGGAAGGGGGAAATACATTGCACCAGATGACCCAGGGGATAGATACAAAATAAAAACATTTTAAGTAAACTACTTGGAACATCAAACCACTCATTATCTGATTAACTCCTGGGCCTCCCACAGATCTTAGTAAAATTGCTGCTTTAATTCAATTGAGAAGCTCTGGTAAAAATGAATAACTCCTTAACTAACTTCCATCATAAATGTCACATGCAGCTGTTGCAACACTTTTGTGAGGGCAAATAGTTCTAAAATATTTCTTAAAAATGCAAACCCATTAAGAGAGAGTTTGCCCCAGCATGCCAGACTATGTAGGAACTAACCTGCACATGTCTGCCATGCTGTGGGTTTCCCTTGTGTTGTTACTGTATTAACAGAAATTAGATTTTCTTTTAAGTACCAACTGGAGGTTGTTGGAATATAATCGTTTGTAGATTGCTTAACAAGAAAAACACTGTTAGGGAAAGGGAGCCTCTGAGGATCTCACCCGCCATCTGAGATTCACACATCACTTTTCCATAATCATCTCCTAACCTGACTGCAGCTTACCACAGGGTCATTTCAAGAGCACTCCACAGACACAAAACAGGCTCCATTTTCTGCAAGTACTGGAAATTGGAGGTCGGCTGCACAGGAAGGTCAATCCCAAGTGCCAGGGCACCATGGTTTGCAGTTGAGGCTTAGGGGGACCCTGCAACACAGTGATGACACTGGATAGGGAGCTAGTTGGTGGTTTGGTGGGGGGGGGGGAAAGAGGAGGGGCTAATAGATTTGTGACTTAAATTGTTCCCCCCCCCCCCCAATTAAATGGGTCTCCCCAAAGAATGTGAAGGAGCCTCAAGGAACCTGCACAACCAGCCAGCTCCTGATCTCGCTCTCACTCACCGTGTATTCAGTGGTCCCCTTGGGCTTCTGGAAAGACATCCGCCGCGCATCCTTCTTCTCCTGGGGCTTTTTCTGGCCGGTATCTGAAAGCAGACGAGGTAAGGTGCGCGTTAGTTCCATGCTGTCTCTCTCTCTCTCTCTCTCTCCCCCCCGCCCCGGCTTGCTGGCAAGGCTCTTGAACCCGGCTCGGCTGAGGGACAAGCTCATTTGTCTCCTCGCTCACACTCACACAAGCAGCGCCTCTAGTTCCAGCATAATAATAATAATAATAATAATAAAAATGACACTTTCCTTCTCCCAGTCTCTTCTTCACTGGGGACCTCAGTTTGGATCGTCAACCAGACACAAAAAAACAAACAAATACACATGAGTCAGCGTTCAAGGAGCTCGATCAATGTTGAAGAGTTTGCAGGGTTTCACACGTCAGGAGAGGTTTACTTTAATACCAATACACAATTCATCTGAATCCATTCTGCATCCGCAAGCTGCTTTTCCAATAGGGACCGCGCATTCCTATGCTTAACCCTTACACCACTGAACTTCAGCCTGCCTGTGCTGAGCATGTACTCTGCCACATGAGGGCATTTTAGATGCTTTTAAAAAGAGCTGCAGTAACCCATCGCTCCTTTTGTCACCCAATGCCATGTCCTGTGCTGAGGTGCAGCTTTGATTTAGAAAAGGCCCCCTACGTTCCCAAGGCACCATATGAGCTGAAGCAAAAGCAAAAATACTGCAGATGCTGGAAATCTGAAGTAAAAACAGAAAATGCTGGCAACAGTCAGCAGGTCAGGCAGCATCTGTGGAGAGAGAAACAGAGTTAGCGTTTCAGGTCGGCGACCGTTCATCAGAACTGGACGTTCTGACGGAAGGACGTGGGCCTGAAACATGAATTCTGTTTCAGCCTCACCAGCTGAGTATTCTGTTTTTATATCATATAAGCTGACATTCAGTCATCTATAAAAGAAAAAAGAAAATTCCCACAACTAGAGGAATTAAAAAACAAACAAACAATCTAAACTGATAATTTATCCCCTTCTGAGAGATGCTTTCCACTAGTGTTTTGCAAACAAAGAAAAGGTTCAACAATGTATAATATGATGCAAAGTATGCCACTTAAAGACAACACAATTGTGATGACAATGGCACACATGGCTTGTCTTCATGACTGATAAGTTGTGCCTAATGAACCTAGTTGAATTTTCTGAGGAGGTTACTAAATGTGTTAGATAAGGGAGTGTCTATGGATGTTATTTATATGGACTTCCAGAAGGTTCCATATGAGAGACTATTAATAAAAATGAGAGCGCATGGAATTGGAAGGCAACCTATTGACTTGGGTAGGGAACTCATTAGGAGATAGGAGACAGAGAGTATGGATAATGGGTATGTACTCAAATTGGCAGGATGTGACCAGTGGTGTCCCACATGGATCTGTACTGGGGCCTCAGCTTTTCACTATATTAATAAATGACTTAGATGAATGAATAGAGAGCCATGTATCCAAGTTCTCTGATGACACCAAGTTATGTGGCACAGTAAATAGTTTAGCTGGGAGTAGAAAGTTGCAAAGGGACATTGATCGATTAAGTGAGTGGGCAAAACATGTTCAATGTGGGGAAGTTTGAGATCCCAAGAAAGATAGTTCAGAGTATTTCCTAAATTGGGAGAAGCTAAGAACTGTGGAAGAATGGAGAGATTTAGGGATCAACGTACAGAAATCACTGAAAAGCTAGTTGGCAGGTACAAAAAATAATTAAAGAGACTAATGGAATGTTGACTTGTATCTCAAGAGGGCTGGAATACAAAAGTTATGTTACAGTTATATAAAGCTCTGGTTAGACCCCATTTAGAGTACTGAATTCAGTTCTGGGCACCGCAACTCAGGAAGGATATATTGGCCTCGAAGGGGTGCAGTGCAGATTAACCAGAATAATTACTGGGTTAAAAGGGTTAAGTTTTGAGGACAGGTTGCACAGACTAGGCTTATATTCCCTTGAATATAGAAGATTAAGGGATGATCTAATTGAGGATTTATTAGGCTAGATAGAGAGAAACTATTTCCTCTGGTGGAGAAGTCCAGAACAAGGAGGAATAACCTTAAAATTAGAGCTAGGCCATTCAGGGACGATGTCAGGGAGCACTTCTTCATACAAAGGGTAGTGGAAATCTGGAACACTCTTCCCCTAAAAAGTTGTTGAGGCTGGGGGTCAATTGAAAATTCCAGGACTGAGATCTGATCGTTTTTTTTTAGTTAAGGGTATTCAAGGTTACAGAACGAAGGCAGGTAGATGGAGTCAAGATAAAGATCAGCCATGATCTAACTGAATGGCTCGAGGGGCTGAATGGCCCACTCCTATTCCTTTCTGTGCCCCTTTTTTGGGAGATTCTCTGCTCATAAAACGTGATTATGGTTAATAAGTAATCATTTTATTTGGTCTAGCTGCAACATTTAATTCTGGAAACCAAAAGGCAATTATCAGAGGATAAAGAGTTAAGTCTGAAGAGAATGAACGAATGAGCTTGATGACATGTACTGTTGTACTGATGTCAAATGGCTGACACAAAGACTAAAGTTTGTCATGGTTATACTAGATCCAAAAAGGGCCCATCATGGGAAAACCTCACATACCAAAGGATATAAATAGTTTGTGCATGGTGATTATTGAGCAAATCCTTTCCTTCGAATTTTATTTATAAAAAAGATTTCCAGAGAAAAAGGGATTCAACCTTTCAATACATCCTGCACACAGATCCTTTTTGGCAAGGCTGTTGTCATGACTAACTTTTCATTAAGCATTAGCTACTGGGTGCAACTGGAAGAGGCAGGCAACAACAGTGACCATTAGATGTCAGTATGACTGTACTTAGAGGTGTGTGATTGACTACAAGACACTGTCTGCCCAAACAGATCCCTTTAATGAGAAAACAGTAATGAGGAAATCATTTGGATTCGGACTAAGAGGCACATGCACGAAACAATTATTTCAGTGAATCTTTCACCCTGTAGTGTTTTTATTTAATAAACTATGTAAAAACTCATTCCCTGCGGTATGAATTCTTGTTCTCTCGTCAATGGATAGCACTTTAGTATAAATGAGACAGACTGGAGTCAAAGCACTGCTAACGGCAAAAGACCTTCTGTGATGGTGCAAGCAACTGCTGGCTGCCCTGGTGACCTTAGAACAAGAGTACACAGTGTCTACTGGTTCGCTCAAAACTTTCAACAACTGGTAGGAATTGCAGGTCGCAGTCTGTTTAATAAACAAGAGAGAGAGAAAATATATATATAGGGACTGAGGGCTAGGGTGGAGGAGGCTTGGTTCATCGGGCAAGGGGGAGGAGGGAAACAATAGAGTTTGCTGAATGAAGGGTCTCTATTTTGGTAAGTAAGAAGTTCATGAGCTCCTCACGCTTGTTGTAGGTAAGGGTGTAGGAGACAGTTGGTGGTGGAGAAAAGAAGCTGGGGGTTATTTTTGCTCACCACCTACAGTGGTGGGTGATTTTGGCAGAAGAGAATGAAGCTCGGTAGACCTTGATGTAGTCCAGCCAGATCTGGTGATGGATGGCTAAGTCGGTTTTGCACCAGATACTTTCAAATCTGCATCCTTTGGACTTAAGGAAGCAAAGATGGGAGGCTGTACTAGGGAGAGGGGGTGACGGTTTTGTTGGGGACAAGGGCATCAGATGGAGTGGTTAGGCACAAGAGGTATTGTGGCAAACGAGGGCCAAAGGCTAGGCAGTTGAGAGTTTGAAAGTGCAGCCGTAAGGGACTTGGGGGGAGGCGGGGGGGGGAAGAGAAAGTGTTTTCCAGGGGTGGACACAGAGCTAAGAGGGGTTGGACATGATAGGGGGTTGTGGGTGGTGAGTGATACGAGGAAGTAACTGGAGATGACCTAGTCACTGATTGGGACGACAGGAGTGGGGAGGTCACAGGAGATGGTGAGGTCAAAGGGGTGGATGGGAGAATTTTATATGGAGGCAGAGGTTCAGGGAGGTTAGGAGGCAAGGAACATAGAAATTGAAATCGAGAAACAATTGTCGGTGCAAAGGCTGAGAAAGGATATCTCGGGAAGAAACTAGAGGTGCAGCTTTGGGAGGAGTTAGGCTGACAACAAAGATTTTAAAGGATAGTTGAGAGGGGTGGAACAGGCTGAGGTGTTTGAAGGAAGAGAAGGTGCCAGAGGAGTACAGGGAGAGACAAACTGTGACTTGGTGACAAGGGCTACTTTGGTGGTTTGAGCAGGGCAGGTGGTTGAAAATGTAGCCAGATGGGGAGGCTTCAGTTAAAGGGCAAGATGTTGCCACCTACAAAGCCAGGACAGAAATGCAATCATCCACACTAAGGTCATTGATGGTAAGAGCTTTGTTTGTGAGTGAACAGACATTTTGGAGGGAAATGTGGAGAGGGCAGTGATTGTTGATCCACTGATATAGTCCAGAGTCCAAGGTGGTAGTGGTGGGTGGGGTGAGTGGGGCATGAAGCAGGTTGGGAAGTTTAGCCCCAAGCAGGCATACTGGGTGGGAACATTGGTGAAGCAGGAGGATGTGACAGTTGGGTTGCTGTTTTAAGGAGGTAGCAAGAGGAGCCTCAATGGATCTTTCAGAGAATGCCAAGAGAGCCAGGGGGTAGTAGTGGTTTATTCAAGGGGGTTCAAGCATGAGACAGCAGCTGGAGATTAAGAAAGCAGAAGAGTAGTGGTGGTTTGGGGTAGGGGGGCAAAATAAAAGATGACATAGCTGGGTGACAGAAGGGAAGGTGAGAGGAAAGAAGAGCCCCAAGGGAAAAAAGGGAGATAGAAGTAATGGGCTCAGCAGCCAAAATGCACGCACGAACAAACATAAAAGGGTTACATAGGTATGCAAAGATTAGATGAGATATGCTGTGGTCATAAACAGAGGATAGACAGAAAATGATATGAAACAGTCCAAAGTTAAAGTCTGGGGCCCTGTGGTGGGATGAGTCAACTGGTAGACACAGGATCAGTGCAGATGAGGGAGCTTGTTCGAGGAACAGCTGTAAGGCAGCGAGGAGCTAATAAAATTGGGAGTAGCAGCAGAAGCTTGAGAAGCTGGCCCAACCCAGTCTAATGAAGAGTGATGGAGGAGTACTGAAGGACGAGTGGAGAAGAGCAGAGCCAGCATGAAGAAAACTAATAGCAGCACAGGAAAGATCATTCAGCAGCATGGGAGTAGCATCCTGAATAGGATGGGAACCAGAAGAGAGATGGTTCAAACATCATGTTAATTGGCAATAACACCCAGCATCTGCTTTAACCAGGAGATACTAATTCAGTTGCAGCATGCACCCAGCTAGTTTTTGAAAAACAGAAACAGCTGCTTGTCCTAGCAGGAGATCCCTGATGGTGCCACACATCACAGACATCTAGCTCATGGCTGCTAGCTTGCATTCTTTGACACCTGTCTGATATTAATTTCAAAATGAAACATCCTTCCACAAAACATGTGTAATTTGTTTCGCAGAGTTCAAAAGGGTTACTGGGCATCAAACCAGATGACAACTTTGCATTCCAAGCTACCAAAACACTAGCTTCCCCTAGAGAATTGTTGACTCAAATGTGTTTTAAAAATTCCATACCATTGGCCTAATTTAAACATTGTAAATGAAATTTTAATAGAGACTTTCACGATCTAAAATGGGAGTCTCCTGAGGTTGTTTTCCGTATTAAGTATAATTACTGATAGACGTACTGAAATGATTTTAAATGCAGCTGTACAAGGGGGTACAGTAGCTGTGAACTGTAGGGGGTTTGGATGGGAGAGTAGAGTGTATCCCTTGCGGAATTAGTTTGCAGAGATGCCGTATCCCCTTCAACCCTCCATATTTATGCTGGCACTTTTCTCCATCCACTCAATTCAACCTGCTACTTCTCCCTCTCCCCCCAGTTCAAACTGGAATTCTTCTCCCTCTCAAAATCCCTCTGCCCTGCTATTGCTGCTGGAAGTGATGGACTGAAAAGAATTCCTGCCCACAGTGGTGTTCAATTGTAGGGAGGTGGGGGGGGGGAAAGAGTGCATCTGTGAAGAAGGGAGGGGAAGAAGTGCCTCTGAAGCAGAAAGAGCAATAACTATGCTAGGTTTTGGGAGAGCTGGGTCTATGGAAAACCAAAATGTATTTTTCTCTTTTTTTTAAAAAAATGTAAAAATCTAGCAATTGTGAAGTGTGTCTAAAATTAACTAGAATGCATAACTTTTGATGTGAAACTTCAACATTTTCTGGAGACATGTCCCCAGAGCCTCCCCCATCACAGGAATGCATTACCAGTACAAACATGGGATAGAGGAAGAGCAATTGGAAGGAGTGTGCACAATTGGAAATTTGCTGCCAAGGCTCTTGACTAGAATGACCCTGTGATCAATAAAACACCATGTGTGAATCCCCTATTTGCACTGAATAAGAAAACTAAAACTGTTTACTCACAATAATAAATCATCTTCTGCCACTGGGAGAAAGAAGTCTTATGGCTCATTATCTCATTCTCAATTGGCAAATACGGAGTAATTTTCAATAAAATTGAGCAATGTCCCTTCCTTTTTAAATTAAAAGCAATAATGCCCCTTTTCATTGTTGATTCCAAGACACTGGAAAATGCACCAAATCAAGAGTCAAAAATTAACATTTTCTGGAGGGAAGGCATAACATTTGACACCCCTATAAAATAAATCTTATGCTTTTCAGGCTTTCAAGAGCTTATATTTGTCTTCCTCTACTATGAATGAATGAAGTAATGCTAGGTATACCTCTGGTCAAGATACAAGACTGTGTTCAACTGCACTTATTTTCACAAGTTATAGGCTCATTCAGGGCAGTTTTTGAGCGGTCAGCTTTTTCGAAACAGTTTGTCCGCTTTTGCTGTTTTTTTTTATGATGACAAGTATACTTAATTTATATCATCCTTCAAAATTATGGTTAATGATTTACTGTTACCACTGGTATTTATCTATTATGAATTTGTACTTAATTTATTATTGCAATATTCCCATTCTGTTGCATATGTTGTGACCATCCACTTTAGACCTGGGAAAGATAGATCAGAGTATTTTCTAAATGGTGAGAAGTTAAGAACTGTGGAGGGGCACAGAGATTTAGGGGTCCAAGTACAGAAATCACTAAAAATTAGTGGACAGGAACAAAAAATAATTAAAAAGGCTAATGGAATGTTGCCCTTTATCTCGAGGGGGCTGGAATACAAAGGGGTGGAAGTAATGTTCCAGTTATAAAAAGCTCTGGGTTAGACCCCATTTAGAGTACTGCGTTCAGTTCTGAACACTGCACCTCAGGAAGGATATATTGGCCTTGGATGGGGTGCAGGGCAGATTCACCAGAATGATACCGGTGCTAAAAGGGTTAAATTAGGAAGATAGGTTGCTTGGCTTGTATTCCCTTGAGTATAGAAGAATAAGGGGTGATCTAATTGGGGTGTTTAAGATGATTAAAAGGAGTTGATAGGGTAGATAGAGAGAAACTATTTTTTCTGGTGGGTGAGTCCAGAACAAGGGGGCATAACCTTAAAATTAGAGCTGATGTCAGAAAGCACTTCTTCACACAAAGGGTAGTGGAAATCTGGAACTCTCTTCCCCCAAAAAGCTGTTGTGGCTAGGTTAATTGAAAATTTCAAAATTGAGATGGCTAGATTTTTATTAGGCAAGGGTATTAAGGGTTACGGAACCAAGGCGGGTAGATGGAGTTAAGCTACAGATCAACCAACTGAACGGCGGAACCGGCTCGAGGGGCTGAATGGCCTACTCCTGTTTTTATGATGTTGCCCCTTTATTTATATTTTTGCTTGTGTTTCTCCCGCAGCTCTTCATATGTTGTAGTTAGCGATATACAATTCTAAAAATAAAAGTTTACAAGAACTCACTCCCACAGACCAATCTACCCCGTTACAGACTCTACCTCACCCTGTTAATCACCTTCTACACAACTTGTACAATCTACCCGGTCATGGGCTTACCCATGTAATTTTCAGAGGGGAATTCTCCCCTTCCCCCCCCCACCCCCAAACCTCCCACTTTATCCCCTTATCTTTGGAATACTCCCTGATCTCCAAGCTAATCAAGCAAAATGTCAGAATATCTATCCATTCTTAGATCTGTATTATTCAACCCTTTAATTGCTCCCCTCCCTCACACCCACCCCCACTTCAGAAACACAGAACCATCATGACCCATGGAGTACTTGGCCATCTAAGTCTATCCCGAGGAAGAAAGTTTCCTCCAATCTCTAGTCTCACTTCAAGCTCGTTACTTTTAATCCTGTCCCCTCTAATTCTGCACTCACAGCGTAAGTAAAATAGGCTGCTTACATCTTCATCTTACATGCCTCTGAGCATTTTATAGGCACAGAAAATGATCAGAGACAAGAACTTCTTGTTGTCTTTTTGATATCAGTTTTACGCATTGAGACAGACTGATTGGTGTACTTTAAGACTGCAATTTACTGTGTGCACATATCACATTTAATTTACCTCCATTAGAATCTACTGTGCATTGAGCAACATAAGGCAAGACATATTGGACCAGATTTTGCTGAAGTGGGGCATCTCGTGGCGTGCCCGGTTAGTTAGGCTTGTTCGTGGACGTTTAGGTTTAAAACATTTTTGCCCACAAAGTTACTGGAAGTGCAAGCCGATAATAGCACAGCGAGGGTAACAGGGACCTTAGTGAACAGGGGAAAACAGTGTATCTCCTTCATCAATGAGATTTAAGGATTGAGAAATAAATAGAGTAAGAACTGAGAATTAGAGTGGGTAAATTCATTGTCAAATCAGGTACAGAAAGAGATATAAAAAGAGAGGGAAAGAAAGATTGGATCAAAAAAAGAGAGCAAAGAGACAAAAGTAAGAAAAAATTTAAAAATTTGACATTTTTAAAATCTCCTACAACAATTCACAACCTGAAGGAATGAGTCTCCACATTTATAACTTTCTGGGCAGGAGAGGTTGATTGGCTGTCATTAAAAATCACATTGTTAAAAGGGTACTTACGCTGTTAATTACAAGACTTAACTTTGTGTGGCGAGTTTAATGGGAATTAATGTGCAAATGCAACAATTTCATGAAAATCATGGAGAGGTAACGGCAGAGCGGCACAAATCATCCAGCAACTTGTGGCGATTCGCAATTCACAGGGTAGCTCTTCCTCGTTACAAGTTGCTGGCCAATTTGTGCATTAATAACGGTGAGTGTCGTTCATGCCGCTGTCATTTTTTCAGCAAAATTTAGCCCATTATATGTTACAGTCTAAGCTGCTAAGCAAGATCCCCAATTAGCAGAATAATTTGGTTACTGTTCTCAAGACTTCCTTTGTTACAAAATGACTGGTATCATTAGCTATTAGATAATATGCATCAAAAGTTCTTCTTACAAACATGTACCAGATGATAAAAATTTGCACCTTATGTTCTTTAATGAAATGCAACTGCAGAGAAGTACCTGCAGTAAAAAGCTATGTGCCTGATGTTACAATTATCAGTACGAACAATGTAAAGTAACCAGATATTTAAATATGCAGAGAGCAGAGCAGACTGTTTCTGCGACAGAAAAATTATGAGTTCAGTTAGTGGGCCACTTTTGCAAAAGAAAGTCCTTTACACTAACATTTTTGGCCAGACAAACACAGATTACAAATCTACTATGAATGATTGCAGATGACCTTTCAGTTTGTGCACAGTGAGCATATGGAAGTGGAGCTCCACATTTTTTAATTGGTGTGCTCCTATCCTAGGATTCAGCTGCTTTATTAGTGGGAGTCTTAAGTACATGATCACAAGATAGCTACGGATGAAGGCCATTTGGCCCATTTTATTCATCCACTCAAAGATTCTAAAGTCCCACCATTTCAGTATCCAATTGTTTCTTAAAAGGTTCCAGGTTTTCGCCTCCAAGACTCTACCTGGAAATCTATTCGACACAGTGATCATTCTTTGTGTGAAGAAGAATTTTCTGACATCAGTCTTAAATTGACTTTTTATTAGTTTGAATCTATGCCCCTTTGTCCTACTCTCATTATTTAACTTAAGTGATATTCGAGGTTGCAGAAAAGTCCATGTTTCTCCAATCTTTCCTTATAACTTAGACCGTTGACATTAGTGTTCAGCCTTGTGGCTCTTTGCACTGCTTCTAGTGCTTGTATGTCTCTCGTGTCTTATTGACCAGAACCGGACATAAGACTCAAGAGCACCATACAGTTTGGTCACAACTTCCTCTGACTTATATTCTAATGTTTTGGCTACATTGTTCATCATTCTCTTGGCACAGAAGATTACAGCAATGAAAATATTAAATCAATTTGGAATTCACCATTCTGCTTAAGTGGCTGTGATCCTTTCGACCTGTATACCTTTCTCAACACCCAGTACAAGGCACAGACCAGCACTTACTGCTGAATGTATAAAAATAAAAGCGACACACAAGAGGGAACCAAGTAAACATAATGGGCTGGAAATTGCTTTAAAAAGAACAGTGAGCTCAACAGCGCTCACTGTTGGTAATGGCAAAATCGAGAAGCAAGTTCTGGCATTCGTACATGCGCAGTCAAACATGGAAATCTGGAACTTGTTCCTCCTGGTTCGCCGGCGATATGACAGCTTCAAATTAAAGGGATATCGCCAGAATCAGTGGAATCAATGGACCAGCTCCAACTTGCTCTTCTGCCCAGTTGGAAAGTAATTGTCACCACAAGACAGGTACGCTTAAAAATATCAGATCTAAACTAAGTTTTAACAACGTGCTAAGTCTTAATGACTGCCAAACAACTAAAAATTAACTTTTAAAAATATGGAGTCTCATTACTCATTTTAATAGTTTTTGGTCATTTACCTTTTCCTTCTGTCTCTTATTTAATTTGATTATTTCTTACCCTCTCTTTTTTTTTTGCTGTCTATAACTATTTTCACAAATGTATTTAATGTTGCACCTTTCACTTCCTGGATTTTATGTTCCAGCCTGCAGAAACTGTTCACAGCTAGTCAAAAATGCTGCAATCGGATTGGTCGAGGGGAGAGAGTGATCCTCTCGTTTCTCCCATGGGTACTAGCTTCGCCGGAGCTAACGCTGGGCTCTTCTCCGCTTCCTATTAGAGGAAGTGCACGCGGTAAAGACCGCGGTAAGTTGGTGGGTTAGTATAAATCTATGGAGCGGCAAGGACTGTCGGTTCGAAAATATTAAATCAATTTGGAATGGTGAATTCCAAATTGATTTAATATTTTCATTGCTGTAATCTTCTGTGCCAAGAGAATGATGAACAATGTAGCCAAAACATTAGAATATAAGTCAGAGGAAGTTGTGACCAAACTGTATGGTGCTCTTGAGTCTTATGTCCGGTTCTGGTCAATAAGACACGAGAGACATACAAGCACTAGAAGCAGTGCAAAGAGCCACAAGGCTGAACACTAATGTCAACGGTCTAAGTTATAAGATTGGAGAAACATGGACTTTTCTGCAACCTCGAATATCTGGGAACAATTTCTGGGCCTGATTTTTTTTTATAAAATGCACTTCTTCCTTTCCTCCCTCATTTCCCAATTCTGTTAGACCATCATGCACAGTTAACCACCTCAACTGCAACTTACCACAATTCATACCACTAATTGCAACATTCAGATAATTATAGAGTCAAATGAACGAAGTCTGCATTTACACAGTAGGTTAAAGTAGAATGCAGGAAACCTAGTGAAGTAGAGCCTGGTGTCACTAGTGACAGCAGCAATATAAACAGTGCAAGTTGACATTTTTTCCTCTGGTCACTCAGCCCACCCTTACAGCTTTCCACTTTGTGGACTGTACAGGCTTTCACCCTGGGGAAGATCCATTGGCCAAAAATGATCTGTGATTTTCAAACACCTGCCCATGACTCTAGTACTTGCTGCTGGTGCTGTGGAACATGTAAATGGGCTGGATTTCACAGCACCGGGAGCTCCAGAAGATTACAGACTCACTCCAACCTGAACCATGCGCGCACAATGATAGTTATTAAAATAGACAAGGTGCATCGCATGAGCCACTTCACATAACTGGTTAGGCCTGTTGGATAAATATAATCATACTGAACCACCCCTGCTAAATTTTCTCTTCCTCAGATCACCCCTGAATGGCCTAGCTCTAATTTTGAGGTTATGCCCCCTTGTTCCAGGTTCCCCACCAGAGGACAGAGTTTCTCTCTATCTACTCTATGACTCTATCCTATCAAATTTTTTAATTAAACATCTCAATTAGATCACCCCTTCATTTTCTATATTCAAGGGAATACAAACCTAGTCTATGCAACCTGTCCTTATAATTTAACCCTTTTAGCCCCGGTATCATTCTGGTGAATCTGAGCTGCACCCCCTCCAAGGCCAATATATCCTTCCTGAGGTGTGGTGCTCAGAACTGAACGTAGTTCTCTAAATGGGGTCTAACCAGAGCTTTATATAACTAAGTTCCAGCCCTCTTGAGATAAAGGCTAACATTCCATTAGTCCTTTTAATTATTTTTTTCCCCATCCACCAGCTTTTAGTGATTACTGCATGTGGACCCCTAAATATCTCTGCTCCTCCACAGTTCCTAGCTTCTCACCGAGTGGTTAGGATCTGGAATGCACTGCCCGAAGGAGCGGTGGAGGCAGATTCAATCATGGCCTTCAAAAGGGAACTGGATAAGTACTTGAAAGGAAAAAAATTGCAGTGCTACAGGGATAGGGCTGGGGAGTGGGACTAGCTGGATTGCTCTTGCATAGAGCTGGCGTGAACTTGATGGGCCAAATGGCCTCATTCCGTGCTGTAACCTTTCTATGATTTTGAAAATGATCTATCTTTCTTAGGTCCAAAGTGGATGACCTCATACATTGAACTCCATCTGCCACAGTTTTGCCCATTCACTTAAACTATCAATGATCCTTTGCAACTTTCTGCTCCCATCTACACTACTTCCTATGGCACCTAACTTAATAACAGATAAATAATCAGAACAAATGCCTAAAAGCTAGACAGTTTAAATAACTGTTAGCTAACAGGGCAGCACAGCTGGGGCCTGTCGCACGCACATCCTGTGCCATGTGGGAACTCCAGAATATTTCATGTGTCCTGGAAAACCATATGTGCAGGAAGTGCCGCCAACTGCTCGAGTTCGAGCTCAGAGTTTGAGCTTGAGGGGCAGCTGGCCTCACTAGAGTGCATTCAGGAAGCTGAGAGTTTCGCAGATAGCATGTTTCAGGAGGTGGTCACCGGCAGCTACAGAGAGGTCAGTTGGAGAGGGAGCGGGTGACCACCAGGCAGACTGGGAGGAACAGGCAGGCAGTGCAGGAATCCCCTGGGAGTGTGGCACTCACAAACCGGTATTCAGTGTTGAACACCAGTAAGTGTGTTGACACCGTGGGAGAGGGCAGTCAACAGCAAATCCACGACACCGTGGGAGACTCTGCTGCACATGGGAATGAAAGAAATGCAGTTGTTACAGGGGATTTGATAGTCAGGGGAATAGACAGGCGTTTCTGCAACTGCCGAAGTGAGTCCCACATGGTGTGTTGCCTCCCTGGTGCCAAGGTAAAGCACATAGATTCACAGAATGGTTACAGCACGGAAGGAGGCCATTCGGCCCATCAAGTCCGTGCCAGCTCTCTGCAAGAGCAATCCAGCTAGTCCCACTCCCCCTCCCTATCCCTGTAGCCCTGCAAATTTTTTTCTCCAAGTACTTATCCAATTCCCTTTTGAAGGCCACGATTGAATCAGACAGTGCATTCCAGATCCTGGGAATAAAGCCCAGGATCCCACATGCTTTCTTACCCTCTTTCTCAACCTGCCCTGCCACCTTCATAGATTTGTGCACATATACCCCCAGATCTCTCTGTTCCTGCACCCTTTAGTTTATATTGCCTCTCCATTTCTCTCTATCTTACCTACCAAAATGTATCATTTTGCACTTCTCTGCATTAAATTTCACCTGCCACGTGTCCGCCCATTCCACCAGCCTGTCTATATCCTCTTGAAGTCTATCACTATCCTCCTCACTGTTCACTACACTTCCAAGTTTTGTGTCATCTGCAAATTTTGAAATTGTGCCCTGTACACCCAGGTCATTAATATATAAAAAAATAGTGGCCCTTGTACCGAGCCCTGGGGAACACCACTGTATATCTCCCTCCAGTCCGAAAAACAACCGTTCACCACTACTTTGTTTCCTGCGACTTAGCCAATTCCACATCCATGCTGCCACTACCCCCTTTATTCCATTGGCTTCAACTTTGATAACAAGCCTATTATGCGGCACTTTACCAAAAGCCTTTTGGAAGTCCATATACACCACATCAACCCTTTCTGTTACCTCATCAAAAGACTCAATCAAGTTAGTTAAACATGATTTGCCTTTAACAAATCCGTGCTGGCTTTCCTTAATTAATCCACACTTGTCCAAGTGACTGTTAATTTTGTCCCAGATTATCGTTTCTAGTAGTTTCCCCACCACCAAGATTAAACTGACATCACTGAGAGGGTACACAACATTTTGAGGGAGGAAGGGAAACAGTCAGAAATCATGGTCCATGTGGGAATCAATGACATAGGAAGGAAAAGGGTTGAGGTCCTGCAGTCAGAGTTTCAGGAGCTAGGGAGGAAGTTAAAAAACAGGACCTTAAAAGGTAGTAATCTCAGGATTACTCCCAGTGCCACGCGCTAGTAAGTATAGGAATAGTAGGATAAGACAGGTTAATGCGTGGCTGGAGCAATGATGCAGGAGGGAGGGCTTCAGATTCCTGGGGCACTGGGACCAGTTCTGGGGCAGGAGGGATCTGTTCAAGATGGACAGGTTGCACCTCAACAGAGCTGGGACCAATATTCTTGCGGGGAGGTTAACTAATGCTGTGGGGGATGGTTTAAACTAATTTAGCAGGGGGATGGGCACTGGGATGAAACATTGTACACCTTGTTTCTCCTTGCTAGAGGACTGGGAGAGACAGAGTAAAGAATAGTTCAGAAACAGGAGGGATCAGACAGGGGGCAAATGTGAGGCAGTCTAAGATGAGATTGGAGTGCATGTGTGTAAATAATGTGCAGTGTGGTAAATAAGGTTGGTGAGCTGCAGGCTCAAGTTGCCATATGGGACTATGATATAATGGCAATAATAGAGACTTAGCTCAAAGAAGGGGAGGATTGGGAACGTAATATTCCTGGCTACAAAGTATTTGAGAAAGATAGGGAAGGAAAGAAAGGAGGGGGTGGCAGTATTGATCAAAGAAACTATTATAGCACTGGAAAGGGATGATGTAGTTGAGAGGTCAAAGACAGAATCTATTTGGTTAGAATTAAGCAACAATAGAGGAGCAATTACGTTACTGGGTGTATACTAATTGTGGGAAGGAGATAGAAGAGCAAATTTTTAGGCAAATTACAGAAAGATGCAAAAACTATTGAGTAGTGATAATGGGGGACTTCAATTCATATTAAACTGGGACAGTAACAGTGTAAAGGGCAAAAAGGGGGAGGAATTTCTGAAATGTGCTCAAGAAAACTTTCTGGATTAATGTGTTTTCAGCCCAGCCAGGAAGGAAACAGTGCTGGATCTAGTTCTGGGGAATGAAGTGCAGCGGGTGGTGCAAGTTTCAGTGGGGGAGCATTTGGGGAGAAGAGGATGCTGCCATTGTTGCAGTAAAAGGAGGAGATAGTAGTGATATTGGATAGGATAAAAAGATAAAGAGGAGGTACTTAAAAGATTGGCAGTACTCGAAGTAGAAAAGTCACCCGGTCCAAATGGGATGCATCCTAGGTTACTGAGGGAAGTAAGGGAAGAAATTGCAGAGGCTCTGGCCACAATCTTCCAATCTTCCTTAGATATGGGGAAGGTGCTGGAGGACTGCAAATGGGGAGAGGGATAAACTCGGAAATTGCAGGCCAGTCGGCCTAACATCATTGGTGGGGAATCTTTTAGAAACAATAATCCGGGACAAAATTAATTGGCACTTGTAAAAGTATGGGCTAACAAATTAAAGTCAGCATGGCTATGTTAATGGAAAATCGTGTTTGGCTAACTTAATTTAGTTCTTTGATGAAGTAACGGAGAGGGTTAATGAGGATAGTGCGGTTGATGTGTATATGGGCTTTCAAAAGGCATTTGATAAAGTCCACATAATAGATTTGTTCGCAAAATTAAAGCCCATGGGTTTGACAGCGTGGATACAAAATTGGCTACGCAACAGAAAGCAGAGAGTAGTGGTGAATGGTTGTTTTTCAGACTGTTGGGAAGTGTACAATGGTGTCCCCCAGAGGCCAGTATTAGGACCATTGCTCTTTTTGATATATATTAATGACCTGGACTTGGGTATGGAGGGTACAATTTCAAAACTTGCAGATGACATGAAACTCGGAAATGTAGTAAACAATGTGGAGGATAGTAACAGACTTCAAGAGGGCATAGACAGACTGGTGAAATGGGCAGACACATGGCAGGTGAAATTTAATGCAGAGAAGTGTGAAGTGATACATTTTGGTAGGAAGAATGAGGAGAGGCAAAATAAACGAAATGGTACAATTTTAAAGGGGGTGCTGGAACAGAGAGACCTGGGGGTGCACATACACACATGTTTGAAGGTGGCAGGTCAAGTTGAGAAGGCTGTTAAAAAAGCATATGGGATCCTGGGCTTTATTAATAGAGGCATAGAGTACAAAAGCAAGGAAATTATGCTCAACCTTTATAAAACACTGGTTAGGCCTCAGCTGGAGTACTGTGTACAATTCTGGGCACCACACTTTAGGAAGGATATCAAGGCCATAGAGAGAGATTTACTAGAATGGTGCTAGGGATGAGGGACTTTAGTTTAATGGAGAGACGGAAGAAGCTGGGGTTGTTCTCCTTAGAGCAGAGAGGGTTAAGGGGAGATTTGATAGAGATGTTCAAAATCACGAACGGTTTTGATAGAGTAAATAAGAAAAAAACTGTTTCCAGTGGCAGAAGGGTCAGTAACCAGAGGACACAGATTTAAGGTGATCGACAAAAGAGCCAGAGGCGACATAAGGGAACATTTTTTTACGCAGCGAGTTATGATCTGGAATGCACTGCCTGAAAGGGTGGTGGAAGCAGATTCAATAGTAACTTTCAAAAGGGAATTGGATAAATAATTGAAGGGAAAAAATTTACAGGGCTATGGGGAAAGAGCAGGGGAGTGGAACTAATTGGATAGCTCTTTCAAAGAGCCAGTACAGGCATGAAGGGCCGAATGGCCTCCTCATGTGCTGTACCTACTATGATATGCTATGATGAATGATGTTAGGGGAGCAGCTTGGTGGTTTGGAATTTAATGCTGCCGTTATTTTGCAGGTACTGGTTTGACACTAGTACCTGCTTTAGATCAGTGCAAACTGATCAGTAGCGCAGTCACAGGGCAAGATTTTAGCTCCGAGCCAGGAACCCAGCCAGTGCGTAGATATTCGCATGGGAAACCCAGAAGTCAAGCGAGTGTGTCGCATTCCGCGATCACAACTCAATTGAAGTTAAGAATTTGTGCCTTCGGGTTTCCCATGCACTAGGCAGCCAGATTGACAGGCTGGTTGCATGTCAGGATGGAGGGCGAAAGAGAAAGGAGGGGTGGGGTGGGGTGGGGGACGGTGTATGGGGGTCCACCATCAAAGCAGAACGGGGTGGAGGGGGGGGTCTATCATCAAAAGGGGGCGGGGTGTAGTTAACCAATCGCGGGTTCCGATCACGCCGGGTGAGCTTCTTGGGCCTGGGTGAAGCAGTGCAATAAAAGGCACTCACCTCTTGGATCTGGCCCTTCTCACCTGCTTTCAACTCACATGAATCACAAGCAATGGGAAACCCACCCCTTAAAGTATCGGTCTGTCGGCTTTAAGTGGTGTTGGGACTTCCTGGGTTTCTGTTGTGTGCGCACATCCTAACGCGCCTGGGTTAATCACGGAAGTGGGCGCCTTAGAGCCAGGATGTGGTCCCGCTGACGAATTCAACTATTTTTGCTACCCACCCGTTCTTGGGGGTTAAATTTACCCCCATATTGTCAGCTCTTGGTACTACCTCTGAATAGGTGCACTAGTTTTTTTACTTTCTCTGTCAATTTTCTCGTTTTCTGCAATCTGGAAGATGTTACATCTTACTTGGGTATGATTTCATAAGCATCAGTTATCCTCCAGGAGTTTGGTCAAGTGCCCTTTCTTCACGTGTAAGCCTAGGCGGAAAGGGCCAGCAGGCTATTCAACCACAGCAGGGTGGGAAAGGTGTTCACAAAAGGCGCACACAGTGCTTTTACAGGAAACATATCAGTGCAAAGACCAAGGAAAACAATGGGTCATCTTGGCTGCCAGTGTGGCAAAATTCACTAATTTTACCTTCAACTGTGGCTCAGTGTGTAGCTCTCTCACCTCCAAGTCAGAATGTTGTGGGTTCAAGTTTCACTCCAGAGACTTCAGCAGGTAATCCAGACTGACACCTTCAGTGCAGTTGAGGGACAGCTGCACTGTCGGAAATGCTGTCAATCAGATGAGATGTTAAACCGAGGTCCTGCCTGCCCTCTCAGGTGGACGTAAAAGATCCCATGTCACTATTCAAAGAAGAGCAGGGGAGTTCTCCCCGGTGTCCTGTCCTCAACCAACATCACTAAAACAGATTATCTGGTCATTATCTCATTGTTGTTAGTGGGACCTTGCTGTGCGCAAATTAGCTGCCGCATTTCCTACATTTCAAAAGTACTTAATCAGCTGTGAAGTGCTTCGAGACATCCCGAGATTATGAAAGTTGCTATATATTAAATTCATTGCATTTTCTTTCTTTAATTCTTCCATCCATGAGACACCCCAGCTACAGACACTGCCAACTGAAGTTCAATATAAAAGCTGCTTTTATATTGACCTTCAGCTACTCACTCTTAGGCAACTCGGGCATTAGAGGAACATTTTGTACATACACGTGTAGATGTCTGCTCACTCTTTTTGGAAAGCGGGTAAAATAGCTGACAGAACTGTCCTCCCTTAACTAATATTAAAAATGTAAAAGCAGTCTAAGATGAGGCAGAGGATAAAAAGGTTGACAGTAGGTTTTTGAAGACAGAGGGGACAACCACAGCTTTGACCGAGCCAGGAGGGGACAGTTTGATGATGACAATGATTGTGGGACTGAGAAGGGGAAATTGGGTGGTCAGGAGCTGGGACGGGAGGGCATCAAGTGGTGGGCTTGATGGGTGAGATAAGTGTAGTGACAGTGAAAGAGGTGTGGGAGAGACTGTGGAAAATGGGTGGGGTGCCCGAAAGGGGAGAGTGTGCGAGGTCAGAGGATGCAGAGGCAACAGAACCAGAAAACAAACTCCCAGGCTTTGATGAAAGGTTTTCAAATGCAAAAGCATTTCAGAGAACTTCAGCATCCAGTGTCACTCAAGATTTTTTTTCAAAAAGATATAAAATATTGAAAAGCACAATTCAAAAAAAAGCGTCAATGAAGTTGACCTCAGTCACGAAGCCTGTAGTACCACTTATACAAAATGCTATGCAGGCTTGATCAGTACAAAGTAAAGTTCTGTTCAGTTCAGACACCCATAGATGTAAACCCATATTGGAAATCCAAAAACTGAAACAGAAAATGAACAGCAACGCTGTCTATATCTGCAAAGGAGAAAAGACAGATTGACATTTCAGATGGAAACCTTTAATCAAAACTGGGCAGTTCTGATGAAGGGCTACACCTGAAAAATGTCCTTGGTGACAGTCCTGCTGTGCACTTAGTTTCTTTTCACCACTCTTCTCTCCCCCATATTAGAAACCCAGAACAGTTCCAATTTGCCTGAATTTGGATGTTGTGCTTCTGCTCATTGCACAAAACCACTTTTCCTACCATTGTGGCATAGTGAAGAGCCAGTCTGTCAGAGAGACACTCACAGGCGCTGACTCACAGTTTGTGGTGTTCGCAAACCTATCCGTCAACAAAGCACGTCAACTGGCAGGGAGGAAGGTCACAGATAGTCATGCCCATATACACACAAAACACTAACACAGAAACTGGCACGTCACTCAAAAAAAAGTGTCACGATTGTAAAAAAGAACAAGCAAGTTGCACACTGTAAACTGAAATTACAGGATACAAGGCTACCTCTCAGCACTCATCTAAGTGAGCAGCGCAGGACTGTAATTGGAAATGTGAACAATTTTAAAACAGCAATCAATTAAAAAAAAATTGAACTGCAGCAGAAGATAGAGAGCTCTAATATGGCATTGGTAGTATCACTGCAGGATAGTTATTTCTGAAAAATACCGTGCCAGTTAAAATAAGGAGTCACTTTAGCCCCTTTGATCACACTGCCTTCCCGCCATGTCCCGAAATTAACCTGGTCTTTGGAGCAGCCAAGCAGGACACCCACAGGAAGTAAGCGGGGTCCTACTTTAAATATGCAGATCGGTTCCAATGATGTCATCAGGACCTTTCAAGCAGAGGCCTTAGCGGGGGAGCAGTGTCTGGTGTTCGTTCCCATGAAATAAAACAAATGGCTTCAGGAAAACCATGGGGGAAGACTTCCTCTGTACACAATGTATAACTAAATCGTAAAATTATTTACAATTCTGTTACACAAAACACACAGATGAAACTTCCCCCTCTCAAATTCTGAGCTATCTACAGTGCAACTCTCTCATTATCCAGTAATTTGCATTAAGTGACTTGGAATTAACAGGAGTATATTGTATTCGTTTGAATATTTAAAGTACAGATTTCGGAGAACAGGACCGTTTATCACCTCACTCCCATCTCCCAACAACCAGGCTTAGATTAAGAACTTGCCTTGTGAGTGCTCGCTGAATCTATAAATCGACTGTGGTTTCTCTCATTAACCCTCAAGAATATGCTGAACTTGCAGTTTACTAATCGGTGAGCAACCAGGAGTGCACCTCCATAATAAATATGGGTCTTTCAGAAAACCCTCTGCTCATCACTCAGAGGTTAACAATTCAAGCCAATTGTGGAAGTTAGCCGCTAACGAAACTGAATGAGAAACATCCTTATGACCATTCCCTATACTTACCAGAACACAAGTCTATATAATCAAACTAGAGCGGTCAATTAATCGCAGATTACTTCAGCAAGTGTTTCTCCTGGTGTAGAATGATTGCCTCTTGTGCTGTAAGATTCTATTCGGCCCGTCAGGCTTGTGCCGGCTCTTTGAAAGAGCTGTCCAATTTATTCCCACACCCCAGCTTTTTCCCCAAAACCCTGCACATTTGTCCTCTTCAAGTACACGTCCAATTGCCTTTTGAAAGTTCCTATGGAATCTGTTTCCACCATTCTTTCTAGATCTTAACAGCCCCCTGTGTAAAAAATAATTCTCATTTCCCCTCTAGTTCTTTTGCCAATTATTTTAAACCCATGACCTCTGGTTACCGTCCCACTTGCCAGAAGAAACAGTTTCTCCCTACTTGCTCTATCAAAACCCCACATAATTTTGAATACCTCTATTATGGGTCCCCGTAACCTTCTCTGCTCCAAGAAGAACAATCCCAGCTTTTACAATCTCGCCACGTAACTGAAGACCCTCATCCCTGGTAAACCTCCTCTGTACCCTCTCCAAGGCCTTGACATCCTTCCTAAAGTGTGATGCCCAGAATTGTACACAGTACTCCAACTGAGGCCTAACCAGTGATTTGTGAAGGTTTAGCATGACTTCCTTGTTTTTGTATTTAATGTTCCTTTTACAAAGCCAAGTATCTCATACACTTTATTATTAAGTGTAGAGAGCCTCGGTGACCTCCCTGATATATCAGCGTACTGCGAACTGTTAGATGTTGCTGATGTCACCTGTTGCAGCCTGAAAGGCACCTGTGGCTAAATGTTGAGTGGGACAGTGACCATTACAGCCACACGGCAGTGCTGTCCCTGCCCTGGTTTGAGGCTGCAGTTGTGGTTGTAGCAGCTGACATAGCTCAGTAACAGTCTCCTTGGTAAAGCGAAGGCGCCTTGTACACTGCCCCTCACTGAAGTTGAGGTCGGAGAATTGGTCCCTGAAGACCCTCTGTGAATATTGCCTCCTGCTGAGTGCCCTCCTCCTCCCTTTAGCAGCTTGTCCTGCTTTGTGGTGTGTTCCTTGCTGCTCCCAATCGTGCTCTATTCCCAAAGGCAACTTTACCACACCACCCACATTTGGAGCCAAACAATTTGGGGGCAAACAGCAACAGCACTACAAAAGCAGCCAAACCTCTAAGTAGACAAAGTGATCTCTGAAGAGGGCTAGAATTCAGCAAAAAAATACCTAGAAGTCAAACAGTAGCCAGAAGTAGTGAACCAGCAACTAACCTGCAAGTCCTGCATGATGTCTTTAAATAGCGCTGGCGAGGGGGCCTTCGTGCCAGTTAGCGTCCCGTTGTGCTGAGTGAGGTCAGCACGCGGTGGCTGAACAGCTGGTGTGGTCCAAGACGCTGAGCCTGTCCTGCACACAGCACATGACCCTCACCTGCATAATTTTCTGGCTGCTTTAAATCCTGCCGGCGTGCGCTCCTGACGGGTGCGCTACCTCCTACAGGAAATGGCGGGCTGCGCACTTCCGGTGCATGCACATCGATCCCGCCATTTTGGGTCCTTAGGTGGCCGCATAGCACCTGAAAAACGTGCACTGCGCGGCCCAATTTCTAGGCCATTACTTTTACCAAAAGCTGGGAATTACAGTGAAACCTGTAAATTAGGCTCACCTAAAGGACTTGCATCAGGTGTCCTTTATTTGCAGGTGTCCTTATTTTCAAAATGGTCATTGTACGTACAGTAAACTGGATGAGCCGAATATCCCGGGATTGGCTGTAGCTCCCGCAGCGTTCCTTCTTTTTTTCGCCCTCACCTGGGATCGTGACTAATTCTGGAGCCCTGCCAGCAGGATGTGATTGCAGTTCATTTTCTGTTTGTTGGGTTTCACAGTTCATTGCCATCCCAGGGTCCTTTTCCATTGAGGGAGGGATGTCCTGATCCTGGGATCTGCTACGTTGGCAGTCTGCACAGGGTGAGGTGGCTGCTGTAGGGCCGGTGTGACTGGGAGATCCCATCCAAATTGGGAGGGGGTGGAATTAATGTCCTACAGACCCCTGCCCGGGATCCCCTCCCTCTGTGTGCTGCAGCTGCTAATATTTGAAGTGCTGAGAGGTGGGTAGGTGGCTGTTAGCAGATCATCTAGGGTTGCCAACTCCTGAAGGTTTGAATAAGTGACATTCTGATCACATGACATTTGACCATGTGATGGCTGATCATGACATCTGATCACCTGATCAAATATTTATCCCATTTCCCTTTGAAATGAAGTTTAGTCTCTACCTCAATAGCCACATGGGTGAAGGATCCCATGGTCTAATAGCTCTTAGTTCAAAAATCTTCCTCCTCCCTTCCCCTTTGTTTCTTCCAGTGAGAATCCTTGTTTTCCGTTCCCTAGTTCCCCACCAATGGAAATAATCTTTCACTATTTAGTCACAGTAAGGTCCCCAGGTTTCACTCACCCCTTTGCTGGCTGCTCCTCTCTCAGTGCATCTCCCACTCTTTGCAGGAATTACTGGGCCCCATGCCCATCCCATTTTTCCCTCTTCCCCAGTCTCCCTGTCACCCCAGCTCCTATTCCCCAGTCTCGCCCCTCTCCCTCTCTTCCCCCCCCCCCCCCTCACTCTCGAGTCCCCCAATTTCAGAGCCCCCAACACCGCCCCCACCCCCCAGATTTCCAACGCCCTCCTCCCCCAAGCCAGTTGTGGCTCTCTGCGGGTGACGGTTCTGAGCAGCAGCCGGTGACTGTCTCCATGGAAAATGATTCTGTTTAAAATTAATGCAGTTTAACCTGGTTCTGGCTCCCGACGTCAAGCTAACAGTGAGTAATTATTTACAGTACCTCACGTGTCTGCTGTTCATGTGGGCACACTGCGGCGGGAAATTTAAACCGCTGACCTCCCGCGGGGGCTGCTGGAGGCAGCGCTCACGATAGGAACCCCCGATTCTGGGAAACTCCCGGTAATTCGGGGCGGGTTAGGAACCCTAAGCTCATCAGTACCTGACCTACTGGTGGAGTGAGATGTGATGTTGCTCGCTGCAGTGCCCTGGCTTTTGTGGAATGGGGAGTTCTTTACCCAGCATCCATGGCGGCAGAGAAACCGCTCTATCCCTGGGACAGAGCCGTGCAAGTATTCAATCCCAGAGAAACCGCTCTATCCCTGGGACAGAGCCGTGCAAGTATTCAATCCCAGAGAAACCGCTCTATCCCTGGGACAGAGCCGTGCAAGTATTCAATCCCAGAGAAACCGCTCTATCCCTGGGACTGAGCCGTGCAAGTATTCAATCCCAGAGATAGAGCGGTTTCTCTGTCGTTATGGATGCTGGGTTAAGAGAACTCCATTGCACAAAAGCCGTTTCTTTCACCCACTGCTGACCTGTGTGTCCTGTGTTTTAAGTTGTAAACGGAGTTGGTTCATTGAAGGCTGTCCGTTATTCGTAATTTGCGAGTCGCCATGGTTTCAAGGTGCAGCCGTATCTGTTACAATGTAAGTTATTTGGGACTGTCAGTAAGTGTCTGTTTTTTTGCAGGTGTTCGTTTGTACAGGTTTCGCTGTACATAAAGAGTAACTTTCCATTACTTTTCCATTAGTTTTCAGGTAAGAGCTTTTTGAGTGCCTCTGATCTTTGTAGAATGCTATAAATTCTAACATGTATAACCACCAATGCTCCTTGTACTAATTTATCCAGCTGATAATCAACCTTTGTTCTGGCAGACAAAGCACTCCCTGCTAACAGTAAAGACAAGGTCAAAACAGACACCAATACAACCAATATGGCAACCAGGAACAAGGAAAGTAAAGCTGACACGTAAATACTTAGCATTATGTGATTAAAACCAAGACTAACATTGTTAATCGTGAGATTATTCATGATTTTTTTTTTAAATCGCTTGACAACCCTAAATCAAACATTTCCAACAAAACTGCTAAAGTCGCTCAAAAAAGATTGAGCTTAATTTTTTCTATCCTTCTCTGTTCTATTTGCTTCTTTGCTTGGTCCTTTCCAACTCATTGCTTGGATTGCTAATTTAGAATTAAGCAAATAAATTTCCCCCTCACTTTCCATGTGTAGACAATTCACCAGTTTGCATAAAGCAGTCTTGAAAAATGAACTAACGCAACTGCAAGTATAGAGAAATAAGACTGAAAAACCAATCATTGCACAGCATAATCTACTCAATCCAACTGAATTTGTGGGGCAGGCTTGATGGACCAACTGGTCTTTTCCAGCCCGTCAATTTTGTATGTTCATAATTAAGGACGGTAAGGCTCCAACGGAGGAGACTCCCATAACAAGAGTTTCAACCAATCACCCCTACAGTGCACTAGCGCCAGCTGCAAAGTCCTCCACTGCCACTTTGAACCAGAATAAAAAGGACTGAAAAATCCCCTTCAAGTCAAAAGTAACTGAAATGATGATTGAACAATACTAATGAACTGCATTATAATGTAACAGGAATCTGTGGCATCTTGCCTTGATTTGATCTATCTATCCTCTGTAATTACTTCAATAAAAAACAGTTGGATCAGAATGAAGCAGAAGCTCGGTGTATTAAAGCACTAAATTGTTTGTGTTACTCATTTGTTTAGATTGTGACAACCCCAATAAAAAAAAATCAACATTGAGAACATTATTGATTCTTCTCATTTACCTAATCTGTAGCAGCTCGCACGTTGGCATCCAACAGTCAGCCCAGGAAACCTGCTGTTATGTTCTATCCTAAGAGAAAACATATTCTGCCCTAATAGAAAACAGAATGAGTTTCAAATGGCAGGGAACTACAAAACAAGCAGCAGACTCTACGATAAGTTGTTACAAAAGGTTGATGTAGTTTTGCAGGCTTGCTACAAACACACAAGTAAATTCTGTTATGGGATTTGAGGAATATGGAAACATCACCAGAAAACTGCTCTCCCCCCTTCCTCACACAAGGGCAACATATCAAATTGGCTATCTTCTGGCTGAAATTGAAGCCTAAATTTTCAAATTGGATGTATTCTCGACCAGAAGCAAGGTTGAGAGTGCAGAACACACACACAACATTACAAGTGCTTTTCTCCTCAGGAAACCTTTCTAATCTCTTACTCTTTTCCCTCATTGCCATTGGAGGACATAATTGTCTGCAGCTGGCACTGCCAGTACGCCACAGCATGGGCCATCACTAACTCTATCCTCCCACGCATCAGCTCAGATATCCATCGCAGGGGAGTGTGCACCCAGTGACACACAGAGCACGAGCAAGTAATGGCATCACAGGAGGATGAAAATTTTAATCGACTAGAGGGCATATCAGACAGGCAGCTCGGGCGGAGAAGTCCACCAACAGCATTAACAGTACTTTGGGGGATGGTTTAGCAACACTGCGGGCCACCACAGAACATAAGGCAACTCCAGGGACACCTTGGCGAAGGTCCCAAGGCTAGTTTACACCTCTTCCATGTATGCTCAGATTACTGCTATAGAGACCTGGGGTAACAGATTGGAAAGGGCCGTCTCTTCTGGCTTTAAAAGCTTGGCAACCTTTTAAGACCACCAGGGCTTCACTGATCTCATTGGTACCAGTAAGTCTGCTTTACCACAGATTAACAATCATGCTAAACTAGTGCTCAGCACTAGTGGCAAAATGACAGGAATGTGCACAGGTGATGGTGCTGCCTCTCAAGATTGCAGCACATGCGTGCTCTCCCACCAGGTCCGTCTGATGCCTGCACATTTAGCACACTGATGTCATGAGCCAGGATTATAAAAAGGACAGCCTTGGTGTCCCTGAAGCCATCCAGAGGCTTGCCTTTCTGGGCCAAAGTGTACTAGCACAGTAGAATGCCATAAAAAGGAGGGATTGTGGCAACTCCCAGGGAAGCGAGCATTCACTTGCATGATGGAACTTAGAACTTGCATTTACATGATGAGGTTCTGCTGGTCACAAACAACCTACATGTTGAGACTGGAATGATAACCTATGGTAGCACTGATTAAGGGAGCATGTAGGGCCACATGGGCGGAACCCGTGACTCTGGACTTTTGTTTTTAATCCTGCCTCTCTGCAAAATTGCAGTGGCCTGTTATGCTGCCATCAAGGCTGTCCATCCGGAAGTAAAATAAATTACTTGCTCTCGGAACCAGTGCATCTGCTTTATGCATCTGAGCAGAGCTGTTTGACTAATGTTGATGATGTCCCCAAAGACAGCCTGTAGCATAAAATTTAAGGGTGGTAATGACCTTTCCAGCCACTGGTCATGTGTTACCCGTGGTGGAGGTGGACTGAAGGTCAGGTTGTAGCACGTAGCATAACTTTGTAAAGTGAAACCCCTGTAGCACTGCTCCTGGGATAACTGGAGGCAGGATGCCTCTGCGTATAGTGTGAAATGTATATTCTGAAATGGGGGAACTGGTGTGGTCCATTGCTCCTCATCACCTTCTTGCAAAAAGCAACAATGCAGCAGAATTCTCAATGTGAAATCCACTGCGCTCTGTCTGAAATGGTAGTTGAACAAAAGACACAAAAGGCAGAGGGAGAAGCTGTTGGCAACAGCACTTTTTGTTTCCAGATCATAATTGAGACATATTAACAAGATTTCCGGAAATTCTACAAATATAGCTGATGAGCTCTTTAAATTCACTTATCCCTTTTCATACAGGCAAGAACACACTAGTGCAAACGAGACGGAAATTTTGCAAAATGTGTCATTTAATATCACCATAGCCACTTCATTTGGGTATGCATACCCGAAATTAGCAGGTTTCGCCCCAGCTGTCAGAAATGTCGGCGGAAAATGGGGCGGCTGCTAAAATGGGTGATGATCTGGCAGTATGGAACTCTAGCCCATTTATTGATCCATGCTGGCCAATTCAAGACAGTAAATGGATGGTCCCAATCAGAAAATCTAGGCGAGAGAGTCTCCCCCAGGCTACCAGCAACTGATAAAGTCCTTATTTGTCCATCAGGCCAGAAAATAAAAAAGTGTTAAAAAAAAGTTTTTTTTTGAGAACTTAACAATTAACCTTCCCCCTAGCAATATTCCCCTCAACATAGGGTTGCTGCTCTGCAGGGTGCTTTGCCTGGCACATGCATTTCAAATAATGTTTTTGCAATTTTGCTCCCCAGACCATGTTTGTTTGCAATTTATTGGGGATAGGGGGAAATTCATGGATTTGTCCGATTACAAGACCAGACTCAATGCTGATCACGTCTGTTATATACATTCTATCCTAATCACTGTACAACTTGATCTCATTTGTTAGGCATTTGCAACTACCTCTCCCACCCCAACCCGTAGTTTCTGTATCAAGTGTCAGAGAGAAACCATAAGACACAGGAAACTATGAGATAACTAACCACAGGTTAAAGAATAGCCAAAAAGAGCAGCAATAATGACAAGACGATATAACAGCTGAGGAAGTGTGAAGAACAAAATTTGACATTATCTGAACTTTGCACATTGGATGATGGATGTTACACCACAGAAGGCACCAGGAGCAATATTTTAAAAAATGTGAAGCAGATTTCATTTTCAGAAGCAATCAAGATTTTCAGAACAGCAAGTGAATCTCCAGACATTGACTCTTGTTTTGAAGGGCGTTTGATTGGTTTAAAAGCACCAATGAGGGGAAATTTGAAAGCCACATTTTCACGTCTGAAATGAAAACTCCTTCCCCCAATATAGTCTCATCTTTCTTCAAAAAACTCCATAGCTGCAAACTGAACGTCAATTATATCTGCACGATCACTACAAGTAGACTCTACTGTACTCAAAAATTGACCTTAATTCAGGTTTGGATCCACCAATCCCTCCAAAAATAAAACAAACACAAGAATGTAACTGTATTTTAAATGCACAAAGAGACTGGGCCAGATTCTCCGACCAGGGCACAACGGCCTGTGCTCTCAGAGCTCCTGAGTCTACCCACTCTAGTTATGTAGCAGCTCAACTTTAATGAATTACACGAGTTCAGCTTATTTAAACATTTATCAGAGAAAGCTCCAGCACGCTATAGAGAGGCACAGAGAACGTCACCAAAGAAAGTCACAAGGTCCTGACAGAGAAAGTGGAAGTGAACAAAATGGCCATTTTTAGGGCAGAGAGGAACCATCCTTATAAAAGGTAATGTGAAACAGGCGTGAGAGGAGATGGCAAACAGATTCAATGCAGTCTCCCATGTCCATATGTTGGGGGAACAAATGTGCAAAAAGATTTTCAGGACTGAGGAAATGAGTGCCAGGGTAGGCTTAAAGAAATGGTGCCCATTTAATGGAAAGGAATTGCCTATACTGTGCTTTCACCAAGCACTCAACCCACAGCAGAATGCAGCCTGCAAAGCACTGACCCCCAACCCTCACATATTACACCCCCTCACTGCCATATCACCAAAGCTGCAGCTCCAACTTGGTAACAGACAGAAGCTGAGGCACTCAGGTAAGTTTGCATGGATTTTCACTTACTCACTACGACTCCTCAAATACTGGAATCACAAGAACAAATCTGTGAGATGTTGGCAGTCCTGCCAGGTTTGGAGGATGGAGGTGTCCACCTCCACCATCTGTGGGGTACTTTTGCAGGGGTTCCCAACTCTGCAATCTGCATGTGACCACCTCCAGGGAAACTGCAGCCAGGCCCTCACAGGAGTCAGTACAACCAGCCTTTGCGGCCTTCCTGCAGGGTCACGTGGCTTAAAGAGAAAAAGTACTTGAGAAACTAATGGGACTAAAAACTGATAAGTCCCCCGGACCTGATGACCTACATCCGAGGGTTCTAAAAGGGGTGTCTGCAGAGATAGTGGATGCATTGGTTTTGATCTTCCAGAATTCCCTAGATTCTAGAACAGTCCCAGCAGATTGGAAGGTAGCAAATCTAAGGAAGGATATACTTGCCTTAGAGGCAGTGCAACAAAGGTTCACTAGATTAATTCCTGGGATGAGAGGGTTGTCCTATGAGGAGAAGTAGAGTAGAATGGGCTTATACTCTCTGGAGTTTAGGAACATAGGAACAGGAGTAGGCCATTCAGCCCCTCGTGCCTGCGCCGCCATTTGATAAGATCATGGCTGATCTGTGATCTAACTCCATGCGCCTTTGGCCCATATCCCTTAATACCTTTGATAGATACCTTTAGAAGAATGAGAGGTGATCTCATTGAAACATAAGATTCTGAGGGAGCTTGACAGGGTGGATGCTGAAAGGTTGTTTCCCCTGGCTGGAGAGTCTAGAACTAGAGGGCATAGTCTCAGGATAAGGGGTCAGCCATTTAAGACTGAGATGAGGAGGAATTTCTTCACTCAGGGGGTTGTGAATTTTTGGAATTCTCTACCCCAGAGGGCTGTGGATGCTGAGTTGTTGATTATATTCAAGGCTGAGATAGATAGAATTTTGGACTCTTAGGGGAATCAAGGGATATGGGGATTGGGCAGGAAAGTGGAGTTGAGGTTGAAGATCAGCCATGATCTGATTGAATGGCGGAGCAGGCTCGAGGGGCCATGTGGCCTACTCCTGCTCCTATTTCTTACATTCATATGTTCTTCATGTTGAATCTGGGTTCCCAACGTCTGTTACACCTTAGAGAAGTTGATGGACAGAGTAGATTGGGGCTTCTAAGACATCACTCATCTCCTCTAGTCTGCTCTCCCGGAGACCAATAGGACTGATGTGCCACTGGTCCAAGGGAGGGAGGTTGGCGGTAGGGGCACCGTACTTGCAGACCTCTCTCAGGAGGTCAGTGCATCTCATCCTTTACCACCCCCTCAACCATTACTTGACATGATGCCTGAACTCCAGCTGGCCCAGACTGCCCCAGCAGAACTCCAGAAGCAGCAGTCAGTAGCAGTGTCCTCACGGGCTCCAGCACTCAGAGGTCATCAGCCTGGAGCATCTCAGCACTAAGTGGCTTGTTAATATTTGATTTTTTGATGCACATTAAAACCTTTTTTACTTGTCACTCTTGGGTGCCCTCTGCTTTCAAGGCAATTTCTGTGTCTGCTTTTTATGTCATAGGTGTGGACCTCGGTTCAGTGTTTTCAAGATGACAAGTTGGAGGATTGCAAATCAATGGAGTGAAGATTGCAGGACTGTTAGTTCAAGAGGGTCTGGTCACAGAGTGGTAGAAGCGACAGATCTCTCGATGAAGCGCCGAATTACGAGAGCGTCCCTTGCATCTCGGGCCGCAAGATGATCCACACGCCGTGTTCTCCTGCCTTGACAATCTAGCCTCCTGAAGCACTGCTTCTCAGACAGGTCGAGGAAGCAGAGTCTCTGACTGTACGCGCTGTGAGGTGGGTAAGGCCTTCTGTACGCATGCCCCCTCTGTTACTGCCATCTCTGTGGCCTACCTGCAGCTCCTTCTTCAGCATGCCCTTGCTGCTGCTGCTGCTCCTCCTCCTCCTCCTCCTCCTCCTCTTCACTCCAATAGAGTGCAGCAAGAGCAACATGCATAATCAGCTTCCGATTGTACTTCCGATTCCCGAGTCCAAATCAAATCAAAAATATAACCCGAAGCAAACAGCGAGCACAGAATCACAGCCCACAGTGAATTGAAAGAGCACCCGTGAATGTTGCAGCTTTATTCAGATCGTGGCGCCTTTACTTTCGGCGCACTGGTCAGTCAGCACCCAATCCCACCAGGGTTCCCTGGCAACCTTGCCGACCTGCGTGAAACCCGTGCTGCACTCGTTAAAAATCATATTGGGGTCCTAATTGCATCATAGAACCCGGATTTGCATATTCACGAGCCTCCCGCCTCTCTACAGCAGGAGACTAGTCGAACCCAATACTCGCTGCTGTTAAAATTGCGGCGGCCGGGAATGCAGGAGATGGAATTGCCTTTTCCGGGATTTTAACCGCTCGCCCGATCTTTTCCTGACCTGGGGGAGATGGAAGTTAAAATTGAGACCGTTGTTTCAGAACACTGTCCTGGATACACTGTAGAAATTCATTGTCTTTATGACTTGAGCTGTTTTGCATCTCCCAATCTATATGAAAATTGATATCTCCCATTATAATCACTTTGCCTTTGCTACATACTTCTCTGATCTCTGTATTTATGCATCCTGCTACTACATCACCGCTGTCAGGAGGTCTGTAGATAATTCCCACCAGAGTCGTGCATCCTGTGCTGCTTCTTAATTCCACCCAGAGTGTTTCCACTGCCTGCTCACCCTTCCTGATACGCTTTTTTCCCCCCCAACTTCTGTAATATTGTCCTTTAGCAATATACTGAATCCTCCTCCTTTCCCTATCCTTTCTAAAATCCATATAGCATGGAATATTAAGCTCCCATTCATGCCCAACTTGTCGACAGGTCTCTGTAATGGCGTTTACATCGTACCTTTTAAGCTGAATCTGTGCTTCTAAATCGCTTGTTCTATTGTTTATGCTGTGTGCAATACAAATACAACAGGAACATATAGGGTATAATTGGGCCACGTGGCGCCCATTTTCTAGGGACCCAAAATGGCATCCGGAATGCACGTGCACACTTCTAGCGTGACGTGCGCTGGACGCCATATTGGTGAAGGTGTTCACACATGAACCCCGGCAGCATATACAGTAGGGAGAATATGCGGTAGATCAGTGTGCAATGCTGATTTAAAAGGACAGATGTGATTTTGGAACTCAAGGCTCCAGCCAACACACCTGTCTTAACCAAACACAACTGAACAGGTCATAAACAGCATGAAGGAGCCCCTCCACCAGCCCTAGGAAGAACGAGTAGAGGCAATATAAACTAGAGGGGTACAGGAACAGAGAGATTTGGGGGTATATGTGCATAAATTGTAGAAGATGGCAGGGCCGATTGAGAAAGCGGTTAAAAAAGCATACGGGATCCTGGGCTTTATAAATAGAGGCATAGAGTACAAAAGTAAAGAAGTCATGATGAACCTTTATAAAACACTGGTTCGGCCACAACTGGAGTATTGTGTCCAGTTCTGAGCACCGCACTTCAGGAAAGATGCAAAGGCCTTAGAGAGGGTGCAGGAAAGATATACTAGAATGGTTCCAGGGATGAGGGACTTCAGTTATGTGGATAGACTGGAGAAACTGGGGCTGTTCTCCTTGGAACAGAGATGGTTGCGAAGAGATTTGATAGAGGTACTCAAAATAATGAAGGGTCTAGACAGAGTAGATAGAGAGAAACTGTTCCCATTGGCGGAAGGGTTAAGAACCAGAGGACATAGATTTAAGGTGATTGGCAAAAGAACCAAAGGTGACATGGGAAAAACTTTTTTTACACAGCGAGTGGTTATGATCTGGAATGCACTGTCTGAGGGGGTGGTGGAGGCAGATTCAATCATGGCCTTCAAAAGGGAACTGAATAGGTACTTGAAAGGAAAACATTTTCAGGGCTACGGGGATAGGGCAAGGGAGTGGGACTAACTGGATTGCTCTCGCATAGAGCCGGCGCGGATTTGTTGGGCCGAATGGCCTCCTTCTGTGCTGTACCCTTTCTATGATTTTATTTAAAGGGATCATGCAGGATTTACAGGTTAGTTGCAGGATGTATAGGTTCTGGCTGCTGATGCATTTGTACGTGTTTTTGGAGGTCTCCTTTACTTGAATACTAGGACGAGGGGAAATAGCATAAAAATTAGAGCCAGGACTTGCAGGAGTGAAGTTAGGAAACACTTCTACACGCAAAGGGTGGGAGAAATTTGGAACCCTCTTCCGCAAACGGCAGTAGATGCGAGTTCAGTTGTTAATTTTAAATCTGAGATTGATAGATTTTTGTTAACCAAAGGTATTAAGGGATATGGGGCTAAGGCGGGTATAACGAGTTAGGTCACAGATCAACCGTGATCTCATTGAATGGCGGAATAGGCTCGAGGAGCTAAATGGCCTACTCCTGTTCCTATCTTCCTTTGTTCCTATAATAAAGTTTCAATACTCTACAGGGAGTGCGCTGTCTAGCTGACAGGCAACAGCAAGGGCACTGGCAGAGTGGTAGGGGTGGGACAGGAATGCTGTCATCCTGAGAGGGGACAGCAGGTTCATGTTCCATGGAGCCACTGCCACTTGCTGCCTCCTGTTGTGCGCCACCTTCTCCTGCAAGAAAGCAGGAAGTGTGTCGGTGAGTGTCCTGTAAGATGTTTGGATGATGTGCCTGTCATGGATGAATAGCTGCCAGTGTGTGCGAGACCTGTGAATTGTGGGTGTGCTGCTTGCAACAGTGAGGGTGAGAGGAAGCATCTGATTGGAAGAGTTGAGTACTGATTGAGTTTGTTGGTATGTGGGTGATGGGGGTGTAGTGCATGGTGCAGTTGGTAGGATATGCCACTTGACAGTTGACCTCACTCACCTTGAGCACTCTTGTCAAAGCATTGAACTTCTTCCTGCGCTGCATCCATGTTTGTGTTGCTACGTGCCTGGCAAGGACTTCGTCCCCTACTGCCTCTTGGGCATATGTTTGGAGGGTCTCTTGTCCCTCTGTGGATATATAGGATGCCCCTCCTTCTGTCCACCTCTTGCACCAAGGCCTCTAGTGCATCAGCAGAGAACCTTGATGCACGCTCTCTTGCAGGCCTCGACTATTTACAATACATATCATTGACTTGGATGAAGGAACAGAGTGTATTGTGGCCAAATTTGCTGATGATACAAAGACAGGTGGAAAATAAACTTGCGATGAGGACACAAAGTGTCTGCAAAGGGATATTGACAGGTTAAGCGAATGGGCAAAAATTTGGCAGATGGAATATAATGTGGGAAAATGTGAAGTCATCCACTTTGGGAGGAAAAATAAAAAAGCAAAATATTATTTGAATGGAGAAATACTACAAAATGCTGCAGTACAGAGCGATCCGGATGTCCCAGTATATAAAACACAAAAAGTCAACATACAGGTGCAGCACTTGGAAATTTGGCAAATGGAATATTGGCCTTTATTTCTAGGGGGATGGAGTATAAAAGCAGGGAAGTCATGCTACAACTGTACAGGGTGCTGGTGAGATCACCTGAAGTACTGCATACAGTTCTGCTGCCCTTATTTAAGGAAAGGTATACTTGCGTTGGAGGGAGTTCAGAGAAGGTTTGCTAGATTGATTTTGGGTTGTTTCTGCTCTTGTCTCTTATGGTCTTATAGGCCTGGTACAAACTCAGATCAACAGATTGGTGAGGTCTGGCGTGCAGATTGGAGGATGTGGGATTTAGTAGCGTACAACCTTTATTCAATGTTTAAAAATAACTCATCAGTTTGTAAACATAGGGATGGGACCTGCATCTGTGTTTTATGTGTGTGGTGTGTGATGTCTGATCTCCGTTCAGACTCCGTGCGGACCCATATCTTATATTTTGCAAATAAGAGGTCCAGGCTGCCTTTGCGAGCCACTCACGATATCTGGGGCCCTCCTGCTGGTGAGCAGCCCTTTAACAGCGCAGCTAGGTCTGGCTGCTCGCAGATATCAGATAAATGACCAGGCAGCAAACTTTCTTGGTTTCTGATTCTATTCCTGGTTTTAGATGCACACACTGAGGATATTCTGACGATTGCTCTGATGCACATATGAATTTTTCTCCTTAAATGGGCTGCAACACCAAACCAAATTCAAAACTGAAGTGTCCAAATTAGAGCGAAGAGGCATTCTGAGTCACCTGAAACCTGCCCAATTTAGACACTCTAGGCTTATAATTCAGTTTGAGTCATCAATTCTAAGAGGGAAAGATAAAAGAGAAACACTGAGTTAAAAGGTTCCATTGTATTTGAGTAGACTTAGTTTGACCTTCAATCTTCCAATGAGCTGCAACATAAACTTGAGTTTAATTCTGCCAACAAGAAAAAAATTCTCTATTGGATTTATTGGTGACTATCATATTTATGGCCCCTAGTTTTGGACTCCCCCACAAGTGGAAACATCTTCTCTACATCTACCCTATTGAACCCCTTCATGATTTTAAAGACCATGTTAGGTCACCCCTCAGCCATCTCTTTTCTCGAGAAAAGAGCCCCAGCCTGTTCATTCTTTCCTGATAAGTATAATATCTCAGTTCTGGTGTCATCCTTGTAAATCTTTTTTGCACCTTCGCCAGTGCCTCTATATCCTTTTTTGTTATATAGAAACCAGAACTATGCACAGTATTCTAAATGTGGTCGAACCAAGGTTCTAAAAAAGTTTAACATAACTTCCCTGCTTTTCAATTCTATCCCTCCAAAAATGAACCCCAGTGCTTGGTTTGCTTTTTTAATGGCCTTATTAACCTGTGTCTCTACCTTTAGTGATTTGTGTATCTGCACCCCTAGATCTCTTGGCCCCTCTACCCCATTTAGACTCTTATTTTCCAAGCAATATGTGGCCACCTTATTCTTCCTACCAAAATGCACCACCACACACTTATCCATACTGAAATTCATTTGCCAATTACACACCCATCCTGCAAGTTTATTAATGTCCTCATATTTTGTCGCAGTCTTCCTCAGTATTAACTATACCCTTCAATTTTGTGTCTTCCGCAAATCTTGAAATTGTACGTCCGATTCCCACATCCAAATCATTTATGTAAATTGTGAACAGCAGTGGTCCTAGCACTGATCCTTATTGAACATCACTTCCACCTTTTGCCAGTCTAAGTAGCTAATCTCTGTTTTCTGTTCTGTAACATTCCGCTACTTGTCCCCTGACTCCACTTTATTCATAAGTCTACTATGCAGTACCTTATCAAGGGCCTTTTGAAAATCCAAATATATTACATCTACTGCATTACCCTGGTCTACTCTGTTAGACATATTTTTCCTACCACCAACGTTAAGCCAACTGGTCTATAGTTCCCTGGACTTGTTCGATCTCCTTTTTTAAAATATAGGTATAACATTAGCTGTCCTCCAGCATTATTCCCTTTTCTAATTAATTTTTATTAATTGATCTCTTCTTCTAATGTCATGTCCACTTTGTTAGTCTCCCTGGTAAATACTGAGGCAAAGTAATTGTTCGATACTTCTGCCATTTCACAGTCATTACCTGTGAGTTTATCTTGTGGATCCCTTAGTGGCCCTATCCCTATCCTGATTTTCCTTTTGTTATTTATATGTCTGTAGAATACTTTACTATTTCTTTTTATATTCTTTGATAATTTAATTTCATAGTTCCTCTTTGCCTTCCTATTTGTTTTTACTTCTTTCCTAACCTCTTTGTATTCCCTTTTGTCATCCTCTCCTTTGTTGGCTACAGACTTAGTGTGTGTCTTTTTGTTTAGTTTCAATTTTGCCCTTATTCATCCGCAGTGTCTCATTATTGGATAGTTTGTTCTAGTCTTTCAGCGAAATATATTTCTCTTGGACTCTACTGATCACAGTTTTAAATATTTTCCACTGCTGTTCTCTCTCTTTGTTTGACAATATTATTTTCCAGTTTATTTTCTCTAGCTCCATTCTCATCCCCTCAAAATCAGCTTTCTTCCAATCTATTACTTTGGTCTTTTTCTTACTTATGTCCTTCTCAATCTTTAGCTTAAACCTTATTATGTTGTGATCGCTATTGCCTAGATGTTCCCCTATGCTTACTTCTCTTAACTGCTCTGGCTAATTTCCCATTATTAGATCTAGCAGTGATTCCTCTCTCAGACTTCTTACATACAGGGTAAGAACATAGTACTGTACACATTGTAAAAACTCCATTCCTTTTTATCTACTTTTTCTTGTCAGTTTATTTGGGGGTAGTTGAAATCTCCTATGATTATTGTTCTATGTCTTTTACTCATTTCATTGATTTGCTTACATGTTTCTTTCCACCTCCCTTCCACTATTAGGTGGTCTATACAATACCCCTACTGGTTTGATCGATCCCTTATCTTTTATCTGAATCTATATGCATTCTGTTTCTATCTTTGTTAGTTACATCCCTTTTTTCTACTGCCATTGGGCCAGAATTTGCTGTCAAATTAAGAATGAGGCAAATGCCGCTCGCCGTTATTTATGCGTAAGTGTTCCAGCAACTTTAGGTGAGGAGCAGATATGTGGTTAAATGCAAACATTCAAAAGTTGCTGTCCGAGTTATACTGCTTCGGCGTTAGCTTTGCGAAAACGGCATTACGCTGTCTGCCTCACCATTGATATGCATTGAATGTTGTACACGGTAGATATGAACTAAACCCGCTGCAGATATTTAGGGATAGTAATTAGTAGTGCAAGTACCCTTTCAAACAACATGGTAATTGTTAATCACTGCTAATCAACGTCCCTGGCACTGAAAATTAGCTATTACAAGTGTGGAGTCTCATTCCTTCAAATTTTAAATTTTTCTGTAGCTGATTTGGCATTGAATTCACCCTCCTTCTCAGTCCTTCCACTGTTCATTTCAATCTGACTGGTTAAGGGGATACACAGTTGGTTGCCCCGTTCACTCAAGTCCCAGGTGCCCGGTTTCCCTCGTTGCGCCATCATCAGCAACTCTGTGGGCAAAAATATTTTGAGGTGAAGGATGCAGGGGCAAGTCTAACTAACGGCAGATGCCATTAAATGCCCTGCTACAGCAAAATCTGGCCCATTATGTTATCTCTAATTAATATAGCTTCCTCCTTCCCTATCCTTTCTAAATGTTATAACCTGCAATATTTCATTGCCAGTCCTGTTCTTTACATAGCCATGTTACAGTTATCCCTACTATATCTGGTTCCTTGCTACGATTTATTGCCTCCCATTCCCCTGTTTTATTTTGGACACTATGTACATTGTTGCACAGGCAGTTTAATTTGTTTTTATTAGTCATTCCTCTCAATTTATTTATAACAGTCTTTTTATATTTCTGTTCTATAACTGGATTTGTTCCCTGACCATTTATATGTTATCTTTATTCCATACCTTGGTCTGACCTTTACTTTTCATCTCCTGCTTCTTTTCTCTTTAGGCTTGGGTTATTTCTACCATATTCCGCCCCCCCCCCCCGCCTCCGCCCCCGTCTCACTAGTTTAAAGCCTTATCCACAGCCCTATTGATCCTTTCCCGCTAAGACTCTGGTCCCATTCCAGTTCAGGTGGAGCCAGTCCCAATGGTCCAGCTCCTTCCTATCCAAATACTGGCGTCGGCGTCCCATGAAATGGAACCTCTCCTTCTCACACCAGTCTTTCAGCTACGCATTCACCTTCCTGATCTGCCTATCCCTATGCCAATTAGCACGTGGCTCAGGTATTAATCCTGAGATTACCACCAGTGAGGTCCTGTTTTTTAAATTTAGTTCCTAACTTCTGATACTCCCTTAGCAGAACCTCCTCTTTGTTCTTCCTTATGTCATTGGCCCCGACATGCACCAAGACAACTGGATCTTTCCCCTTCCTTTCCAAGTTCCTCTCCAGTTGCTCAGAGATATCCTTTACCCTTGCAAGTTCCTTGCAATGAAATATCATAGAAACATGGAAAATAGGAGCAGGAGTGGGCCATTTGGCCCTTCGAGCCTGCTCCGCCATTCAGTATGATCATGGCTGATCCTCCATTTCAATATCATATGCCCGCTCTCCCCCCATACCCTTTGATGCCTTTTGTGTCCAGAAATCTATCTAGCTCCTTCTTAAATATATTCAATGACTTGGCCTCCACAGCCTTCTGTGGTAGAGAATTCCACAGGTTCATCACCCTCTGAATGAAGAAAGTTCTCATCTCAGTCCTAAACGTCCTACCCCGTATACTGAAACTGTGACCCCTCGTTCTCGACCCCCCAGCCAGAGGAAACATCCTCCCTGCACCCAGTCTTTCCAGCCCTGTCAAAAATTTTATATGTTTCAATGAGATCCCCGCTCATTCTTCTAAACTCTAGTAAATACAGGCCGAGTCGACCCAATCTCTCCTCATACAACAGTCCTGCCATTCCAGGAATCAGTCTGGTGAACCTTCGCTGCATTCCCTCTATGGCAAGTATATCCTTTCTTAGGCAAGGAGACCAAAACTGCACACAATACTCCAGATGTGATCTCACCAAGGCCCTGTATAACTGCAGTAAGACATCCTTGCTCCTATACTCAAATCCTCTTGCAATGAAGGCCAACATACCATTTGCCTTCCGAACTGCTTGATGCACCTGCATGTTTGCTTTCAGAGACTGGTGTACAAGAACACCCAGGTCCCTTTGTACATCAACATTCCCCAATCTATCACCATTTAAATAATACTCTGCCTTTCTGTTTTTCCTTCTGAAGTGGATAACTTCACATTTATCCACATTATACTGCCCCTGCCATGTATTTGCCCACTCACTCAACTTGTCTAAATCGCCTTGATGCCTCTTTGCATCCTCCTCACAGCTCACGATCCCACTTAGTTTTGTGTCATCAACAAACTTGGAAATATTACATTTGGTTCCCTCAACCAAATCATTGATATATATTGTGAATAGCTGGGGCCCAAGCACTGATCCCTGTGGTACCCCACTAGTCACTGCCCGCTACCCCGAAAAAGACCCATTTATTCCTACTCTCTGTTTCCTGTCTGTTAACCAATTTTCAATCCGTGCCAGTATATTACCACCAATCCCATGTGCTTTAATTTTGCAAACTAACCTCTTATGTGGGACTTTATCAAAGGCCTTCTGAAAATCCAAATAAACCACATCCACTGGTTGTCCCTTATCTATTCTACCAGTTACATCCTCAAAAAACTCCAGTAGGTTTGTCAAACATGATTTTCCTTTCATAAATCCATGTTGACTTAGAAAATATCAACGGGATTAAACAAAGTGTCTTGTTATCACATCCTTTATAATAGACTGTAGCATTTTCCCTATTACTGATGTTAGGCTAACCGGTCTGTAGTTCCCTGTTTTCTTGCTCCCTCCTTTTTAAAAAAAAGTGGGGTTACATTTGCCACCCTCCAATCTACAGGAACTGTTCCATAACCTATAGAATTTTGGAAGATGACAACTAATGCATCCACTATTTCCATGGCTACCTCTTTTAGTACTCTGGGATGCAGATTATCAGGTCCTGGGGATTTATCAGCTTTCAGTCCCATTAATTTCTCCAGCACTATTTTTTTTTACTAATGCTAATTTCCTTTAATTCCTCCTTCTCACTAGTCCCTTGGTTCCCTAGCATTTCTGGGAAGTTATTTGTACCATCTTCCATGAAGACAGAACCAAGTAATTACTCTGCCATTTCCTTGTTCCCCATTATAAATTCTCCCGTTTCTGACTACAAGGGACTTACATTTGCCTTCACTAATCTTTTTCTTTTTACTCACTTGTAGAAGCTTTTAGAGTCCACTTTTGTGTTCCTTGCAAGTTTACTCTCATTCTCTATTTTTCCCCTCTTAAATCAATCTCTTGGTCCTTTTTTGCTGAATTCTAAACTGCTCCCAATCCTCAGGCTTGCTACTTTCTCTGGCAACTTTATATGACTCCTCTTCGAATCTAATACTATCCTTAATTTCTTTTGTTAGCCATGGTTGGGCCGCATTTCCTTTTGTTGTTTTTTCAGTGGAACAGAATATGAAATTAAAAACTAGGGGTCTGTACGGCACAGCAAAGTAGCATGCCCTCCTCTCATCTCAGACAGCTGGATCTGAACCCAGAATATCGGGAGTTGTACACATACACATAGATTTATGACAACAGTTAGTCTTTTCTAACAATCCTAACTGGTTAGGTGAAAAAGTGTCCTTTTCTGTGACCTTTAAAAGGGTCTTACATAGAATATGTTTTGTCAGCAATAATCCAAGTGCCATGCAGTAAGGGGCGCAATTGAGATTGGCTAGGAAAAATAGAGGGAACTTTACTCTGCAACTCGCCTCTGTTCCACAATACCCACACAAAAAGGTGGAAAAAAATGTATATTTCTAACATAGGTGTATATTAGTTTGATGAACTCATGAAAGAAAGTCTGTAACAAAAAAAAACACATAATAGAACATCTATAAAAAGAACTTGGAGAGGGTGCAGAGGAGATTTACTAGGATGGTACCAGGTATGAGGGACTTCAGTTATGTGGAGAGACTAAAGAAGCTGGGATTGTTCTCTTTAGAGCAGAGACAGTTAGGGGGGGATTTACATAGAACATACAGCACAGAAACAGGCCATTCGGCCCAACAGGTCCATGCCGGTGTTTATGCTCCACACAAGCCTCCTCCCTCTTTCATCTAAACCTATCAGCACATCCTTCTATTCCTTTTTCCCTTATATGTTTATCTAGTTTCCCCTTAAATGCATCTATGCTAGTTGCCTCAACCACTCCTTGTGGTAGCGAGTTCCACATTCTGACCACTCTCTGGGTAAAGAAGCTTCTCCTGAATTCCCTATTGGATTTATTAGTGACTATCTTATATTTATGGCCCCGAGTTCTGGTCTACCCTGCAAGTGGAAACATCTTCTCTACACCTACCCTATCAAACCCTTTTATAGTCTTAAAGGCCTCTATCTAGAGAAAAGAGCCCCAGCCTACTCAATCTTTCCGGATAGGTATAACCTCTCAGTTCTGGTATCATCCTCGTAAATCTTTTTATCACCTTCTCCAGTGCCTCTATATCCTTTTTATGATATGGAGATCAGAACAGTTCACAGTACTAACCAAGGTTCTATACAAGTTTAACACAACTTCTCTGTTTTTTAATTCAATCCCTCTAGAAATGAACTCCAGTGCTTTGTTTGTTTTTTTATGGTATTATTAACCTGCATCGCTACTTTTAGTGATTTATGTATCCCCAGATCCCTCTGCTCCTCTACCCCATTTCGATTTATTATCCAAGCAGTATGTGGCCCCCTTATTCTACCTACCAAAATGTAATACCTAACGCTTATCCATATTGAAATTAATTTGCCAATTACACGCCCATTCTGCAAATTTATTAATGTCTTCCTGCATTTTGTCGCAGTCCTCCTCAGTATTAACTATACCGCCCAATTTGGTGACGTCTGCAAAGTTTGAAATTGTACTTCCAATTCCCGAGCCCAGATCGGTTATGTAAATGGTGAACATTTGCACCCTAAACGATCACTCCCTTCACCACTGGCACACCGTGGCTGCAATGTGTACCATCTACAGGATGCACTGCAGCAACTCGCCAAAGCTTCTTCGACAGCACCTCCCTAGACACTTAGAAAATATCAACGGGATTAAACAAATTCAACATGGATTTATGAAAAGGAAATCATATTTGACAAACCTACTGGAGATTTTTGAGGATGTAACTGGTATAATACCTCTACCACCTAGAAGGACAAGGGCAGCAGCCACATGGGAACAACACCACCTGCACGTTCCCCTCCAAGTCACACACTATCCTGACTTGGAAATATATCGCCATTCCTTCATCATCACTGGGTCAAAATCCTGGAACTCCCCACCCAACAGCGCTGTGGGAAAACCTTCACACCACACGGACTGCAGCAGTTCAAGAAGGCGGCTCATCGTCACCTTCTCAAGGGCAATTAGGGATGGGTAATAAATGCTGGCCTTGCCAGCAACCCCCACATCCCATGAACGAATATAAAAAAAAATGGTCCCAGCACCGTTCCCAATGGAACACAACTTCCCACCTTTTGCCAGTCTGCGTAACTTCCTTTAACTCCTACTCTGTTTTCTGTTTTGTAGCCAGCTTGCTATCCATTCTGCTACTTGTCCCCTGACTCCACATGCTCTGACCTTAGTCATGAGTCTACTATGCGGTACCTTATCAAAGGCCTTTTGAAAATCCAAATATATTACATCAACTACATTACTCATATCTACCCTTTCTGTTACTTCTTCAAGAATTCAGTGAGGTTGGTCAAGCATGACCTTCCCTTTTGTAATCCGTGCTGACTATCCTTTATTTTTTAATAGGTGGTGTTCAAAATTATGAGGGGCTTTGATAGAGTAGATAGGGAGAACCCGTTTCCACTGGCAGGAGGGTCGGTAACCAGAGGACACAGATTGAAGATAATTGGTGAAAAATCCAGGGGGGGAAATGAGTTGACATTTTTTTTTCCTCCACTCAGTGAGTAGTTATGATCTGGAATGCACTGCCTGAAAGGATGGTGGAAGCAGATTCAATAGTAACTTTCAAAAGGGAATTGGATAAATACTTAAAAAGGAGAAATTTGCTGGCTATGGGGAAAGAGCAGTGAAGTGGGGCTAATTGGATAGCTCTTTCAAAGAGCCGACATAGACACGATGGGCCAAATAGCCTTCTTCTAGGCTATATGATTCTATAACTGTAAACAATTTTACAACACCAAGTTATAGTCCAACAATTTTATTTTTAATCCCACAAGCTTTCGGGGGCTTCCCCCTTCCACAGGCGGTGTGGAAATGACATTTTCGAATCCTTCGCATTTTAAGATCACAGAACAATGCTTGGTGATTACTGCCCGTTGCCAAGGCAATCACAGTGAGCAGACAGAAAGGTGTCACCTAAAAAGGCCACCGAATATACAAACCCCCCAAAAAAAAGAGATAAGGAAGACAGTCAATGACCCGTTATATTAAAAACAAATAACATTTGTTCGCTGGTGGGGTTACGTGTAGTGTGACATGAACCCAAGATCCCGGTTGAGGCCGTCCTCATGGGTGCGAAACTTGGCTATCAATTTCTGCTCGACGATTTTGCGTTGTCGTGTGTCTCGAAGGCCGCCTTGGAGTATGCTTACCCGAAGGTCGGTGGCTGAATGTCCATGACTGCTGAAGTGTTCCCCGACAGGGAGAGAACCCTCCTGTTTGGCGATTGTTGCGCAGTGTCCGTTCATCCGTTGTCGCAGTGTCTGCATGGTTTCGCCAATGTACCATGCTCTGGGGCATCCTTTCCTGCAACGTATGAGGTAGACAACGTTGGCCGAGTCACAGGAGTATGAACCGTGCACCTGGTGGGTGGTGTCCTCTCGTGTGATGGTGGTATCTGTGTCGATGATCTGTGAGAACCTCTCTGGATACATCGAGGGCATCCTGAAACCCATCGTGCAGGGAACCCCCAGCTTCTGTCGCGACACTACAGACTTTCTACAAAAACTCAGTACCCACGGACCTGTTGAACCAGGAACACTTCTCACCACGATGGACGTCTCGGCACTATACACCAGTATCCCCCACGATGACGGCATCGCTGCGACAGCATCAATACTCAACACCAACAACAGCCAATCTCCAGACGCCATCCTACAACTCATCCGCTTCATCCTGGATCACAATGTCTTCACCTTCAATAACCAGTTCTTTACCCAAACACACGGAACAGCCATGGGGACCAAATTCGCACCCCAATACGCCAACATTTTCATGCACAAGTTCGAGCAGGACTTCTTCACTGCACAGGACTTCCAACCAACACTATACACCAGATACATCGACGACATTTTCTTTCTATGGACCCACGGTGAGGAATCACTAAAGAGACTACACGATAACATCAACAAGTTCCATCCCACCATCAAGCTCACCATGGACTACTCCTCAGAATCAGTTTCTTTCTTGGACACACGAATCTCCATCAAAGACGGGCACCTCAGCACCTCACTCTACCGCAAGCCCACGGACAACCTCACGATGCTCCACTTTTCCAGCTTCCACCCTAACCACGTCAAAGAGGCCATCCCCTATGGACAGGCCCTGTGAATACACAGGGTCTGCTCAGATGAGGAGGAACGCGATGGACACCTACAGACGCTGAAAGACGCCCTCGTAAGAACGGGATATGATGCTCGACTCATCGATCGACAGTTCCGACGGGCCACAGCGAAATATCGCGTAGACCTCCTCAGAAGACGAACACGGGACGCAACCAACAGAGTTCCCTTCGTCGTCCAGTACTTCCCCGGAGCGGAGAAACTACGCCATGTTCTCCGCAGCCTTCAACATGTCATCAATGATGACGAACACCTCGCTATGGCCATCCCCACACCTCCACTACTCGCCTTTAAACAGCCACCCATCCTCAAACAAACCATCGTTCGCAGCAAATTACCCAGCCTTCAGGAGAACAGCGTCCACGACACCACACAACCCTGCCACGGTAACCTCTGCAAGACATGCCAGATCATCGACACAGATACCACCATCACACGAGAGGACACCACCCACCAGGTGCACGGTTCATACTCCTGTGACTCGGCCAACGTTGTCTACCTCATACGTTGCAGGAAAGGATGCCCCAGAGCATGGTACATTGGCGAGACCATGCAGACGCTGCGACAACGGATGAACGGACACCGCGCAACAATCGCCAAACAGGAGGGTTCTCTCCCTGTCGGGGAACACTTCAGCAGTCATGGACATTCAGCCACCGACCTTCGGGTAAGCGTACTCCAAGGCGGCCTTCGAGACACACGACAACGCAAAATCGTCGAGCAGAAATTGATAGCCAAGTTCCGCACCCATGAGGACGGCCTCAACCGGGATCTTGGGTTCATGTCACACTACACGTAACCCCACCAGCGAACAAATGTTATCTGTTTTTAATATAACGGGTCATTGACTGTCTTCCTTATCTCTCTCTCTCTCTCTCTCTCTTTTTTTTGGGGGGTTTGTATATTCGGTGGCCTTTTAGGTGACACCTTTCTGTCTGCTCACTGTGATTGCCTTGGCAACGGGCAGTAATCACCAAGCATTGTTCTGTGATCTTAAAATGCGAAGGATTCGAAAATGTCATTTCCACACCGCCTGAGGAAGGGGGAAGCCCCCGAAAGCTTGTGGGATTAAAAATAAAATTGTTGGACTATAACTTGGTGTTGTAAAATTGTTTACAATTGTCAACCCCAGTCCATCACCGGCATCTCCACATCACGATTCTATAACAACAGCGAATTTTTTCAGGTGGTGGAACTCCTCATATTCTGGCATTTCTCTGCACTCCAGTTCTGCATTTGTCAGGGTTTGACTGCAATTTCTCCATTCAATGCTAATTTTGTGATTAAACATCAGTCATAACTGGGATTACAATGGCACTAAATCTGTGCATAAAGAAATACAGAGAATCAAACAATATTCTTTCCATCTTCTGTGACAAGCCATTAGGAAAAGTTCATGTCTAGAATTTATTTCAGTCACTCTCCCTCACCTTGATATTTACAGATCTCAAAAAGACGACTTTTCATGCAATATTTTCCTTCAGTTTTGAAAGAACATGCACCAGATAACTATTACATGCATCTCTTTACAAGATTTATGAGAATCATGGGCCTTGATTTTTACAGAGTGAGGGGTGGCAGTGGGGGAAAGTTGCATGCAAGCCCAGTAGCTTGAGACGTTTCATGGTCGGGGGCGTGGAGGCCCTGCTGATCTTAACGGCAGTGCCTCATTTCAATATAATTTCCCAGACTACCGCCTGACACCCGGCCAGATTCACTACCCGGTCGGCAGGCGGGAGCGGCAATTTGGCTGCAGCCGGGGACCCGTGGGAACAGTGCCCAGCAGTCAATGGGTAGAGAGGATTCCCTCACATCGCAGTGGGAGGGGGAGGCCGGTGTTTCCTCACATTCAGCGATTGAGGGGCGGTGGGGTGGGGGGGGGGGAGAAAAAAAAGAGGCTGGGGCTTCCTTGTGTTTAATGATCGGGGGATGCCGTGTCTGAGGATTCCCCGAAGATCAGGAGGATGCCGGAGCCGGAGAAGCCAAAGGACCCCTGCTCCGTCTGGCCCACAATGAGTTAGAAAAGAATGGGGAAAGTTTTAAAACTTACCTGGGCCTGTACCGGCCAGTCGGCTCCGCCCACCATGTTTCTGCTGCCGGGAAGCAGACGGCGGGGATTCCCCTGTGTTGACATTAAGAAAATGTTGTGGTGCCGACGACGTCATTGGGCCCCGACTTTTGAATTTCAAGTAGGCCCCCACCTACTTTTAGTGGGAGCCTTGTCCAAGGCCTGAATCGTCGCTGTTTATATTGGCTGGGAACACAGCGGGATTTTGAATTTCAGGATTTTAACCCCTTGCTGGACACTTTCCTGCGGGGGGTTAAAATCAAGGCCATATTTTATGTACTAAATTTACTGAATGAAAAAGAAAACCATTGAATGTTTGAAATCCATTCAGAACTCAAGCTGAAACGAAGGAGCCAGAATCACCATAGTTAAAAATGTTGCAAGATACTTTGCATGGTTTACACACAGAGGTAGGTGCATTTGTATCATAGCACTGCTGATAGCATCTTGCACAGCAATTTTACATTTATAACAACTGCTGGGAGTATCCACCGCACAGTTACCATGAAAAACTGACTGTACAGTGCAAATTTGAAAGCAACATCACTCCTGAAATAGCAAGGCCCTCTTAAACCTCCTTTCTCCCTTAAGGCCATAGATTTTACTGGGAGGTACTATAATATAAACTACAATTAAAACAACCCAGATGACCTATCCTGGCATTTTTCCAAGAAAACTAGTGAAAAAATGTTCATTTTAAAGGCAATTTTTGATAGGTTTCGTTTAAAAGGGGCAGTGCAAGTGTCAGCTGTGGCTCAGTTATAGCACTCTAGCCTTGGAGTCAGAAGGTCGTGGGTTCTAGTCCCAAAGGCTCGAGCACAAAATCTAGGTTGACACTTCAGTGCGGTACTGACGGAGTGCTGCACCGTCGGAGGTGCTGTCTTTCAAATGAGACGTTAAACCGAGGCCCTGTCTGCCCTCTCAGATGGATGTAAAAGATCCCATGGCACGATTCGAAGAAGAGCAAAGGAGTTTCTCCCATTGCTCTGGCCAATATTTATCCCACAAGCAAAACCTGCTCATTTATTTAATTGATATTTGTGGGAGCTTCCTGTGCGCAAATTGGCTGCCGCGTTTCCCTACATTACAACAGTGACTACACTTCAAAAGTACTTCATTAGTTGTAAAGTGCTTTGGGATTTCCCGAGGTCATCAAAGGAGTTATATAAATGCAAGTCTTTCGATTTTCCTTTCAAGTGCTCGACAATCTTGCTGACTCAAAGAAATGTCCTATTTAGACAATGGGCAATTGGCAGTGAGGAGAAACAGGACTGGCACCTTTTCTGACATCTCACACCCCCAGCTTGGACATCCACTCATTCTACTTTGGTCAATATGCAGGAACCAGCTGAGAAACTGGAGTGAGTTAATTGTATTTACGAATGTGCAGTTCCAATGTGTGTGACATATGCAATTTTCATTAAAAAAAAACTATTCCTTTTCAGTTAAATTTGCCCAACAGGATGATATCTCCTAGGTAGGTTCAGTAAGAAAACCTCAAGCATGACTGGGATGAAATTGCTCGGTGGCCATATTTTTCTTCTGTCAGGAAGAGATTTAATACTCAGAATCATTTCCCAAGTCACACCCTATTTTTTTTTTCCAAACAAAACAAACCACAAGCAAACCAACACAATTTCTGTACAGCAGGTCATCTGTGAAGGTCAACGTTTCGGTCTAAGCCTTTCTTCAAAACAGTTCTAAAGAAGGGCCCGGCTCGAAATGTTAACCCGTGTCTTCTCTCCACGGATGCTAACTGACCTGCTGTGTTATCGATATTTTCCAGTCTACTTTCCTCTTTTTAAACACTTGCAGCTCTCCTGAATTCCTTTCAGCGATGCTGTGGTGTCATTTTATAATCCCACTGCCTGCACAACCCATTTCTGTGCCACTCAGTCTCTCATGATCACATATGAAATATTTAAGAACAACATGCATTTATATAGCACCTCTAAAGTAGTAAAATGTCCTAAGGCGCTTCACAGGAGCGTTATCGAACAGAATTTGACACCGAGCCAAATAAGGAGATATTAGGTTAGGTTGGTCACAGCACCAGGTTTTAAGGAGCGTCTTAAAGGTGGAGAGAGAGGTAGAGAGATGGAGAGGTTTAGAGAGGGAATTCCAGAGCTTAGGGCCTAGGCAGGCTGGGCTAGAGGAGGTCACAGAGATAGGATGGGGCGAAGCCACGGAGGGATTTGAAAACAAGGATAAAAATTTTAATCTTGAGGCGTTGTCAGACTGGGAACCAACGTAGGTCAGCCAGCACTGGAGTGATTGGTAAACCGGACTCGGTGCAAGATAGGATGCGGGCAGCAGAGTTTTGGATAAGCTCAAGTGCATGGAGGGTGCAAGGTGGGAGGCCGACCTGGAGAGCATTGGAATAATGGAATCTAGAGGTAGGGGCAGAGACAGACGATGTTACGGAGGTGGAAGTTGGCGGTCTTGGTGATGGAGAAGATATGGAGTCATAAGCTCAGCTCAGAGTCCAATAGGACACCAAGGTTGCCAACAGTCTGTTTCAGCCTCAGACAGTGGCCAGGGAAAGCGATATTGTCAGTGGCTAAGGAACGGAGTTTATAGCGGGGACCGAAGACAATGGCTTTGATCTGTCCAATATTTAATTGGAGGAAATTTCTGCTCATCCAATACTGGATGCCAGACAAACAGCGTGACAAATCAGAGGCCGTGAAGGTGTCGAGAGTGGTGGTGGTGAGGTAGAGCTGGGTGTCGTCAGAGTAGACGTAGAACCTGACGTTATGTTTTCAGACGATGTTGCCGAGGGGCAGTATGTACACGAGAAATAGGAGGGGGCCAAAAATAGATCCTTGGGGGAGCTCCAGAGGCAACAATGCGGGAGCGGGAGAAGAAGCCATTGCAGGTGATTCTCTGGCTACGACTGGATAGATAAGAATGGAACCAGGCGAGGGCAGTCCCACTCAGCTCGACAATGGAGGAAAGGCATTGGAGGAAGCTGGTGTGGTCAACCATGTCAAAGGCTGCAGACAGGTCGAGAAGGATGAGGAGGGATAGTTTACTACGGTCACAGTCACAGAGGATGTCACTTGTGACTTTGATAAGGGTCATTTCAATGCTGTGGCAGAGGTGGAAACCTGATTGGAGGGGTTCAAACATGGAGTTGCGGGAAAGATGGATGTTTAAGGACTTATACATTAAAACTCAAGAACTTTGAGGTCAATCAGATCCAAAAGGGTTTACACATTGAGTCACATTGTACGTTGGTTGACTGAAACCTCAGACTAATAGCTACATGCTCCAATGTTTTGTATTATCTCAATGAAGTGGCCTAAAGATTATATCAGCCTAATTAGCCATTTATTCCCATCATCATAATAGACAATGGGCGGATTTTGCTGTGAAAATAATGGTTTGGCTAACAGCGCTCACCATTATTGATGCGCAAATTGGACAGCGACTGCTGGCGATCGCACTTGCGCAGTTAAACGCAAAAATCCGGAAGTTGCTGGCCGAGATGCGCTGCTCCTCCATAAGCTGCGTGAAGATCGACATCTTGCCATCTGGCTCCCGGTTCAAATGTATTGAACGGCGTGAAGTTCCTGTAGTGACGTCGTAAATACGGACTAAACGCGCCACAAAAAGTTAAGGCTTGTCCATTCAAGTCTTTTAATGACTTCGTAAGTTTTAATTACTGCCAAAACAACCTCTCTGGCACCGAAAATTAACTTTTACAAGCGTGGAGTCTCATTCCTTCAGCTTTTAATTATTGTTGGAGATTTTTTCTTAAAATTTAAATACATTATTTTTTTACTTTTTCTTTCTGTCTCTTAATCCAATCTTTCTTTCTGTCTCTTTACTTCACTTTCTGTACCTGATTTGACATTGAATTCACTATTCTAACTTACACGTCCTGGTTCAGACTCTGCGCTGCTCATTAATGATTCTTCAGTTAATTGTTAAGGAGATACACAGTCGCTTGCCCTGTTCACACAAGTCCCAGATGCCCTGTAGAAGCCGCCAGGTCATTTGGCTGATAGCAACTTGCCATGCAAAACCCCACAGAAAGTCTATGGGAAACTGCAAGTCTAACAAACGCCACTCACAGCAAAATATGGCTTAATTAATTTATATTTTCAGTGAAGTAGGCTATTCACAAAGCCCATTACAATAGTCTCTGGTTAAAAGTGAAACGATGTAACTCATTAGGAGGGTACAACTAAAAGAAAATACTGGAACAGCCTCTTTATCTGACTTCAGTTGACTTTCCCTACATCTTACATTCACTAGTGCCCCAAACCAATGTATATGCAAAACAGGGACAGCAATATTGTGCCAAAATGAGCCAGCTATTCAATTCAAAATGGTTATATCCAGATGAGTGCCAAATCTAAATTGGTCTGATTTGGCCCACTTTGGACTAATTCACACACACACACAAAAAATCAAGTTATCTAAATTCAGAATTATTTAAAAACAAAAGGCTTGTGTGATACAGGTCATAGCCTGTACAGTTATTAGGGGCCAGACTAGGGCTGGGAAACAGAGCAATAACCACTGCTGGATCAGTGCAACCACATGTGGTGGATGCTGGCAGTGTTGTGCGAAGGGATGTTCACCAACTTGAACCAGGTCAGAGGACCAAAGGAGGACTCACTGCAATAACTTCAAGCACAGCGAAGGTGTGGAGGGTGGGTCACCCGCAGACTGTCCAGGGAATTGTGGAGAACATAAACCACATTCTCCACAATTGAACTGAAAAGGATGTAGCACAATGACCCTGCATGAGACACTATATGGAGGCAGGCAGACAGTCAGGCAGCACCGACGTTTCAATGCAGTCTAAGCCCACAAGGTAATCGTATCCTCAGTACACAATATTGGCTCACTTGAGGCTCTCAATGCAAAAGAATAATGGTGAAAAACCACAACATGTCCATGATGAAGTAGTTTTGTGCGTCTTGGCTGCTTAATGGAAGGATGCAGAGAGTCACATAATTGGAGCACCAGCTGATAACAGAACAAGCAGGGGAGGGTGCTCTCATTAAACAGCAGTTATTCAGACAAAGGCAGCAGGTTGCAGAGTGCTTGCAAGGCTTTCAGCCATTGTCATTGAGTAGACACGGTTATGCTAGCAGGCAACATGATGCCAGTCAAGCCATGCCCACCACCTATGCCTTATAATGTATGGGACCATGTCAAGAGTGAAAAGCAGCAATAGTTGTAGGGGAGCAGGTGATGGAACAGTTTCCACACACCCTGAGCACTTTATCCAGTAAGAGTTGTCAACATCGTTCAGGACAGGTCACCCAAATAAGACAACAGCCACATAAGAGGGACCAGAGAGTAACCATCATCCCCTTGGGGAGAGGGAGGAATTATGACAAAGGCAGAGTTAACATTCTTTGTTAAATAAGGAAAATTTCTGTCTTTACTTTGTAGTACTTTGCAATAACTAAGAGCTAAAATGAAAGCTGTCTTTCGTAGAATCATAGTATGTTACAGCACAGAAGGAGGCCATTCAGCCCATCATGCCTGCTCTTTGACAGAGCTATCCAATTAGCCCCACTGTTTCCCCATAGCCCTATAAATGTTTTCCCTTTTGAAAAAGTTATGAAATCTGCTTCCACCACCCTTTCAGGCAGTGCAATCCAGATCATAACAACTCGCTACGTAAAAAAAAATTTCTTCATGATCTTATTGAATGGCGGAGCAGGCTTGAGGGGCCGATTGGCCTACTCCTGCTCCTATTTCTTATGTTCTTATTTCGCCTCTAGTTCTTTTGCCAATCACCTCAAATCTGTGTCCTCTGGTTACCAATCCTTCTGCCACTAGAAACAGTTTCTAGAAACTGTTTCTAGTGGCAGAAGGATTGGTAACCAGAGGACTAGAAACTGTCAAAATCGTTCATTATTTTGAACATCTCTATCAAATCTCCTCTTAACTTTCTCTGCTCTAAAGGAGAACAACCCCAGCTTCTCCAGTCTATCTACATAGGTGAAGACCCTCATCCCTGGTACCATTCTAGTGAATCTCTTCTGCATCCTCCCTAAGGCCTTGACATCCTTCCTAAAGAGTGGTGCCCAGAATTGAACACAATACTGCATCTGAGGCCTAACCAGTGATGTATAAAGATTTAGCATAACTTCCTTGCTTTTGTACTCGATGCCTCTATTAATATAGCCCAAGATCCCATATGCTTTTTTTTTTAAAAACAACCTTCTCAACTTGTCCTGCCACCTTCAAAATGGAGACCGATTTAGGCAGTCTACAAACAAAAACAGGTCAGATAGGTTGATCTAGAAATTAGGCAGATAACAGGGATTTGTTCTAGGAGAATTGCAAAATGTACACCGTTTAAGTCCTTAGATATTCAGCTGCACTGAAACCAGAGGCACCAGTATAAAATCACTGTGCATTCTTCCGTGGCTCCCAACCAGCAGTGTTTCCTTTACCTATAAAACTGTTGCTCTGGTGCCAGTCTACTACAGCAAAAATGAAACAGATATTTGATATGCAGATTGTGCAGATATTTAATAATGAAAAATAACTTTAAAAACATACATTCTTTTATATTTGGGTACCTTTCTCCCTCAATGGTCTACTTGCTAAAGGGTGAAATATAGATCAGAATATCCCAAGTTAGATTCCTAAGTTTCTGTACCTGGGCCAGGCAGAGGGAGAACAAAAATGAGCAAGGCTTCCCACTCTTGATTGCTAACCGGTGTTCCCTGCTGGAAAGTGCTTAACTACAATGCCAGTTCTCTTACTTGCTCACCAAAAAGGTAGTTTGAGAGATTTTAGTAGTGTCTTTTATATTTGTTCTCGGGATTTGGTGGACACCGGCTATTGACTCTCTCTAGATGCACTGATGGCATTAAAAGTCAATCATGTAGGGTGCGACTGGAATCACATGTAGGCCAGACTGGGTTGGAGCAGAATGTTCCCTCCCCAAAAGACATTAGTGAACCAGTTGAATTTTTATGACAATCCAGCAGCTTCAATGTTCATTTTCTGGTGCTAGCCAACAAATTACCAGATTTATAGAATGAAATTTCACAATTTACCACAACATGAGTCAGTGCCTTCAGGACTGGGGAGGGGCAGGGAGGAGATTTGCAGATCTTAGAATCACGGCGGTAGTTGAAGGAAGCCACAATGGGTGGAGGGTAGGATGAGATGGCAAGCTGACTGGCAGGGTTCAGTCAGAGAATAAACTCTATTCCCAATATTGATCTCATCGATCAGGGCACCGATACAGTGTACACGATGTTTCTAGTAATCGAACAAGTCCAGATTTTATAATGGGTCAGAATTTGCTGTTTCAATTGTTCCCTTTCTGGGCATCCGAGGTTGAGTGGCATTGCAGAAAAATAAATCTCGTCATTAAAAGGGCCCTTACGTCATGGAATACCACCCCAAACTTTCTGTGGTGAGCTTAATTCCTATTTACGGCATAATTCCAGCAAATTCTTTGAATTCAAGGGGAAATTGACAGCAAGATCCTGTTTTTGCGAGGCTAATCGCCTAATCATCCAGCACTTCGTGGCGATTCGCAACTCATGGCAAATCTCTTCCTCGCCACAAACTGCTGGGTTTTTAAAAAAATGCACGAATAACGGCAAGTACCGTGAACTCACCATTATTTTCCCAGCAAATTCTCGGCCAACGAGTTCACATTTCCCGAGGCTGACAATGAATGGGCGGGGTCAGAAGGCAATAAATAAATCTTTAACTTCTCAGAACAAACAATTGTCAAGTAAGACAGCACAACATTCACTCCCCTTCAAATGGCAGAAATAATTCATAACTTGCAATGAACATACATTCCCTTGAGGAATAAACAATGATCCAACCGTGGCTAACTAGAGAAGTTAAGGATAGCATTAGATTAAAAGAGGCTTACAATGTTGCCAAAAAGAGTAATAAGCCTGAGGATTGGGAGGGTTTTAGAAATCAGCAAAGCATAACCAAGAAATTGATAGAGGAAGAAAATTGAATGTGAGAGTAGACTAGCAAGAAATATAAAAACAGATTGTAAGAGCTAAACAAGTATGTAAAAAAGACAGTAGCGAAAGTAAACATGGGTCCCTTAGAGGTAAAGACAGGAGAAATTATAATGGGAACAAGGAAATGGCAGAGACGTTAAACAAATATTGACAGATATTTTGTATCTGTCTTCACAGTAGAAGACACAAAAAAATACCAGAAATAGTGGGGAACCAAGGGTCTAATGACAGTGAGGAACTTAAAGTAATTAATATTAGTAAAGAAAAGTACTGAAGAAATTAATGGGACTAAAAGTCAACAAATCCCCTGGGCCTAATGGCCTACATCCTAGGGTTTTAAAAGAGGAGGCTGCAAAGATAGTGGATGCATTGGTTTTGATCTTCCAGAATTCCCTAGATTCTAGAAAGGTCCCCGTGGATTGGAAAGTAGCAAATGTAAGCCTGCTATTCAAGAAAGGAGGGCAAGACAAAACAGGTAACAATAGGCCAGTTAGCCTGACATCAGTCATAGGGAAAATGCTAGAATCTATTAATAAATATACCGGGACTTGATGGTTTGACTTATAGGGAGAGGTTAGATAGACTGGGACTTTTTTCCCTGGAGAGTAGGAGGTTAAGGGGTGATCTTATAGAAGTCTATAAAATAATGAGGGGCATAGATAAGGTAGATAGTCAAAATCTTTTCCCAAAGGTAGGGGAGTCTATAACGAGGGGGCATAGATTTAAGGTGAGAGGGGAGAGATACAAAAGGGTCCAGAGGGGCAATTTTTTCACTCAAAGGGTGGTGAGTGTCTGGAACGAGCTGCCAGAGGCAGTAGTAGAGGCGGGTACAATTTTGTCTTTTAAAAAGCATTTGGACAGTTACATGGGTAAGATGGGTATAGAGGGATATGGGCCAAGTGCAGGCAACTGGGACTAGCTTAGTGGTATAAACTGGGCGACATGGACATGTGGGCCAAAGGGTCTGTTTCCATGTTGTAAACTTCTATGATTCTATATCAATGTCTTAGATGAGGGGACCGAGTGTAATGTATCCAAGTTTGCTGACAATATTAGTGATATAAAGCTAAGTGGGAAAATAAGCTGTGAGGAGGACCCAAAGAGGCTGCGAAGGGATATGGACGGGATAAGTGAGTGGGCAAGGGGTGGTCGATGGAGTATAATGTGGGGAAATGTGAAATTATCCACTTTGGTAGGAAGAGTAGAAAAGCAGAATAATTTTTAAAAGGAGAGAGACTAAGAAATGTTGGTAGTCAGAGGGATTTGGGTGTCCTTGTACACAAATCACAGAAAGTTAACCTGCAGGTACAGCAAGCAATTAGGAAGGCAAATGGAATGTTAGCCTTTATTGCAAGGAGGTTAGATTACAAGAGTAAGGTGGTCTTGCTGCAATTATGTAGGGCGGTGGTGAGATCACACCTGGAGTACTGTGTACAGTTTTGGTCTCCTTATCTATGGAAGGATATACTTGCCTTCGGGGTGGTGCAACGTAGGTTCACTAGATTGATTCTTGGGATGAGAGGGTTGTCCTATGAGGAGAGATTGAATAAAATGGACGTATATTCTAGACCTACAGTGTTCAGTTTCATTCGCAACCCCTCAGGTAATGAAGCAGCCTGTGCCCGCATGCAGCAAGACCTGGACAACATCCAGGCTTGGGCTCATAAGTGGCAAGTAACATTCGCGCCAGGCAGTGGCCATCTCCAACAGGAGAGAGTCTAACCACCTTCCCTTGACATTCAACTGCATTACCATCGCCAAATCCCCCACCATTAACATCCTGGGGGTCACCATTGACCAGAAACTTAACTGGACCAGCCATATAAATATTGTGGCTACAAGAGCAGGTCAGAGGCTGGGTATTCTGTGGCGAGTGACTCACCTCCTGACTCCCCAAAGCCTTTCCACCATCTACACGGCACAAGTCAGGAGTGTGATGGAATACTCTCCACTTGCCTGGATGAGTGCAGCTCCAACAACACTCTAGAAGCTCGACACCATCCAGGACAAAGAGCCCGCTTGATTGACACCCCATCCACCACCCTAAACATTCACTCCCTTCACCACCGGCGCACAGTGGCTGCAGTGTGTACCATCCACAGGATGCACTGCAGCAACTCGCCAAGGCTTCTTCGACAGCACCTCCCAAACCCTTGACCTCTACTACCTAGAAGGACAAGAGCAGCAGGCACATGGGAACAACACCACCTGCACGTTCCCCTCCAAGTCACACACCATCCTGATTTGGAAATATATTGCCGTTCCTTCATCATCGCTGGGTCAAAATCCTGGAACTCCCTTCCTAAGAGCACTGTGGGAGAACCTTCACCACACGGACTGCAGCGGTTCAAGAAGGCGGCTCACCACCACCTTCTCAAGGGCAATTAGGGATGGGCAATAAATGCTGGCCTTGCCAGCGACACCTACATCCCATGAACGAATAAAAAATAAATTCTCTGGAGTTCAGAAGAATGAGAGGGGATCTCATTGAAACGTATAAAATTCTAAGAGGGCTTGACAGGGTAGAGGCTGAGAGATTGTTTCCCCTGGCTGGAGAGTCTAGAACTGGGGGGCACCGTCTCAAGATAAGGGGTTGGCCATTTAAGACCGAGATGAGGAAAAATGTCTTCACTCAGAGGGTTTGGAATTCTGTACCCCAGAGGGCTGTGGATGCTCAGTCATTGAGTATATTCAAGATTGAGATCAATAGATTTTTGGTCACTAAGGGAATCAAGGGATATGGGGATCCGGAGGGAAAGTGGAGTTGAGGTCAAAGATCAGCCATGATCTTATTGATGGCCATGATTCACCTGACGAAGGAGGAAGCCTCCGAAAGCTTGTGATTTTCAAATAAAATTGTTGGACTATAACTTGGTGTTGTAAGATTGTTTACATGATCTTATTGAATAGTGGAGCAGGCTCGAGGGGCCGCATGGCCTACTCCTGCTCCTATTTCTTATGTAACACACATCCCTTCGAAATAAATAGTAGAACGGATAAGATACGCAAAAAAATGGTTGCAAAATCTAAATCAATGAATCATTTAAAAATGAAACTGTAACTTTGTTATGCAAAACAAGCCGTTTGAATATTCAAAACCATCGTTCTTTCTAAAGGTACAACGTTACAAACAAGACGTTGCATTCTGCAACAGAAATATTGCAGTCTAAAGGCAAACATCAGTAAGTATAAGGTGAAGGCCAGAGGAAAGTTTGCTTTTGACAATTGCTATGCAGATAAAATCAACCAAATTGAAAGGTAAACACACAGAAATGCAATTAACGTGTTTATTTCTTAAGTGCAAGGACGAAACACACTCAACCTTGCAACGAGTTTCAGGAACTTCCTCTTTAAAAGCTACACGCAATCTGAACGTAATGCTGCCTTGATTTGTCAGTTTCAGTTAAAAAGTCAAAGTTTCAGTCAAATTGCATTGAAACCTTGCAAAGACAAGTGGGGAATATCTTTGCAGCAGAGAGGTGGGAAGGAAGTCGAGGAATCGGAGCATAGCGACAATTTCAAACTTTGGCCCAAAGTTTTTCAAACTTTAATTACTTGCCTGTGGAAGTTGTTTCGAGCTGAGGCTCCTGCCCGGACGCGTCAGTTTCTTTAACCGAGTCAAGGAAGTAGACCTCCCGTAATCCAGCCCACATTCTGTTCGAAGTGCTCCGTAACAAGCGGGCTCCCTTGCCGGAAAAACTGCTGAAATAATCCATGCTCTTTGACTATCTTGACATATGAGGAGTGAAATGGCTCAGCTGTACGTGTCTACTGCCGCCATCTTCGTCCTGGGAACACCTCAGCGCAGTGTTTATATGGCGAGGCCACCAATGCAACAGTGTGTGTACATTTCAATGTGTGTTTACACCGAGATAGGCACGTCCCAAAGTCACTGCCTCTTTTCTTCATTGGCTCGTCACGCACACCCATCTCGCCAGACCACAAATAATTGTGCATTTATTTTTTAATTGAAAGGCGCAAGAAAGTTTAGCTAGCTTTTACAATACTTTTCCACTCATTTATTTAAAATTATGTTGAAGGCAACTTAGTTTTCTGGGGATGGGCACAATTTTGTTAGAATATATGTTCTCCTCGTAACTCAATGTATGAATGCACTGCCTGGTGTAGAAACTGAACCACACAGAGCAGGAACATCGCAGATTCAGTCCCTGGTCTGTGTTGAGTTAGCTGATTTGGGCCAACATTGGGAAGCGGCACTGAGGCACAATAAATATTTACAGTTCAACCCAATGCTTACAGGCAAGTAGTGTGTGGGAGCCAAATTAAAAGATAATGAAGTTTAAAATAAAATCTATTTCCCCACACTATACTTTGCATCATGCTGATAGAACCATAAAAACATAGAAAATAGGAGCATGAGTAGGCCATTCGGCCCTTTGAGCCTACTCCGCCATTCAATATGATCATGGCTGATCCTCTATCTCAATACCATATTCCAGCTCTCTCCCCATACCCCTTGATGCCTTTTGTGTCTAGAAATCTATCCAGCTCCTTCTTAAATATACTCAGTGACTTGGCCTTCACAGCCTTCTGTAGTAGTGAATTCCACAGGTTCACAACCCTCTGAGTGAAGAAATTTCTCCTCATCTCAGTCCTAAACGCCCTAACCCATATCCTGAGACAGTGCCCCCTCATTCTGGACCCCCCAGCCAGGGGAAACATCCTCCCTGCATCCAATCTGTCGAGCCCTGTCAGAATTTTATATGTTTCTATGAGATCCCCTCTCATTCTTCTAAACTCGAGTGAATACAGGCCGAGTCGACCCAATCTCTCCTCATAAGACAGTCCTGCCATTCCAGGAATCAGTCTGCTGAACCTTCGCTGCACTCCCTCGATGGCAAGTATATCCTTTCTTAGGCAAGGAGACCAAAACTGCACACAATACTCCAGATGTGATCTCACCAAGGCCCTGTATAACTGCAGTAAGACATCCTTGCTCCTATACTCAAATCCTCTTGCAATGAAGGCCAACATACCATTTGCCTTCCTAACTGCTTGATGTACCTGCATGTTTTCTTTCAGTAACTGAAGTACAAGGACACCCAGGTCCCTTTGTACATCAACATTTCCCAATCTATCACCATTTAAATAATACTCTGCCTTTCTGTTTTTCCTTCCAAAGTAGATAACTTCACATTTATCCACATTATACTGCATCTGAATAGTGAATGAGAAAATATGTTTTGTAAGCTTTTTGTTAGTTTGTTGCTACCTCTGTGCACAGTTTTTGTAAATAAAACTTGATATGAGGCTTACATGAGATATCCTGAAAAATTATTCTGCCAATGGGAGAGATTCAGGTGGAATGGGTAAGATTCAATGAGATTTGAGGGTCATTCTGTGTCAGGATAGTCCCATAAATGCAGCCAATGTCATTCTGTAACCCAACACTTTTTCAGAATTGGAAAGCAGAATAAGTCAGTCATCCTTTAAGAAGAAAAAAAGTTGCATTTATATTGCATTTTTAACTTTCTCAGGATGTCCCAAACTGTTTCACAGCCAATTAATTGCTTTTTAAGTGTAGTCGTTGTTGTAATGTAGGCAAATGCAGCAGCCAATTTGGAAACAGCAAGGTTCCACAAACAGCAATGAGATAAACAACTAGGTAATATTTTTAGTGGCATTGGTTGAGGGATAAATGTTGGCCAGGACACCAGGAAAACTCCCTGCTCTTCTTCGAATAGTGAGATTGGATCTTTTACATCCACCTGAGAAAGCAGATACAACGAAGGCAGTGTAACATCTCATCTGAAAGATGGCACCACCAACGAAAGTATCAGCCTAGATTATGTGTTAATTGTATCAGTATGAATTATATAAGTTGTATTCAGGTGGTGCGTAATAATTGGGGACTCTTGTTTCCATTTATACGATAGCTTATCTAGGGGGTGCACAGTGGGTAATGTGGATTTCTGTGAAGAAAGGCTTGGAAGCAACTGAAGACTAGGCTCGAGTATTCTATCCTTCACCACCTGGCTATCCAATTTATTACATTATGTACTCAAGTCTCTGGAGTGGGATTTGAGCTCATGGCCTTTTGACTCAAAGGCAAGAGTGCTACCATATTGAACTCAGGCTGATATTTTTAGATGGAATGATTCACCACTGGGAAGGGCTTCGTCTAGTATCCTGAGCTCAAACAGATTAAACTCGCTCTCAAGCAGGTGAAGCAGGACTGGAGAAATTTTGGCCCCAATAAATGTATTTAACTATTTTCAGCAAAACAATGAAATTGATATTTTGTCAACTCATTAATTTGTGGTAAAATTGAGGCAATGAAATGAATTCTGCGGTACAAAGATTAACATTATCCGTATTGAAAACTACAACTTACATCAGATAAAACAAGTAGTGAAAAAAAAATATTTGACAGCTGATATGTTTCCACATAATTAGGGATGTCATTGTTTAAGCTCAGTACATTTTGAAAAAAAATGACCTCATTAGTCAGACGTTAAGTTACAGATAGCCCTGAGACTCGAGCCTGACCCCAGCTGCAAGTGAGGCAGGCAGTAGCGGGATTCAGTTATTGTTGGTAGAGGGGTGGGGTTGCCAACTCTGGACGAAAGTCTTCCGGGAGGTTTCATCATATGACCTCCCACTTCCAACCACCCCGCCCAGTCAAACAGCCTTTTTTCCCCATCTCCAATATTTCTATAACTATAAATGAAAGTGTTCAAAAGAAATGAAAAAAAACCACAATGAATTTTCTTCTGGGCTGTGTCCAGGAGATTAATTTTTAATTCCTGGAGACTCCAGGACAATACTGGACGATTGGCAAACCTCTAGGGGTTTAGCGTCTTGGGGTACTGGGAACGACAACACCTGACACACCAACTTTCCTTTGCCCCAAGCAGACACTAAAGTAATGTCATGTCTGCAGTGTAATGGTGTAACCATTCAGGGTTTAAGTGCTGCATATTTGAATCTACAGACTGTATAGAGCACGGGAGCTAGAATGTATATCCTATTACTGTTTAAAACTAAATTAGCAATCATCCGTTGTTCACAATGAGGGAGATGAGAGCATAGGAACTTTTCCTGGGCCACTGAGTTTGCAGGTTCAAGGATGCAGCATTTATTACCTGGGTTGCACATTTCAACATGCAAGCCTCATAGTCTATACTGAGTGTCTGATTCAGGAAAGAGAATGATTCCTTACTGGATCTCATTTGACACATACTGTGTATGGGCATCTGCTTTGTGGGGGAAGGGACAGCAAGCTTTGCATGTTACTTAAAATTAAAATGGTTACAATAAATTAAAATCCATAAAAATTGCAACTGCCGTCTTAGATTTAGTAACGAACGATGAGCCAGATTTAGTTAACAGCCTAACGGTGCGTGAACATTTCTCTAAAAGCGAAGAAGAAAAGGACGAGGACCTGCTGTTTAACTAATGCTGCTGAGTGGCTTTGGGTGCCTGCTATTCATTGAAGTAGCAAGCACTTTGAGCTTATCAAGTATTAACACTTGTGACGTATTTGTATATTTGTTGTATTTAATGTAAGATGTTTGACCTGTCATCCTCCATATAGTACTGGAATTAAGAACACGGAAACCTTTCAGAGCCCATCGTTTGCTGAAAATCTGGATACAACCTCTAAGGGAGATCAAATGCCCCATATTAAAGGTCAAGGGTCCTTCTTGTCATTTAGAAATACTGTCATTTAGAATGCTGTGTATGATGACAGCTACCTTGGCTATTCAGTTGCTGTTAGAAATTTTAATGGTGTCAGCATTGATCAAGTTCAACGTTGTGTTTGAAAGGGAGAAACCCATATCAGCTAGTAAGATTCTAAATTTAGGTAAGGCCTAATGAGACACGATGAGACAGAGAGACTGTCCACAGTAAACTGGGTAAATCTGTTAATGGGTAAAACGACAGAAGATTAGTGGGAGGTGTTCAAAAAAGAATTTAAAGTGATACAGAACCAGTTTATACCCCTAAAGGGCAAGAGCTCCACTTGCCAAAAAAAAACAGCCATGGACGACAAAAGAGGTAAAGTTCAACATAAAACTGAAAGAGAAAGCATACAAAAATGCATAAAATAGCACCAATCCTGGCGACTGGGAGAGATACAAAGAACAGCAAAGGGTGACAAAACTGATAGTTAGAGCTACAAAAAGGAGTATGAAAAGAAACTTGCAAGGGAAATCAAAATCAACACAAACATTTTTTACAATTATATTAGGAAGAGGGTGGTTTAGAGCAATGTGGGCCCCTTAAAAACTGATCATGGTGATATTTTAAATGAAAATAAGGAAATGGCGGACATGTTAAATAATTACTTCGAGTCAGTATTTACAGTAGAGGAAGAGGATAGCATGCCGGACACCCCAAGGAAACTAATTTTGAATCAGGGACGGGTTCACCATAATTAACGTAAGCAAATTAATAGTAATGAAGAAAATAATGGCTCTAAAGAGTGACAAATCCCCAGGACCAGATGGTTTCCATCCCAGGGTTTTACAGGAAGTTGGTGAGAACAGTGCAGAAGCCCTAACTATAATCTTCCAAAGTTCTCTCGATTCAGGAACCGTTCCTTTAGATTGGAAAATTGCACATGTCACTCCGCTATTTAAGAAATGTGAGAGAGTGAAACCAGGGAATTATAGACCAGTTAGCCTTACATCTGTTGTCGGGAAATTACTAGAATCTATAATTAAGAATAGGGTGACTGAACACCTTGAAAATTTTCAGCTGATCAGAGAGAGTGTATTTGTATCATGGATTTGTGAAGGGTAGGTCATGCCTGACGAACTTGATTGAATTTTTTGAAGAGATGACTAAACTAGTGGATGGGGGAATGTCTATGGACTTCCAGAAGGCGTTCGATAAAGTCCCTCATAAGAAACTGTTAGCTAAAGTTGAAGCTCATGGAATTGAGGGCAAATTATTGACCTGATTAGGAAATTGGCTGAGCGGCAGGATACAAAGAGTAGGGATAATGGGCAGGTACTCAAATTGTGACTAGTGGTGTCCCACAGGGATCTGTGTTGGGGACTCAACTATTCACTGTATTTATTAACGACTTAGATGACTGGATAGAGAGCCACATATCCAAGTATGCCGATGACACAAAGGTAGGTAGCATTGTAAGCTTTGGAGATGGAAGCATAAAATTACAGCAAGATATTAATAGATTAAGTGAATGGGCAAAACTGAGGCAAATGGATTTCAATGTAGGCAAGTGTGAGGTCATCCACTTTGGACTTAAAAAGGATAGATCAGAGTACTTTCTAAATGGTGAGAAGCTCAAAACAGTGGAGGTCCAAAGAGACTTAGGGGTCCATGTACATAGATCATTAAAATGTCATGGACAGGTACAGAAAATAATCAAAAAGGCTAATGGAATGCTGGTCTTTATATCTAGAGGACCAGAATACAAGGGGGTAGAAGTTTTGCTACAGCTATACAAAATCCTGGTTAGACCACACCTGGAGCACTGTGTTCAGTTCTAGGCACCGCACCTTAGGAAGGATATATTGACCTTGGAGGAAGTGCAGCATAGATTTACTAGAATGATACCTGGACTCCAAGGGTTAAATTATGAGGCGAGATTACACAAATTAGGGTTGTATTTCCTGGAATTTAGAAGATTAAGGGGTGATTTGATCGCAGTTTTCAAGATATTCAGGCGAACTGATAGGTAGAGAGAAACTATTTCTGCTGGTTGGGGAGTCTAGGGCTAGGGGACATAGCCTAAAAATTAGAGCCAGGACTTTCAGGAGTGAAGTTAGGAAACACTTCTACACACAAAGGGTGGTAGAAGTTTGGAACTCTCTTCCGCAAACTGCAGTTGATGCTAGCTCAATTGTTAATTTTAAATCTGAGATTGATAGATTTTTGTTAACCAAAGGTATTAAGGGATATGGGGTTAAGGCGGGGATATGGAGTTAGGTCACAGATCAGCCATGATCTCATTGAATGGCGGAACAGGCTCAAGGGGCTAAATGGCCCACTCCTGTTCCTATGTTCCTGTGCATAGTGTCCAAGTGACTGTGAGTGTAATGAGGTAGTTTTTTCAAAATACAATGACATCCCCCATTATGCGGGGAGAAACATATTGGCTGTTAAACTGTTTTTTTTCTCACTGCTTATTTTGTTATCGAGTGAAATTTGCAGTTATCAATAAAAACAATGATAATCTTTGTACAGCAGAATTCATTTCATTGCTTGAGTTCCACAATTTTACCGCAAATTAGTGTTTTGACAAAATACCAATTTCATTGTAATGCTGAAAATAGCCAAACACGTTAATTGGGGCCAAAATTCCCCATCCTGCTTCACCACTGACCTCCGCTCTGATTATGCCGGATTATCCACGGTGACAGTGGGGTCAGCTGGTTTATATATTATCAGTGAGTGCCGGCACGATGGACCGAATGGCCTCCTATGCTGTATCATTCTATGATTCTATGAAAGATGCAACACTGGACAGCTGCATGGGGCTGCTGTTTCCAAGCCCCCCCAATAGGTGTAGCTCTGCAAGCGATTTGACCCCCGTGTAAGAAGGCTGATGAAACAAAATGTTGCACAGGCGACTCTGAGGTCTTCCTGGCCATGGCCCCAGCCTGTAGACACTAGTGGGCCTCACATGTGCCCCTAAAATGACCTCAGATGTTGGTTTCTTATATAGTATTACATAGTATTTACAGCACTGAAACAGGCCATTCGGCCCAACAGTTCTATGCCAGTGTTTATGCTCCATAGGAGCCTCCTCCCACCTTACGTCATCTCACCTTATCAACAAATCCTTCTATTCCTTTCTCCTTCATGTACTTATCTAACTTCCCCTTAAATGCATCTGTGCTATCCGCTCAACTACTCCATGTAGTAGCAAGTTCCACATTCTAGCCATTCTCTGAGTAAAGAAGTTTCTCCTGAATTCCTTATTGGATTTATTGGTGATTTATTGGTGGAATGTTTTATTTATGGCCCCTAGTTTTGGACTCCCCCACAAGTGGAAACATCGTCTCTACATCTACCATACCGAACCCCTTCATAATTTTAGGGATCTCTATCAGGTCATCCCCCCCAATTTGGTGTCGTTTGCAAATTTTGATATTGTGCTTCCAATTCCTGAGTCCAAATCATTTATGTAAATAGTGAACAGCAGTGGTCCCAGGATCAAACCCTGTGGAACACCACTTCCCACCTTCCGCCAGTATGAGTAACTACCATTAAACCACCATTCTCTGTTTACTGTTTTGTAGTCAGTTTGCTACCCATTCTGCTTTTCTCCCCTGACTCCACGTGCTCTGACCTTCCCAATACCAGATCACGAGGCAGAAAGGAAGTGGGAGCTGACAGGATTCCTGATATTTTGTGAAATCAGGGACTTTTTCTGGAGCAGACTGTAGTTTCACCCACCCCAGGCTCCATTTGAAACTGGTTTGATATTTTCCAATGGGCAGTGACCCAACATTTCTGGATTTCGCCTGATTTTGCTCCCCGACTAGGCCTCTTGCACCCAATTTATTTCCACTTCCCCCTGCACTGCACCTTACGTCCCAAGGAAATTCGGGGCCATTTTGTTTTGTAATGTTGATCTTTGTATTACATACAGTTTTTGTAATATTAATCAATTCATAGTATCATAGTAGGTACAGAACAGGAGGCCATTCGGCCCATCGTGCCTGTGACGGCTCTTTGAAAGAGCTATCTAATTAGTCCCATTCCCCTGCTCTTTCCCCATAGCCCTGTAAATATTTTCCCTTCAACTATTTATCCAATTCCCTTTTGAAACTTACAATTGAATCTGCTTCCACCACCCTCTCAGGCAGTGCAATCCAGATCATTACAACTTGCTGCATAAAAAAGTGTTCCATTATCTCCCCTCTGGCTCCTTTGCCAATCACCTTAAATCTGTGTCCTCTGGTTACCGACCCTCCTGCCACTTGAAACAGTTTCTCCTTATTTACTCTATCAAAGACCCTCATGATTTTGAACACCTCTATCAAATCTCCCCTTAACCTTCTCTGTTCTAAGGAGAACAACCCCAGCTTCTCCAGTCTCTGCACATAAATGAAGTCCCTCATCCCTGGTACTATTCTAGTAAATCACTTCTGCACCCTCTCTAAGGCCTTGACATCTTTCCTCAAGTGTGGTGCTCAGAATTGGATGCAATACTCCAGCTGCAGCCTAACCAGTGTTTCATAAAGGTTTAGCATAACTTCCTCGCTTTTATACTCTATGCTTCTATTAATAAAGCCCAGGATTCCGTACGTTTTTTTTAACAGCCTTCTCAACTTGTCCTGCCGCCTTCAAAGAATTGTTTACATACACTCCTCGGTATCTCTGTTCTAGTGCTCCCTTTAAAATTGTACCATTTAGTTTATATTGCCTCTCCTCATTCTTCCTACCAAAATGTATCACTTCACACTTCTCCGCATTAAATTTCATCTGTCATGTGTCTGCCCATTTCACCAGTCTGCCTATGTCCTTCTGAAGTCTGTTACTATCCTCCACATTGTTTACTACATTTAAGAGTTTCATGTCATCTGCAAACTTTGAAATTATATCCCTTATACTCGTCCAGGTCATTAATATATATCAAAAAGAGCAGTGGTCCTAATACTGACCCTTGGAGAACACCACTGTATACTTCCCTCCAGTCTGAAAAACAACCATTCACCGCTACCCTCTGCTTTCTGTCCCCTAGCCAATTTTGTATCCACGCTGCCACTGTCCCTTTAATCCCATGGGCTTTAATTTTGCTAACAAGTCTATTATGTGGTACTTTATCAAATGCCTTTTGAAAGTCCATCTACACAACATCAACCGCACTACCCTCATCAACCCTCTCCGTTACTTCATCAAAGAACTCAATCAAGTCAGTCAAACATAATTTTCCTTTAACAAATCCATGCTGACTTTCATTTATTAGCCTATACTTTTCCAAGTGCCAATTAACGTTGTTCCAGATTATTGTGTCTAGACGTTTCCCCACCACCAACGTTACGCTCACTGGCCCGTAATTGCCGGGTTTATACCTCTTCTCTTTTGTGAACAGGGGTGTGACATTTGCAATCCTCCAGTCGTCCGGCACAGGCCCCCCACATCTAAGGAAGATTGGAAGATTGTGGCCAGAGCCAGTCCCTCAGTAACCTAGGATGCATCCCATCTGGACCAGGTGACTTTTCTACTTCGAGTACTGCCAATTTTTTAAGTCCCTTTTTATTTTTATCCTATCCAATATCACTACTATCTCCTCCTTTACTGCTACAATGACAGCATCCCCTTCTCTAGTGAAGATCGATGTGAAGTATTCATTTAGTACCTCAGCCATGCCCTCTGCCGTCACAAGAAGATCTCCTTTTTTGCTCCTAATCAGCTGCACCCTTCCTTTGACTACCCTTTTACTATTTATATGTTTATAAAAGACTTTTGGGTTCGGTTTTATGTTGGCCGCTAATCTATTCTCATACTCTCTCTCTTTGCCCCTCTTATTCCCCTTTTTAGATCTCCTCTGTACTTTCTGTATTCAGCCTGGTTCTCTACTGTATTATGAACTTTACATTCATCATAAGCCTCCTTTTTCTGTTTCATTTTAATCTCTATATCTTTAGTCATCCAGGGAGCTCTAGCTTTGGATGCCCTTCCTTTCTCCCTCATAGGAATGTGTCTACTCTGCACCCGAACCAATTCCTTCTTGAAGGCCGCCCATTGTTTAATTACTGTTTTGCCTGCCAATTTTTGATTCCAATCCATTTGGGCAAGATCCTTTTTAACTCACTGAAATTAGTCCTCCTCCAGTTAAGCATTTTCACATTTGACTGTTCCTTTTCCTTTTTCATAACTATTGTAAACCTAATGATATTATGATCACTGTTCCCTAAATGGTGCCCCACTGAAACATGCTCCACCTGCCCAGAGAACTAGATCCAGCACTCCTCGTTGGGCTGGAAACACAAGAAAGTTCTCTTATATAAATATAATCAACAATTAACACAAACACTCCGTTGATTACCAGTATAATTTTATGATTTCCATGGAGTGCAAAACTGACCTTGTGTGTTAAGCTGCAAGTACATGTTGAGTACATGTAGCACTCCCCATGTTGATCATGGTCCTACATCTGATCGTGAAATCTAAGTTCAATTTTACATCCAAACTGAATTTAAATTTTGCAGCTGATCCATTTCGTTTATTGAGGCCAAATCCAGGTTTAACTATCATCACATAGAGATCCTAATTCCTTACTTCCCCCCTCCCCCACCCCCGCAATGAGCCATGAGTAAGAGACTGCTATCTAATAATAAGCATGCTCCATTCAAATCAAAGGAAGTAATTTGAAACTGGGGCTACATGCCCATTATTGGCATTTGGATATAAGTGATATTGGTGGGGGTGCTAAAGTTCCCTTCAGCATGATTGGCCTAGGAAAAGGAAAGGCAATCAGCTAGATTTCCCATGCCTGATCATTGTCCAATGACCCCTACTTGATTGTGTGACTGCTGAGTGAAGACAGGGTCAAACATGTTGTGGTGCCCCAAGGTTGAATAACCCGTTCACACTTAGAAGTGAACTTTCAACTTTGGCAGGGGCATCACTCTGGTGGTATCAGATTGGCCGCCCATTATACACTCTGCCCATTACACACACCGCCCATTACACACTCTGGCCAATACACACACTGCCCATTATACACTCCTCCCATTACAGGCTCCACCCATTACATGCTCCGCTCATAACACGCACAGCCCATAACACGCACTGCCCATTATACACTCCGCCCATTACACACTCCGCCCGTAACACGCACTGCCCATTATACACTCCGCCCATTACACACTCTGCTCATAACACACACTGCCCATTATACACACCGCCCATTATACACTCTGCCCATTACACACACCGCCCATTACACACTCTGGCCAATACACACACTGCCCATTATACACTCCTCCCATTACAGGCTCCACCCATTACATGCTCCGCTCATAACACGCACAGCCCATAACACGCACTGCCCATTATACACTCCGCCCATTACACACTCCGCCCGTAACACGCACTGCCCATTATACACTCCGCCCATTACACACTCTGCTCATAACACACACTGCCCATTATACACTCCGCCCATTACACACTCTGCTCATAACACGCACTGCCCATTATACACTCCGCCCATTACACACTCCGCCCATAACACGCACTGCCCATTATACACTCCGCCCATTACACACTCCGCCCATAACACGCACTGCCCATTATACACTCCGCCCATTACACACTCCGCCCATAACACGCACTGCCCATTATACACTCCGCCCATTACACACTCCGCCCATAACACGCACTGCCCATTATACACTCCGCCCGTAACACGCACTGCCCATTATACACTCCGCCCATTACACACTCTGCTCATAACACACACTGCCCATTATACACTCCGCCCATTACACACTCTGCTCATAACACACACTGCCCATTATACACACCGCCCAATAAGCACTCTGCCCATTATACACACCACCCAATATGCACTCCGCCCATTATACACACTGCCCATTATACACTCTGCCCAATATGCACTCCGCCCAATATGCACTCCGCCCAATATGCACTCCGCCCAATATGCACTCCGCCCATTATACACACCACCCAATATGCACACCGCCCATTATACACACCACCCAATATGCACACCGCCCATTATACACACCACCCAATATGCACTCCACCCATTATACACACCACCCAATATGCACACCGCCCATTATACACACCACCCAATATGCACACCGCCCATTATACACACCACCCAATATGCACTCCACCCATTATACACACCACCCAATATGCACTCCACCCATTATACACACCACCCAATATGCACTCCACCCATTATACACACCACCCAATATGCACTCCACCCATTATACACACCACCCAATATGCACTCCGCCCATTATACACACTGCCCATTATACACTCTGCCCAATATGCACTCCGCCCAATATGCACTCCGCCCATTATACACACCACCCAATATGCACACTGCCCATTATACACACCACCCAATATGCACACCGCCCATTATACACACCACCCAATATGCACTCCGCCCATTATACACACCACCCAATATGCACTCCGCCCATTATACACACCACCCAATTTGCACTCCACCCATTATACACACCACCCAATATGCACACTGCCCATTATACACACCACCCAATATACACACCGCCCATTATACACACCACCCAATATGCACTCCGCCCATTATACACACCACCCAATATGCACTCCGCCCATTATACACACCACCCAATATGCACTCCGCCCAATATGCACTCCGCCCATTATACACACCACCCAATATGCACACTGCCCATTATACACACCACCCAATATGCACACCGCCCATTATACACACCACCCAATATGCACTCCGCCCATTATACACACCACCCAATATGCACTCCACCCATTATACACACCACCCAATATGCACACTGCCCATTATACACACCACCCAATATACACACCACCCATTATACACACCACCCAATATGCACACCGCCCATTATACACACCACCCAATATGCACACCGCCCATTATACACACCACCCAATATGCACACCGCCCATTATACACACCACCCAATATGCACACTGCCCATTATACACACCACCCAATATACACACCACCCATTATACACACCACCCAATATGCACACCGCCCATTATACACACCACCCAATATGCACTCCGCCCATATACACACCACCCAATATGCACTCCGCCCATATACACACCACCCAATATGCACTCCGCCCATATACACACCACCCAATATGCACTCCGCCCATATACACACCACCCAATATACACTCCACCCAATATACACACCACCCATTATACTCTCTGCCCATTGTAGACACCACACAATATGTACACCGCCCAATATGCACTCCGCCCAATATGCACTCCGCCCATTATACGCACCGTCCATTATACGCACTGCCCATTATACGCACTGCCCATTATACACACCACGCAATATGCACTCCACCCATTATACACACTGCCCATTATACACTCTGCCCATTGTAGACACCACACAATATGTACACCGCCCAATATGCACTCCGCGCATTATACACTCTGCCCATTATACGCACCGCCCATTATGCACTCCGCCCATTATATACTCCACCCAATTTTCCGTTCCTTGGGCGGGGTGTATAACGGGTGGCCGATCTGATACCACCAGTTTTGTTCAACTGCCGAAGTTGAAAGTTCGGTCCTTAGTGACCAGGCTCACTCATGAGAATTAGATGTTTGCGTGAAGTCGCAGAGAGTTGCCTGGGCCTGCAGAACTATTCAGTACTTTCAGGAGGAGAAGGAAGCAAAGTTCGGGGGAACAAAAGTTCATGTTATTAGTCATCAAGTTTAGTGTCCCATAATGCTATGCCAAGGGCTGTTAAGAAGTGGATTTGTGCCTGTAAGGTCTCAGCTGTAAGTTGTTGACCCTGGTCGCGTTGTCACGGCTGATGACAAATAGAAGTCAGGTGGTTGGCCATCATCTCATGAAGATTGCCATGGCAGGCCCACTTTTTAAAGAGACAAATGCATCAAGACAAGAACTAGTGAAAATTGCACTCAGTTTGCGTCCTTGTCAATAAATTCAAAGGCCCCAAAATTCCAGTGGAACTCCTGGGCAGGAGCCAGAAAATGGGGCGGAATAAATTTCTGGTGGTGGGGGGTGGAGCCAAACCTTCAGCCCACCAAGCCCCCCATCAACGGGGCATATCTGGTGGAGTTCCCTGGCTACCCTCAGGATTACGCCCAGTATGCCCTTATAACACCTTTATATGCTGTGTAACCATTAAAATGTTCTTCATATCTGACTCTGAACTGAACCATTGCCAGCCTGCAATCCTTTTGTTTGACTCTTGCTGTATGAAATTTTTTTTAAAACAGTATTTCTTTCAAGTTCTACTTTATAAGTATTTTAAAAGGAAACTTGAGGCATTTGTGTGCTTTTGAGGTGACGCGTTTGACAAAAACCCAGCTGAAACATGGATTTCAATTGATCTATTCTTGCATTTCTATTATTTGATGCAGTAGTACCAAGAGTAAGCTTTTACCAAATGGAGCTTTGTTAGCCAAAAAAGTATGACCATTAGCAATTATTCTAAATCCATGGAGCTCTGTGTTTTGCTGAAGGGTGATGGATATACAGGCCATTTACAGGCGGCTGGCACTATTCAGATAGTTTGAGGTTGCAGTTTGTTGCCTTGTTGTCCTTGCAAGTTAAGCATTTTTACAATTTTGATGAAACAATGTGGCATGGGATAGATAATTTGGTAAACATGCAAAGAATGTTATCAGGAAGCAGTCCAGCGAATACAGTGACCTGTAACTTTATGCAGTCAAGATAAGCTGCATGCTGACACATTGACTAGATTTATACATGGGTCTCCTACTCCTGACAACGTTCATCATTTAAAACATAGCAGTAGAAAAGTCTTTATTCAGGGATTAAATTGGCAATATTAGAAAAAAGATATTGGCCCTGACATTTACGGGAAGGCGGGAGGGAGCGGGGGCGCCTTTCGGCGGCTGAGAAACCCGGAAATACGGGGAAGGTGGACGTCCTGCTGAATTTAACTCCATTTCCCGCCTGGCAGTTGGCCAGATTGAGAGGCTGGCCACTGCCGGGTGGGAAAGCCTGCTGTAGAAGGCAGCAGCCGGGGACCACTAGGATCGGTCCCCAGCAATCGGGGGTTGGTGGAGGAGGGGGAGGGGTCTCGAAGCACGACAGCGAGGAGGGAGAGATTGTGGCGGCGGGAGAGTGAGAGATTGTGGGGGGTGGGGGGGGGTCGGCAGATAACGGGGAGGTTGGCAGATCACAGCGGGGGTGGGGTCAGCAGATTGCCGGGGGGGGGGGGGGCGGGGGGGGAGGGCAGGTCAGGTCGGCAGATCGCGTGGGGTCGGCCCATCGCGCGGAGGAAGAGATCGCGGCAGATGATTTGCTTGAGGGGCCGGGGGAAGCATTCCTGCTCCTCCTGGCCCAGAAGCAGTGCTGGAAAAGCACTTAACCTGCTGGAGCCGGCAGCTCCCACTTCCCTTCAGCTGCCGGGTTTCCGAGCCCTGGGAAACATGGGCCGCAGCCCTTAAATTCAAACCTGAGGAACACAGCCTCACTTAAATATTAAACTCACTGACCCGCTTCTCCAGAGCGGGTTACTCGGCCGCTCCCAAACCCGACGTGGTAAAATCGTATGCAGGCACACTCGCAATGGGTTGGGGTCAGGTTTCACATTTTTAACAATTTAACCCCCACCACGACCCTCTCCTGCCCACCATGGATTGGAACCTTCCAAGCCAACTGCCCAAAACAAAGGGCTGCACCACATATCTTATTCCAAAAATATATCTGCTGCAAAGGGGGAAATCTGGACAAGTTGTCCCCTATCAGTTTTGGGCCTATATACGCTTAAAATCAGCTGACAATGCCATCATATGTTTCTAGATTGTAGACCATTTGTAATAAAGCCAATCAACCAAGACCCGGGAGCTTGGATAACAAATTTTCTGGTATGGATGCAGCTTCATCAGAAAGTGCAAAGCTCACCTGAAAAGTATAGTGTGGTGATGGCACACAATTTTTCATGGTCATCTCAGTATCATAATTATTCATAACATCCAGGTGCAGCTTTGGATGTTTACAGATAGTCTAGAGAAGGGTCTGAGAAATTGCAATTCAGGTGAAATTTAAAGGGACCTGGACAATGAAAGGTCTGTTTATATTCTGTGAACAAATAAAGAGACATTTTTTAAAAGGAAGTGACAGAACAGGGGCCTAAAGCTCTTACGGCCTTTGAAAAATGCCGATTCATCGACAACATTTGCCAAGGCTCGAGAGGGGTTAAAAGTGACAGGCAAAATTGAAATGGAAAGAAATGCAATGCAGAGGCAAGCGATATAGCAGCACAGCGCCCAACCCCCCGTTTGATGGCTGCTGAAGTGGAGATGGTGCTTCATGAGGTGGTTTGAGAAGGGTACTCCTGTTTGCCATTACATAGGTCATAAGGTAGGACAATAGAGTTGAGATGCAGATCAGCCATGATCTAATTGAATGGTCTACCCCTGTTCCTAATTTTCCTATATTCCTTCCATCATGCCTGAAAAGAGAAAGATGCAGATGTGAGGCTGCAGCTGAGAGGTACTGGTACTGGCAGGATCAATCCTATGCTGTATGTTAGCTGCAGATGCCCCTGCAGCAGATGACACAGCTCTACATCTAGTTCTCTGCTGACCCAGAGGCTGTGCAGATAGTTCCCACAGTCCTGGTTCCCACGGTCCTTGTCAGGTAGGCGTGCAAGAGTTTGCAGATATGGTTAATGGTATCTTAGCAGATGTGGTCACTTAGCTGGTTGTCGGTCACACTGGAATCCATTCTTTCATGTAGTACTACTTAAAGCATGAAATACTGTGATTAGAGAGTTTCTGAAGAACCAGCCAGTATAATGGTTAGTCATTGCTTCATACGTTGTATTTGATCCACTGGGTCTGCTGTCGTGGCTTCTTTTGGGAATTGGAGCCTCCGCTTGCACTAATCCTCTGTCTGTGGGTGGGAGAGTGAGGGTGGATGATGAATATCTTTGGTGCAGCTTGACCTTTCTGGCGTCCTGCATTGATCCTCCTCTTCCTCTCCAAAAAGCTGAGGAGTTTCCATTGGGAAATCCACTGTGGCACATTGGAGCTGTTGGGGGGAGAAAAAGGCTCCTATTCTATCATGTCTCTTTAAGTCTACATCCCCCAGCAATTCTGGACCCGATTACATAAGGCCATGAAGATTGCATCCCACATGCATGAATGTGGGATAATTCCATGCACGAGGAAATGTGATCATCCCCACTTAATTTACATATTACAATTTCAGACACCAGTTCCTGCCTCTATTTGTTTCAGTGATGGAAATGCCTGTGGAGCGTAGAATGGTCAGAGGTCTGGCATCATGGATCTCTGCCCAATTTTCTGATTGGTTTTACCCATTTATGCCTCTTTATTGGATCAGTCCCATCAGAAAATATACCTTTAGAGAAGTGGCAATACCTTTAGAGAAGTTAAAAAGGACATATGATCTCTAGTGTTGTCACTAATAGCAAAGGCACTTTAGAAAATGGTGTATTCTGAAGCAGTCTGGGTACCACTTAAGAGGTGCAAAGAGACAACATAAGTAGCCAATGGCTTACCTTTGTTCCTTTGTAGAGTGGTAGTATTGTAACTGATGTATTTTAATGAAATAAAATAAGAGCAGGACCACCCTTTATGCATTAATGAGGATGTTACAGTTTCCTTTTAGCCTTGTTATCTCTTCAATTGGTCAAACAGAAGCTGGTATGACGACAGCTCGAATCACATGCTATCACATCACTTCAGTGTTCGTCACGTAATGTAGTCAAGAGTCCAACCTGCTTTCCAAGTCAGGATATCTAACAGCTTGCATCTCATCTAATATCTAACAGCTTCATCAACTCTAAATTTCCTCATCAGGTATGTTTTAAAAAAATAAAAATACAATCAAGAATAACTAATATTTAGGTCTATGATACTGGGCAAAACTGTGGCAGATGGATTTCAATGCAGGTAAGTGTGAGGTCATCCATTTTGGACCAAAAAAGGATAGATCCGTGTAGTTTTTAAATGGTGAAAAGCTAGGAACAGTGGCAGTTCAAAGAGATTATGGGGTCCATGTACATAGATCACTAAAATGTAGTAGCCAGGTACAAAAAATAATCAAAAAGGCTAATGGAATGTTAGCCTTTATAACTAGAGGGCTAGAATATAAATGGGTGGAAGTTTTGCTTCAGCTGTACAAAGCCCTGGTTAGACCATCTGGAGTACTGTGTTCAGTTCTGGGCTCTGCACCTTAGAAAGGATATATTGGCCTTGGAAGGAGTATAGGGCAGATTCACCAGAATGTTACCAGGGCTCCAAGGGTTAGATTATTAGGAGAGATTATATAGACTAGGCTTGTATTCCCTGGAATATATACGGATAAGGGGTGATTTGATTAGGGTTTTTAGGATTTTGAAAGGAATTGATAGGGTAGATAGAGAGAAACTTTTTCCACTGGTGGGGGAATCGAGGACAAGGGGACAAAACCTTAAAATTAGAGCTAGGCCATTCAGGAGAGAAGTTAGGAAAAACTTCTTCACACAAAGGGTGGTAGAACTGTGGAACTCTCTCCCACAAAAAGTAGTAGATGCTAGCTCAATTAATAATTTTAAATCTGAGATCGGTAGATTTTTGCTAGCCAAGGGTATTAAGGGATATGTCGCTAAGGCGGATGGATGGAGTTAGGATACAGATCAACCATTATCTAATTAAATGGCGGAACAGGCTCGAGGGGCTGAATGGCCTACTCCTGTTTCTATGTTCCTATGCCTTGTGACACACTCCTACCTATCTAGCCACAATGTTTCCTCCATTTAACGCAGAAAAATGCAAAGCGATACATTTTGGTAGGAAGAATGAGGAGAGGCAATATAAACTAGAGGGCACAACTCTAAAAGGGGTGCAGGAACAGAGCGATCTTGGGGTATATGTGCACAAAGCGTTGAAGGTGGCAGGGCAGGTTGAGAAAGCGGCTAAAAAAGCATACGGGATCCTGGGCTTTATAAATAGAGACACATAGTGCAAATGTATGGAAGTCATGATGAACCTTTATAAAAGATTGGTTTAGACACAACTGGAGTATTGTGTCCAGTTCTGGACACCGCACTTTAGGAAAGATGTGAAGGCCTTAGAGAGGGTGCAGAAGAGAGGAGGTTGCGAGGAGATTTGATAGAGGTATTCAAAATCATGAAGGGTCTAGACAGAGTAGATAGAGAGAAACTGTTCCCATTGGCGGAAAGGTCACGAACCAGAGGACATAGATTTAAGGTGATTGGTAAAAGAACCAAAGGTGACATAAGGAAAAACTTTTTTACACAGCGAGTGCTGAACATCCCAGCTGTAGTGCTGAAGACTTGTGCTCCAGAACTAGCTGTGCCTCTAGCCAAGCTGTTCCAGTACAGCTACAACACTGGCATCTACCCGACAATGTGGAAAATTGCCCAGGTATGTCCTGTCCACAAAAAGCAGGACAAATCCAATCCGGCCAATTACCGCCCCATCAGTCTACTCTCAATCATCAGCAAAGTGATGGAAGGTGTCGTCGACAGTGCTATCAAGCGGCACTTACTCACCAATAACCTGCTCACCGATGCTCAGTTTGGGTTCCGCCAGGACCACTCGGCTCCAGACCTCATTACAGCCTTGGTCCAAACATGGACAAAAGAGCTGAATTCCAGAGGTGAGGTGAGAGTGACTGCCCTTGACATCAAGGCAGCATTTGACCGAGTGTGGCACCAAGGAGCCCTAGTAAAATTGAAGTCCATGGGAATCAGGAGGAAAACTCTCCAGTGGCTGGAGTCATACCTAGCACAAAGGAAGATGGTAATGGTTGTTGGAGGCCAATCATCTCAGCCCCAGGGTATTGCTGCAGGAGTTCCTCAGGGCAGTGTCCTAGGCCCAACCATCTTCAGCTGCTTCATCAATGAACTTCCCTCCATCATAAGGTCAGAAATGGGGATGTTCGCTGATGACTGCACAGTGTTCAGTTCCATTTACAACCCCTCAGATAATGAAGCAGTCCGAGCCCGCATGCAGCAAGACCTGGACAACATCCAGGCTTGGGCTCATAAGTGGCAAATAACATTCGCGCCAGATAAGTGCCAGGCAATGACCATCTCCAACAAGAGAGAGTCTAACCACCTCCCCTTGACATACAACGGCATTACCATCGCCGAATCCCCCACCATCAACATCCTGGGGGTCACCATTGACCAGAAACTGAACTGGACCGGCCATATAAATACTGTGGCTACGAGAGCAGGTCAGAGGCTGGGTATTCTGCGGCGAGTGACTCACCTCCTGACTCCCCAAAGCCTTTCCACCATCTACAAGGCACAAGTCAGGAGTGTGATGGAATACTCTCCACTTGCCTGGATGAGTGCAGCTCCAACAACACTCAAGAAGCTCGACACCATCCAAGATAAAGCAGCCCGCTTGATTGGCACCCCATCCACCACCCTAAACATTCACTCCCTTCACCACCGACGCACTGTGGCTGCAGTGTGCACCATCCACAGGATGCACTGCAGCAACTCGCCAAGGCTTCTTCGACAGCACCTCCCAAACCCGCGACCTCTACCACCTAGAAGGACAAGAGCAGCAGGCGCATGGGAACAACACCACCTGCACGTTCCCCTCCAAGTCACACACCATCCCGACTTGGAAATATATCGCCGTTCCTTCATTGTCGCTGGGTCAAAATCCTGGAACTCCCTTCCTAACAGCACTGTGGGAGAACCGTCACCACACGGACTGCAGCGGTTCAAGAAGGCGGCTCACCACCACCTTCTCGAGGGCAATTAGGGATGGGCAATAAATGCTGGCCTCGCCAGCGACGCCCACATCCCGTGAACGAATAAAAAAAGAGTGCTTAGAATCTGGAATGCATTGCCCGAGGAGGTGGTGGAGGCAGATTCAATCATGGCCTTCAAAAGGGAACTGGATAAGAACTTGAAAGGAAAAAATTTGCTGGGCTACGGTGATAGGGAGGGGGAGTGGGACTAGCTGGATTGCTCTTGCGGAGAGCCGGCACGGATTCGATGGGCCCAATGGCCTCTTTCCGTGCTGTAACCTTTCTATGATTCTATGATTTCAACTGAATCCATGAGGGGAATTTTTGTGATAAATTGGATAGCTAGCTGGTGAAGGATAGAATAATATGGCCCGGTCTTCAGTTGTTTCCAAGCCTTTATTCACAGAAATCCTCATTACCCACTGTCACCCCCTAGACAAGCTCTCATATAAATGGATACAAGAGAGTCCCCAATTGATACACACCACCTCAACTAACACTAATTGATATAAATCATATGGATACAATTAACAATTTTAACAGCTAGAGGGTTTCTGGTGGGAAACCGCTGGTTCCAGTCAGATTCCTCCCACTCACGACAGAATGAGGCCAAAACGCTTTTAACTGCCGGGCCACATTAATATGCCGCCAGCCGACTTCCCTCGCAGAAGGTGCAAGATGTGGAGATGCCGGTGATGGACTGGGGTTGACAATTGATAACAATTTTACAACACCAAGTTATAGTCCAACGATTTTTATTTGAAATCTACAAGCTTGTAGATTTCAAATAAAAATCGTTGGACTATAACTTTGTGTTGTAAAATTGTTTAGAAGATGCAAGAAGTAGAGCTGCCCACCGCTAGTCAGCTAACTTTCGGACTGGGCTTCTGGGTAGGTCTCGCAAATGGAAGTGGGAGAGTCTGGGACAGGGGAGGCCTAAACTTTCCTTGTGGGGTCCAGAGGAGCACTCCTGTTCCTCCTAGCCCACAAAGGAGAGTAAACAACTTACCTTGAATGGCTACTTCAGCTTACGATCCTCTTTTCACTTGACTTTACCTGGTGGGAAAGCTGCAGCAGCCTCCCCGCTCATGTCAGAATTAAAAATCATGGTAGGGGCCCGGTAAGGTCACCAGACCCTAATCTGCATACTTAAAGAAGGACTTTGTTGGTGACAGATGGATGCCTTTTCCTCCTGCTCAGAAGAGCATGTTAAAATTGAAGACGGCGGGTTATAGAAACATAGAAAATAGGAGCAGAAATAGGCCATTCGGCCCTTCGAGCCTGCTCTGCCATTCAATATGATCATGGCTGATCCTCTATCTCAATATCATATTCCCACTCTCTCCCCATACCCCATGATGCCCTCTGTGCCTAGAAATCTATCTTTCTCCTCCTTAAATATATTCAGTAACTTGGCCTCCACAGCCTTCTGTGGTAGAGAATTCCACAGGTTCACCACCCTCTGAGTGAAGAAATTTCTCCTCATCTCAGTGCTAAATGTGGAGAGATCATAGGCAGGGCATTGGTGGGTCAGTCAATTATCTGTAGAAACCAGGCAAGTAGGGTTAAAATTGACCCCTAAGTTTCGGGATTGAATGTACCCCTTTTGTCAGAGTGGGCCTGGAAGGTTTGAATATGGCTAGGGGAGTGCAAGAACTATGGAGTTCCTTCAAGGAGGCGATTCTGAATGCAATGGACCAATGTGTATCCATGCAAAGTAAAGGTACCAAGGTTAAAGGCACTCCTGCCTGGTTGAATGGGACCACCAAGCAAATCATAAAGAAAGGAAAAAAGCATTTAAGGCCATGAAGCAAAATGGCACAGAATTAAGACAGATTTAATACAAAATGGAAGGCCAGAAATGTAAAAAGGGCACCAAAATGGCAAAGAAAAATATTGAATTGCATATGGCAAGAGAAATGAAGGATAATAAAATAAGTTTTTTAGTTACATTAAGAGAGAAAAGCAAACTAGAGGGATGGAATAGAGCCACTGTATGTGGGATCAGCTGAGGGTGTTGCAAAGGTAAATTGTAACACTCTTCACACTACTACCAGCTTGGTTTCCTAACTGCTGTGCAACTTAAGGTAAATAAATCTCAGGGGCCAGATAAAGTGCATCTGAGGATTCTTAAAGAAATAAGGGTAGACGTGCAGGAACTCTGACACAAATCTTCCAGAAATCACTGAATACTGGAGAGGTGTCTGGAGACTGATATTACTCCTATTTTTGAAAAAAGGTAGCAAAACTAGGAAACTACAGACCAGTGAGTTTGACAACCATTATGAATAAGTTATAGAAACCTTTATTAAAGATAAGATCATGGAGCACCTGGATCGAAATAAAATCATGAAAGATAGCCAATATAGGTTCATTAACAGGAGATTTTCTCAATCTAACTCATTAGTTTTCTTTGAGGGGGTGACAACAACAACAACTTGCATTTATACGGCACCTTTAAGGTGGTAAAACATCCCAAGGTGCTTCACAGGAGTGTTATCAGACAAAATTTGACACCAAACCAAATATAACAATATTAGGACAGGTGACCAAAAGCTTGGTCAAAGAGGTTAATTTTAAGGAGCGTCTTAAAAGAGGAGAGAGAAGTCGAGAAGTGGAGACGTTTAGGGAGGGAATTCCAGAGCTTGGGGCCTAGGCAGTTGGAGGCACAGTTGCCAATGGTGGAGTGAACTAAATCGGGGATGCGCAAGATGGAGGAGCACAGAGATCTTGGAGGGTTGTAGGGCTGGAGGAGGTCACAGAGATAGGTTGGGGTGAGGCCATGGAGGGATTTAAACACAAGGATGAGAATTTTAAAATCGAGGCATTGCTGGACCAGGAGCCAATGCAGGTCAGCAAGCACAGGGGTGATGGGTGAACGGGACTTGACAAAAGAGCTTGTGTATGTGGTGCACTTGGATTTCTGTAAGGCCTTTCATACAGTTGCTCTGGAAAGGATTTTACAAAGGATAAGTAACTGGTTGACTGATAGAATCCAGAGGGTAGTGGTATAGGGATTGTCATCAGCCTGGAAGAATGTTAAAAGTGGGGTCCAATAGGGCTTTGCTTTGGGACCTCTTTTGTTTAATAACTTCATAAATGATCTGGAGCTAGGAGCCACAAGCACAATGGCTGTATTTACAGATAATACAAAACTAATGAAGGTAGTGGTCTCTAAAGCTGAATAGCTTAAGTTACAGGAAGATTTGAATATATTTGGGAATTGAGCAGACAGGTAGCAGATGAAATTCAATATGTAGAAATGCAAAGTGCTTCACATGGGGACAAAATATCCAGAAAGGGTCTATTACTTAAATGGAAAGAAAATAACGTGCATGGAAAATGAAAGAGATCTGGGTGTGCTGATTGACAATAAATTGAAGCTATTGTAACAATGCTCGGTGTCAGTGAGTAATGCAAATCAGATGCTGGGATGTATTAAAAGGTCAATATTGAGCTAAAATGGTGAGGTAATCCAGCCACTTTATAAATCATTGCTGCGACCACATTTAGAATATTGTGTACAGTTCTGGTTACCGCAGTACAAAAAGGATATTGCAGCCATTAAAAGGATACAGAAGAGAGCAACCAGAATGATTGAGGTGATGGAGGAATTGGATTATTAGGAGCGATTGTGCAATTTGGGCATGTTCTCATTTGAAAAGAGAAGGTTGAGAGGTGATATGTTTGGTGTTTTTAGGATTCTAAAGGGACTAGGCAATGTAGACCATGACAAGCTTTTTCACCTTGTCTAGAATCAGAGGACATGGCTTACGTTTGGAGTGGAGTAAATTCCAAACCTGCGGGAACAATATTTCAGTGAGCAAGTGGTAAACTTATGGAACAGGCTCACTAGGGAAACGGTGGAAGCAAATTCACTGATTCACTCAAATGTGAATTAGATAGATTTCTTTCAGAAAATAATGTTTTAGGATACAGTGTATGAGTAATTTGAGGCATGACATATGGTAAGCGTGGTATGCTTGGGTGACTTTGGTTCCCAAAGCTTTCCATCACTGGGGTTTTCCTAACCTCATGTCTGGGTCTGTTGTAGACTAATTGATAGAGATTGATTGCCATGATTGGTCAACAACACCATTATTGTTTTATCATGTGACTACCAGGATGGTGGAAGGCAAACTGGATGGACCTTGGTTTTTCTCGTCCAGCAATTCCTATGTTCATTATTTTGATAAGTAAAGACTTTAAGCTTAATGTGGATGTTTCATTATTTTGCTAATTAAACCTTATTATGGATTTCTTTGCTGTATGAAAACAAAAAAAATGTACATCATATCATCCCACCTCTGTCAGAATTCACAAGTGAAACCAGCTCTAGCCTAGCTCAGAAGTTCAAGACTTAAGGCTACACACTACATGTCAATGGAATAACTTTATTTGGGTGCAGCTTTTTGTTTACTTGCACCTTGTTTGCTTTAGATCATATGACAGTGTTGAATTGCACTGAATAAATATACAGACATAAAAACAAAAAATGCTGGAAAAATTCAGCAAGTCTGTGGAGAAAGAAACAGTTTCTCCCTACTTCCCTACTTCAGGTCAAAGACCTTTCATCATACCTGTTCTGACGAAGGGTCATCGACCTGAAACATTAACTTGTTATATTGTTATTTCGAAGTGTGCGGATGATACAAAACTTGGCAACATAGTAAATAGTGAGAAGGATAGTAGCAAACTTCAGGAGGACATAGACAGACTGGTGAAATGGGCTGACACAGGGCAGATGCAATTTAATGAAGATAAGTGTGAAGTGATGCACTTTGGGAGGAACAACATGGAGAGGCAGTAAAATCTAAATGGTACTATTTTGAGGGGGGTGCAAGAGCAGAGGGACCTGGGGTGCATATTCACAAATCCTTGAAGGTGGCAGGTCAAGTTGATAAGTTGGTTAAGAAAGCGTATGGGATACTTGGCTTTGTACATAGGGGCATTGAATACAAAAACAAGGAAGTCATGCTAAACCTTTACATATTACTGGTTAGGCTCAGCTGGAGTATTGTGTACAATTCTGGGCACCACACTTTAGGAAGGATGTCAAGGCCTTGGAGAGGGTACAGAGGAGGTTTACCAGGATGATACCAGGGATGAGGGACTTCAGTTTTGTGGAGAGATTGGAGAAGCTTGGATTGTTCTTCTTAGAGCAGAAAAGGTTAAGGGGAGACCTAATAGAGGTATTCAAAATAATGAGGGGTTTTGATAGAGCAAATAGGGAGAAACTGTTTCCTCTGGCAAGTGGGTCGGTAACCAGAGGTCATAGATTTAAAATAATTGGCAAAAGAACTAGGGGGGAAATGAGGAGAATTTTTTTCACACAGAGGGTTGTTAAGTAGATTCCACAAGAGCTTTTAAAAGGCAATTGGACATGTACTCGAAGAGGACTAATTTGCAGGGTTATGGGGAAAAAGCTGGGGTGTGGGACTAAACTGGACAGTTCTTTCAAAGAGCCAGCACAGGCATGATGGGCGAAATGGCCTCTTGTTGTGCTGTAAGATTCGATGATTCTAATGCAAATATCAAATTGTATTCAAAATAAAGCCACTTCAACAACGTCTGCGGCAATTTTAATTTGGTGCCTCTTGGCAGCCAGTTGTAGGAAGTACTGGTGGCGACCTGAATAGACCGTGTTCCCACTCTCTGGGTCCAGGTATCAGGCCAGGCAGGAGCACAGGAGATAAAAAAATAATCTTACCTGATTTTCTTTTCTTAATTTCAGACCCAAGATAATATCTTGAATTTTCCCTTGGAATGGAAAATGTTTACTAAGTGTAGCGTCCTCAAGCATTGATATCCAATAAATGAATACTGCTTCTGCAGCTCAGTTTGTGTGAACTGATACAAATTCACATACAGCAGGATGCAGTAGCCCAGCTGGATAATTGAAAAATCCTGCTACGCTTCTCAAATAACACAAATCTTTCCAACACTTGTTTGAGGTTAAAGGGCCTTGCTGAATAATATTCAGTCTGCTGCTCAGGACTCAATATCCTCTCACACATTAAAATAGATAGTCCAAGTCAGTATTCTGTTTAATTTCAACCATTTTCATTTTCTATATTACAAAACAAGGTGGATTCTAATTACAAGTAATAATAAATAACTGAAAGGAAATAAAAGGCTGTAATCCAATCACTGGGTTTAGATGATATACATAAACACCTGAAAAACATTATCACACTTTATGAAACCCCCACCTGGATTTCTGCTTTGCCATTCCCTTCTAGATGTCTAATATTCTCCATTTTATGTGACATCACAACAATGCTAGTTATTTACTGCTGTTCTTGCACAAGTTGTCCTGAGCACACTTGTCCTGAGCTTTGCAGGCATGAGTAATCCGGGGCATTCTTTCACACGTACAAAAGTTACTCTTATAACAGGTGTGCAAGAATCTCATTATTCAATGGGCGAGTCTTTGAAAGCATTGGGCCAGAAATTACTGTCAAAATAACGGTGAGGTTAACAGTGTTCATCGTTATTTATACACAAATCGGACAGCAACTTCAGACGAGGGCAAATTTGCAGCTAAACTCGAAAATCTGGAAGTTGCTGTCCGAGATGCTTCGCCATCAGCTTTGCGAAAACGGCATCTGACTGTCTGACTCACCATTCAAATACAATGAATGGCGTGAAGTGGCTGTATTTGCATGGTAGATATGAACTAAACTCGCCACAGAAAGTTAAGCCTTGTCCTTTTCAGTCTAAGTACCCTTTTTAACGGCGTGATAAGTCTTAATTACTGCCAAACAACCTCTCTAGCACTGCAAGTTAATTTTTACAAGCGTGGAGTCTCATTCCTTCATGTTTTAATTGTTGTCGGAGATTTAAAAAGAAATTTAAACACTTTTTTAAAAACTCTTTCTTTCTGTCTCTACTTTTTCCTCTCTCTTAATCCAATCTTTCTTTCCCTCTCTTTATTTCACCTTCTGTACCTGATTTGACATTAAATTCACTATTCAAACTTACATTTCCTGGTTCATACTCTGCACTGTTCATTAACGATTCTTCAATCTGATTGCTTAAGGAGATACACGGCCCTGTTCACACATGTCTTAGATGCCCTGTAGAGGGCGCCACGCCGTTTGGATCTCCGACTTACAGCAGTTTCCAGCGCAAAAGCTCAGGGAAAGTATATGGGCAAGTCTAACGAACGGCGGGCGGTGTTCGTTTGCCGCTTACAGTAAATTCTGGCCCATTATGTAATGTGATGGGCAGTGTGGGCCACTATGCACTAATTAAAGGCGCACTGTCTACCTGAAAGAAGCTTCTGCCAATTCTTTTTTCAATAGTTTGCAAACATACAAGAGAATGGGTGTTCCTGATATTATTTAAAACAGGCTGACGTCGCCATTAAAATAGCAGACAGTGGAAGGTATCACTAACATGGTGAGCCTTCGTACATTAACCTTGCAAATTGTAATTTCTAAGCTATAAAGCATGTTTGAATGTATCATCTTATCACTTGCAAAAGATGTCATGGGGCTCAATTTTAGGGGGCAATTGCGGGTGCTTTGGGGATGGGGGGGCCTCCAAAAATTGCAGAAATCCCATTAGGGTTCGGAAGCCGGCTCCAACCCGTTGACTTCCAAGTTTCCCAGGGACCCACCTATGTGCGCGTGGACGACCCAAAAATGGAAGTCCACCCGGCTTTGACAGTCAAAGAGTCAAATGTACCTCACTGAGGTACTTAAGGCACTTTACCTGTGACAGATGAAGTAATTGTAACGATTTTTAACTTACCTGGGCGGCTTGCCCACCGCTTCTGATTCACGCCTGGTGAAGGAAGCTAAAGCACAAAATGAACCTACCTTTGCATCCTGTTCTGATGTCCGATGACTCCCTCTCCGATCTCCTCCTCTTCACCCCCCCGACATCCTCCCGATGTCCCCCTCTTTAACCCCCGACGTCCTCCCGATGTCCCCCTCTTCACCCCACCGATGTCCTCCCGATCATCCCCTCTCCCCCCCAATCATCCTCTCTCCCCACCCCAGGACGTCCCCCTCTTCACCCCCGATCTTCCCCTCTCTCCCCGGATCTTCCACTACACCCCCCCCCACCCCGATCTTCCATTCGCACCGGATGACGTCTCACTCTCTCTCTTTCTCGTGCCCCCCTGCCTCCCCCCCCACAACGTTGCAGCTCCTGACGGCAGCCAGCCTGTCAATCAGGTTGCGATCACGGCGGAAACAGTAAGTTTTGTTCATGCGGGTTTGCCACGTGCACCTTCACCACCCCCCCCCCCCCCCCGCTGCCAACCTGGACCATTGCAAAATCAACCCCATGGTGACAAAAATAATTCTTGTCCTGCCCCAGACAGAAAAAAAAAGCTCGCCAAACACTATCTCTTGAAGACTATGGGGTAACTTTCAAATTCGTCAGGAGAATGAAGTGGCAATAGCGGATCGACCACCCATTATACACCTCAATCATTTTCCTGAAAGCACCAGTTTTTTCTGCCCCTGCCGAATTTGAAAATGATCCCCGATGCCTCTAGAAAAGCAGTCGCTTATAGTTTTTATTTTGTATGTAGTTAATTATTATGCATGCAAGCTGTTGAATCGCCCTCAACTCCAATTGAATAAGAAAAGTTCCTGCTTTAAACATAAAAGTTTATTTTACACAGGTCAAAGGTTAAGGTCAACCTTGAGCCAAACAGCAAAGCTGATGCACATTCTAATCTGTATATCTGGTATTTTCTTTGTGTTACAGAATATCATGCAAATGATGCTATTATCCAAATTCCTGGTGCATTGGATGCAAATGTTTACACATTCCAAAATGTTATGACTCAGTAAGTCTTGGTGTGGCCATTCTTGTAAGTAATACCAGTCTAACACGCAGCCTTTCTTTGGGTATGTCCCAATCCAATTCTTATAACAGGATTTCAGTATCACTTGTTTGTCCTGCTACATTATGAAGACTTTGTATTTTCTGTTACATATCCTGTCCGACGGGATGCAGCCTGGGAGAAATAATGCTTGCTCTCCCCATCAATTTCCTCTATGAGCTGCGTCCAGGCCATCCTTTACGCCCAGCGCAATTACAGGAACATCTGCCCGTATATATTGTAAATAATAACAGACACCAGTGAGTGCACTCAAGGCCTTAATTTAGCCTCAAAATTCAGATAAGACTCAAGGTTGGCTTATTATATTGATTGATAAGATTACGACATTGTAATCACTCCCAGTAAATTCATTAATCATTTAGGTAATGTATCCAAAATAATGGCATCAACAAAGCACAAACATTTAACTACAAGCAGCAATAGAAAAGCCATCCTCAAAGAAATAATTTGAGTTTATCATTTAGCAATGTAATTATTTTACTCAATTGGTTAATAATATTAATTTGGAAAAAGGTTTGAGTTTTTTTTCAGAAAAAGCAGTTAAACAGAAAATGAGTAGCTAGTAGTTTCACACAGAAGGTCAGAAGAACATAAGAAATAGGAGCAGGAGCAGGCCATACAGCCCCTCAAACCTGCTCCGCCATTCAATAAGATCATGGCTGGTCTTCGACCTCAACTCCACTTTCCCGCCCTCTCCCCATATCTCTTGATTCACTTAGAGTCCAAAAATCTATCGAACTCAGCCTTGAATATACTCAACGACTGAGCCGCCACAGCCCTCTGGGGTGGAGAATTCCAAAGATTCGCAACCCTCTGAGTGAAGAAATTTCTCCTCATCTCGGTCCTAAATGGCCAACCCCTTATCCTGAGACTATGCCGCCTGGTTCTAGACTTTCCAGCCAGTGGAATCAGCCTCTCAGTTCCTGTCACTATGTGGGGTCACTATGTGGTTGGTGGCAAAGGAGCAGAAAGCACCGGGGGACGGGAAAGTCTGTCTCCAATCAATACAGCTGAATGTGTGCCATTTCAACATCGAGTGCAAATTTTCTGGTGGGCCTTTTAGACCGGCCTAAAGTGATCTTGCCAAAAAGGAGCCACAGCTTCATTTAATTATTGGAATGTATTTGAAGTGAAGCCTAGCAATTGGGAAATTGCAACAGTTAGAATTACAGGAACTTCGGTTTCTCATTGATAAGCAATACTGACACTTATTATTCCAACAACATGCCCTCTAAAACCTGTACAGACAATGTAACACGAGATGACATGCAGAACACAAAACTATTTCCTGGGTCAGACAGACAAGTCAACAATCTGGAAGTACTGATGTCGTGAGTAGGTTTGACCAGAATAATCTCCTTTCTGTAAAAAGATAATGTCATGGTGGGATTTAATTTATTTTGTTTCTAACTCATTCAAGATGGTTATGCAGATATCTGGCAACAGCCAGCCCGATATCAATCCCTACTGTGTGCCTTGGATGAGTGGTACTTCTATTAGTATATCAGGTCATTATAACCATTGTAAGCCAGTAACAAGTCCAAAATGAACTCTATTAAATAGCTAGTTTATTGAGTATCTTGTGGCTAATTGATTGCACACATTTGGCTCTCAGATACCTACCCATAGTGAACATATCTTCTTAAAAACAGTTCCAGTTTCTGTCTATTTGGCTGGTCAGAAACAGTAAAACTAAAACCACTCTGTTAGCTCTCTTCACCCCTCCACCTCACTATCAACTGACTATCAGGGCTCTTCCACTGTCTGCTCCAGGCGGTCCTCATCCAGTGACCTATCCAACCAGGCATGCTGCCTTTTCCAATAAGAATCATTTCAGGTCATCCTATCTTTACTTGATGTCTAAAATGAATTTATTTGTCTATAATTATCCTGGATTTACCTTTTGGAAAATGTCCTCACGATTTTTGTTTCAGGTTCCCTGGGACAACTTGAGGTTGCTAAAGGAAGAAATCCAGCTCCTTATTAGAATATTAAGGAATCTTTTTGCACTCAGCAGTCACTTTACACTTTAAGTAGCTGAAGATCATCCATCTGCTGCATAACTGTGGATAACAGGTAAGTTGCAATGTTTAGCAAAACTTCCACATTGTAAACTGCAAATTCAGTTTTTTTAAAAAGATCCTGGTTTCTTTATGAAGGGTGGCATAACCAGACTGGAGGGATGCCTTGGGCAATGTTGCCGCAGAATCTCACTCAATATTTTGATTATATGAAGAATAAATGAAATAATGGTTAGATTGATAATTCAAGGGCAGGCATCTTTTAATTCATTTTGCCAAAATGTTTATTTGTGTCTGACCAAATGTTCCTTACGTTAAAGTGTGATCAACAAAAGAAAGATTACCCCTGTCAAATTTAATTTCATATTGCATAATTTTAGAGTGCACTTTATTTTTTAAGCAAGAAACACAAGTCAGCATTTCACTTACATTTAAAGATTTAGACAGGATTAGCAGGGTGTTGGAGAGACCAGAGAAAATGTTATTTTCTGAAAGAAATCGATCTAATTTGCATTCCTGAGTGTTGAAACAACGTTGCATCATGAAAATTATTGTCTGACGACATTAACAGGAGTGTGGATGGCAAGAGTGGCACAAAAATGATGCCATGACAGATAATAAGCTTAAAAATCCTATGGGAACAATTCATTACCTGCTGGAGCGAGACTCCACAGCTTCATTGTTCCCTTTCTGGGCCTCCAAGGTGGAATGTCATATCAGGACCATAAATCACATCATTAACAGGGTCCTCTACGGCATTAATTACCAGCCCAAAATGGCTGTGGGAGGAATAATTCGCATTAACGCTTTAAATCCAGCAATTTCATGATCGACATTAACTTCCATGGGGAGCCTCATGGTGAGAAAGTACTTTTATCTGCTTTGGCGAGGCTAACAGCGGAGCGGCCCAAATCGTCCAGCAATTTGTGGAGAATCGGAATTCATGGCGTAACTCTTCTATACCGCAAATTGCTGGATTTTTTACAAATTAGTAATGGCGGCCTCTGTTAATGCATCATTATAATCCCAGCAATTTCTGACCCATTAATACGTATTACATCCTTGAAACATGATCCAGGTTGTGTTATTCTATATGAGGGTGTTTGGGAGAAAGTTTGCAGTGTTCTCACCTCCTCTCCTGAAGGGAGAAACACAGATTCTGGTAATCCTCTTGTAACTCATCATTCTTCATACAATGAAGGGGTGAAATTAATCTTTTCCAGCAGTGCGAAACGAGGTCAAAGCGAATCGGCAGCACATTTTACACCACGCCTGATTTTCTTTTCCACTGAAGTGAATCTGGCTGCCGATTTGCTATTAGCCCATTTCATGCTATCGGCAAAGACCAATTTCACCCCCTGAGTCTCAATCCTGTCTCACCAGAGGTGACACAGTTACCAACATGAGTCCCTAGTAGCGATCAAGAAAGTGAGCCGTGGGTAATTTTTCTCCTCCGTAACCCAGGGATGCTGATGGTGATTGTCGCATTGCAGTACCACAATGGTTGATATCAACTGACTCATTACAGACTATGATCTAACCTCCTAAGTTCCTAATAAAAACTCAATACCACATTATGTGGTGCATTTGCCTACTGAGCTATTGGAGGAGCTCCCCCAGCTCCGTATGTTTTTTTTGTGTGCAAGAGGTAGCAACGCAACTAGAGATCGGGAACAAGCTCCTGCCATCGGATCATGTGATTTGAACAGCAGTGCTTTTTGGTTTCATTTCACTGCTTCGTACAGGGAAATAACATAATCTCAATATGTTGTATTGATTTAGCAATGGCTGTTTAGTTATCTTTGCCAATAAGTGCCATTTTTGTCATGTGTCATCAAAGTAATAGCACAGGGTCATAAGAGTGCAGCTATTGCAAATGGGCAGTTAGTGTGATATGTGGAATGATGTATTGCAACAGCAGTTGATTACATTATATTATTTTTTGACAAGTAGACATACAGGTAATGATCACTTTATCAGTGGGAACAATCACTTAAAGGGAACATTTTCTCGGGCAAGAATTCATTCTCCATAAATCTGCCAGTGTTTGCACAATAGAATCAACTGGATAAACACAGTGGCGCCAGAAGGTCATGGGTTCAAGCCCCACTTCGGGAAAATGAGCTGACACTTCAATGCAGTACTGTGGGAGTATCGCACTGTTGAAAGTTCTGTCTTTCAGATGAAGTGTTAAACTGAGGCCCCGTCTAACCTCTTAGGTGGACGTAATGGATCCCATGGCACTATACGAAGAAGGGCAGGGGAATTCTTTTGGTGTCCTGGCCAACATTTATCCCTCAACCTACACCACACAAAAAAAAGATTATTTGGTCACTTATCTCGTTGTTGTTTATGGGACCTTGCTGTGCACAAATTGGCTGATGTGTTTCCGACATTACAACAGTGACTACATTTCGAAAATATTTAATTGGTTGTGAAGCACTTTGGGATATCCTGAGAACATGAAAGGTGCTGTATAAATGGAAGTTCTTCTAAAAAATATCCACTGGGCGCGGTGGGTGCATCTCAGAAACTCACCTGCGAAAAATCTGGTGCCTTACCTCCTTTTGGGAGGTTTGCCTGAGCTTCCTCCGAGAACCCAAACAGACTTCTATCAACCCTCTATATAAAGGAACCAATTTCAATTCCCTTAAAAACAATTTGGGGCATTCTTGAAAGGTCCAGTCCACTTCCCTTGCCACAGACACCTCCTCCACCCTGGTGGGCCCACTTACGCCCATCTGGAGGCCGGTATGTCTCATTTCACTTGGTGTACTGGCTTCCTGTAGTATGTCGGGTCCCCAATGATCCAGAGAAGCAGGAACCCTTGGCATAGGGAGTCCCTACCCATGGATCTGCCCCCGATGACATTTGCTGTTAAGGGTCAGTTGGGGGATCCGCCCCTTATAAGGCATGCCAGAAAATCTCATAAATGGCAGCGACTCAGCATAACTGGCTCACTGGCATTTTCTGGTGGGTTCTGCTAGTTGCCTGTGGTAGTTACAGTGGGAGACAGGTGGTACCCCTGTGGATTTTCAGAGTCAATGTTTTGCCCCCCTCCAATGACAGAATTGTTTCTCTTATAGAGTGTGCTGTCAAGAGATGTCTACATATTGTAGCTGAAACACAGTTTACTACCTCACATTGTACCTTGAAAAGTAGTTAGCTTGGATCAATCCCCTGAAACAAATTTCAATAGGACCTAACTGTGATAGAATCATAGAATGTTACAGCACAGAAGGAGGCCATTCAGCCCATCATGCCTGTGCCAGCTCTTTGATAGACATATCCAATTAGTTCCAGTCCTCTACTCTTCCCCACAAATTATTCCCCTTCCAGTATTTATCCAATTTCCTTTTGAAAGTTATTATTGAATATGCTTCCATCACCATTTCAGGCAGTGCATTCCAGATCATAACAACTGGCTGCATAAAAAAATGTTTCCTCATGTCGACTGTGGTTCTTTTGCCCATTACCTTAAATCTGTGTCCTCTGGTTACCGACCCTTCTGCCACTGGAAATAGTTTCTCCTTATTTACACTGTCAAAACCCTACATGTTTTTGAGCACTTCATCAAATCTCCTCTTAACCTTCTCTACTCTAAGGAGAACAATCCGTTTCTCTAGCCTCTCCAGCTGACTGAAGTCCGTCATCCCTGGTATCATTTTAGAAAATCTCTGCACCTTCTCCAAGGCCTTGACATCCTTCCTAAAGTGTGGTGCCTAGAATTGAACACAATACTCCAGCTGAGGCCTAACCAGTGATTTATAAAGGTTTAGCATAACTTCCTTTTTTTTGTACTCAATGCCTCTATTTAAAAAGCCATGGATCCCATATGTCTTTTTAACAGCTTTCTCAACGTGTCCTGCCACCTTCAAAGATTTGTATACATACACCGCCAGGTCTCTCTGTTCCTGCACCCCTTTAAAATTAGTTTATATTATTCATACCATTTATTTTTTATAGCCTCTCCTCATTCTTCCTACCAAACTCTGTGTTAAATTTCATCTGCCATGTGTCTGCCCATTTCACCAGTCTGTCTATGTCCTCCTGAAGTCTGTTACTATCTTCCTCACTGATTACTACATTTCTGAGTTTTGTGTCATCGGCAAATTCTGAAAATAAGTCCAGCTCATTAACAGATATCAAAAACAGCAGTGGTCCCAACACTGACCCCTGGGGGACACCACTACACAGTCAGACTTTTTCCAGTCTGAAAAACAACCGTTCACCACTACTCTCTGCTTTCTGTCCCTTAGCCAATTTTGTATCCACGCTGCCACTGTCCCTTTAATCCCATGGGCTTCAATTTTGCTAACAAGTCTATTATGTGGTACTTTATCATGTGCCTTTTCTAAGTCTATATGCAAAATATCAACCGCACTACCCTCATCAACCCTCTCCGTTACTTCATCAAAAAACTTAATCAAGTTAGTCAAACACGATTTGTCTTTAACAAATTTGTGCTGGCTTTCATTTATTAGCCCATATTTTTCCAAGTGCCAATTAATTTTGTCTCGGATTATTGTCTCTAAAAGTTCACCCACCCCCGACATTTTCAGCTATGAAGAGAGACTGGGAAGATTGGGTTTGTTTTCCTTGGAGCAGAAGAGGCTGAGGGGGGACATGATTGAGGTGTACAAAATTATGAGGGGCATAGATAGGATGGATACTCAGGAGCTTTTCCCCTTCGTTGAGGGTTCTATAACAAGGGGGCATAGATTCAAGGTAAAAGGCGGGAGGTTTAGAGGGGATTTGAGAAAGAACTTTTTCACCCAGAGGGTGGTTGGAGTCTGGAACTCACTGCCTGAGAGGGTTGTGGAGGCAGGAACCCTCACAACATTCAAGAAGCATTTGGATGAGCACTTGAAATGCCATAGCATACAAGGCTACGGACCAAATGCTGGAATATGGGATTAGATTAGACTGGGCTTGATGGCCGGCGCGGACACAATGGGCCGAAGGGCCTCTATCCGTGCTGTATAACTCTATGACTCTATGACTCTATTAGGCTGACTGGCCTGTAGTTGCTCGGTTTATCCTTACACTCTTATTTGAACAGGGGTGTTACATTTGCAATCCCCCAATCCTCTGGCACCACTCCCATATCTAAGGACGATTGGAAGATTGTGGCCAGACCCTCCACAATTTCCACCCTTACTTCCCTCAGCAACCTCGGATGCTTCCCATCGGACCAGGTGACTTTTCTACTTTGAGTGTTGCCAACATTTTAAGTACCTCCTCGTTATCTATTTCTTTCCTTTCCAATTTCTCTACCACCTCCTCCTTTACTGTGACAATGGCAGTATCCTCTTCTTTAGTGAAGACAGATGCAAAGTACCTCAGCCATGCCCTCTGCCTCCACAAGAAGATCTTCTTTTTGATCCCTAATCACCCCACCCTTCCTTTAACTACCCTTTTACTATTTATATGGTTATAAAAGATTTTTGGGTTCCCTTTTATGTTACCCGCTAATCTATTCTCATACTCTCTCTTTTGCCTCTCCTACTTCCTTTTTCAGTTCTCCCCTGTACTTTCTGTATTCAGCTTGGTTCCCGAATGAATTACAAACCTGACATTTATCATAAGCCTCCTTTTTCTGTTTCATTTTAATCTCTATATATTTAGTCATCCAGGGAGCTCTAGCTTTGGATGCCTGTCCTTTCCCCCTTGTGGTAATGTGTCTAGTCTGTCCCCGAACTATCTCCTCTTTGACAGCCTCCCATTACTCATTTACTGTTTTACCTGCCAGTCTTTGATTCCAATCCACCTGGGCCAGATCCCTTTTTAACTCACTGAAATTAGCCTCCTCCGGTTGAGTATTTTCACATTTGATTGTTCCTTGCCCTTTTCCATAACTATTCTAAACCTAATGATATTGTGATCACTGTTCCCCAAATGCTCTCCCACTGAAACAAGTTCCACTTGCCCCGCTTAATTCCCCAGAACTAGATCCAGCACTGCTTCCTTCCTCATTGGGCTGGAAAGATATTGATCAAGAAAGTTCTCTTGTACACGTTTCAGGAACTCCCCCTCACACCTCTTTCCCCTATACACTGTTACTTTCCCAGTGCATATTAGGATAATTGAAGTCCCCCATTATCACTACTCTAAAGTTCTTGCATCTTTCTGCAACTTGCCTGCAAATTTGCTCCTCTATCTCCAACAACAACAACAACAACAAGCATTTATATAGCACCTTTAAAGTAGTAAAATGTCCCAAGGTGCACAGAGGACTGGGAGAGACAACCAGCATCAAAATAAAGAATAATTCAGATATAGGAGTGATCAGACAGGGGGAAAATGCGAGGCAGTCTAAGATGGATTTGGAATGCACGGGGCATGGTAAATAAGGTTGGTGAGCTGCAGGCACAAGTAGTCAAATGGGATTATGATATAATGGCAATTACGGATACCTGGCACAAAAAGGGGGAGGAATAGGCACTTAATATTCCTGGCTACAATGTATTTAGAAAAGATAGGAAAGGAAAGAAAAGGAGGTGGCAGTATTGATTAAAGATACTGTTACAACACTGGAAAGGGATGATGTACTTGAGTGGTCAAAGACAGAATCTATTTGGTTAGAATTAAAGAACAACAGAGGAGTAATTACACTGCTGGGTGTATGCTGTAGGCCGCCAAATGGTGCTATTTGACCCTGAGATGAGCTTACGACCACACATTCGCTCCATCACAAGACCACCTACTTCCACCTCTGTAATATTGTCCATCTCTGCCTCTACCTCAGCTCATCTGCTGCTGAAACCCTTATCCATGCTCTGGGAATACTAAAGATGAAAATTTATGCCATAATACACAAACAAAACTTGCATTTATGTAGTGCCTATCACATCCTAATTAAGTCCCAAAGTGCTTCATAGCTAATGAACTACTTTGGAGTGCAGTCACTGTTGTTTTGTAGGTGAACGTGGCATCCGATTTGCATACAGCAACGTCTCACATGACACTGACCAGTTAAACGTTTTTTAAGTGATGTTGGTTGAGGGATAAATGTTGGCCAGGAAACCGGAAAACTCCCATTCTCTTTGTCAAGTATAGCACAGAATCTTTTACATTCACATAAAGAGGCTAATGGGGTCTGAGTTTAATATCAAAAGACAGTGGCCTAGATCTTTCTACTCCTGGGACGGGGCTCATTTTAATATGTAGGGTGATTTCCACTAAGGGAGAGCCTGCCGCTACCAACAATGGATATCCTGGCAGCGTAGCAGGACCATCACTGCAGCACCAGAAGAGGTGGGATGCTACTTAAAGGGGCAGAAGAGCCCAAAGACTTCGGCTAATTTTTTATTGGCCTCAGCCAAGTTCGAGGCCTTCAGCAGATAAGGGATCGGCGGATATGGAGGAGGAGGCTGCTACTACGCTCTCTCGATCCATCAATGGACTTCAGGGTATTTCCGCCGCTACTTCAGGGACTATCTGGGGCTTCACTGGGGACAGACAGGAGAGAAATGAGTCAGGAACCATGTGATGGGTGAGGAAGTGGCATCATGGCGATCTTGGAGGGAGGGAAATTAAGGTCAGGGCGGGGAGGCCTTTTCCTAGCTGCCACCCTACCCAGCACCTCTGCCATCTCTCAATACTGCACTTAAGTGTCAGTGAAAATTATATGCTCAAGTCTTTAACCCACAGTTTTTTGACGCAAAGGCAAGAATACTACCACTAAACCAAGCTTACATTGAACAATGAACCAGAGCCTATGCTTACAAACTACATATTTCAGACTCCTGACTAGCCTAGTCTGGATCAAACCATTTGTTAAAGGAAAATCATGTTGACTAACTTGATTGAGTTCTTTGATGAAGTAACGAAGAGGGTTGATGAGAGTAGTGGGGTTGATATTGTGTATATGGACTTTCAAAAGGCATTTGTTAAAGTACAACATAATAGGCTAGTTAGCAAAATTGAAGGGACAGCGGCAGTGCGGATACAAAATTAGCTAAGGGTCAGGAAGCAGAGAGTTGTGGTGAACAGTTGTTTTTCAGACTGGAGGGAAGTATACAATGGTGTTCCCCAGAGGTCAGTATTAGGACCATTGCTCTGTTTGCTATATATTATGAACTGGACTTGGGTGTAGAGGGAATAATTTCAAAGTTTGTAGAGAAGTTTAAGGGGAGATTTGATAGAGGTGTTCAAACAGTTTTGATCAAGTAAATAAGGAGAAACTGTTTCCAGCGGCAGAATGGTCAGTAACCAGAGGACACAGATTTATGGTGATTGGCAAAAGAGCCAGAGGCGACATGAGGAAACATTATTTTACGCAGTGAGTTGTATTGATCTGGAATGCACTGCTTGAAAGGGCGGTGGAAGCAGATTCAATAGTAACTTTCAAAAGGGAATTGGATAAATACTTGGGGAAAAAATTTACATGGCTATGGGGAAAAAGCAGGGAAATGGGATTAATTGAATAGCTCTTTGAAAGAGCTGGCTCAGGCACGATGGGCTGAATGGCATCTTCCTGTACTGTACCTACTATGCTACTATGAAACCAATCGCCTAATTGATACAATGTTACTGATTGTTAAGGAAATTTCTCTAAATTACATATTTAAGTTGATATGGAACACTGGCACTTACTGTAGTAAAGGAACATGGATAATATTCATACTGGCCTGGAAATTTGATTGTGCCCAAAATTGTGTGCGCAGGGGCGGGGTGCTGCCTGTTCATTTTCATGACTCAGGTGTGCAGCCAGTCCTATTCATTGGCTGCATGCCTGTTCGGGGGGCCGGATCTCAAGTGTCTCTGACTCCTCTGGTGCACTCTGGTTGCAGAAGGAAAGAAGCACTTGTCAGCATATAAATAGCTGCAGCAAGTACTAAGAGGGCACCAAGGTTCTCTGATGCTGCCTTGGAGGCTATGGTGCAAGTAGTGGACAGGAGAAGTGAGATCCTCTTCCTTCCACAGGGCAGAAAGCCCTCCAGGCAACAGCTCCACCGTCTGTGGGAAAAGGTCACTGAGGAGGTCAATGTCAGGAGCATAGCTCCAAGGACATGGTTGTAATGCCGCAAAAAGTTCAATGACCTCACCAGAGTTGTCAAACTAAGAATACTGCTCTCTTAGTCTCTGTTCACATCTCCACCACCTACTGCCTCACGATAATCCTCACCCCTGCTTCCCTTCACTCTTCTACAATCACTGCACCACATTTCAGTACACCTCCTTCTCATCCTGCTCACACGCTTACCACCACTGCAACCCTCACTTCCCTACACCTCACATCTGACACACTGCATACCAGCTATTTTACCATGACATGCATATTCTCTAAACACTGCACAAGACTGTCACTAACACACTCACCTCTTTCATGCAGGGAAGGCTGCCTACAACTCCAGACAGCAGGCTGTCACCGGAGGAGGCCGAGCCCGCCTCCACCCCCTCCCCCGTTGAAGAAAGTTTGCTGGCCATCATGGGCAGGGGCAGCGTCATTGCTGTGGCGAGTGGCAACACAAGAAGAGACATTGCGCAGGGTTCACTCACATCTTATCCTCTATTTCCCTTCTTACTTCTATCTCACCCCATGCACTCTGTGTGGCAAACTGCAGATGCTTTCACCACCCACTTCCTTCTCTCTGCTCTCACTTCGAACACACTTCACACTCTTGTCCCTCTCCTTCATTTCAGGTGCTGAAAATGTGGAAGCCCCATGCTAGTCGAAGAAGAGGAGGCCATCCTTGGCCAGTAACTTGGCGGCTTGCTTGGAATAAAGGTGACACAGAGGGCTGGTGCAGGATGAATGAACCATGACTGCTGCCAGGAAACTGGGCACAGACCTGCATGATGTGATGCCTGTGGTTGCAAACCAGCTGTACGTTGAGGGAGCAGAATCCCTTTCAATTGATAAATGTGTGAGACTGGTGATGGGGAGCATGCAAGGCAACGTGGTGCAGTCTATTGCACCTTGCACGGTGGGGAAGCCTGACATGCGGGCGAAGCCTAGTGCTCACTCGTCCTGCTTTGCTCTGTCCAGGCAGAATTAGATCTAAAAGATCCTCCTGGCATAGACAGCCTCGGTGACCTACCTGATTCAGTGGTGGATTGCAAACTGTTGACGTATCGCTGGTGTCACTTGCTGCAGCCTGTAAAGAGTCTGTGGCTGAAAAAGTTAAGGGCCATTGTCACCTTGACAGCCACAGTGCAGTCCATGCCCTGGTGCGAGGCTCGAGTTGCGGCTGCAGCAGATGATATAGCTCGATGACAGCCTCCTTTGTGAAACAGGCTCCTCAGTGAAGTTCATGTAGGAGAAGTGGTTCCTGAATCCCCACGGTGGGTCTGGCCTTCTGCGCAGCGCCCTCCTCCTCTTCCCTCTCGTGGCAGCTGCTCCTGCTCTCTGCTGTCTTCCTTGCTGCTCCTCCTCGTCCTCCAGCCCCGAAGGCAGCCCTACCAGACCACCCATGACTGCAGTCAAACTGTTTATATTGTTTATAACACCACCAAAATCTTCTTCTCAGGAGTCAAACAGGACTTTCCAGAGTCAGAAAACTGACCATAAAATGCCCAGAAGTTAACCAGCAACTAACCTGTAAGTACTGAAGTACCTTAAATAACGTTGGTGAAGGGTCCTTCCTGCCTGTTAGTGCCACGAGCTGTTGGGTGAGTTTAGCATGTGATGAGTCAGGCGTTGAGGCATAATAAAATCAGAAAAGGGTCCTCTGGAGGCCTTTGGAGAAGCCAATCCAATATGGCGGGTGGCGCACTTTCGTCTTGAAATGACCGTGTACTTCCTGCCCGCCATATTGGAGGCATATGCGCTCGTTTAGTGCCTGAAAAATGGACGAGCCGCGATTGAATCTCTAGGCCACTATATCATTACAGCTGGGGTTAGTGTTTCTAAATCTACTAATGTCAATTCAGCTCTTTCACAGTGTTGTGTACAACTGTTAGTCCCAGTCAATTCCCCAGTGACGCGATCAGCATTCATTGTTCGGGCAGAACTGTCCAAAGGTAAGACGAGACTGCCTAAATTAATCATAATGACACATTATAAAAAATGATTTTTAATGGATGAAGCTCGCAGTCAAAAGATGAACTCCATTTTGTACAAATTTAAATACACACACAGACACACACACACGCAGAGCAATCTTGCTTTCCAGGGCTGATACTGATACGATGAGGTCTCAGGCTCTTGGCCTCAATGACAGGTTGCAGCCCATGCCCACTGCAAATTTACCTGATCTTAGTGCTGCTTCTCATCCATTCATACAATGGGGCAATTTTCAACTGCCTGACATCCATTTCTCACCTGAAAAATGGGCAGCCAGCAATTAAAAATTGAGGAGGCCACCTCAGCCACCCCATTGATGCCCAAGGTCTGTCTGATGCAATTTTTAGTTGGGCCTGTAAATGGGAAAGCAGCACGCCCACCTGAGAGAGGCAGGAGATTGCATAAACATGCAAATTGGTTGTAGGATCTCGACTGCAACTTTCAGGTGCAAATCAGCAGAGTGTGCACTGAGTACCCTCCACCCATTTGTACCAGGGGTTGAGTGGCCTAACCAGTGGCCCTTAATGGGACTGCTGGAGGCCTCACAAAAATGAGCCACAGAAATGTACAATTTTTTTTTGGTCTGCTCCTCCTGGGCCCACAGAAAGCTTCCAGCCGGCTCCTTACCCATGCGAGGCCGCACCCAGAATTGCCTCCCCCCACCCCCGACCTGACCTGCTGGACATTCAGCGTAAGAGCCGGCTGATTTCTTGCCCTCCCAGCTACAGCATTTAAGCAAGGCTCGAACTGAAAATGTTTTGGCCAGAAGTCGAAGATCACCCTCAACCACTGTTTTCTGCCAAAAGCTTTGCAAAATTCTCAGCTTAGGTTGGACAATTTTTATTGATCAACATAATTCTCAATAAGCCGTCCAGTGTGGTTCTCCTTTCATTGTTGTGTTTGCACAGGCTGAGAGGCAGAGGGGCTGAAATGGGTTGATCTTTTATTACATAAGAGAAGAAAGAAAATTATCTGAGCAGCATTCTGATTAACTGAGTACATTTATGTTTACACTTATTGTCAGGGTCTTTTTCAAACGTGTTACTTCATTTAGTCACTAAATCTAGAGCTGCCAACTGTGGGCAAATCCTAAGTGTGAAATTTTCAATCACAAGTCAACCAAATACTTAAAGTACCGCCTTATGCCAACTGTGCAAACATCACATAAAGTGGCAAGCTGACTGCCCCATGAAAAAGCAATTTTAGGCAGGGAGCTGCTGAGCCAGGCAGACTAGAAAGATCCCAGCTTTGATCCCCAGTCTCAGTTGAGTTGACTGAATTCATGCCAGCTGGTATTATTGGCACTGCGATTTGTTTTGGTGCTCCTTGGTTAGCGGGGAAAGTCAGTCAGCATTCCCCCTTCTGATCACTATTCAGTGATCTCTGGTAGAATTGCACGTGTATGTCGATTGAGCACAATATCCAGTTCAGGCCTGTTGCTCCCACAGCCTGCTGACACTCACTATCAAGGCTCAACATGAGCAATGGCCACCCGGGTAGGATACCAGAAGGCATGAGGGCTGCAGCACCATACCCAGCAAGGAATCAATGACTTCAGGATAAAAGAGGGGAGAAACCCCGCAGGGAGAAGTAGTAAGAAAAAGAGAAAAAAAATTGGCAAGTCACAGGATCTGTCTGTGCTTGAATCTGACTTCATTTTCCTATCACCAATGACGCAACTGTTTTTCAATACTCGTGGTTAATCGCACACAACCGTGCTGCCCGAGGCAAAAATAGTGAAACAACGAATGGGTCTGTATGTCCGAACATGTCGCTAAGCAACTACATTCCAGAATCAAGGAAGAACGATTGAAGGGCCCCTAAAAGTGCTGATAAGGGAACCATCTATAAGTAGCTTAAATTTGCTGCAGTGAGAAAGAGGGCCGGGGTTAACTCAGTGTATAAGTAGCCAGCCCCTACTCAGACTCAGGGTAGAGGACAGAAAAGAAAATACCTGGTGGATAAACGAGAATGAGATTATCTGAATGAAGGAACGGGGAACGAGGTCACGGCTTCTACCCATGGGGTAATATAATTCTCAATTGTGCTTTGTAAACTACTGCTTAAATACTGTAATGTGCTGATTCTTGCTTGTGCTCAATAAAGTCATATGGCTATTAACCATTATGGTGTCGGTCTCGAACAATTGAACAGAGAGTCAAATTGACTACAAATTGTTGAGCCTGAACCAGTGGACTGACACAATAGCCGTTGGCATATTTGGTGTAAGCGAGATCCTAGGACTGACATAGACTGACATCGCCTAGTCATTCAAGGAAGGGAACCTTCGGGGAGTGTAGGACATTGCGACCAACCAGTAGTATAGTGACGGTTCATTAACACTTTGGTGTTGACAGAATGGCTAGCTCAACCGTTGTTGAGAGAGCCCGAGATAAGAAGTTTGAGAAATTATGTGTAACAGATTTAGTGTTGTTTTTGACCAGTCCTGAAGGGAACTCGTGTCAAAAGGCGACAAAATGGATTCAAAGTCCAAGTAACTGAGGGTAAGATTGTGCAGGAAGATGAGGAGTTAAAATAGGACTTGTCAGACTTTGTGTGAAGTGGAGACTAAGATAAAGAAACTGGTAAGGGAGAAGGAAATTAAAGATGATTGAAAAGCGTGAGTCTTGTTGTTTCAGCCACAGGAGTTGGGAAGGTTGAAAGAAGAAGTTGAAACTTGGAAGGGTAGGGTCCGATCAGAATTCACCTGGAAGAAATGGATTCACAACATGGGCATTGGTGCTAGACTAACAACAGCTGGGATGAATCCTCACTGAAAAGAGGTAAGCTTTTAAAATTAATACAAACGCTGGTAATACATAAAAACTTTAATAAAGTAAATAAATAAAACAAGATTAGATGGAGATGGCAGTGCAGGTGGTGTGCTGTAACTGCAGCATGTGGGAGTTTGTGGAGAGCAGCGTGATGCCAGGCAACCACATCCACAGTAAGTGTCTGCATTCCATAAATTTGTCCTCCAAACTACTTTTGCCAATTTGGTTTGCACAGTCTATATGAAGATTAAAGTTCCCCGCACTTATTGCATTACCCTTGTTACATGCTCCTCTAATTTCCTGATTTATATGCTGTCCAACACTATAACTACTGTTAGAGGGCCTATAAACTACTCCCACCAGTGTTTTCCATCCCTTGTTATTTCTTAACTTCACCCATACTGATTCTACATCCTGATTTTCTGAACTAAGAACCTGTCTCACTACTGCCTTAATCTCATCCTTTATTATCAGGGCTACCCGTCAACCGCACCCCCTCCCCCTCCCCCTCCTTTTCCATTTTGCCTATCTTTTCTGAACGTCAAGTACTCTGGAATATTTAGTTCCCAACCTTGGTCACCCTGCCACCACGTCTCAGTAACGGCTACTAGATCAAACCATTTATCTCTATTCGTGCCATTAATTCATCTATCTTGTTACGAATGCTTCGTGCATTCAGATATAGCGCCTTTAATTTTAACTTTTAACTATTTTTCCCTGATGTGACCTTAGTCACGAATGCCCTTTTACCTTTGTTAAACGCTCTGTCCCTTCCTGACACACTCTGCTTGTTTTTGCTAAAATCACCACTCTACTCTATAGCCTTGACTTTTCTCTTTAGAATTATAAATTTACCCTTACCTGAGCTCTTCTCTCCTCTTATTAGTTTAAAGTCCTATCTACCGCCCTAGTTATTTAATTCACCAGGACATTGGTCCCAGCCTGGTTTAAGTGGAGCCCGTCCCAACGTGGGTCCCTTAGAGGCAGAGACAGGAGAAATTATAATTAGGTATAATGGCAGAGACGTGAAAAAAATATTTTGTAAATGTCTTCACAGTAGAAGACACAAAAAGCATACCGCAAATAGTGGGGAACCAAGGGTCTAATGAGAGTGAGGAACTTAAAGTAATTAATATCAATAAAGAAAAAGTACTGGAGAAACTAATGGGAGTAAGAGTCAACAAATCCCCTGGACCTGATGGCCCACATCCTAGGGTTTTAAAAGAGGTGGCTGCAGAGATAATGGATGCATTGGTTTTGATCTTCCAGAATTCCCTAGATTCTAGAATGGTTCCCGTGGATTGGAAGGTAGCAAATGTAACCCTGCTATTCGAGAAAGGAGGGAAGAGAGAAAATAGGGAACTATAGACCAGTTAACTTGACATCAGTAGTAGGGAAAATGCTAGACTCTATTATTAAGGACGTAGTTCGGAGGGCACTTAGAAAATCATAATACGATTAGTCAAAACGGTTTTATGAAAGGGAAATTATGTTTGACAAATCTATTAAATTTTTTTGCGGATGTAACTAGCAGGATAGATAAAGGGGAACCAGTGGATGTAGTATATTTGAATTTTCAAAAGGCATTTGAAAAGGTGCCACGCAAGAGGTTTTTACACAAGATTAGGGCTCATGGGATGGGGGTAATATATTAGCATGGATTGAGGATTGGTTAACTGACAGAAAACAGAGAGTAGGAGTAAACCACACAGACTGCAGCGATTCAAGAAGTTGACTCACCACCACTTGCTTAAGGGTAATTAGGGATGGGCAATAAATGCTGGCCATGCCAGCAACGCCCACATCCCATGAATGAATGAAAAAAAGGGTCATTTTCGGGTTGGCCACTTGTAACTAGTGGGGTGCTGCATGGATTAGTGCTTCAGCTGTTTACAATATATATCTTGGCTTTGTAAATTGGGGCATTGAATACAAAAAACAAGGAAGTCATACTAAACCTTTACAAATCACTGGTTAGGCCTCAGCTGGAGTATTGTGTACAATTCTGGGCACCACACTTTAGGAAGGATGTCAAGGCCTTGGAGAGGGTGCAGAGGAGGATTACCAGAATGATACCAGGGATGAGGGACTTCAGTTATGTGGAGAGATCAGAGAAGCTGGGGTTGTTCTTCTCGAAAAGCAGAGGAGGTTAAGGGGAGACCTGATAGAGGTGTTCAAAATTATGAGGGGTTTTGATGGAGCAAATAGGGAGAAACTGTTTCCTCTGGTAAGTGGGTCGGTAACCAGAGGTCACAGATTTAAAAGAATTGGCTAAAGAACTAGAGGGGAAATGAGGGAGAAATTGTTTTACACAGAGGGTTGTTACAATCTGGAATACACTGCCTCAAAGGGTGGCGGAATAAAATTCCACAGGAACTTACAAAAGGCAAGCGGACATGTATTTGAAGAGGACTAATTTGCAGGGTTATGGGGAAAAAGCTGGGGTGTGGGACTAAATTGCACAGCTCTTTCAAAGAGCCGGCACAGGCACGACGGGCTGAATGGCCTCCTTCTGTGCTGTAAGATTCTATATCAATGACTTAGATGAGGGGACCGAGGGTAAAGGATCCAAGTTTGCTGATGATACAAAGCTGGTGGGAAAGTAAGGAATCTTACAACACCAGGTTATAGTCCAACTGTTTTATTTGAAAATCACAAGCTTTCGGAGGCTTTCTCCTTCCTCAGGTGAGCAAGTCAGGTGACACTTGCTCACCTGACGAAGGAGAAACCTCTGAAAGCTTGTGATTTTCAAATAAAACAGTTGGACTATAACCTGGTGTTGTAAGATTCCTTACATTTGTCAACCCCAGTCCATCACCGGCATCTCCACACGGTGGGAAAGTAAGCTGTGAGGAGGATGCAAAGAGGTTGTAAAGGGATATAGACAGGTTAAGTGAGTGGGCAAGAAGGTGGCAGATGGAGTATAATGTTGGGAAATATGAAATTATTCACTTTGGTAGCAAGAATGGAAAAGTAGAATATTTTTAAAAGGTGAGACTAAGAAATGTTGGTAGTCAGAGGGATTTGGGTGTCTGTGTGCACAAATCACAGAAAGTTAACATGCAGGTACAGCAAGCAATTAGGAAGGTAAATGGTATGTTAGCCTTTATTGCAAGGAGGTTAGATTATAAGAGTAAGGAGGTCTTGTTGCAGTTATATAGGACGCTGGTGAGGCCACACCTGGAGTACTGTATACAGTTTTGGTCTCCTGACCTAAGGAAGGATATACTTGCCTTAGAGGGGGTGCAACAAAGGTTCACTAGATTAATTCCTGGGATGAAAGGGTTGTCCTACGAGGAGAGATTGAGTAGACTAGGCCTATATTCTCTGGAGTTTCATAGAATGAGAGGTGATCTCATTGGAACGTATAAATTTCTTGGAGGGCTTGACAGGGTAGATGCTAAGTGGCTGTTTTGCCTGGCTGGAGAGTCTTGAACTAGGGGGCATAGTTTTGCAGTCACAGCCATTTAAAACCAAGATGAAGAAAAATTTCTTCACTTAGAGGGCTGTGAATCTTCGGAATTCTCTACCCCAGTAGGCTGTGAATGCTTAGTCATTGACTATATTCAAGACTGAGATCGATAGATTTTTGGATACTAAGGGAATCAAGGGATATGGGGATAGGGCGGGAAAGTGGAGTTAAGGTAGAATATCAGCCTTGATCTTATTGAATGGCGGAGCAGGCTCAAGGGGCCGTATGGTCTACTCCTGCTCCTATTTCTTATGTTCTTATGGTAGCCTGCTGTACCACCATCCACATTTAATAAGTGAAAAGAGCTGACTGTCTTGTTGGCTATTTTCGATCATTAAAAATCGCACTGATGGTGGAACGTTGGACAGCAGCATTCCTTGCATGTGTTTGAGTACATGCATGAACTCAAATGTACTCTTCTCCAAAATCACAGTAATGAAAGCAGACAATTGCAATGTATTGTCCACTTTCATCACTCTAAGAACAGCAAAAGCAGCCTCCTGCAATGCAGTATAAATGTGGCATTACTTTACTATCCTCTTCTCCCACTCATGATCTATTCTTCTTTATTCTCTCTTTCCTTTCTCTCTGTTTTCCTTTGACTATGACAATCAAGGTATAATGTAAAGTTCAAGCCACAAGTCACAGCTTCAAGTTCAGTTTTATTAACTTCAAGGTGTGACTTGTACCCAGGTATGAGATATGATTTGCTGCTTTGGTACAGCTTATAGACTGTTTTTAACTGGACATTCACCTTTGCTGTGAAGTTTAAGGAGGTTTAAAGAGGACAATCTCTTTTTAATTAATACTATCAAGAGAAGCTTGTCTCCAGATTATGTGGAACATAGGCCACCACCTAGAATGAGTGCACCAGGGGCATGGAGAATTTGGTGAGCCACAAATAAATACAGTATCGGCAGCGAACTTACCAGTCACAGGCATGAACCTCTCCCCCTTCTTTGTTTGAAGGGCTTTGCACGCTCTATTGAGTAACCACAAGAACTTCTATAAATGTTCAAACCAGACTAAAATGTACTCATAATCAAACAATAATCATTAATGAAAACTCAAGGTTGTATATTAACAAGCTATTAAAATCCATGAAAAAACATCTCAGTAGCCCTTCTAAACCCTGGACAACTTTTAAAAAAAATCTTACAAAGCTTCAGCCAAATCTTTTGACAACAGCAGTATTACTCACACAGATACTCAAAAAACCCATCAATAGACAAAAAAAGGTCAAAGAATTGTTTTCCACTGTTTGAGTTATAGGTGGAGTTCTGGTGGTCAGGCTCTTTTTATGGATGAAATTTGTTTTGGGCGTATTCTAGTAGCAGTGCTTCCTTCTCTTGCAATGCGAAGAGAATTCTCTTCACACAGCAGTCACTTCACAGCCTGAGTCACTAGATGGGGCTGTCACTAGAGACAGCACTGAAATGGGAAATATGAAGGCCACAACTTAATTTCAGCCCCATGAAAGGAAAATTTAACTCACAAAGGGACACTTACATAGAGTATGAGATTCATTGAGAAGGTACTTCTTCAAGGGAATAATCTGCCCTTCATCATGCTGTAAATGATTATCTTTTAAAATTACATTATGGCACATCCAAAGAATATAATTTGAATATTAACTTTGTATATACATGAGTAATGTTTGCCCAGATTTGTAAATCAACCCTTAATTCATAGGCCAGACCCTTACATCACTGTTGAAAACTTTTGACCCTCATTACAATCAAAAGGAAAATCTTCACTGGAGACCATGCAGTGGCTGCAACTGGGCCAGAGGTCATGCAAAGTGAGAGTGATTAAGCACAAATTTATTCTTATTTTGTAAAGGTTTTATGTGCTTTTTCTTCCATAAAATCAGATGTCTTCTTTTTGAGTTGATGATGCTATTGCCAACTGAACCCATCAGAAAGTTTGCATTTACATTTTTCAGAGTCCAACAAAAATAAATAAAAAGTAGCAGCTGCCTCAGTGAGAGAATGGAAGCAATGTTGTGGAACACTGAGGTGAAGGCAGTATAAAACCCTGCCAGCATGGAGGCTCGTCCACTGCTCACTGCTCCCATTAGAAACAATCCAACATGCTTTTCGTATTGTATCAACACAGAATCTGCAATCTTAAGGCAACCAGTCGGAGCACAAGATGGTTTGTCATAAGTGGTGTGAGGCCACCTCGAAGAGGTCCTTCACTGTGGCAATTGTTTGGAGAAGTGAAAATCGGGATGAAACATTCTCCATTGTTGATGCTAGCATATATCACAAAGTGCTGTCCATAAAGGTGGCAACTGTGAGTCAGTAATTACAGACTACAGGATTTGTCCAGATTCCAGCTGCAGTCAATTGTGAGTTGTGTATCCATACAGCTAAAAACACCAAACGGTGAGTTAATGAGAACATGTGCCCCTTTTCCACTCCGTGTAATTGAATTCAAGGCCACACAAATACGCAGGCTGCGCAGTTTCACAGATGCAGTCCCCTGCAGACTGTAATCATTTTTGGTGGCTGTTTTCATATTTTTACCCTCGGAAAATAGTGTGAAGTAGTGGAAGGATATGCAGGCTGATTGACAGCCCATGACGTGGATGCTCCTTCCATGGCCATAACCATCTTCATACCAGACTCCTATAAGGCGGAAGGGTTTTATGAGCTCCCATAACCCATATGGTCAGGAGGGGCCACCCACACCCACCAAACTCAAGTGTCCCACAACCCAGAATTCAGAGTCGGAGTGGGGTTCAAGCCCTGCATCTTCTGACTCAGAGGCTTGCACCATCATTTATGGTGTGCAATATATAGAAAAAAGGCCAAGATTAGAATTTTTCAATTTTCATATCGGCAAACATCAGCTGGTGAGATTTTTTTTTTAAGTCTCATTAGAAAAATGATCAACCAGTCTGATATATTTATAGTAGATTTTATATGAGATTCCTTCCCATCCATGAATAAATCATTGCAAAATCAAAATATATTTGTTAAAAAAACACACACATGACTGTTGATGGTGTTGAAGAATCTTAAGAAAACTAAATGAAATCACCCTCAAAGAATTGGAGAACTGCTCACAAACTATGTGGATTTATAGCGTAGATTAATTTATACACAAACAGATTTGAGAAAGACCCTGGAGCTAAATATTTCCTATCATTCCTCCAACATACTGGAATAACATTTCATAGTTGCCAATGCACTTGTTTCATGCAAGTGGCCAGTGCTTTTGGTCTCCTTTTGCGCTGCTCGAGCCAGGACTCAAGTGCTCATTTATTCCAGTTAAAGTCTCCCAGCCGTGACCTGCGGGTTATGCCTTTTGCGGATGAACATTAGCATGCAAAGCAGTTTGAGGTGTGTTTATCAGCGCTGAGATGGAGCACCATGCTACTGGTCTGACGGGATATGCTCAGGCAGAACTTCACCAGGGTTCTGGACCTGGTCAAACACAAGCCATGCCCGGAGTTACAGTGACTCCAGAATTCTGAACGCTCGTTCTCAAGAAAAGGGCTACATTTCGTTGTGCCCTAGTTATTAACAATGGGCCAGGAATTCCTGTAGCCAGGCATCCAGCGGCATCTGCCATTAGTTAGATTTGCCCCTGCACGTTTACGTTTTTACATTTTTTGAGTGGCAAGTTGATGAAAGTGCGAGCTGATAACGTCGCAGCGAGGGAAACAGGGCATCTGGGACCTGAGTGAACAGGGGCAAATAACTGTGTATCTCCTTAACTAATCAGATTAAAGGATTGTGCAATTTAATGGCGCAGGGACTGAGAAGTAAGTGTAAATTAAATTGGGTGAATTAAATGTCAAATCAGGTACAGAAAGAAAATTAAAGAGAGGGAAAGAAAAATTGTATTGAGAGACAGAGAAAAAAGAGACAGAAAGGAAAAGTTAAACAAAAATTTTAAATTTTAAATTTTTTAAATCTCCAACAACAATTAATACCTGAAGGAATGAGACTGCACACTTGTAATAGTTAACTTTTGGTGCCTAAGAAATTGATTGACATTAATTAACACATCGCCGTCATTAAAAGGGTACTTGGCCTTGAAATGACAAGACTTAACTTTCAGTGGCAAGTTTAGTTTGTATCTACTGTGCAAATACAGGAACTTCACGCCGTTCAATGCATTTCGATGGTGAGGCAGATAGTGAGATGCCATTTTTGCGAAGCTAACGGTGGAATGGCGCAACTTGGACAGCAACTTTTGGATATTTGCGTTTAACCGCGCATCTGCCCCTCATCTGAAGTTGCTCTACAATTTATGTATAAATAGCGGCGAGTGCCAGTAGCCTTATTGTTATTTTGACAGCTAAGTTTGGCCCATTTTTACACCAATTATCTTGTTCATCAAAATGAAATGTGAGTTAAGCCCTGGCAAAGTGCCTGGATTTTGCACCAAGCTGGCAGCACTGATGTACAAGCTGGAGGTGCAAGCTTTCAGGGTAAGTTTCACCTTCAATTTCACTGTACGTGAATTGTAAAAAAAGATACTGCTTTTATACAACTAAGAATAACACAGCTAACTATTTAAACACAGCAGTTCCTTTTGGTTCTATTTGTTTCAACAAATACTAAATGTCTGTTTGCGGCAAGGAGAGAGGCCACCTTTCCCTTCAGGGAGATTATACACTTCCAGAAGTTTATAAACAAGGGTTCCTTATGGTCCAGAAAAGATTGAATTAAAAGGCAATTATAAAACAAAAATGAAGATTTCCATAACCTCCGCAGATAATCCTGGTGTAAATGGTTCTTGCATTTACTCTGCCTGCCTTATCTTTGGCAGGCACTTACAGACTTGTATACTGTTTTCCTTTACAACATCTGAAACCAATGTTTGTGACAGATTTAATTTAATGACACCTAGAAATAATGGTCTCAGCAGATATTTTAAAAACACTCATTTTGTCGCATTTTATGTGGTCATTTGTAGTGAGTAATATAAAGCTTGGATATTTCCACCTCTTAGTTTCTGGAATACAGCAAGCACAGGTTACTGGAAAATTGTGTGGTTCCAGTTTTGTTTGGTAAAGACTAAATAAATAAATTGAACATTGAGTGCGCTGTTTATATTTTGACCATTTATTGCTTCTTTAACATCACTCCTCTTCCCACCCTCCTTCCTGCACTCAGAAGTGTGCACCAGTCAATGGCAAAGGGTGACAATTTGTTCAGACTAGTTCAATGTCTGACCAATAGGAGATGTATAAGGTGGGCCTGGGGCAGGGGCAAGAGGGGAAGCAGACTTGTTGATTTACCTACCTTCTTGGTGAGAAAGCTTTACTCAGCACCTATCCCTAACAGTATGACTAGGAATGGGGACTATCACCATGGGCATTACAGAAACAAAGCTATAGGGCTCCATTTTAGCACCCGCTATCGGGTTCCTGGCAGGGGGGTCCGAAAATCGGGGAATCCCGGAGCGGGTCGGGACCCCGGCTCCAACCCGCCCACTTCCGGGTTCCCCACAGACGCGCCGACGTGCGCGCGCAGCCCCCGCATGTGGGACTCCCGCAGGCAATTAAAGCCGGCGGGGTGCCACTTAACAGTATTTATTCAGGTATTTCAGGTCATTAACAGACCTGATTAAGGGAATATTTCAGGAGAGGTGGGATTTTAGAAACAACTGGGACTGTTTCCCGTACTGGGGGAAAAACTCCCAGTTGAAATGGGTGTGTTGCAGCTATCAGCCTGTGGCTGCTGCAAAGGTCCATTTGACAGGTGGGGGAAGAGACCCTCACTCATTGCAGGAGGCCACTCTGTCACTTGGGACAAAGTTTGGCCTCCACCACCCTCCTCCTGACAATCAAATTCACCAACTTGCACACTTACCCCGGGGTCCAGAGACATGTACCTACCTTGCGGACCCCCTCAGATGTACATCTTCCGGATGGGGGCCGCCGTAGCTGCAGTCATGACCTCCTCGGAGGGCGAACAGCTTCACCTGCCTCACCGACCAAGCCGTCCACCTCTGACACGTGGAGCTCCACAACACAGTGCTGTGACACATCCACCTGCACAGCAGGAGGGAGGACAACAGTGGAGAGAGATACGTCGCAGAGGGCACTACCCTCGCCACAGGGTCCACAGACCGAGGCTCAGCTTCCTGGACCTCTCTGAGCAGCAGTGCACATGGAGGCTCAGAGTCACTCGACATGTAGTCGTGGACATCTGCAGCCTCCTTCATGTCGAGCTGCTCCCGGCTGTCCCGAGCACCATCTTCTTACCTGTCGCTGTCAAAGTCACCACTGCCCTCAACAACTTCTCCTCCGCATCCTTCCAGGGTGCCACCGGGGACATCGCCGACGTCTCTCAGTCGTCTGCACAAAAGAGCCCTGCAAATACACCTACACCCACTTTGCAGTGACACAATGGGTGGCATCAGGTGTGGGTCTTCATTGTGATCCTCAGGAAAGGGCATTATTGCACAAACCAGACAAGATTCGCAAAGACGTGGCAGTAGTGGTGCCAATATAATATGTGATGTGAGTTGGTCAGCAATTAAATAGAAGTAAAAACCATGACAAACCCTTAAACACCCTTGTGCATCCCCTTCATGCTCACGACACATTTGCCTTACGCTGCCTACTGCACATATGTGATGCATTCCCTGTGGCTGCAGCACAGGTAGTGGCAGGTTGAGTGAGGCTGACCGTGAAAGAGATGCATCAGAGGGTGAGTATGAGACAGAGCCATGAAATTGTATGAGGATTGGGTTGAGTGGTAGTGGCGGGATGAGTACTGGCGAGGTGAGTAAGTGCAGGTAAGATGAGGATGAGGTTTGAGTGGGTGTGAGGGGTGATGTGACAGAATAGTGTTGGCAGTGCAGAAGGAGATGTGGGGTGGGGGCGGTGATGTGGCAGACGGAGTGTAGGGGAATGAGTAAGTGTACTCACTTTGGCTGACCTACTGAGGTCATTGGAGCGCCTCCTGCACTGTGTGCAGGTGGGCGATATGTTGGTGGTGCAGGTGACCTCCTCTGCCACCTCGAGCCAGGCCTTCCTGGTGGCAAAGGCAGGCCGCTTCCTCCCGCCCGCCGGGGGGAAGATCTCTGTCCTCCCCCTCCTCCTCACCCCGTCTAATGATACCTGGAGTGAGGCATCATTAAACCTGGGAGCAGCCTTCCCCCTGGGCTGCTCCATGCTGTAATTTTTCCTATTTCTTGCAGCATCAGTCAGTGGAGGACTGCCCCTTTAAATAGAGCTCCTCCAGCTGACAGACCTTACTGTGCATGCGCAGTCCGCCCGCCGCGCAGCTCAGCAGTGGGGAACCCGGAAGAACAGGTAAGTGGATCCAATTAGGCTGCGATCGCGCACGGGGCAGACTGATTTCGCCGGGCACGTGCCCCCTGCCGCGAACCCACAGCCCTGACAATATCGAGCCCATAATCTTCCACTTTATGACACAGTTAGGTGATGGCACTGGGTTTCAATATCATTCATAATGAGATTCCTGTTAATCAAGCGGGAGGGATGGTGCCATTTATTTTAATTGTTGAATTAATGGTCTTTTTAAAAAAAAGGAAGCAAAGATTAAAACAAATGAATTGTAATGTTAGTAGAGTTCTAAAGGAACCAGAAAAATCTTACAAACTTTTTTTGGAACTTCACAAAATTCCATCTCTTCTATTGTATTTAAAATGAATGTCCACTTTGTTTCCACATAGAGGACATATAATGCTCCAGAAAAGTTGGAATATTATCAAGAACCTCCTGCTGTTTGTTTTTAACTCACAAGTTAAAGCAGTTGGAACTGTTTCAAATCCTGAGTTGTGCAGATGTAGCAGTTTTCAGAGCACTGAGTCTGTATGACGACACACACAATACACCCAGTGACTTCTCTGTGTTAGTTGGCAGGTTCAGCTGAAGCACATTTTCCACGTTGCTGCTCCAACATGTTGGGGAGGTTGGACATGGTTCAGTGCCTGGGCTCCTTACGAGTTCCTGATCTCAGCCGTACTCTCAGCAGGGATGTGACAAGTGAAAGTTAAACGATTCCCCACAGTCTGGGTCGATTCAACAGTCGGGTCACTCAGGACTGTTCTTCTACATCTCCGAGTACCCAGATGTGCAAGGGATGAGATGTGAAATGATTTGGCTCCCTGATGTCTGCACTAGGGAACGGTGTGTAGAGAGAGATGGCCAAAAACAGAAGGGAGAAAACTAATTAAATAAATGGAGCATACTGAATCACTCTGCAAAGAGTATGTCTTGCCATCTAGACCCCATTTTAAAAGCATTTCAATGAGTTACAATTAACCTGAACACCCTTTTATTCTCCCCCTCCCATTTCCATTGACTTTTCTGAGTATTACTGTGAGTATTACAATGAACATTGATATAATCTGGGGTACTGATGGAGGAATTACTGATTGTGACATAGTTAGTGAACTAAATTTAAAGGGCCACTGTATATCAATTCAGTTCTTGGGCTCAGAAACTCCTCCAGGCCTTTGCCCCGAGGATGACTTGTTCTGCTCAAACAATAATACTCAAAACAACAACAACATTTCATTTATATAGCACCTTTAACGTAGTAAAACGTTCCAAGGCGCTTCACAGGAGCGATTATCAAACAAAATTTGACACTGAGCCACGTAAGGGGGTATTAGGACAGGCGACCAAAAGCTTGATCAAAGAGGTAGGTTTTAAGGAGCATCTTAAAGGAGGAAAGAGAGGTCGAGAGCGGCAGAGGTTTAGGGAGGAAATTCCAGAGCTTAGGGCCCAGGCGGCTGAAGGCATGGCCGCCAATGGTGGAACGATTAAAATCCAGGATGCGCAAGAATCAAGAATCGGAGGAGCGCAGAGATCTCGGAGGATTGTAGGGCTGGAGGAGGTTACAGAGATAGGGAGGGGCGAGGCCGTGGAGGGATTTGAAAACAAGGATAAGAATTTTAAAATCGAGGCGTTCCCGGACTGGGAGTCAATGTAGGTCAGTGAGCATAGGGGTGATGGGAAAACGGGACTTTGTGCGAGTTAGGATACGGGCAGCAGAGTTTTGGATGAGCTCAAGTTTATGGAGGTTGGAACAGAAATGAACTGGAAAAAAATCAAGTACATGCCAGCGCTGATCCGCATTCTTTTTAGCTGATTGATTTTTGAAAGGGACCCTGCGGGTGAGAATATCTCTTCAGCTAAACCTTCCAAACCAAATTCTAAACAAAGTATGCTAGTGAATTACAGTTCAATTGCTGAAAGCCCTTGCAATTTGGTTAGTTAGTGATTTTGCACTGTTATTTTAATGCATGTGATTCAGAGGGATACAACTTCTTTTTCTCCTTTCAATCCCTATGAATCCTGTGGATTGAAACAACAATGCAAAGCCAATAGTCCAATAGTTAATAGAGCGTGTGTTGGTAGCGCTGCACATCACTTCTTTCAGCATGATCTTTTCCACAATCAAACATCTTTCTGGAAAATGACTTGCTTTGATTCTAAGTTTATATGACTATAATAGAATTATCTCAATATGTTTGCATGAAGCACCGATAAATTTGAAGAGAATGATATAAAACAAAAATCCGAAACAGAAAGTGCTGGGTGCACACTGTTCAATCAGCATCTGAAGAAGAGATCCAGGTTAATGATTGGAGTGTGACCCTTCATCAGAACAACATCATTTTCAATATTCGTTGTTTTCTCTCTTTACCAAGTAGTATGGGGATGCCCTATTAAATGAAGCAAATACTCTTATTTCATTGGGGATATATTAACACTCATTTCATTGTAATTAGGATGAGTGAGGCAGATCACAAATCCACTTAAACACATGAGTAGCTCTCCCATGAAATTGCTCATTGTAAGTTGGATAATGTATTCTTTTATAAAGATAGAAGATATCCCAGGCTTACACAATGTATTGTTCTGCTGCTAAAGTGCAGCTGTGTGCAACTTTGTGAGTTCGTTTAAGGCCACAAGATGTAATTGCTGTGCCTTTTTGCGACAAATAGAAGTTATTAGCAGATGCTCAGGACAGTTAAAGGGTAGACTGTTTCTTTGTTTGAATCACACTTAAAAAAGTATATAAAGTTAATTATTCTGTTGCTGGGGGACTTTATTGGTAGAGTATTTAAAAAGATATTTTATGACTCTCAACAAAAGTATATCCCAGTCAGGAGGAAAGACTCCACGAGAAGGGTGTACAAACCATGGCTAACTAAGGAAGTTAAGGATGGTATCAAGTTAAAAGAAAAGGCATACAATGTGGCAAAGATTAGTAGTAAGCTCGAAGATTGGGAAAACGTTAGAAACCAGCAAAGGAGGACTAAAAAAATAAAGAGGGAGAAAATAGATTATGAAAGTAAACTAGCAAGAAATATAAAAACTGACAGTAAGAGCTTTTACAAGTATATAAAAAGGAAGAGTGTTGCTAAAGTAAGTATAGGTTCCTTAGAGGATGAGACTTTTTTTTAATATTCGTTCACGGGATGTGGGCGTCGCTGGCAAGGCCGGCATTTATTGCCCATCCCTAATTGCCCTCGAGAAGGTGGTGGTGAGCCGCCTTCTTGAACCGCTGCAGTCCGTGTGGTGACGGTTCTCCCACAGTGCTGTTAGGAAGGGAGTTCCAGGATTTTGACCCAGCGACAATGAAGGAACGGCGATATATTTCCAAGTCGGGATGGTGTGTGACTTGGAGGGGAACGTGCAGGTGGTGTTGTTCCCATGCGCCTGCTGCCCTTGTCCTTCTAGGTGGTAGAGGTCGCGGGTTTGGGAGGTGCTGTCGAAGAAGCCTTGGCGAGTTGCTGCAGTGCATCCTGTGGATGGTGCACACTGCAGCCACAGTGCGCCGGTGGTGAAGGGAGTGAATGTTTAGGGTGGTGGATGGGGTGCCAATCAAGCGGGCTGCTTTATCTTGGATGGTGTCGAGCTTCTTGAGTGTTGTTGGAGCTGCACTCATCCAGGCAAGTGGAGAGTATTCCATCACACTCCTGACTTGTGCCTTGTAGATGGTGGAAAGGCTTTGGGGAGTCAGGAGGTGAGTCACTCGCCGCAGAATACCCAGCCTCTGACCTGCTCTCGTAGCCACAGTATTTATATGGCTGGTCCAGTTAAGTTTCTGGTCAATGGTGACCCCCAGGATGTTGATGGTGGGGGATTCGGCGATGGTAATGCCATTGAATGTCAAGGGGAGGTGGTTAGACTCTCTCTTGTTGGAGATGGTCATTGCCTGGCACTTATCTGGCGCGAATGTTACTTGCCACTTATCAGCCCAAGCCTGGATGTTGTCCAGGTCTTGCTGCATGCAGGCTCGGACTGCTTCATTATCTGAGGGGTTGCGAATGGAACTGAACACTGTGCAGTCATCAGCGAACATCCCCATTTCTGACCTTATGATGGAGGGAAGGTCATTGATGAAGCAGCTGAAGATGCTTGGGCCTAGGACACTGCCCTGAGGAACTCCTGCAGCAATGACTGGAGAAATAATAATGGAAAACAAGGAAATGGCAGAGGAATTGAACAGATATTTTGTATCTGTCTTCACAGTAGGAGACACTAAAAGCATACCAATAATAGTAGGTATTCAAGGGGCAAAGGGGAGGGAGGATCTAAAAACAATCACTATCACTAGAGAAAAAGTATTAGGCAAACTAATGGGTCTAAAGGCTGACAAGTCCCCTGGACCCGATGGCTTGCATCCGAGGGTCTTAAAAGAAGTGGCTACAGAGATAATGGTTGCATTGGTTATAATCTTCCAAAATTCACTAGATTCTGGAAAGGTCCCAGCGGATTGGAAAACCGCAAATGTAACACCCCTATTCAAGAAAAGAGGGAGACAGAAAGCAGTAACTGTAGGCCAATTAGCCTAACGTCTGTCATTGGGAAAATGCTAGAATCGATTATTAAGGAAGTAGTAGCAGGACATTTAGAGACTCAATATACAATCAAGGAGAGTAAACATGGTTTTATGAAGGGGAAATCGTGTCTGACAAATTTATTAGAGTTCTTTGAGGAAGTAACGGGCAGGGTGGATAAAGGGGAACCAGCAGATGTAGTGTATTTGGATTTCCAAAAGGCATTCGATAAGGCGCCACATAAAAGGTTACTGCACAAGGTAAGTGCTCATGGTGTTGGGGTAATATATTAGCATGGATAGAAGATTGGCTAACTAACAGAAACCAGTGAGTCGGGATAAAGGGGTCATTTTCAGGATGGCAATCTGTAACTAGTGGGGTGCCGCAGGGATCAGTGCTGGGGCCTCAACTATTTACAATCTGTATCAATGACTTGGATGAAGGAACAGTGTCTTGTGGCCAAATTTGCTGATGATACAAAGATAGGTGGAAAAGTAAGTTGTGAGGAGGATACAAAGGGCTCAATTTTACACGTAAATTTTACAGCTCCAACCCATCGACTTCCGAGTTCCCCTCGGATGCACCTGTGTGCGCACTGGCGTCCTGAATCGTATAGCTAAAGAGCCAAATGTACTTCATTGAGGTACTTAAGGCATTTACTTGTGACATATTAGGAAGTTGGAATGATTTTTAACTTACCTGGGCGGCTTTCCCACGGCTTCTGATTCACGCCTGTTGGGCCGGATTAGGCAAATAGAAACAAAATAAATTAAATAACAAACCATTGCACGAAGTTAAAACACAAAATCAACCTACCTTTCCACCCTGCTCCGATGTCTCCCTCTCCAATCTCCCACTGTTCGCCCCCCAATGTCCCCTCGATCTCCCCCTCTTCATCCTCCCGTTGTCCCCCCCGATCTCCGCCTGTTCACCCCCCCGATGTCCCCCAGATCTCCCCTTCTTCACCCCCCACGATGTCCCTCCGATCTTCCACTCTCCCCCGCTCCCCACCCCCCCACATCTTCCTGTCAATCAGTTAGGAGTGTGATGAAATACTCTCCACTTGCCTGGATGAGTGCAGCTCCAACAACACTCAAAAAGCTCGACACCATCCAGGACAAAGCAGCCTGCTTGATTGGCACCCAATCCACCACCCTAAACATTCACTCCCTTCACCACCGGTGCACAGTGGCTGCAGTGTGTACCATCCACAGGATGCACTGCAGCAACTCGCAAAGGCTTCTTCGACAGCACCTCCCAAACCTGCGACCTCTATCACCTAGAAGGACAAGAGCATAGGAACATAGGAACGTAGGAACAGGAGTAGGCCATTCAGCCTCTCGTGCAGGCACATGGGAACAACACCACCTGCACGTTCCCCTCCAAGTCACACTCCATCCCAACTTGGAAATATATCGCCGTTCCTTCTTCATCGCTGGGTCAAAATCCTGGAACTCCCTTCCTAACAGCACTGTGGGAGAACTTTCACCACACAGACTGCAGCGGTTCAAGAAGGCGGCTCACCACCACCTTCTCAAGGGTAATTAGGGATGGGCAATAAATGCCGGCCTCGCCAGCGACGCCCACATCCCATGGACGAATAAAAAAAAAGCTGGCTGCCGGGTGCGAAACCCGGAGAGAATTTTAATCACCATTAATTATGATGCAATTGTGTCGGAAACAGTAAGTTTTTATTATTCGGGTTTGCCACGCGCAACTTCACCCCCCCCCCCCCCCCCCCGCTGCCAACCCGCCACCATTTCAATATTGAGCCCAAAGTGTCTACAAAGGGATATAGACAGGTTAAGCGAATGGGCAAAAATTTGGCAGATGAAGTATAATGTGGGAAAATGTGAATTCATCCACTTTGGTGGGAAGAATAAAAAAGCAAAATATTATATAAATAGAGAAAGACTACAGAATACTGCAGTACAGAGGGATTTGGGTGTCCTCGTACATGAAACACAAAAAATTAGCATACAGGTGCAGCAGGTAATTGGGAAAGCAAATGGAATATTGGCCTTTATTTCTAGGGGGATGGAGTATAAAAGCACGGAAGTCTTGCTACAAATGTACAGGGTGCTGGTGAGACCACACGTAGAATACTGTGTACAGTTTTGATCCCCTTATTTGAGGAAAGATATACTTGCATTGGAGACGGTTCAGAGAAGGTTCACTAGGTTGATTCCGGGTATGGAAGGGTTGTCTTATGAGGAAAGATTGAGCACGTCAGGCCTATACTCACTGGAGTTTAGAAGAATGAGAGGAAATCTTATTGAAACATATAAGATTCTGAGGGACCTTGACAGGGTAAATTCTGAGAGGATGTTTCCCCTCATAGGGGAATCTAGAACTAGGGGGCATAGTCTCAGAATAAGGCGTCGCCCATTTAAGATGGAGATGAGGAGAAATTTCTTCTCTCAGAGGGTTGTGAACCTATGGAATTCTTTGCCCCAAAGAGCGGTGGAGGCTGAGTCATTGAATATATTCAAGGCTGAGTTAGACAAATTTTTGATCAGCAAGAGAGTCTAAGGATATGGGTAACAGGCAGGAAAGTGGAGTTGAGGCCAAAATCAGATCAGCCATGATCTTATTGAATGGCGGAGCAGGCTTGAAGGGCCAAATGGCCTACTCCTGATCCTATCTCTTATGTTCTTCTGTTCTTATGTAGTACAAAGACCTGACTTTCTTTCCAAACATTTTCTTCATCGTTTTGTATAAGGAATTTACACATCCTCTTGGGTCATTCTTTGATAGAGAGTAATGCTATATTACAGACAACATAATACTTAGCCGGCACGGGCTCGGTGGGCCGAATGGCCCCTTTCTGTGCTGTAACCATTCTATGGTTCTATGTACAGACTTTGAGGGTCATGCATAGTTATATAGGTCTATACATTAGGGTGCAGTGTTCCATGATAAGAGCTCCTAGTCAGGGGTGCTGGAAGCTCATTGGAGGTGGGTGTATGAATGTTTGTGTAAAGAGTTTCACCAGACATTAGGTTGAGCTAACAATGTATGCCAGTGTTTGGGCAGGGTGCTGAAAGCTGTCTCTTCATTCAGCCCAAGGGTTACTTTGGCTGTGGAAGACTGTGATGGATAGGAGGCAATCCCACTGCAGACCCCGATGCTTCTTGGTGTTTCCCAGCTCCGTGCACATTCCATGATTGATAACAAATGTTGCAGATGTATTTTGTCCTTGCTTGTTTTGGGGGTGTTGGGTGGCTTTTCAGCAGGCTGACACATCTTCTGGCTGCCAAGGGTATGTGCGCAAGTCTGTGAGTGATAGGAGTTCCTTGCCTTATTGGTAGCAGGCTAAGTTTGCATGGGCTCGGTGCCTCAAGGACCTTCATCTAGGAGGGTTAGAAATTAAGCTAGGACGAAAATGTGTGCAGGAATGTATTCTTCGGGCTGTAGGTACACCACCTGCTGGTGTTGGGTTGAATTTTTCTTACTTTGTGTGGGATGTGGGGCGCCGATAGAGAATTCTGAGTTTGCTCTCTCTTATTCTGCTGCAGTTGGAGGTCATGAGGGTCAGTGTCAAGGCCCTTCCAGTTGTCCGTGAGTGGCTGATCCAGGTCGATCTTCCAGGATCTACATTAGTTATCTGGCACACAGGTAGACAATATTGAGTACAGAGGTAAGATGTACCTGTAGGGCAGCTCTATATTATAGACAGCCAGATCTAATGGGGTTGGTCTGGATTTTACAAACCATGACAAAGATAACAGATATAGTTGTGCCGAGTGGTACAAAAGTTTATCAAGCAACTGCTGGAGGATGTGCAAAAACCAAAGTGAACGATAGAGCAAATAGTGTAAAACCAAGAAAGATTAAGTGTTTAATTGAACAGAAGTAAACATGTAAAGTGTATTGTGGGTATTAGTGATAGCTTAAGTCTCTGAACCTAGATAGTAAAGTAACATTATACAATGCAGAGATAATATATGTAAAAGGTAAGTTATGTTAGGACCAGAAAATGCAACTGGACAAAGAAGATGAGGACCACAGATGTCCCCAAAGAAGAAGTCCAGCATCCAACCTACTAAAGGAAGAAGTTGTACGTGCTATGCTCGTATTGCAGAAGGAAAATCAAATTCTGGAAATGTGTCAGTGACACATTGAATAGAAACTGTAAACTTCAGTTTTATTATTCATTCTCAGGATGTGGGCATCGCTGGTAAGGCAGGCATTTATTGCCCATTGCTAGTTGCCCTGAGAAGGTGGTGGTGAGCCTTCTACTTGAACCGCTGGTAGTAGTTTGGTACAATTGATTCGCTTGCTATGCCACCGCTGAGGGAAGTTAAGAGTCAAGTGTGATGTGGGACTGGAGTGACATGTAAACCAGACCGGGTAAGGACGGCAGGTTTCCTTTCTAAAGGACATTAGTGAGCTAGTTGAGGTTTTATGACAATCCGACAGCTGCATCGTCACCTTTACTGATATCATTGAATAGTAAACATAGCTGTGTAATCCTGTTAATTGGTAAAACCCAGAAAAGATCGAGATAGTGTGATACATTTAAATTACAGTTGTGCCTATGATGATTTAGACTCTGCCAATTTAATAGTACATATCAAAGAACTTATAATCAATCCTCAAGGCTTAATTTTATGATCTTACAACACCAGGTTATAGTCCAACAAATTTATTTTAAAATCACAAGCTTTCGGAGATTATCCCCTTCGTCAGGGGATAATCTCCGAAAGCTTGTGATTTTAAAATAAATTTGTTGGACTATAACCTGGTGTTGTAAGATTCCTTACATTTGTCCACCCCAGTCCATCACCAGCATCTCCACATCATAATTTTATGATGGCATTACGTGTGTTGCCATAGGTGTTGTTAAATAAAGTAGTGTTAGTTAATAGATTTTTGTAGCCAACTTCATCTGTAATGAACATAAAAGGGGAGATTTTCAGTGGAAACGGGGTGATAGTGTCCTGAAAATCATGGGGAAAATCTTACCGCCCTGTTCCTGCTCCTGATTCAGCCAACGTCACCCTGAAATGGGCCTGCCACTGGGCAGCCACAGGGCCTGCCTGTTTCAGGTGGTAGGCCCTTTTTAATACGCAAATTGGTGTCCCATGACCTTCTGGAGGACAAGTGGGTGGAGCATGCATGGTGCACACTCTGCCCAGTTTTACCTGGCGGAACAGCCAATGAGGACTGGTAAATTTAAAAATTACTTATGGAGCCAGGTAGAGCAAGAATGCTCCTCTGAGATCCACAAGAATAATGTGAATGATATTGCTGCCGACCCGGCCTCCTCCCTTCTGCAATATCAACACCACCCCCCCGCCCCCAGACCTACCTTTCCGCTAGACTGGTTCTGCGACTGCAGCCCAGCAGTGGAATTGCAATGTGGCCCAGCCCTCCAGCGCTGTCGGATGACCAGCCGGCACACTCTGCCAATTGGCCGTCTCATAGTTTAAATCTACCCCAAAATGTTGTTACACAGGTCAGTCAGCATCTGTAAAAAGACAGGTTATGATGTTTCAAGTGCATACCTTTTGCTCTTTACAGATGCTGACTGATCTGTGGTGTTTTATTTTTTTCAGATTTCCAGCATTTGCAGGTCTTCCTTTTTATTTCATCTCTGACAACCCGAGTAAGTATGAGTGAATTATATTTCACTCAGTGTCATACTATGTGGTGGCTTGCGTTAATAACATTTTAGTAGTCCAAAGAGGAGCTAATTCTGAAAAACCTTATGCATATTTGGTAGATTCCGATCCAATGTTCCTATGTCTCCCTGTTAGAAAGAGGGGGAAAGGATTTGACTGATTGTCTATTGGGATTTTGAACATGGTTTTTCATGAGCAACTCTGGCTGGCCCTCAGCCCATTTTGAAGTCATGCCCCTGGCTGTTTACAATGGAGCTGCTCCTGTACACTCTTCATTACTGACCTTACTAGATCAGACGATCAGGGAGGAGACCTTACTCAAAGGCCTCCATATCAGAAAGATTTAAAAAGAGATTTTAAAACTAAAACAAAGAAATACAGCGTCTGGACATTAGGAGTTCCCTACCTTTATTCATTGTACTATTTTGACATTATCCATTTCTATGGTGCAATTGAATGAATAACAAAGACTATTAAATAACCCACTGTAGCCAGAAAAAGCCCAGGAATCCCCAGCACCAGAGATATAAAAGAAGTGGCAGCAGAGAAAGGCAGCTCAGCGTACAGTAACACCTCAGAGGAAAGCACAGGTGCAGGAAGGGGTGTGTGTGACTGTCAGTCAGAAGGGTAAGGGGAACTCAAGGGAAGGTAGAGAAGGAGGTCCCACAGACACTGGTCCTATCCAACCTGTGAGGATAAGCATGAAGGTCACAGGAAGGATGGCCAGAATGCTAACCATGGCAACGTGGAGCAGGAGGCAGTTCAAGGAGGGGGAGGAGCAGAATAGAAAGGTTGTAGTCATACTGGATTCGATAATTATGGGGATAGATAGCATCCTCTGCAGTTGCAACAGAGTCCAGGAGGGTGTGTTACCTACTTGGTGCAAGGGTAAAGGATATCTTGGAGCAACTGGAGAGGAACTTGGAAAGGGAGCGGGAAGATCCAACTGTAGTGGTCTATGTCAGGACCAATGACATTGGTAAGAACAGGGAGGAATTCCTGCTAAGGGAGTATCAGAAGCTAGGAACTAAATTAAAAAGCAGGACCTCGAGGGTAATAATCTCGGAGTTATTATCTGAGCCACGTGCAAATTGACAGAGGGATAAGCAGATCAGGAGAGTAAATATGTGGCTGAAGGATTGGTGTGGGAGAGTGGGGTTCCATTCCATGGGATACTGGCACCAAAAGGAAGGAGAGGAAGGAGCTGTTCCGCTGGGAAAGCCTAAACCTAAAGCAGGTTGGGACCAAGGTCCTAGCTGAAAGGATAAACAGGACCATAGGAAGGACTTTAAACCAATAAATGGGTGTGGGATAAAAACAGGAAAAGCTGGAAAAGCTCAGCAAGTGAGGCAGCATCTGTGGAGAAAAAAAGAGTTAATGTTTCAGGTCGAAGAGAGTTCAGGCAGAAATAATAATAAAAGTGAAAATAGCCTAAAGATAAGAAAAGGTGATGAGAACAAAGTCCAGATCATAAATAGTGTTAAAGATAATATAAATACTTCAGGCTCAGAAAAAAATATCGGAAATAATAACAAAATAACTGATAAAAATACAACAGGAGTGATAAAAATCAAGAAGTGTGATAAGGTAAAAAGTGTGAGAAAACCAGCATCAGGGCAAAAGGGGCAGGGTAGGGTCGCTTCCCCAATTACAAGTTCTCTGCACTAATACATGTAGCATCTGTCCAAGGTCATCGCTGATCGGGTCCAGTCAGCCCTGGAGGTGGTGATTCACCCCGATCAGACCTGCGCCGTACCCGGCAGGAAGATCTCTGATAGTCTGGCGCTACTCAGGGATACGATCGCCTGTGTACCGGACGGGGGGGGGGGGGGGGTGAACACCTGCCTGATCAGCCTGGACCAGGAGAAGGCCTTTTACAGAATATCCCAAACGTACATGATGGACGTGCTCTCCAAAATGGGGTTTGGGGAGGGAATCCGCAATTGGAACCAACTGCTCTACACAAACATCAGTAGCGCAGTTTCAATCAACGGGTGAGAATCAGAAAGCTTCCCGATCAAATCTGGAGTCAGGCAGGGCTGTCCTCTCTCCTCTGTCTTGTTCGTGTGCTGCATCGAACCCTTTGCCGAGTCCATCAGGAAGGATGCGGCGGGCATAAGAGGGGTGACGATCCCAGGCAGCGGAGGCACTCAGGTCAAGGCCTCCCTGTACATGGACGACGTCGCCGTCTTTTGCTCGGATCAGCTGTCGGTCCGCAGATTGATGAGCATCTGCGACCAGTTTGAACTGGCCTCAGGGGCCAGGGTAAATCGTACCAAGAGCGAGGCCATGTTCTTTGGAAACTGGACCGACCAATCCTTTGTCCCCTTCAACGTCAGGTCGGATTACCTGAAGGTGCTGGGGATCTGGTTCGGGGGGGCCGGGGCGTGCACCAAAAACTGGGAGGAGCATATTGCCAAGGTTAAGCAAAAACTGGGACTGTGGGATCGACAATCCCTCTCGATCGTGGGCAAAAACCTGGTCATCAGGTGCGAGGTGCTCTCGGTGTTGCTGTACTTGGCACAGGTCTGGCCCATACCTCGCTCCTACGCCGCGACAGTCACCCGAGCCATCTTCCGCTTTGTCTGGAGATCAAAAATGGACCGTGTCCGCAGGGGCACGATGTACAAATTTCCAGAGAAAGTGGGGAAAGGCGTGCCCAACGTGACCCTCATCCTGATGGCCACTTTTGTGTGCGGCTGCATCAAGCTTTGCGTGGACCCTCGGTACGCAAACACAAAGTGTCACTGCGTGCTAAGGTTCTACCTGTCCCCGGTGTTGCGAAGGATGGGCCTGGCCACGCTGCCACGGAACACTCCGTCCAGTTGGACCGTTCCGCCCCACCTGTCCTTCGTGGAAAAGTTTGTGCAGAAAAACACCTTTGATCACAAGGCAATCAGCAAGTGGTCCGCACGTAACGTCCTCGAGACCCTGCGGGAAAAGGAGATGGTGGATCCTGTTGGTTCGTTCCCCGAGCAGACTGTCAATGTCATTTGGTAGAATGCCTCATCGCCAGACCTTTCAAACAAGCACCAAGACCTAGCTTGGCTGGTGGTGAGAAGGGCCCTTCCTGTCAGATCCTTCATGCACTCCCGGAGTCTCAGCGCCACCGCACATTGTCCCCGAGGAGGCTGCGGTGGAGAAGAGACCGTCACCAACCTCCTTCTGGAATGTGCCTTTGCAAAGAAGGTCTGGAGAGAGATGCAGTGGTATCTGTCCAGGTTCGTCCCGAGCAGTTCCATAACACAGGATTCTGTGCTCTACGGGCTGTTCCCGGGGACGCACGCCGAGACAGACATCAACTGCTGCTGGAAGACCATCAACTCGGTGAAATACGCCCTTTGGTCTGCCCAAAACTTGCTTGTCTTCCAGTGCAAGAAGCTGTCCTCGACCGAGTGTTGCAGACTGGCACATTCCAAGGTCCAGGACTACGTGCTCAGGGACGCACTGAGGATGGGTGCAGCCGTCGCAAAGGCTCTGTGGGGAAAGGCAACCATTTAGAGCCTTCCCGCCACTGTATACCGAGGGGCTGCAATCAGGGAAAAACCCCTTGGGCAGAATGTAAAATTCAATTTGATTTAAAGAAATGTAATGTACCTGTAATGAATCTGTAATGAATCACCTGTATTGATTGTGATGCAATGAGGCACCCTAGAGTGTCATGAACTGTAATTATGTCCAATGTGTTCATTGAACTGTACTTGATGTAACCTGCAAATTGTATAATCTGTATTGTGTACGTTTGGAATGAGATATGACAACTGTATTGTTGCAAATTTTATGAATAAAGTATATTTTTTGAAAAAAATAAGGAATAAAACAAGTGAATTAGAAGCGCAAATCCAGCTTAAAGGGTATGATGTAATGGCCATCACTGAGAGCTGGCTATAAATTGGGCATGACTGGGAGATAAATATTCCACATTATAAGGTCTTTAGAAAGGGCAGAGAAATTGGAAAAGGAGGATTAGCAATATTCATAAAGGACACTATTACAGCATTAGAAAGAGGGGATATCAATAAGGGTGAGCAGGCAGTAGAAACTCTCTGGGTAGAATTGAGGAATAGAAAAAGATGCAAGACTTTGGTGGGAGTTGCCTACAGGCCTCCTGACAGCAGTGATAAAGTTATGGGATGCATAAATATGGAGATCAGATTAGCTTGTTGTAAAAGCAGACAGGTTATAATGGGAGACTTTCATTTTCACATGAGCTGTTCTGCTTCTCACAGTCTGAATCCCAAAGGCAGCACATTTCTTGAGTTTTTTTGAGACAGTTTTCTGGAACAATATGTTCTTCAACCAATAAGAGAACAGGCCATACTAGATTTAGTGATGAGTAATGTGCCAGAATTAGTCAATAATCTAACAGTAAGGGAACACCAAGCTAAGAGTGACCACAATATGATAGAATTCAATATTAGGTTTGAGAGGGAGAAGAGTGAATCACAAACCAAGATTTTAAATTTAGGTAAGGCTGACTATGAAGGGATGAGGCAGAAATTGATCACAGTAGACTGGGCAGAACTGTTAATGGGTAAAAATACAGGTGAACAGTGGGAAGTGTTCAAAGAAATATTTGGTTCATACCCATACCTGTACATACCACAGAGATCTACTTGTGTAATTAAACAACCCTGGTCAACAAAAGAAGTGAAAGATAGTATAAAACTAAAGGAAAGGGCTTATACAAATGCAAAGAATAGTGGAGATCCCACAGACTGGGAGAGATATGAAGAACAGCAAAAGGAAACAAAAAGTAGTTAGAAGTGCAAAAAGCAAATATGAGAAAAAACTTGTTAGAGATATCAAAGACAACACTAAAGATTGTAGCAAGTGTATTAAGAGAAAAAGGTTGGCTAAGAGTAATGTGGGCCCCTTAAAGACAGACACAGGTGATACCGTGATTGAAAATTAGGAAATGGCAGATTTGCTAAATAATTACTTTGTATCAGTCTTCGTCTTCACAGTAGAGGATGAGGATAAAGTACCAGTGATACAAGGAAAACTACAAATAAATCAAGGGGAGGAACTAACTAGATTCAATATAAGTAAAAAAAAATGGTAATGAAAAAGTTCTGCACCCTCTCAGTGATGTCCTTCACCCTGACACCAGGGAGGCAACACACACCTCGCGGGACTCATGTCAGCGGTTGCAGAAACGCCTGTCTGACCCCCTGACCATCGAATCCCCTGTAACAACTGAATTTCTTGTGCCCCCCTGTGCAGCCGAGTTTCCCACAGTACCATGGATTTGCACCTAGTCCGACTGTTAGTCACCCACTCCCTCTCCGCTTGAACCCTCTCTAGCTGCGGGGTGACCACCTCCCCATGAAATGTGCTTTTCACGAAACTCCCAGCTTCCCGTATGCACTGTAATGACACCAGCCACCCCTCAAGCTCAGGAACTCAGAGTGCAAGCTCGAGCAGTTGGCAGCACTTCCTGCACCTGTGGTTTTCCAGGTAACAAAGTGTTCTGGATTTCCCACATGGCACAGGATGTGTAGGTGACGGGCCCCAGCTGTCCTGCCATGTTAGCTAACACTTATAAACTGTTTATTTAGCTTTAAGGCAATTTACCGTTTAGCTAACATTAAAACACTAACCTCTAAAAACATTAATCAATAAACTGAATGCTTACTGACCCACCCTCAGCACTCCTTCTTGTGCTGTGACTCCACTTTTTGACTTTTTCTTGATTTTTTTGATTTCTCATGCCGGTTTCACAGCTCCCTTTATACTCACTGAGTCTCCCACCCCGTTCTCTCCCAGGTCAGTTTTACAGCTCCCTTTATACTCACTGAGTCTCCCAGCCCGTTCTCTCCCAGGTCAGTTTTACAGCTCCCTTTATACTCACTGAGTCTCCCACCCCGTTCTCTCCCAGGTCAGTTTCACAGCTCTCTTTATACTCACTGAGTCTCCCAGCCCGTTCTCTCCCAGGTCAGTTTTACAGCTCTCTTTATACTCACTGAGTCTCCCAGCCCGTTCTCTCCCAGGTCAGTTTCACAGCTCTCTTTATACTCACTGAGTCTCCCAGCCCGTTCTCTCCCAGGTCAGTTTTACAGCTCCCTTTATACTCACTGAGTCTCCCACCCTGTCCTCTCCCAGGTCAGTTTCACAGCTCTCTTTATACTCACTGAGTCTCCCAGCCCGTTCTCTCCCAGGTCAGTTTTACAGCTCTCTTTATACTCACTGAGTCTCCCAGCCCGTTCTCTCCCAGGTCAGTTTCACAGCTCTCTTTATACTCACTGAGTCTCCCAGCCCGTTCTCTCCCAGGTCAGTTTTACAGCTCCCTTTATACTCACTGAGTCTCCCACCCTGTCCTCTCCCAGGTCAGTTTCACAGCTCCCTTTATACTCACTGAGTCTCCCACCCTGATCTCCAGCTACTTCTATCACCAAAAAGTCATGTCTGACACGGACTATTTTACTGACAGCCATGAAAATATGACTGATCATAATCCTGGCAGGGGCAAGTACGTGGAACATTTGGTGCTGCCTTTGGCCTGTAAAGATATGGGGCTTGATTTTAACTCCTCCCACGTGGTGGAAACTGAACGGGGCGGGGGGGGGGCAGTTAAAATGGAACAGAGGACTTACCCACTCCTTTCCAGCCCCGATCTGGCCGACTACAATTTTAAATTGAAGGCTGCAAGGACACCTATCCCAAGCCAGTGAGTTTCTCTTTAAATGTGCAATCGGGCTCCGTTGACATCATTGGATCAGGTCTTCAGATTATCATCTGCTATTTTAACCTGAGACCTGAGAGGTGGAGCAGTGATGGCTTCCCTGCCAGGCAAAAGCCGCTGGGAACAGCAGCCGGGGCCAGACGACTAAAGCAAGTTTTTAAAAACATTTTTTCGTTTCCTTGTGGGCGTGGAAGAGCAGGATTGCTCCCCTGGGCCCCACAAAGAAACCTTGACCCCCTCCTGCTTCCTCCCCCCTCCCCCGGCCAGGACCCCCCTGCTGGAACACTTACCTTGTGCCCGGGTTCATACTCCTGGGTCCTCCGTGGTGGTCTACTGCCGCCCAATTTAACGGCCGAGCAGCCGCTTCCCGCTGCCTGGCCGGCCATTTTGGGAAGTCGGCAAGCGGCATGCTAATAAGGCCTGGTCATTAAAATCGGCCAAGTCTGCCTGCTGCCACTCCTGGATGGGCATGCTGCTCGTTTTGCCCTGTTCCTGCCCGGGAGTTGAAATCGAGCCCATCGTATTGGAATCAATGAGCTTAAGGGGTATTATTCTCAAGGGCTAGTTTTAATTAACTTAGGCTGATGTTAATGCCTCCATTAAAATATTAAACACCTAATGTCCTGCTGAAGTGTGAAGTGTTCGCTTGCTAATATCTCACAAAGTAAGTCCTAGACTATAAACTTCGACAAAAATATTGCAAAATAGCATCTCCATTTTGGAGGAACACAAAGGCCGTGGAAAGAAAGCGTTGTGAAGGATTATTTTTTGTTGCAAATAAAATATTCTACTGTAAACAAATTATCTGCACAATAGTTTCTAACATGACTGTCCAGTGCAAAATTGTTACAATCTTTTCAATTAGTGATTTGCTTGGAGAGTTTAAACAATGCAATCTTCACGCAAAGGTTTCCAATATATTCATGGAAAAATGGTGGTGGACTCTTTAGATGGTGCCATTGAGATTGGTAACACTGTAGGGTCTTACCTATTGTTTATCTGACTACCCTAGTGGGATAGTGGTCTAGAATCAGAGAAACATACAGCATTGAAGGAGGCCAGTCAGCCCATGGTGCCTGTGCCAGCTCTTCGAAAGATCTATCCAATTACTCCCACTCCTCTGTTCTTTCCCCACAGCCCTGCAAAGTCTTAGTGAATCTGTTCACTCAGTGTTAATGCCCAAATGGCCCCGGTTATTTGTGATTGCAAAACAGCAGCACCATAGGAGGATCTTGCACTAAATCAACATTAGCTGGCTTGTTTATACTGCTCCCCTGGCAATCTGCCTGGTCATTATTTTTCTTACATTCTGTTCTAATGTTTTCCTGCAACTGTCAGCATCTCCACAGTCTCAGAACAATTATTTGTTTTATTAAAGCCAATGACTTCACAGGCATGTACGTGCTCACAGTGCCCATCTCATTCGGGACTAAATACAACAAAATGAGAAGGTTTGCTCCGTGCTAATTTGTGATGAGTACACAGCAATGCCTGGTCCCGACAATGCATCAAACCAGGACTTCACAAGGCCAAATGCAAAGTCTGGCTGAGGTTTGCAATTGCTGTGTAGCACAAAGCATTAATGAGTTCTTTTAATATACAGTAAAGCTTAATCCAGATGTGGGAACATATTCAGAAACAACTCCTTATGCTTTCTAAAGACTGTATGAAGTGCCTGAATTCTGCAAACAAATTGGAAGTCCGACAGAAAACCTACAGGCTAATCTGCATGAGACCCTTTAAGTTGTTGCAGGGCTGTATAAAATTAAAAGTGCGGCTCTGGATCCAGGTCTATCATTTGTACCCTGCTGCACTAGATGATTTCTAAAAATTATTATTCCCTCCTTCTCCCCTGGATCAACCTGCACTATCCTTACCTTAGGTAGACAGGTGGCCTGACCCTAGACTTCTCTTATTGTCATTCTGAAACTAGCTACTATGAAGTGCCTGAGTGATTCTTTGTTCAAGTTTCCTTCCCTTCCATTTGGGGAAACCTTTTCCTCTGAGCATTACTTCTGCTCAACAAGATACGATTAGACAGCTAGTGTTTAGGGGATTATTTGTGTTAACATATATCCCATTGACTCTGTTGTGCATTAAACTGGTCCTGCAGCATGCTGATGGCACTATGCTTCCACCACTTTCTATCACAGTGGGGCCAATGACGTGATATTGGCTGTACTGTACTGGGACCGCTGCTCCTGAGGTGCTGATCATACCTGCGCCTGAATGAGCTGACTTCACCCCACAATGCATGGTCAACTTATTTAAATACCTTAGTGGTGTTCCTGGCATGTGGTGGATAATACATTGGGGAATGGGGCCTAAATGTCAGCACCAGCAGGCAGTGAAAGGCTGCTGAATGCCTGTACAGTGCCACCACTTTTTTTGTTGCATTAGCCCACCCCTGGAGACTTAAGTACTTTAAGGCTGACATCTCGGCCTCCTCCCGATATCCCCACCATCACAGAAGCCAGTCTTCAGCCAATTCGATTCACTCCACGTGTTATCAAGAAACGACTGAGTGCACTGGATACAACAAAGGCTACGGGCCCTGACAACATCCCGGCTGTAGTGCTGAAGACTTGTGCTCCAGAACTAGCCGCGTCTCTAGCCAAACTGTTCCAGTACAGCTACAACACTGGCATCTACCCGACAATGTGGAAAATTGCCCAGGTATGTCCTGTCCACAAAAAGTAGGACAAATCCAATCCGGCCAATTACCACCCCATCAGTCTACCCTCAATCATCAGCAAAGTGATGGAAGGTGTCATCAACAGTGCTATCAAGCAGCACTTACTCACCAATAACCTGCTCTCCGATGCTCAGTTTGGGTTCCGCCAGGACCACTCGGCTCCAGACCTCATTACAGCCTTGGTCCAAACATGGACAAAAGAGCTGAATTCCAGAGGGGAGGTGAGAACGACTGCCCTTGACATCAAGGCAGCATTTGACCGAGTGTGGCACCAAGGAGCCCTAGTAAAATTGAAGTCAATGGGAATTGGGGAAAACTCATCAGTGGCTGGAGTCATACCTAGCACAAAGGAAGATGGTAGTGGTTGTTGGAGCCCAATCATCTCAGCCCGAGGACATTGCTGCAGGAGTTCCTCAGGGCAGTGTCCTCGGCCCAACCATCTTCAGCTGCTTCATCAATGACCTTCTCTCCATCATAAGGTCAGAAGTGGGGTGTTCGCTGATGATTGCACAGTGTTCAGTTCCATTTGCAACCCCTCAGATAATGAAGCAGTCCGTGTCCGCATGCAGCAAGACCTGGACAACATACAGGCTTGGGCTGATAAGTGGCAAGTAACATTCGCGCCAGACAAGTGCCAGGCAATGACCATCTCCAACAAGAGAGAGTCTAACCACCTTCCCTTGACATTCAACGGCATTACCATCACCGAATCCCCCATCATCAACATCCGGGGGGGTCACCATTGATCAGAAACATTACTGGTCCAGCCACATAAATACTGTGGCTACAAGAGCAGGTCAGAGGCTGGGTATTCTGCGGTGAGTGACTCACCTCCTGACTCCCCAAAGCCTTTCCAGGAGTGTGATGGAATACTCTCCACTTGCCTGGATGAGTACAGCTCCAACAACACTCAAGAAGCTCGACACCATCCAGGACAAAGCAGCCCGCTTGATTGGTACCTCATCCACCGCCGCTGCACAGTGGCTGCAGTGTGTACCATCCACAGGATGCACTGCAGCAACTCACCAAGGCTTCTTCAACAGCACCTCCGAAACCCACGACCTCTACCACCTTGAAGGACAAGGGCAGCAGGCACATGAGAACAACACCACCTGCATGTTCACCTCCAAGTCACACACCATCCCGACTTGGAAATATATCGCCGTTCCTTCATCATCGCTGGGTCAAAATCCTGGAACTCCCTTCCTAACAGCACTGTGGGAGAACCTTCACCACACGGACTGCAGTGGCTCAAGAAGGAGGCTCACCACCACCTTCTCAAGGGCAATTAGGGATGGGCAATAAATGCTGGCCTTGCCAGCGATGCCCACAGCCTCATGAACGAATAATAAAAAAAATAAAAGCAGCAGCAAAGAAGGGTGGCCCCATACAAGAAAAAGTCCCACTCAGCAGCAACATTCCCTCCCCCTCACACCGGCGCCTGTCCAAAACAGGTGCTTAATGTTTGGACTGGCACTCACATGCTCCAGTTTCACTATAGAGAAGCCTCCTAGTTTAAATAAATCTAAATCAGGCTTCCAGCATTTTTCATGCTGGCCAGCCACCATTGGCATATGCTGACCACATCAGGTGCAAGGTCGGCCTCAGGCTTCCCCGCCCGAAAACATGGGAAGAAATCGCAGGGGAGGTCAAGGCCAGGAGCGTAACTCCCAGGAGCTTAGCTGCAATGCTGCAAAAAGTTCAATGACCTCATCAGAGTTGTTAAGGTAAGAACACTGCTCTCTTACTCTCTGCTCATACCTCCACCACTTCCAACCTCCCTACTCAGTACTCCCCTCCCTCGCTTCCCTTCGCTTTTCTGCAATCGTGCGTACAATCCCCACAGCTTACATCTGACACACTGCATACCAACTATTCGACCATGATAGGCACATTCTTGAAACACCTCACTAGGATGTCACTAACACACTCTCTTCTTTCTTGCAGGAGGGGGTCACGCACAACCTGCTGAGCCCACATGCACACACTCTCTCCCGTCGAAAAAAACGTGCTGCCTATCACGGGCAGGGAGGAGAGTACTGGCCGTGGTGACTGACAACACTGGAGGGGACCTCGTGGAAGGTTTGTTCACACCGTATCCTCTTTCTCCCTTCTTACTTTAATCTCTCCCTGCACACTCTGCAAGACAAACTGCGGATGTTTTTGCCGGCTACTCACCTCTCTTTGCTCTCCCTTCACAGTAGAAGCTAACCCTATGCCTCTCTTTCATTTCAGTTGCTGATGACATGGAGATACCTCTGCCACTTCTGGAAGAGGAAGCCAGCCTTCCTGAAGATGTCCCATCACTCGATCTTACCCTGGCAAGCACCAGCTCAGAGACTGGAACCATGCGTGCTTTAGAAGCTGGGCTAGAGGATGGTTCTTCACGTTCTGAATCATCGGCACAAGTGTGTAGGGGCTAGGGCAGGAGGGTAGGACCCCATAGGTGCCAGCTCGCCAGAGGGTGAGACTGCATACTAGGTCTGCTGCAGACTTCAAGGGATCATAATGAGTGCATGCCCGTCTGTCATATTGAATACTGAAAAACAGGTGCGGCGCCATTGAATTCCTAGGTCATGTGTCCGAGCTCTCCTAAACAGCAAACCACACCTTTAGTACATGCCAGATATTCGTGTGCCCAATGATTGTTCTTGCTTTAGTCATTTCCGCATTTGTACATCTTGAAATTCTGTGGGACCGGTGGGAAACCAGTGGAACCCCTGGAGACGCAGCGTAAACAGCTAAAAAACAACTGTTTACACTATTTCTGTAAGGAGTTCGCTAATCTCCCACCGAAGTTACAGCAGGAGATCAGGAGAATTCAGAGCCATGGGGCATGATTTTAGCCTGGGAAAAACGGGTGGGTTGGGGGTGGAAAGGGCAGTAAAAATCTAAAACCAGCCCCCAACCCGCCCATTTCTGGTTTTCACGGGGGCGGGACACCAAACCGCTCTCAGGAGGCGGGTCGGGCATTAAAAGCTTTTATGGAGGCTGCGGGCCTCCATTTTCAAAGCTTTTTTGATTTTCGCCGCTGGGGGTCGGGATTCCTGGCCCTTCCCCTTCATGCCACGTGAGAGGAGGTGAGAAGGCCCAGAACTGCAGTTAAGTGCCTTCATAACACTGCTTGTAGGCCCGGAGGAGCAGGAGTGCTTCCCCTATGCCCAACAAGCCTACCTGCAGCAACCCCCCAACAACAATCGCCGACCCCTCCCTCCACGATTGTGACCCCCTGGGTTGACTGACCCCCGATCCCCTCCCCCACCCCCCCCACCGAATGACCCCCCCCCCCCCAGTGACTGACAACGTCCCCCGATGACTGACCTCCAATCCCCCCCCAGATGACCCCCCGGTGACTGAACCCCCTCCCAACTGACCCCCCCCATGACTGATAGCCACCCCCCCGATGACCTCTGCCCTGCCCCTCATCATCTAACACTTACCTGAACATGTCCTCTTCCTGGCTCTTCTCCCGTCTGACTGAGAGCCAGCCTCTCAATCAGGCCAGCCTGTCAGGCAGAAAACCGGCAAAAAAGAAAAAAATGACGTCATTACGTCAAAATCGTAAGGATGTCTGGGAAATCCGTACTTCCAGGTTTCCCAACAGGAATTCCCCCCACCCCCGCCCACGGCTAAAATTATGTCCATAGTATCAATAGTGTGAGTTCAGTATTTGAGAATAGTTAATTTTCTTTGCAGTTTTCAAGTATGCTCTTTTTAAAATAAAAAGCATGAATGAACTAACAAATATTTCTTTGTCCTAAAGTTATAGAATTCTCTAAATAAACTACAAAATTAAAATCTAGGTGAAACTTGAAACCTATATCAGTATGTTTATAGGTTGGGGATTTTTATGACAGTATTTATCACAGAGGGAGCCATTACATAGAATATACAGCACAGAAACAGGCCATTCAGCCCAACTGGCCTATGCTGGTGTTTATACTCCATACGAGCCTCCTCCCACCTACTTCATCTAACCCTATCAACATATCCTTCTATTCCTTTCTCCCTCATGTACTTATCTAGCTTCCCCTTAATTGCATTCCATGCTATTTGCCTCAACTATTCCCTGTGGCAGCAGGTTGCACATTCTGGGTAAAGAAGTTTCTCCTGAATTCCTTATTGGATTTATTAGTGACCATCTTATATTTAGGACCCTAAGTTTTGGACTCCCCCACCAGTGGAAACGTCTTCTCTATGTCTACCCTATCAAATCCCTTCATAATTTTAAAGACCTCTATTAAGTCACCCTTAACCCTTCTCTTTTCTAGTGGAAAGAGCCCCAGCCTGTTCAACCTTTCCTGATAGAGTTAACCTCTCAGTTCTGGTATCATCCTTATAAATCAGTTTTGCACCTTCTCCAGTGCCTCTATACCCTTTTTGTAATATGGAGACCAGAACTGTGCACAGTACTTTAAGTGTGGTCTAACCAAGGTTCTATATAAGTTTAACAACCAAGGGGCTTTTCAGCTTGGAAAACAGACATCTTGGAAGTGATCTTATAGAGGTATATAAGATTATTAAAGACATAGAAAAAGTTGAATTATTTTAAATTAAACTGTGGGAGTAGAACTCCGGGACACAGGTTCAAACCAGTAAACAGTCATTTCAAGACTGATATCAGGAAATTCTTCTTCACAAAGAGTGATCAATATGTGGAATAAACTTCTAGATAGATATAGCTGTGGAGGCAAAAACCATGGAATTATTTTAAAAACTACTGGATGTTACTTTGGGGAGTTTTAGCACCCCTGTGGGTGGATGAATTGATATGGGCCAATGGCCTTCCTCATCTGTAATTATTTTGTGGCCTCATGTCTTTTTTTCTAAATTTTGTTTCTTTAATCAGTAATCATTTTCGACCATTAATTTGAAATAAAAATGAGAGTTTGTCCAGCACATTAGGCAAAGGATAGCAAACTGGATTAAAAATTGATTCAAAGGGAGAAAACAGAGACCAGGGGCCCGATATTAGGAGGGCGGTGGGTTCTCAGTGGGGGGGTCGACTCGGCGCGTGGGTAACGCGCCCAGTGAAATCAGTGTGCTCCGCACGGAATCGCAGGCTAATTGGAGCCACTTACCTGTGCTTCCGGGTTTCGCGCTGGAAAGCTGCGCAGCGGGCGGGCTGCGCATGCGCAGCACAGACTGTCAGCTGGAGGAGCCCTATTTAAAGGGGCAGTCATCCACTGACTGATGCTGCAGGAAATCGGAAAAAATACAGCATGGAGCAGCCTCCAGGTTTAATGATGCCTCACTCCAGGTATCATTAGATGGGTGAGGAGGAGGGGGAGGACAGAGATCTTCCCCCCGGTGGGCGGGAGGAAGTGGCCTGCCTCTGCCACCAAGAAGGCCTGGCTCGAGGTGGCAGAGGAGGTCACCAGCACCACCAACAGTGCAGGAGGCGCTTCAATGACCTAAGTAGGTCAGCCAAAGTGAGTACACTTACTCATTCCCCTACACTCCGTCTGCCACATCACCGCCCCCACCCCACATCTCCTTCAGCACTGCCAACACTACTCTGTCACATCACCCCTCATACCCACTCAAACCTCATCCTCATCTTACCTGCACTTACTCACCTCGCCAGTACTCATCCTGCCACTACCGCTCAACCCAATCTCATGGCTCTATCTCATACTCACCCTCTCATACATCTCTTTCACGGTCAGCCTCACTCAACCTGCCACTACCTGTGCTGCAGCCACAGGGCATGCATCACATATGTGCAGTAGGAAGCGTAAGGCAAACGTGTCGTGAGCATGAAGGGGATGCACAAGGGTGTTTGAGGGTTTGTCATGGTTTTTACCTATAATTAATTTCTGATCAACTCACATTACATATTATATTGTCACCACTACTGCCACGTCTTTGCGAATCTTGTCTGATAATGCCCTTTCCTGAGGATCACAATGAAGACCCACACCTGATGCCACCCATTGTGTCACTGCAGAGTGGGTGTAGGTGTATTTGCAGGGCTCTTTTGCGCAGACGACTGAGAGACGTCGGCGATGTCCCCGGTTGCACCCTGGAAGGATGCGGAGGAGAAGTTGTTGAGGGCAGTGGTGACCTTGACAGCGACAGGTAAGAAGATGGTGCTCGGGCCAGCCAGGAGCAGCTCGGCATGAAGGAGGCTGCAGATGTCCACGACTACACGTCGAGTGACTCTGAGCCTCCGTGTGCACTACTGCTCAGAGAGGTCCAGGAAGCTGAGCCTCGGTCTGTAGATCCTATGGCGAGGGTAGTGCCCTCTGCGACGTATCTCTCTCCGCTGTTGTCCTCCCTCCTGCTGTGCAGGTGGATGTGTCACAGCACTGTGTTGTGGAGCTCCACGTGTCAGAGGTGGACGGCGTGGCTGGCGAGGCTGGTGATGCTGTTCGTCCTCCGAGGAGGTCATGACTGCAGCTACGGCGGCCCCCATCCGGAAGATGTACATTTGAGGGGGTCTGCAAGGTAGGTAAATGAGTCTGGACACCGGGGTAAGTGTGCAAGTTGGTGAATTTTATTGTTAGGAAGAGGGTGGTGGAGGCCAAGCTTTGTCCAAAGTGACAGAGTGGCCTCCTGCAATGAGTGAGGGTCTCCCCCCACACCTGTCAAATGGACCTTTGCAGCTGCCACAGGCTGATGGCTACAACACGTCCATTTGAACTGGAAGTGTTTTTCCCAGTATGGAAAACAGTCCCAGTTGTTTGCAAAATCCCACCCCTCCTAAAATGTCATGTTAATCAGGTCTCTAAACGATCTGAAATACCTTAATGATTACTTTAAGTGGTACCCTGCCGGCTTTAATTGCCGACGGGAGTCCCACATGCGGGGGCTGCGCACGCATGTCAGCGCATCACTGGGGAACCCGGAAGTGGGCGGGTTGGAGCCGGGCTCCGGACCCGCCCCGGGAATCCCCGATTTTCGCAGCCCCCCCGCCACGAACGCACCCGCTCAGGTATACGAAAATCGAGCCCCAGAAGTCAAGGGCAGTTTTTCGAGTGGTTGGAAGTGGGTAATGGCGTGTCTATCAACAATTTGGATATAGGCCAAGATGCAGCAGGAAGTCAAATTTTCAAAAATAAATTATAAAGTAATTAATTTTATAGTGCCAGACTATTTTTGACAGAATTGTTGTTATCATCTAGTCTCCACCAACAATGCCAAGTAAAGCACCCAACTGCTTTAATTGACAGTGAATATAGATTCATTATAGCAGACTTAACTGCCAATGTTGTGCAGTGAGACAGAAAAGAACATCCGTTGTACAAATGATTATGGTCAAGGTTTCCAGCTGTCAAATATTTCTCAGAAGAAATGAGACATGTAAATGTGGCAAAGATCCAGAAATGTTGAATTGTACAATACCTTGGTATTTAAATCAGTATTGGAGTGGTTATATGTAAGTATCCCCTTCCCCCCTCATGAAAACCTTCAGATCACTGACATCTTATTAAGGTTAAATGTTTCACAAAGTACTCTGTCCAATCATCAACAATTGCATGGGAAATCTGCCCTGGCCTTGAAAAGTAGATGAGAACATTGCAATGTCTGTCCCAGTGTTGGGTGTTTGTATTAAACACAGCTTGAGTCAGTCACTTGCACTCCTGTGACCTTGGCGGGACAGTTAAAGCTCTGCCTTTCATTATGAAATGCAAGTGGATAGAGAATCTGTTTAATTGATGCCTTCAGCATCCACTGTGTCTGCCCAAACTCTTCAGCTGGAAGCTCAGACCATTTTCAGGTTTGGGCCTCATTAGAATACAATTGTTGAACTGCCCAGTGCTCATTGAGCGTTAGCAGACAGCTCACCAAATTGGGGGGCTGAAACTCCAGCACCTCCATGAGCAGGCTGAGCCGGAAGTCGGCATTAAAAGGGGGGAGGTGCACCGGGGCACAGGACACGTTTTTTTTTGTGTAGCCGGGAGGAGCGTTCCTGCTCTATCTGGCCCTGCAAAATTTCACACACAAAATGTTCCAAGGCATTTATGGAGCAGCTTCCAGTGGTCACTTTAAGGATCAACAGTTAGGCTGCTCAGCGCTCGTTACATATGGGTGGAGAGTGTGTGGTGCGGACTCTGCCTATTTGTAGTTGAAAATTGCAACGAGTGTAGGACCCCGATTTGCATATGAAAGCAGCTTCCCGCCTGTTTTGGCAGGTGAGCTGGTGCCTATTTGCTGGCCCACCTAAATATCACACCAGGGGGACCCTGGGTGTCCAAGGGGCAGCTGCTGTTTTCCTGCCAGACTCCTCATAAACAGGGTGGCTGGCGATTAAAAACTCACCCCCAGTGAGTGTTGGCAGACTATTTAACTGTAGAATGGCATGATAGCCAAGCCTGCTCCTGTCCTCGCCCAGTACCTACACATATATGTCATCCCCAGAAAATGGCAGCGATCAGGAGCAGGAATCCTGGTTGAGAAATGCTAAGGTCATTCAGAACATTTGTAAATTGTAGCATTGAGCAATTCCAAAGAACCATGATATACAGTCTCTGTTTTCCTGTTAATTTCTGTATATCATAGAATCATATTAGATCCTTTCGTATTTTTGTTTGAACAGGTTTGATAGATGACATCACTGGGGGAGTGATCGGGGAAGTATAATTGAGCCGCATAAACATGAGGGAGCTCGGTAGAGACAAGAGATTGCAGTGTCCAAGTCGATTGTAATGTATATCCTAATTTGTAATTTATATCCTAATTTTCAATTGATTTACCAGTCAGGTAGCCCCATTTACACAGTGTGCCAGGGGAATGCTTGGCCACCCATGAGAGTGGAATAATCGGGGTGGGTCATTGAAATTAAAAGTCTAACCCCAGGAGCTTCAGCGAGCGTATCATTTTAACCAGGCTATATTGGACCATAGGCGCAATTACTCCATCACAGCACCCACTCTCACCTACCCCATTCCACCCTACCCCAACCCAACGGTACTGTCAACACTTAACAATTAAGCAAATATTGTCAAATCAACAGCAAAAGCCTGGATGGAAAAAAAGAATGTTAAATCCATTAATAATTCTGTGCAACTACTTAGTTTTAAAAGTGCTTCTAATGGTTAGACTCATTCCAAATTGTAATTGTGTCAAGTCCTTATGTACTCTGGTGCACAGAATCAGGTTTAGTCACTAGTGCTCAATGTACTCTCCAACTGTCACTGGATGTTGGACATGGCTTAAGGCAGTTCAAACTTGTTTGATGCCACTACTCACTTTTGTCTAGAAGTGTTAACTTTTTACTCACCAAAACAGACAAAAGGTGCCGTGTTACTGGTCAGTAAATACACTTACATGTTCATTACATGAAAGTAAGAGGTTCATTACAGTCAACTTTTATTTCAGGCTGAGAAATCTAATTCTGATATCTCTTTGGTTATGTTTGGTCATAGAGAGCAGCACCAAAAGAGTAAAAAATGAGTTTTTTTTCCAAATGTTTCTTACTTGTGAATTCATTTAAATCTTTTTCTCTCCAGTCAGTTACTTACAACAAGGATTGATCACCTTTATTTTTGGACCAGATAAAAAGCAAAAAAAAAGACCTATGAATGTTGAAAAGATGGAAAAAACCAGAAAATGCTGGTAATATGCAGATCAATTGACATCTGAAAAGAGGAAAATCATGTATTAAGAGGTGACCCTTCAACAGAACTGGAAAAAGGACTTGACAATACAAAGGGAAGTGAGAAGAGCAGGTAATGATAAAGAGTCAGATAGATAAATACTGTCACAAAGAGGCAGTTAATGGGTTTAATAACTGACTACAGGCCATTCAACCCATTACTGCCTACACAGGGAATATACAAAACATATAAAAAAAAAGGAAAAGGCCAGCTGGTCCATTAAGCCTATCCTGTCCCACATGGTGCCACCTGTTCACACCATTAAACCCATCCAATCCCATCCACCCCCTCAAATGCCACACAATCTCCTGAAAGAAACAAAGACAAAAAAACGTTGGCCAATAAAAAACTTTGTGAAATTCCTTTCCAATCCCAGCAGGCAATGAAGCAAGCTCCAGAAGACCCGATGACTGGGACCAACATCCCCATTAGCCACCTACCTTCCGTAACTCAAGATGTCTTCTACGTTTTGCACATTTTTTTTTCATTTTTCCAGTTTTGGCAAAGGATCTCCAATCGAAAAGTTAACCTATTTATTCTCTTAATTCTGGAAGGCTGATTGTAAAGGCAACTTAGATATGGTGATAACTGATCACATCCTAATTTTGGTGTTGTAAGATTCCTTTAATTTTGACTCAACTAAGTTTAACTTACTTCTAGCCAGTAAATTAAGACACCTAATGGAGTTAAATTAGAATGATAAATTACTGCCTTGATAGGCAGGAAATAATCTCCTTGGCTTTTGAAAAGGCCTTGATGTATTGTACTGGTGACAGTAAAGGCCAAAGAACTGTAGTAAAGGACAAGTTAAAACTGTAGCAGAGGACAGGTTAAAACTAAAACAAAGGACACAATTACTACCAGCATAGTTGCCGAAGAGCTGTGCAAACTTAAGGTGGATAGCTGAAAGGATAAATAGGGCTGTAGAATGGATTTTAAACCAATAAAGGGGGGAGGGGTGGCAATGGTTCGGGGTGGCGGGGGGCAGGGAGTTCAGACAGAAATAAAAATAGCCCAAAGATTTTTAAAAAAGGGATGAGAGTGAAGTCCAGGTCATCAATAGTGTTAAAGGTATAGGATATAATAACAAAATAACTGATCAAAATACAACAGAAGTGATAAAAAACAAGGAATGTGATAAATTAAAACATCTGTTAAAAACAACATCAGGGCTTAAGGGCAGGATAGGATCTATAGCCAAATTAAAAGTTCTATACACTATTGTAAGTAGCATTACAAATAAAACAAGTGAATTAGAGTGTAAATTCAGCTAAAAGGGTATGATGTCATCACCATCACTGAGATCTGGCTACAAACAGGGCATGATTGGGAGATAAATATTCCAGGTTATAAGGTCTTTAGAAAGGACAGGGAAATTGGAAAAAGAGGAGGATTAGCAATATTGATAAGGGACACTATTACAGCATTAGAAAGAGGAGATATCAGTAAGGGTGAGCAGGCAGTAGAAATACTATGGGTAGAATTGAGGAATAAAAAAGGATGCAAGACCTTAGTGGAAGTTGTTAATAGACTTTCAGATAGCAGTGATAAAGTAGCAGCATACATAAACACAGATATCAGAGAAGCTTGTTGCAATAACAGAGTAATTACAACGCGAGACTTCAATTTTTACATAGACTGGGGGAAGCAGAACAGCTCGAGTCCCAAAGGCAACGAATTTCTTGAGTATATTTGGGACAGTTTTCTGGAACAATATGTTCTTGAACCAACAAGAGAACAGACCACCTTAGATTTAGTGATGAGTAATGAGCCTGAATTAGTCAATAATTTAACAGTGACTATAACATGATAGAATTCAATATTAGGTTTGAGAGGGAGAAGGGTGGGTAACGGACTGTTTTAAATTTAGGTAAGGCTGACTTGTGAGGGATGAGACAGGAATTGACCACAATAGGCTGGGCAGAACTATTAATGGATAAAACTACGGATGTATAGTGGGAGGTGTTCAAAAAGTATTTGGTAGGATACAAGACCTGTACATACCCCTAAAGGGCAAGAGCTCTACACGTGTAATTAAACAATCTTGATCACCAAGGGAAGTGAGAGATAGTATAAAACTAAAAGGGCTTATATAAAGAACAGTAGAGATCCCATGGACTGGGAGAGATATAAGAACAGCAAAAGGATACAAGAGCTGCAAAAAGGGAATACGAGAAAAAGCTTGCGAGAAATATCAAGGACAAATACATTTACAAATATTTTAAAAGAAAGAGGTTGGCTAAGGGAAATGTAGACCCCTTAATGATAGATACAGGTGATACTGTAATTGGAAATCAGGAAATGGCAGACTTATTAAATAGCTACTTTGTATCGGTCGTCACAGTGGAGGATGAGGATAAAATACCAGTGATACAAGGAAAACTACAAATAAATCAAGGAGGAACTAACTAGATTCAATATAAGTAAAAATGGTGATGGAGAAACTAATGAGATTAAAAATAGACAAATGCAGTCTTACCTTAATGAGCACAAAATTTACCACACACCAAAAAACTTTGAACCTCAAACTTAAACAATATTGAAACATACTTGTATTGTGTGTGATACATATTTGAAGCCTTTTTTATTAAATAAGGTTGCAGTAGTTGAGGTTACAGTAGCAGATATTATGAGGAGTCCAGTGGATATTTTATTTTATTGAACAGGCAAGAAAAGTTTTGGACATGTTGCAGGAAATTCAAGTGAATTTCACAGTGTTGAAAAGTCTCGTTAATGAGTGCCCTCTATCAAGGTGCCAAATCATTAATGTTGCAGCAGAAATCTTTCTCAAAGCATATGTGTGAATAGAGCACTTTGGCTATTAAGAGGTATTTGCTAATTTATTCAATGTATTATGCTAAGAATGAGCTCTAGTTGGGTGGATGCATATGATATTTACCAGTCATCCCATTAGTATATGGGTTAGTGAAGCTTTCCTTATCAGTGTCAAACTCTGGAACTTTTTCTTGTAAAGGTTATTTTCAGAAACATTTTAAGGTAATATCAACATGGGGAATTTTCACTGAATTTTCAGTTGTTCTGCACAATCCTTGCTGCTATCTCATGGAGAAATCTATCCATTACTAAGTAGGGTCTGCCAGGGATAGTGCAGTGGCATCAAACACTGCCATAAGGGTCTGAGCACCTTGCTTTGATGGGAGTTGACTCACACTGCCAATCCCTTGTCTACTTGTATGATAGTGTAACTCAAAACGTAACAGTAGAATCCCCTTGTGATCTAAACTAGCTATTTGTGTCTTTCATACAGATACTTCTTCAATATTTTCGAATGAAGAATTGATATGCTGATATGGTTAGATGTAGTAGGGTAGGAGGAGGCTAGTGTGGAGCATTAGCACCTCCACAGACCAGTTGGATGAATGGTCTGTTTCTGTGCTATAAATTCTATGTAAATCTGCAGGACCCAATGTTTTCTGCCCCAGGCTATTAAAAGAAGTAGGTGAGGAAATTGTTGATGCATTAGTCATGATCTTCCAAAACTCTCTCAATTCAGGTATTGTTTCCTTGGATTGGAAAATTGCCAATGTCACGTCACTACTTAAGAAGTTTAAGAGAAATAAACTAGGAAATTATAGGCCTATTAGTCTAATGTCAGTTGTGGGGAAGTTACTAGAATCTGTTATTAGGGACAGAGTGACTGAGCATTTGGATAAATATGACCGATCAGAGTGAGCCAGCATGGGTTTCTAAAGGGTAAATCATGTCTAATGAACCTAGTTGAATTTTTTCAGGAGGTAACTAACTCAGGTGGTACATAAGAGAGTGTCTATGGATATTGTTTATATGGACTTCCAGAAGGCATCGTGCTGGAAGTGGCAGAAATGACGGAGGATGATGGGGTGGAAGGATCATCTTCTGCCACCCCCAGCGCGATGCCACCACCAAACATATCTTCCCTTCCCCTCCCCTTTCAGCATTCCAAAGAGACTGTTCCCTCCGCAACACCCTGGTCCACTCTTCCATCACCCCCAACACCCGCTCCCCTTCCCGCAGCACCTTCCCGTGCAACTGCAGTAGATGCAACACCCACCCTTTCACCTCCTCCCTTGCCACCGTCCAGGTGAAAGAGCGATTTACTTGTACTTCTTTCAATTTAGTATATTGTATTCGCTGCTCACGATGCGGTCTCCTCTATATTGGGGAGACCAAATGCAGATTGGGTGAGCACTTTGCTGGAAACCTCTGTTCAGTCTACAAGTGTGACTCTGAGCTTCCGGTCACTTGCCATTTTAATTCTCCGTCCTACCTCCGCTCTGACCTCTCTGTCCTCGGCCTCCTACACTGTTCTGATGAAGATCAATGCAAGCTCAAGGAACAGGACCTCATCTTTTGATTAGGCACTTTACAACCTTCTGGCCTCAACATTGATTTCAATAATTTCAGATTGTAACCACTGCTCCCATTTTATCGGACAGCAGGTGATGGTAATGGTTCTGCTGCTGCCATTTACAGCTCCTCTAGACCCATCTTTTATTTCTTTACTTGTCCCATTACCACCCTCCTTGCCTTGCACCATCATCCCTTTTGTCATTTAATCACTCCTGCCCTCCACCCTATCAGAGGCCTTCCCTTTTGTTCTTTTCTCCCCTCCCCTTCCAGCCCCCCTTTCCCTGGCTCTGTACTTACTTAAAAACTGTTTAATTTTCAACTTTTTCCAGTTGGGAAGATAATGGAATCTTTACTCAAAGATGTAATAGAAAAACATCTAAAAACTGAAAATATAATGAAGAGTAGTCAGCACGGATTTCAAAAGGGAAAGTCATGCTTGACCAACCTTCTTAAATTCTTTGAAGACGTAACAGAGTAGATAAGGCTTAATGTAGTAGATTTAATATATTTGGTTTTCTAAAGGCCTTCGGTGGTAGATCCATGAATAAGGTCAGAGCATGTGGAATTAGGGGACAGGTAGCAGAATGGAGAGCAAGCTGGCTACAAAACAGAAAACAGAGAGTAGGGCTTAAAGGTAGTAACTCAGACTGGCAAAAGGTGGGAAGTGGTGTTCCACAGGGATCGGTGCTGGGACTGCTGTTATTCACCATGCAAATAAACGATTTGGACACGGGATTCGGAAGTACAATTTCAAAATTTGTGGACGACACCTAATTGAGGGATATAGTTAATACTGAAGAAGTCTGTGACAAAACACAAAAAGCCGTTAATAAACATGCAGAATGGTGGTAAATAGCAAAAGATTTTCAATATAGACAAGTGTGAGGTGGTACATTTTGGTAGGAGGGATAAGGAGGCCACATTTCCTTGGAGATTAAGAGCAAAGGGATCTAGGGATACAGATACACAAATCACTAAATCTAATGACACAGATTAATAAGGCCATAAAAATAGCAAACAAAGCACTGGGGTTCATTTCTAAAAGGATAGAATTGAAAAGCAGAGAAGTATGTTAAACTTGTATAGAACCTTAGTTAGACCGTACTTGGAGCACTGTGTACAGTTCTGGTCTCCATATTATAAAAAGGAGGCACTGGAGAAGGTGCCAAAAAGATTTACTAGGATGATACCAAAACTAAAAAGTTATACCTATCAGGTAAGATTGAACAGGCTGGGGCTCTTTTCTCTAGAAAAGAGAAGGCTGAGAGGTGACCTGATAGAGGTCTTTAAGATTATGAAGGGGTTTGATAGGGTAGACGTAGAGAAAATATTTTCATTTGTCAGGGAGTCCAAAACTTGGGGCCATAAATATTAGATAGTCACTAATAAATCCAATAAGCAAAACAGGAGAAACTTCTTTACCCAGAGAGTGCTTAGAATGTGGAATTTTCTACCACAAGGAGTAATTGAGGCAAATAGCATAGATGCATTTAAGGGGAAGCTAGATAAGTACATGAGGGAGGAAAGAATAGAAGGATTTGTTGATAGAGTGAGATGAAGTAGGTGGGAGGACGGTCATGTGGAGCATAAACTTCGCTTTAATAATAAAGCATTCCTGCTTTAAATAGATCTCTGGCTGACTCGCCGGATTTTGTGCCATGAAAGTGGGTGGGTTTCCAGTCAGGTCAGCCAATTCAATGGGAATCCTACTGGTGCAATTATAATGTGCACTCCTGCTCCTCCTGACCCCACAAAAATAATATTAAACTTAGCTTAGACCACGATTTGCATATTGAAATGGGCCTACCACCTGAAACTGGCAGGCGCTACAGGCGTCCAGCAGCTGGCCCCTTTCAAAATGGCGCTGGCCACATCATTGGGGTTAACGGGAATATAAAGCCACCGACCCCATTTTGAGGCCATTACTGCCTCATTAATCCCAGGTAAAACAAGTTAAAATTGACCCCAGGCAGTGTAAAGACTTAATAAAATCAGATATAGTTCCCTATGATTTTGGGATCCACTCATAATAACTGGTTGAATTTGTGATTTTATTTCACTAGCAGAATGCATTTACTGAAGAGTTAGAGATCTATATCAGAAAACGCAACATGGTGTTAACACTATCAAATGGAGCTTCAATGGCAAGACTGGCATTTTCAGCCTTTCAGTATGTTAGTGTCAAAACTCTAGATACTTAGAAAATAAGGCACAGCATTCCCTGGTTCCCCCATTTTTTACATCGGGGAGAGAGACCATAATAAACTATTTTTGAACACTCTCACTTCTAAAACTTCAGCACAGATTTGCACATCTGACTGTTTCAGCAAACTGTGCACCACAGCATCATCATTCAGTGCTCTTCACAGGCCAGCAGGGCCCTGAGCCAAGAGTGATGGAAGAAATATCAGTCTTAACAACACAATTTCAACTTCACGAGATTAAAAGTGGAAATTATTTGGTTCTTACATGCAGTAATAAGCTATTGGAAGTGGATTACCTCTACATGAAATATTTATGGATTTGTCAAATACTTGCTGCAGTTCAGACATGACACACTCAATCACCATACACTGTGCCCAATTTACCTTATTAAAAGGTCAAGATATTAAAGCAATTCAAAAGTTACAATCCCTGAGGTACCGTCTCACTAATTGTACATCTAGATTGTAATAAATATTTGATTAATTTATTGCATAATTTTTCTTTCGAATTAACATGTCTATGCAAGAATGCCATTCGAGAAATTGATTCAAAAGAATTATGAATATAAAGAGGACAGGACAGCGATCTACGTGCCAACCTGTTAGTGATCAATTGCTTTTACAGCACAAGAGCACAAGAGAAAGTACAAGACATAACAAGACCATTCAGCCCATCAAGGATGCTCTTTCCAACAGGCCAAATACAATTTGAACTGACAGGACTCTCCTTGCTTAGTTAATCTGCTGCAGGAGGGAAATAACCACAAGTAAAACGCCTAAGAAGATAAAACTTAATTTTCCTTGATTGTTCTCTAGTTCTGTGATTGTAGCTTAAGTTAAATAACCTACTTACATCTACATCATCTGTGCCTTTCAGTATTTTTAGGACCTGAATTATGTCCCCTCTCATCATTGGATGTACCAACATTCTGCACCATGACAGTCCAAGATGGGAGTTTCCATCTACAGTTACCTACATTCTCAGTTAATCTTAGTTTGAATATCAGTGGAATAGATTATGTGGGAGAGAGATGTAGAATAGAGGAAGGCACTTCTGTGCAAGAAGGGAGGATGAAAGATCGCATCTGGCTAACTTCTCAGCAGTGAATTACAGAATGGCATTAACAGGAGCCTGGGGCAGAGATCATCTGTTAGTTCCACATTTAACCTTTTAAAGGCAAGAGGAAAAGCTCCAGGTAATGAAACTCTCTGGGGGAGTTTTGCAGACCAGCGAAGTTGTGACGTGGTAAAATTGCCAACAGTGAAAAGTATTGCGGCCACAAACCAAGCAGGTTAAGGTGTTATCTTAACAATGAGCTAAATGATGATTTACTGCAGTCGATATATACTCTTGGAGTCCAGGACATGATGTACATAGCTCAAATTAACTTGTGGCTGCTGTACTGGGGACTTTCAAACTATCCATTAGAGTCTCATATAAAGTAGAGTTAGCTGGAGCCAATTGCTGTTGTAGTGATGGTCTACTCCTGATAATTATCGAGTAATTTGATTTAAGCAATGTAAATAGCACCACAAAATAGGAATTCAGTGCTAAACAAGTTGAATTATCAGATGATTTAAATTAAGGACACATTCAAGTGAGAACCAAGGTTTTATTGTTGGTCAGTTGACTATTTTTAAATATATGTTTTTTTCGTGTTCTTGTCAATGTAAGAGATATCAGCACTGGGAAATGGCACATTTCCTATTTTTCTTCCTCAGTTTCAACTTTACGCACTTGTGGGTCAGGTGTAATATGTGTCAGATCCAGAGTAAAGCTCACTTTCTCTGACCCAACAATACGCCTCAACCCCAACTTCGGAACTGCACCCCTTCCTGTACATGTGTAATATCTTTGGAATTTTGTACTCCAGAGGGCAGTGGATGCTCAGTCATTGAGTATATTCAAGACTGAGATCGATAGATTTTTAGACACTAAGGGAATTAAGGGATAGGGCGGGAAAGTGGACTTGAGGTAGAAGATCAGCCATGATCTTATTGAATGGCGGAGCAGGCTTGCAGGGCTATATAGCCTGCTCCTACTCCTGCTCCTATTTCTTATGTTCTTATGTTCTTATATTTTCCCATTTTCCTCAGTGGTTATTCTGTGGCCTGTCCAAGTGAGGCTGCTAATTTAGTATCAATTTCTGTTGGACTATGAGTAGCTTTGGGCAGTGGATTGAAACTGCCCATACCCATTTCACATCTTTTTCAGGTAGCAAGACATTCTTCTATTATTCTAGACTTGATTCTAACACCAGGTCCTTGAGATTAAAGGGTAATGTGTAATTCAATATGCCACCCAGTCACCTGGTCGAATATGTCTATTGGCACTATCCCCAAACGTATAACATTGTACTCAATGCTCATTATTAAGTATGCTCTCTAACACAAGAAGTGCTTTCTTCAAAGCATAGTTATGAAAGTGGTGGTGTATCTAAAGGACCTGCACAGGCTGAATGAAAGGAAACCTCTTATTGCAATTATTCAGATCCAGATATTTCTAGGCAGTCACTATTATCACCAATATTATCACACACCAGTCGTGACAGAACATCTTAAACATTCTTTCACTTGTGAGAAATAGTTTCATAACTCATGAATGCTCAGAGAATAATGATGAGCTGCATAAACTTGTAATGTAATGCTCCAGCTTACACTCCTTCAAACTAGATTGCGAGCTATTAATGCCAAGGTCAAGTAGACAAAGTACCACACAAGCCATTTCTAAGAGTGCACAGCTTCCTCTTGCTCCCTGACAAAAACTATCATAAAACGACAATCACTTCAATGGACATGGCCCAGTATCAGATAGATTAAAAATTTAGATCCATTTGATTGGAATCTCTTCGAGTTTTCTCTCGGCTACAGTTTGCAGATTAACAGAAACACTGATTGCCGTTCCCACCATTTGCTTTCAGGACAGAAGTAACCAGTGTGGAGCAACTTCCTTGATGTACTTTTGATTTAGAATTAATTTCCATCCGCCTGTGGTTTCTGCCTACAGAAACAGGGATGTAGGAATATTGAGTGCTCAATATTTTCTGTAAAACATATGCAGGAAATGAATAAGTATGGATTTATGACATAGGGAGAAAAAAGTTCTTGGTTAAACCTTGCCATTTTTGTACTTGTGTTTTCCAACTCCATGATCACAATTTATCTATGCCTTTTCATGTTTTGAAGCTCCCTCGTCCATAGGTGTATAAGATTCAGCTCCATGAAAGCTTAAAATAAGGGTTTCCACTTGCCCACACTTTGAGCTGTTGACCTCAGCTAGAATATCAGTAGAATAGCACAGGTAGAGAGGAACCACTCCTCCACAGAGAGAGAACGAATCAACCTGACCGACCTCCTGGCTCGTAGTTACAAAATGGCACTACAATAACAATCATTTTAAAATATCAAGTAGCAACAAAGTCGATTGACAAAAGAATCACATTAAAATTGCATCCCAGGAGAGCTGATGTGTGCCTAGTGGATAGGGCTGAGTGTACAATCAAATCCACCACTATCCAAAGCTAAAGAAATAAATTGGACTATGAAGCAATGCCCTTAGCCTTCGGCTTCTGGCATACAGCACAATCTGTTCTGCAACCGAAGAGTCAAATGCCATCACTAAAGTCATAATGGGACAGGGGGAGAAAAGAGGTTGTGCCATTGTGGGGAAGGGAAGGATCTGTTCATATGACTGGGGAGAACAGAATCACCTGGTCCTATCTTGTGGGTAAGGGAAAAGTGAGAAGGAAAGAGTGAGATCCAGTCATAGAAAAGGGTGGTTGAGTTTTAGTCTGCATCTTTCAAGAAACAGGACGTGGGTGCATCATAAAATTGCACCACTATACGGTGACCGTTTCTTTTTATGCTGCTATTTCTATTCAACATTGGGAAATCTGTACATTTGTGAGTTTCTTCACAACAAAGAGAGAGGGAGACATCAGGGCAGTAAAATCAGACCAATGCGTGCACCTCATAGAGACTGGTTATAGAGTGGCAGTGGACTGGGATCTGGTCACCTATTCACCCTCTCAGTTAGGGAATGAAACAAGTGTAAGAGCAAGGAGGAAATTATTTTAAAAATAATTACACATCATAAACTCTGGAGTAGTGAATGTCCCTTTGCATCTTTCAAAACATTTTCTATCACATAGCTCCTGATAGTTTCATCTGTGCATTGGTTTCAACAAATTCATAAATGCGTTGTTTATAAACATATTCAGCGATTTGTTAAAACCAATGCATATCAGAAAACAATTGGAAACAGGTTTTCTCTTAATTTCTAATACTAAATTAAATAACAAGGGCTTGTGATATTCATAGAATAGCAGAATTTCCTAATTCACAATATATTATAAGAAAAGTAATAGTTAAGAAAAAATACTTTTTACTTGGATGTGAATGTGTCCCTAGAATCTCTCAAGGACAACTATATTATCAGGGTACAACTTACTGGCCATTCTAAATGTAACATGATTCAGTTTAAAAACTGAATTAAACAACATGCAAAGATCTGGAAATACAATTATGACAATGCAACATAGCTCAACTCGTGTGCTGACATAGAATCACGCCACGTTCTATTATGGTACCATAAGAGTGAATAAAGTATCTAGCCAGCTTCCTAAGTCAGATATAATGCTCTGTATTTACCATAACTGGAAGGCTTGCCAGTAAGCAGCTTCATGCTTTGGCATGGCTGATTTGTCCTTCTGTTGCAGAAGCAAGAATAAGAATAAGAATAATGAAAAATGACAACTTGTTTCATTAAGCCCAGTCTTTTCCCAGACTGTGCCCAGCTTGCCTATCATGTTCCTATTTATTTCATTACCTGAGAATAAGTTTTGAAAAATATCTCCCTCATCTCCAAAGTTTATCAAACAAAACTCCAGAATATCTATCTTAACTTCTGAATCCCTATTATTCATAATAGGAACATGGCTTGGCCAAGAAACAACGCTTATACAGAAGATCCAAGAAAGAAGACTGCGACGGTTTGGGCATGTTTCAAGAATGGAAATAGCTAGAATACCTTTCATGGCCCTGCATACAGAGGTACATGGAACAAGAAGCTGGAAGCACTGGATAGACAATGACTTGTCACAGAAAGGGATACAGATGATTGAAGTGGTCAGGCTCCTTCAGACCCAACAAGAGTAGAGTGATTTCATTCGGCCCCATAATCGCTGCTGAGCTGACGGACAGGAATTTAATAGTAGCAGTGTACATTGTACTTACTAGACTAGCAATACAATGCTCCTCTCTTCTGTTACTATTTAATACAGATAAGACATGTTAGTATAGAATAACAGAGAGTCTGCATTATGTTACAAGGCAGAACACATTGATGGGCTGGAATATCATTGCCTATCACGAGAACAAAGCTCAAGTGGTGATCAATATCATAATTGTGAGATGTTTCACCTGCTTGTAATGCATTGCTGACAACTGCTATTGCAATTCTGGGTAATATACAAGGCTAGCGATTATTATTTGTGTTAATTGTGCACTACGAAGAAATTTTGGAAGCATTTGCTCCTGCTCCAGCCTCCCTTTCCTCTCCAAAGTTCTTGAACAGGTTGTCACTTCCCAAATCCGTGACCATCTTTCCCGCAACTCCATGTTCGAATCCCTCCAATCAGGTTTCCTCCCCTGCCACTGTGCTGAAACGGTCCTTATCAAAGTCACAAATGACATCCTCTGTGACTGTGACCATGGTGAACTATCCCTCCTCATCCTTCTCGACCGGTCTGCAGCCTTTGACACGGCTGACCACATCATCCTCCTCCAATGCCCCTCCTCCGTCGTCCAGCTGGATGGGACTGCGCTCGCCTGGTTCCATTCCTATCTATCCAGTCATAGCCAGGGAATCATCTGCAATGGCTTCTCTTCCCGTTACCTCTGGAGCCCCCAAAGATCTATCCTTGGCCCCATCCTATTTCTCATCTACATGCTGCCCCTCAGCGACATCATACAAAAACACGACGTCAGGTTCCACATGTACGCTGATGAAACCGAGCTCACCTCTCTTGACCTCTCCACTGTCTTTCATTTGTCACACTGCTTGTCCGACATCCAGCAGTGGATGAGCAAAAATTTCCTTCAACTAAATATTGGGAACACCGAAGCCATTGTCTTCAGTCCCCGCCACAAACCCCATTCCCTAGCCACTGACTCCATCCCTCTCCCTGGCCACTGTCTGAGGCTGAACCAGACCATTCGCAATTTTGGGGTAATATTAGACCCTGAGATGAACTTCCAACCACATATCCGCTCCGTCACCACCTCTATAACATCGGCTGTCTCCGCCCCTGCCTCAACTCATCTGCTGCTGAAACCCTCATCCATGCCTTTGTTACCTCTAGACTTGAATATTCTAATGCTCTCCTGGCCAACCTCCCATCTTTCACCATCCATAAACTTGAGCTCATCCAAAACTCTGCTGCCTGTATCCTAACTCGCACCAAATAACCCATCACCCCTCTGCTCACTGACCTAAATTGGCTCCCGGTCCGGCAACGCCTCGATTTTAAAATTCTCATCCTTGTTTTCAAATCCCTCCGTGGCCTCGCCCCTCCCTATTTCTGTAACCTCCTCCTGCCCTACAACCCTCCAAGATCTCTGCGCTCCTCCAATTCTTGCCTCTTGCACATCCCTGATTTTAATTGTTCCACCATTGCCGGCCGTGCCTTCAGCTGTCTAGGCCCTAAGCTCTGGAATTCCCTCTCTATACCTCTCCGCCTCTCTACCTCTCTCTCCTCCTTTAATACGCTCCTTAAAACCTACTTCTTTGACCAAGACCTGTCCTAATATCTCCTTATGTGGCTCGGTTCAATTTTGTTTGATAACGCTCCTGTGAAATGCCTTGGGACGTTTTACTACATTATAAGCGCTATATAAATGCAGCTTGTTGTTATTGCTGGTTTATTCAGGATTTTACTGGTCACAGTTTGGTAGGCAAAAAAGGTTAAAGCTCCCAAACAGCTGGCCAGCCAATTTAGATAATCATTTAATAGGAAGCAGTAAAGCATCTGAAATAGCACTCGGAATGTGAAGCCAGACTTTTATTCAGCAAAACATTACTGTTGAATAAGGTGTTATGAAGGGAAAGTCAGTTTTACAGGCCAGGTGCTGCAAGCATTAGTGCAAGGAGTCAGGGAGAGGGGATCTACAATTTATGGGCCTAATGCCCCTTTACCACAAGCATCTGGTGCGTCAGGTCTGGGAGATGGTGGCTAAAAGCTGGCAGCACAGGTCAACCAACTCAGTCCTAGACGTGCTGACACACTGTCCATGAAAGGGAGAGGGAAGGGGATAATGGCTAGTAAATAAGGGGAAATGATTGAAGGACATGGATGGCAATGAAGGGAAGAGGGAAGGAGACAGAAGGTGGGAGCAGTGCTTTGGGGAGGAAAAGGGGAGAAGCTGGGAACACAGCTTTCGGGTAGGGAGAAAGATTAACTGAAGGGGATGAAGAGTGCCAACAAGGACCGGCGATGTGGGATTAAAAGTGCCAGATTGAACTGAGGGGGAAGAAAGTGTGACAGCATGAACTGGAGGGATGGGGAGGTGGGGGGTAGTGCCAGCATGAACTGAGGGGGAGAAGGATGCCAGTGTGAATTGGTGAAGGTGGGGGGGGGGTGGGGGGAGAAGAAGGCCCAAATGGGGTTTGGAAGAAAAGTACCAACTTGAACTAGGTTGGAGAGGAAAAAGAGTGTCAGGTTGATTTGAGGGGGTAGAGAGAGCAGAGTGTCAGCTTGAAGGGGGGTGGGGTGGAAAAAGAGTGCCAGGTTAAATTGAGCGGAGAGAAGACGCAGAGTGCAATATGTACCAAGAGGGTTGGAGAAGGACTGAGTGCCTTTGTAAAAGGGTGGGGGGTGGGTTGGGGTAAAGTGTCTCTGTGAACTGGGACAGGGGGATTGAATGTGGAAGAGTGACTTTTGAGGTAACTTTTAGGGAAGTGATGGTCTGGATGATCTGTTGAAAATCCAAATGTCACTGTTTTTCTCCTTTTTAAAATTAAACATCTACCTATAGTGTAGTGTAAAGTTCTTTTAACCGTCCACAATGCATCATTTTCAATGTAAAAAAAGCAAAATCTTCCAGGGAGCTGCCTCTGGATTCTCCTAGAAATGCACCGCCAATTTTGTGCCATCAACATTTAGATTTCCCCTTAAGGCTTTCATGTACTTATGTTTTTCATCCCTTCAATACGAGAGAAGGAATGTTGGGTATACCTACAACTTAATGTACGTCTGTGTAACTACTTGGTTTCATAAGCTCATGTTCTGAACTGTTTTTGAATTGCTAGCTTTTTGGCATTGGGTCAACTTTGTTGAAGCTGATGGTCTGCTTTTGGTAGTTTTCTAGGTTGGTTTCCACACTGACCTTGAAATGAAAACTCCAATTTTCTCATAGCAGCCTCTGCAGTAACACCAGTTTTACCCGAATGAGATGAATGCATCACAACAATGCTGTTTCTCCCTTAAGAATCTAAACTGCCATCATAAATGAACTAACGCACAAACGAAAGCATTAGTTACGTGGAGCGATTTTATTACTTTTGGGAAATATAATGTCTCTGTGAACTGGGACAGGGGGATTGAATGTGGAAGAATGACTTTTGAGGTAACTTTTAGGGAAGTGATGGTCTGGATGATCTGTTGAAAATCCAAATGTCACTGTTTTTCTCCTTTTTAAAATTAAACATCTACCTATAGTGTAGTGTAAAGTTCTTTTAACCAGCCACAATGCACCATTTTCAATGTAAAAAAAGCAAAATCTTCCAGGGAGCTGCCTCTGGATTCTCCTAGAAATGCACCGCCAATTTTGTGCCATCAACACAGTGAAGTCATCCACTTTGGGAGGAAAAATAAAAAAGCAAAATATTATTTAAATGGAGAAATACTACAAAATGCTGCAGGACAGAGGGATCTGGATGTCCTCGTACAAGAAACACAAAAAGTCAACATACAGGTGCAGCAGTTAATCCAGAAGACAAACGGAATATTGGCCTTTATTTCTAGGGGGATGGAGTATAAAACCAGAGAAGTCATGCTACAACTGTACAGGGTGCTGGTGAGACCATACCTGGAGTACTGCGTGCAGTTCTGGTGCCCTTATTTAAGGAAGGATATACTGGCATTGGAGGCAGTTCAGAGAAGGTTCACTAGGTTGATTCTGGGTATGGAAGGGTTGTCTTATGAGGAACGATTGAACAGGTTGGGTCTATACTCATTGGAGTTTAGAAGAATGAGAGGAGATCTTACTGAAACATACAAGATTCTGAGGGGACTCGATAGGGTAGATGCTGAGAGGATGTTACCCCTCATGGGGGAATCTAAAACTCGGGGACATAGTCTCAGAATAAGGGGTTGCGCGTTTCAGACGGAAATGAAGAGGAATTTTGTCTCCCGGAGGGTCGTGAATCTTTGGAATTCTTTACCCCAAAAAGCTGTGGAGGCTGAGTCATTGAATACATTCAAGGCTGAGTTAGACAAATTTTTGATCAGCAAGGGAGTCAAAGGATATGGGGAAAAGGTGGGAAAGTGGAGTTGAGGTAAAAATCAGATCAGCCATGACCTCATTAAAGGGCAGAGCAGGTTCAAGGGGCCAAATGGCCTACTCCTGCTCCTATCTCTTATGGTCTTATGGAAACTTGATGGTAAGTTGTACTTCCAACATTACTGCCACTATCACACAATAGCTGTGGACATAAAGTTTACTAGCCACTGTTCTGAATTTGTTTCACACATAAGTGTATCATGGTGGGAAGCAATGGATAACAGTTTCCTTCAAGAAATCATGTGATCCTCCTTAGTTACGGGGGTGGTGCCAGAGGACTGGAGAATTGCAAATGTTACACCCTTGTTCAAAAAAGGGTGTAAGGATAAACCAGGCAACTACAGGCCAGTCAGTTTAACCTCGGTGGCGGGGAAGCTTTTAGAAACGATAATCCGGGACAAAATTAATAGTCACTTGGACAAGTGTGGATTAATAAAGGAAAGCCAGCACTGATTTGTTAACGGCAAATCATGTTTAACTAACTTGGTTGAGTTTTTTGATGAGGTAACAGAGAGGGTTGATGAGGGCAATGCGGTTGATGTGTATATGGACTTTCAAAAGGCGTTTGATAAAGTGCAACATAATAGGCTTGTCAGCAAAATTGAAGCCCAAGGAATAAAAGGAGCAGTGGCAGCATGGATACAAAATCGGCTAAGTGACAGGAAACAGAGAGAAGTGGTGAACGGTTGTTTCTCGGGCTTGAGCAAGGTATAGAATGTTTTTCCCCAGGGGTCGGTATTAGGACCACTGCTTTTCTCGATATATATTAATGAGTTGGACTTGGGTGTACAGGGCACAATTTCAAAATTTGCAGATGACACAAAACTTGGAAATGTAGTGAACAGTGAGGAGGCTAGTAATAGACTTCCAGAGGACACAGACAGGCTGGTGGAATGGGCAGACACATGGAAGATGAAATTTAATGCAAAGAAGTGAGAAATGATACATTATGGCAGGAAGAACGAGGAGAGGCAATATAAACTAAATGGTACAATTCTAAAGGGGGTGCAGGAACAGAGGGGGTATATGTGCACAAATCTTTGAAGGTGGCAGGACAGGTTGAGAAAGCGGTTAAAAAAGCATACGGAACCTGGTCTTTATAAATAGAGGCATAGAGTATAAAAGCAGGAAATTATGTTGAACCTTTATAAAACACTGGTTCGGCCACAACTGGAGTATTGTGTCCAATTCTGGGCACCACACTTTAGCAGGGATGTGAAGGCCTTAGAGAGGGTGCAGAAAAGATTTACCAGAATGGTTCTATGGATGAGGGTCTTCAGTTACGTGGATAGACTGGAGACGCTGGGGTTGTTCTCCTTAGAGTAGAGAAGGTAAAGAGGAGATTTGATAGAAGTGTTCAAAATCATGAAGGGTCTAGATAAAGTAAATAAAGAGAAACTGTTCCCATTGGCGGAAGGGTCAAGAACCAGAGGACACAGATTTAAGGTGATTGGCAAAAGAACCAAAGGCGACATGAGGAGAAACTTTTTTATGTAGTGAGTAGTTATGATCTGGAATGTGCTGCCTGAAAGGGTGGTGGAAGCAGATTCAATCATGGCTTTCAAAAAGGAATTGATTAAATACTTGAAGGGAGAAAATTTGTAGCGCTACGGGGAAAGAGTGGGGAAATGGGACTAACTGGATTGTTCTTCCAAAGAGCCGTCATGGGCTCGACGGGCCGAATGGCCTCCTTCTGTGCTGTAACCATTCTATGATTTAACTGCAGGAAGTATTGTTGTACATGAATTAATGAAATGTAACAATGGGATTGATCTCATGGAATGTTACAGGGCAATATTGTACTTTATAATGTTTACTTTTCTTTTTTAGTGGCTGAATAATTGGTCAGCCTCTTATTTTTTCCTGTCACACTTTAACAGCAGGCTTATTCCAAGCACAGACCACACCTGACAGCTGGTGGTGTTGTGATGCAGAGTTTAAAAAATGAAAGTTTCAGCTTTTCAAAACACTAGCTTCAAACTCCTGTCAACTAGAAAAGGAGGGCATCTGATTTTGCAGACTGTTTTCTTCAGGCTAATTGAACAAAAACACCTAAATCTTGATGACTTTTTATTTTGCTCCTTATGGTAAGGGTTGACAGTGAGAGCAATGGAGCATCATCTGCTTTTTGGACCCAGTGTCAGCATCAGTGGCAAGTTTGGTTTGTTCAGAACACTCTAATTTCACAGTGTTTATATTGTAATTGCTAATAACAGCTAAATTCCCCTTTATCTGCTGATTTGGTTCCCATTTGCCAATTTTAATGGCGTATCATTGGCTCTTAAAGTACAGTTTTGTAATTACCTGGCTGTGGGTTTAGATGGCCAAAAATCATTTATATAAATTGCTCCAGCCAGGAAAGGGGTGAATGAGTGATCTTGAGCACCCTTTGAGCATCTCCATTAGATTTGAATTTCACTGCGACTTTCAATTTTTCGATCAGGTGAAATCTGAAAAAAAAATCAACTTTCTGCAATTTTCTAAAACTGACTGCTATAAATAATTGAGCGAAACTACAGAGAGTCTTAGAGACCTTCCATAGTTCTCAACTTTTCGCAGCATTACAAGGAGAACTTATTTACCAACCCCGATAGGGTGAATGTGAAGCTCTTTGTGCTCAAGTAGTAAAAGAAGAACAAGCTAAAGAAGTAAATGAAACTCAAGTAACAACCTCATCTGAAGGTTGTCATTTTGCAGAATACACCCAGTGCATGAATGTGGACTACTGAAAGTTCCAAAAAATAAGTGACAGATACTTGATTCTACTGGGAGCAGAGAGATACAGAATTCATACCAAAGCATTGAGGTAGATGAAAATAGTCTGTGCAGATTCTGAATCTGGGGACTATTGGCAGGACAAATTGGATGGGTTGAATGGCTGAGTTTCTTCTTCCCACACTATTCATTTTTTATATAATGCAGCCTCCTATCTGTGGTTACACATGTTCGAATTGTTGCAGCATGAGACCCACTTTGGATCAAATGTTTGACATCTCAATGCATCACAGCATCAAAAAAAATAGTATTGTTACAGGGCTGTTCAATGGTATGTTTACAGAGGGTGGTTACAGACTGACATCATAGCCTGTATAATTAAAGCTGCAGAGGGCGTGCTCAATAAATCACTGGAAAATGAGATTCATTCTGAAAAATGCTTCCTGCTTCCCTCTTTAGCAGTGAATTACTATTCTAACACACGGCTGGAGAAAAAGAAACAATTTGAATGTAACTATAGGCTGTCAGTGATCACCACAAATAAATTGCTGCATTGAGTCAGATTGAGCTTTATAGGCCCTTTCAAAAAAATACAAAGGCAGCTGCAGAAATGCCAAAAGGCACAATACAGCCCAATCCTAATGTGGAGCTATTGTCATTCTGTTCCATAAAAATTGCTTATGTTCAAGAGTTCACTCATGTTTAAGTTACAAATATCGCACCAGGCTGGCTTTCCAAATGCTGCTACAGCTGGCGATAGGTCCAAATACTTGATGTAGTTACAAGTCTTGGGACACGAGGGAATAATTCACAACTTTTTTAACCGTTGTTTATGTTTCCATTTTCCTTTTTATTTAAGATTCAGATTCATATTCTGGTACAGAAGTTGGTACTCATTAAGCTCGAGTCCCTAGTCTTGGTGCAGATCTATAGCAAGACGTGATGCAGCTACATTGTCAATTCTGACAGCAATTGTACATTTCTTATTTTATATTTTCTCTGCCTTCTTCCTTCCCCCTGCACAAATATATGCAAGTGCACACACACACGCTGATGATAATACAGTCTCTAACCTTACCAAGAATATGACAGCTTCTTGCAGCTGTAGTTTACGATCGTGATTAACTGTCGCTGACAAGTTTCTGTGAATTGCATATTAAGGGAAGTCTGAAGGAAATGTCTTCTGTTGACGTACAATTATGAGTGTTGTGTAAATTCAATTTATGCTAAAATCATTGCACAACTACTGGAAATGGATCTGCAGCATATTTCTGGGAAATTGCATGGCTCCACATACTATAAGAAAATTAGTTTGCAGTTCCAATACAGAGTTGTGAAGTAATTAACAGTATATATTACACAGAGAATAATAGATAAGACTTGATTACAAGAAAGTCATTCAATTGAAGTCTTCAAGTAAAGCCATAAATTGCAAGAGCCATAAACCACAAGTAAATTGGGATCAAAATTCATTGGCCCTTCCGGTGGAACAGGATACGCAGGTCCTGGCCTGCAATGGGAATTCCTGTTGGGTCTTGTAAAGGGCACAGCTTTTTCCTGCCTCTTCCAAAGCCAGCAACACTGGCTGGGGAGCGGGGGTGGGCGGATGGTGGGAGTGGGGGGTGGGGATGGGGGAGGGGAGAATTCCTTACATTGGGACGGCTTGCAACCTCAACTTTGCATGAGGTTGGGGCATCCTCTAGAGGGAGGCTGATACGCCCGGTGAGACGGAACCTTCCACTGACCCCTCATACTTTGGCGGGATCAGTGCTGCAGGGACCAGTGTGCGCAATCTTGAAATACGTGCCAGGATCGTGGCCAACAGATTTTGGGGGCCCGTTGCATCCATTTTACAAAAAAAAGGATCTGTTGTTGCCATGTGCAAGATGTTTATTTTTGAGCTGGTGCGTGTCATGATGACACTGATGACGAGGATGTTGTTGTTCAGTTAATGCAGAATGGCATGCTCGCTGAAAGAAAGAACTTACAATTAGATAGCTGCTTTCACAACTTCAGGACATCCCAAAGTATTTAATAGCCAATGAATTAAAGCCATGAAGTGTAGTCATTGCTGTTAAGTAGGCAAATGCAGCAGCCAATTTGCACACAGCAAGGTCCCATAAAAAGCAATGAGATAAATGACCAGGTAATGTGTTTTGGGGGCGTTGGTTGGGAGATAATAATGTCACGGGATCCTTTATGTCCACTTGAACAAGCAGAATGAACCTCGGTTTAATTTCCCATCGAAAAGACAGGATCTCCAACAATGCAGCACTCTCAGTACTGCAGTGGATTGTATGCTCAAATTAGTCTAGATTATATGTTCAAATCATACATTGGGACTTGAACCCACAATCTTTTGAAAGTGCTACCACGGAGCTAAACTGGCATTTTAAAAGATTAAATCTCTCTGTTTGCTACTTACCCAAGAATTCAAAATGCATCAATGCGTTTCTATCTTTTCCAGTGACTACTGCATATCACTTCTTTTTAGCTCTTTGTCCTGTTCACTTCACTGACCTCATCATTCTCTCCATCGTTCCAGCTGCACAAGGAGTGAAACCATTTATGAACATAATTGTATGATGCTGGAACAATGTAATGTTGGAAATGGTGCTTACTTATAATGTGATGGGACTGAAGGATATATTTTAGTTCCGATGAAAGGTCATCGACCTGAAACGTTAACTCTGTTCCTCTCTCCAGATGCTGCCTGACCTGCTGAGTGTTTCCAGCATTTTCTGTTTTCGTTTCAGATTTCCAGCATCCTCAGTATTTTGTTTTTGATATATTTCAGTTGATGGATTTCAGTAAACTGTGGTCTATTGCTGTAGGTGGAGTAGAGCCATTGTACTGTGTTCTCTGTTGCATTGCTTTAATAAATTCCTTCTAAATACAAGGATCTTGTTATCTCTAATATTTCAGCTGTTGAAGTTTGTCTTGATATAACACAAGCATTCGATACAAACATGTTTCTATTTTGCAGCTATTGTCCTGAATCTACTTCGATAGAAAAGATTTATTAAAACTGGAACAATTTATAACAAAAGATTTGGATGTAATTTTTAAAATTATCTGTTCTTGGGATGTGGATGACCGGGGAGAAAGGGACTGTTGAATTAATCGTGGTGACTTGCTGTGGCTGTGGTGCATCCTGTAGTTCATAAACACTGCAGCCACAGTGCACTGGCGATGGATGGCCTGGATATTTAGCCCAGTAGCATGGGTGCCGATCAAGCAAACTATTCTGTCCTGGATGGTGTTGAGCTTCTACCATCAGGTAGCTCTTTTTTTCTTTCCATAGTCAATTTTCTTAAAGTAGATGGAAAAACAACAACAACTTGCATTTATATAGTACCTTTAACATAGTGAACATCCCAAAGTACTTCAAAATGGAGAAACGCACACCAAGCACCAGTGGAAGAATGAAGAGAAATGAGTGAAAATATTGCCAAATATACAGGTTTATGAGGAGTCTTTTAAAGATGGGGATAAAAGTAGCGAGGCAGAGGCCTCATTAAGGGAAGAGAGTAAAGATAGCTAAAGGGTCTGGCAGCAATGGTGGTTCACAGGGAAGAAGAGATGCACGGGAAAGTACGTACGGAGAACCAAAGGGCATGGGCTAGGACAGAGGGAGGTTGCAGGGTGGGCTGAGGCTGTCAGCGATTGCAAACGAGGTTAAGGATTTTGAATTTGATGTATTGATAGAAAGAGAGCCAGTGGAGATGAGCCAGCATGGTGGTGATTGATAAGCAGGACTTAGTGTTGGACAGGATGGGGACGGTGAGTTTTGGATGTTAATGTAGGGTGGAAGCTGCATGGAGGCCATTAGAGAAGCTGAGTTTGGAGGTAAGAAAAGTGTAGATAAGGATTTCAGCAGCAGTGTGGGCGATGTTGTAGAGGTAGAAGTGTGCAGTTTGGTACTAGATAGGATATGGGGTTTGAACTTCAGCTCAGGCCAATGAGGTTGTCTGCATTTGTTTCAATTTGAACAGGAGGAGGAAGATGGCGTCTATTTTGGGAGAAAAGATGTGTGGGGTTAAATTGAATAACCTCTCAAATGGAAACAATGTCAAGGAGCATGGAGGGGTTCACCTCCAACTTGGTGCAGTGCTTTGCACAGAGCTTGGTGCTCATCCTTTCCAGAGCGTGGGGTCGACCTCTTCAGGTGTGCATTGCTTTCAGCAGTCACTTCTCCCTCTGCTCTCCCTTCACACTCAAAGTTAACCTTTTCCCCTGTCTTTCATTTCAGGTGTGGAAAATTTGGATGCCCCTCTGGTACTTCAGGAAGAGGGAGGCCAGCCTTCCTGAAGATGCAGTTTCAATCGATCTGACACCAGCAAGCACCAGGTCAGAGACTGGCACTACGTGGATTTTAGAGGGTAGGCTCGAGGAGGGGTCTTCATGTGGTGACTCACCGGCCACAAGTGTGCAGGAGCTAGGGCAGGGAGATAGGACACCACAGGTGCCAGATCATTGGATTGCCAGATCACCCACTAGTTCTGTGACAGAGGGCTCAAATGCAGACCGTGAAGGCTTAGGTTACTGAAGAAGGTTGAAGGGCATACACCAGGAAATACTAGCTGCATTGGGCAGCCTGCCAGCAACCTTGCATGCAATGCCTCAGAGCATGGTGGAGTCCAGCTCCAACTTTTGTCGGGGGTTTGTGCAGAGCACGGAGATAATTCTGTCCAACATGGCGCAAGTAGTCTGCAGCAAAACTCCACCCCCCTCTCCACCGCTGAGACCTGCCACAGCAAAACTCCACCTCCTGCTGAGACCTGCCACAGCAAAACGCCACCTCCTGCTGAGACCTGCCACAGCAAAACGCCACCTCCTGCTGAGACCTGCCACAGCAAAACGCCACCTCCTGCTGAGACCTGCCACAGCAAAACTCCACCTCCTGCTGAGACCTGCCACAACAAAACTCCATCCCCTGCTGAGACCTGCCACAGCAAAACGCCACCTCCTGTTGAGACCTGCCGCAGCAAAACACCACCTCCTGCTGAGACCTGCCGCAGCAAAACTCCACCTCCTGCTGAGACCTGCCACAGCAAAACTCCATCCCCTGCTGAGACCTGCCACAGCAAAACTCCATCCCCGACTCCACCGCTGAGACCTGGTAAGCTCACCTTAAACGTATTGATGACCCTGAATCAATAAGATTGGCTGGGGTCAGGGGTATATCTTCATCGTGATGAGAAGCAATACGAATCAGCAAACACAGAAACTCCAAGACAATCCTTTGTCCACTATTTTATTTCAAATGAGTTAACACGTTTCTTAAAATAGCAGATGTTAACATGTTAAACATGTTAAGTGTTTGTCTGCCATTATTGTCAACAGTAAATTCTAGTCTAATGGACTTTAAGGTTTAAAAACAGAAAATGTTTCAAATACACAGCAGGTCGATCAGTATCTAAAAGGAAAAGACAGATGAGACAGGGATAAACCCAGCAATTACTGGCCAAACAGCCTAATGTCGGTGGCGGGGAAACTTCTAGAGACAATAATCTGGGATAAAATAAATAGGCACTTGGAAAAGTATGGATTGGTAAATGAAAGTCAGCATGGATTTGTTAAAGGAAAATCGTGTTTGACTAATTTGATTGAGTTCTTTGATGAAGTAACAGAGACGGCTGATGAGGGTATTGTGGTTGATGTGTATATGGACTTTCAAAAGGCATTTGATAAAGTACAACATAATAGTTTTGTTAGCAAAATTAAAGCTCATGGGATTAATGGGACAGTGACAGTGTGGAAAGAAAATTAGCTAAGGGACAAAAAGCAGAGAGTCGTGGTGAACGGTTGTTTTTCAGACTGGAGGGAAGTATACAGTGGTGTTCCCCAGGGGTCGGGTATTAGAACCACTGCTCTTTGGATGTCAAGGCCTTAGAGAGGGTGCAGAAGAGATTTGGAATTTGAGATTTGCCTTAAGTGGTGGTGGATGCAGATTCAATAGTAACTTTCAAAAGAGAATTGGATAAATACTTGAAGGGAAAAAATTACAGGGCACCACACTTTAGGAAGGATGTCAAGGCCTTAGAGAGGGTGCAGAAGAGATTTACTAGAATGGTGCCAGGGATGAGGAATTTCAGTTATCTGGAGAAACTGGAGTTGTTCTCCTTAGAAGATCAAGAGATTTGATAGAGGTGTTCAAAATCATGAACGGTTTTGATAGAGTAAATAAGGAGAAACTGTTTCCAGTCGCGGACCAGTTGGTAACCAGAGGGCACAGATTTAAGGTGATCGGCAAAACAGCCAAAGGCGACATGAGGAAACTTTTTTTTTTACGCAGCGAGTTGTAATGATCTGGAATGCACGGCCTGAGAGGGTGGTGGAAGCAGATTCAATCTTAACTTTCAAAAGGGAATTAGATAAATGCTTGAAGGGAAACAATTTACAGGGCTATGGGGAAAGAGCAGGGGAATGGGACTAATTGGATAGCTCTTTCAAAGAGCCGGCACAGGCATGATGGGCCGAAAGGCTTCCTTCTGTGCTGTACCTACTATGATAATACTATGATACTACCATGATGCTATGAATGCTGATGCACTAGAACTGATTGCAGGTACACACAATATTCACTCTGTTTTTCTTCCCCTTCCTCTCCCATGACAAACCCATGCTCCTCTGCTCTCCTCTGCAAAACTGTTCACTATTCCAAGATCATCCTGGAATGCAAAGATAACCCCTGGCTTCTTTTCTTCACTACAAACTGTCTTCTTAAACCTCTCTTCCTTGCTTGCTCCACCCTCACCTCCAACAACAAATGCGAGGAACTCATGGACTTCTTTGTCACTAAGAATGAGGCCATCCGTTCAGCTGCCTCTGCCGTTTCACTCCCTTCCCCTAGCCCACCAAGCCAAACTTCCCCTAAGGATTACCCCCTTGCCCTAGCCCTTAACTCTCATCCCTCTCCAGTTTCTCTCCTATCTCCCCTTATGCCCTCTCAAGCTCATCTTGTCCATGAGACTCACCTCCAGCTCCGTCGACCCTATTCCCACCAAACTGCTGACCACCCAACTTCCCTTTCTGACCCCCATGTTAGCTGATATTGTTAACTGTTGCCTCTTCTCAGGCACTGTCCCGCACCCCTTCAAATCTGCTGGTTCCTGACTGGGGCAGGGATCGCATCATATAGAAGGTAAGTGTCTTTATAGATAACACTTGGTCCATTCGAACTCCTGGACTGATTTCAATAGCCTGAGGGGGTGGGAGAGGAATTTCACAGAGTATTTTTTCCCTTATTGGCCCTGGGTTTATTCTGTTTTTTTGCCTCTCCCAGTAGATTAAATGGCTGCAGGGATCGGTGTGAGGTGGGGTGGGGAGTAGGTGTGGGAGTTTGGGGTAGGGAAGAAGTGTTCAACCATCAAGGTCCGACCATCATGGTGTGGGGCAGGCTTGATGGACCAGCTGGTCTTTTCCTGCCCCTCAATTTCGTATGTCGTATGTCATCACCCCCTCCTAAAAATACTTACCCTTGACCCCTTTGTCCTTGCAAACCTTGCCCCAACTCCTACCTCCCTTTCTTCTCAAAACTCCTTGAATGTGTTATCGCCTCCCAAATCCGAGCCCATCCTTCCCACAACTCCACGTTTGAATCCCTCCAATCAGGTTTCCACCCCTGCCACAGCACTGATACGGCCCCTATCAAAGTCACAAATGACACCCTATGTGACTGTGACCGTGGTAAACCATCCTTCTCGACCGGTGTTTAGCTTTTGACACGGTTGACCACACCATCCTCCACCAATACCTCTCCTCCGTCATCCAGCTGGGTGGGACTGCACTCATCTGGTTCCATTCTTATCTATCCAGTCGTAGCCAGAGAATCACCTGCAATGACTTCTCCTCCCTCTCCTGCACCGTTACTTCTGGAATCCCCCAAGGATCTAACCTTGGCCACATCCTATTTCTCATCTACATGCTGCCCCTCAGCGACATCATCCAAAAACACGTCAGGTTCCACATGAACACTGACGACACCCAGCTCTACCTGAAAACCACATCTCTCGACCCCTCCACTGTGTCTAATTTGTCACACTGCTTGTCCGACATCCAGTACTGAGCAAGCTGTAATTTGCTCTTAAAATGGATCCTCGGATGTTTGTTGTTGAAGCAATGAAAATTTATAAGTTTACTATATCATGCCTTGAAAAAACTACAACCACTTTGTTAAAATTGCATTAATGGGTCAGTTGCACAAAAACAGGTTGTCAAACATATGTAACCTTAATACAGTACTAAATATTGGGAAGACCAAAGCCATTGTCTTCGGTCCCCGCCACAAACTCTGTTACCTAGCCACCGACTCCATCCCTCTCCCTGGCCACTGTCTGAGGCTGAACCAGACCATTCGCAACCTTAGCGTCCTATGAGGATTCCTGTGGCCTCGCCCTCCTCCAACCCTCCGAGATCTCTGCGCTCCTCCAATTCTGGCCTCTTGCACATGCCTGATTTTAATCACTCCACCATTGGCGGCCGTGCCTTTTGCTGCCTAGGACCTAAGCTCTGGAATTCCCTCCTTACACCTCTCTGCCTCTCTACCTCTCTCTCCTTCTTTAAGACGCTCCTTAAAACCTACCTCTTTGACCAAGCTTTTGGTCACCTGTCCTAATATCTCCTTAAGTGGCTTGGTGTCAAATTTTGTTTGATAATCGCTCCTATGAAGTGTCTTAGGACATTTTACTACATTAAATGCAATTTGTTGTCGTTGTTGCACCTAGAGTTTAATTTCTTATATTCACTTGTCATATGCTTATATCCAGGGATATTTTTAAGTGGGCTGTGTCAACTTTTTTTGAAACTGCTGGTAAACCTTTGCTAGTTTTTGAGTTTGGCAGGTTTGTTTACCAGATGTCAATATCCTTTAAAGTAACTATAAGCAAACAATAAAGTTCAAGGGTCAAGTATTTCCACAGACCTTAATTATTCCAGAAAACAGGAAGGAAGGTAAGAAGCATAAACATTATTAGCACACATGGAGGTCATTCAGTCCTTGTCTGTACAAACTCAGACTCCTTTTGGGGGGCAGATTTTACACAGTCCTGGTTTCCCGCTTTTTCCCCAAATCAATCCCATTTTACAGCTCGGAAGAAAAAACACAGGAAACGACATTTTAGCAGCCCTACCAACCATTACTCTTTAGGGGTGACAATCAACCAATTTAGTTTAAAAATACAACGTATTTTGAAGTATCTCACTCTTCAAAAATGAACACAGCTCCATGTATTAAATGCGTCGTGTCTGTTTCACTGTTGCTGATCATGCATATAATTTTTTTAATGTTGACAGTACTGCTTATAATGAATGAAACTACCTTTCAAACCAGTCTGAAGTGTACTTTTGAAAGCAAGGACAAGAAAGTACTCCAGATTCATTCTCACTCAGACCTTTTGGAGACAAGGAAATTCTATAAATTTCAAGTCAGACAGAGAGCATGATGCCCTCTGCTGGTTTGTGAGTGCTGTTAACTTTTTCCACACAGCACTGATGGAATAAAAACTGACAAACAAATTTATCTGCTGCGTTGATTTTGCCCTAATCCTCTGGCCACGTTTTCCCGTGACGCCGTGTGAGTGTATGATTGAAGGCATATTCACAGTGCTCTAGGAGCATAGGATTAGGCCATCCAGCCCCTCGAGCCATTCAGTTAGACCATGACTGATCTGTACCTCAAATCGATTTACTTGCCACACGCTAGTGAGTATAGAAATAGGAGGACAGAGCAGATGAATGCATGGCTGGAGAGATGGTGCAGGAGGGAGGGCTTTAGATTCCTGGGGTATTGGGACCAGTTCTGGGGGAGGTGGGACCTGTACAAGCCGGACGGGTTGCACCTCAACAGGGCCGGGACCAATATCCTTGCGGGGGGGTTTGCTAGTGCTGTTGGAGAGTGTTTAAACTAACTTGGCAGGGGGATGGGAACCCGAGAGGAGAATCAGAAGGGAGAGCAACAAAGCTGGAAGTGGAAGGCAGAAAAGTAGCAAGTGAAATTGGAAGGCAGCGGAAACAAAGGCCAGCAGCAAATAAGGTCAAAATAAGAAATAATGTTAAAAAGGCAAAATTAAAGGCACTTTATCTGGATGCACTCAGCTTTCACAACAAGGTAGATGAATTGACGGCACAAATAGAAGTAAATGGGTATGATCTAATTGCCATTATGGAGAGGTGGCTGCAGGGTGACCAAGGCTGGGAACTGAATATTCAAGGATATTCGACATTTAGGAAGGACAGGCAAAAAGGAAAAGGAGGTGGGGTAGCGCTGTTAATAGTGAGAAAGGATCTTGGCTCAGAAGATCAAGATGTAGAATCAGTTTGGGTGGAGCTAAGAAACAGCAAGGGGCAGAAAACACTGATGGGAGTTGTTTATAGGCCACCAAACAGTAGTGGTAATGTAGGGAACAGTATAAAGTAGGAAATTAGAAGTGCATGTAACAAGGGTGATACAGTAATCATGAGGGACTTTAATCTACATCGAGATTGGGCAAACCAAATTAGCACTGATACTGTGGAGGACGAATTCCTGGAATGTATACGTGATGGTTTTCTAGATCAGTATGTTGAGGAACCAACTAGGGAACAGGCTATTTTAGATCTAGTATTGTGCAATGAGAAAGGGTTAATTAATAATCTTGTTGTAAAGGAGCCCTTCGGGAAGAGTGACCATAATATGATAGAATTCTTCATTAAGTTTGAAAGTGATGTAGTTCAATCCAAAACTAGGGTCTTAAATCTAAACAAAGGAAACTACGAGGGTATGAGGCGCAAGTTGGCTGTGGTTGATTGGGGAACTACGTTAAAAGGTATGACGGTAGACAGGCAATGGCTAGCATTTAAACAATTAATACATCATTTGCAACAAATATATATTCCTTTAAGGCACAAAAACCCAACAGGAAAAGTGATCCAACTGTGGCTAACAAGAGAAATTAAAGATAGTATTAAATCAAAGAAGGTGGCATATAAAGTTTCCAGAAAAAGCAATAAGCCTGAGGATTGGGAGTATTTTAGAATTCAGCAAAGGAGGACCAAGAAATTGATAAAGAAAGGGAAAACAGAACATGAGAGTAAACTAGCGAGAAACATAAAAATGGATTGTAAAAGCTAGGTATGTAAAAAGGAAAAGACTGGCAAAGACAAATGTGGGTCCCTTACAGACAGAGACGGGAGAATTTATAATGGGGAATAAGGAAATGGCAGAGAAATTAAACAAATACTTTGTGTCTGTCTTCACAGAAGACGACACAAAAAAACAGAAATACTAGAGAACCAAGGGTCTGGCGAGAATGAGGAACTGAAAGAAATTAATATTAGTAAAAAAAAGTGCTAGAGAAATTAATGGGACTGAAAGTTGATAAATCCCAAGGACCTGATGATCTACATTTCAGGGTTTTGAAAGAGGTGGCTATAGAGATAGTGGATACATTGGTTGTCATCTTTCAAAATTCTATAGATTCTGGAATGGTTCCTGCAGATTGGAGGGTAGCAAATGCAACCCCACTATTTAAGAAAGGAGGGAGAGAGAAAACAGGGAACTACAGACCTGTTAGCCTGACATCAGTAGTGGGGAAAATGCTAGAATCTATTATAAAGGAAGTGATAACAGGACACTTAGAAAATAATAATAGGATTTGGCAGAGTCAACATGGAGTTATGAAAGGGAAATCATGTTTGACAAACCGATTGGAGTTCTTTGAGGATGTAACTAGTAGAACAGATAAGGGGGAACCAGTGGATGTGGTGTATTTGGATTTTCAGAAGGCTTTTGATAAGGTCCCACACAGGAGGTTGGTGGACAAAGTTAGAGCACAAGGATTGGGATTAATATACTGGCATGGATTGAGAATTGGTTAACAGACAGAAAACAGAGAGTAGGAATAAAAGGGTCTTTTTCAGGTTAGCAGACTGTGACTAGTGGGATACCGCAGGGATCGGTGCTTGGGTCCCAGCTATTCACAATCTATATCAATGATTTGGATGAGGGGACCAAATGTAATATTTCCAAGTTTGCTGATGACACAAAACTAGGTGCGAATGTGAGTTGTGAGGAGGATGCAAAGAGGCTTCAAGGGGATACAGACAGGCTAAGTGAGTGGGCAGATGGAATATAATGTGGAAAAATGTGAAGTTATCCACTTTGGTAGGAAAAACAGAAATGCAGAGTATTTTTTAAATGGTGAGAGATTGGGAAATGTTGATGTTCAAAGGGACCTGGGTGCCCTTGTACATGAGTCAACGAAAGCTAACATGCAGGTGCAGCAAGCAATTAGGAAGGCAAATGGTATGTTGGCTTTTATTTCAAGGGGATTTGAGCACAGGAGTAAAGATGTCTTACTGCAATTATATACCGCACCTGGAGTATTGTGTACAATTTTGGTCTTGTTACCCAAGAAAAGATATACTTGCCTTAGAGACTGATTCCTGGGATGGCGGGATTGTCACATGAGGAGAGATTGAGTAGAATAGGCCTGTATTCTCTCGAGTTTAGAAGAATGAGAGGTGATCTCATTGAAACGTACAAAATTCTCAGAGGGTTCGACAGGGTAGATGCAGGGAGGATGTTTCCCCTGGCTGGGGAGTCTAAAACCCGGGGTCACAGTCTCAGAATAAGGGGTAGGCCATTTAGGATTGAGATGAGGAGAAATTTCTTCACTCAGAGAGTGGTAAATCTTTGGGATTCTCTACCCCAGAGGGCTGTGGAGGCTCAGTCATTGAGTACATTCAAAATAGAAATCAATAGGTTTCTAGATATTAAAGGCATCAAGCGATATGGGGATGGTGCAGGAAAATGGTGTTGAGGTAGAAGATCAGCCATGATCTTGTTGAATGGCAGAGCAGGCTCGAGGGGCCAGATGGCCTACTCCTGCTCCTATTTCTTATGTTCTTACTTGCCTTTGATCCAGATCCCTCGATACCATTAACTGATAAAAATCTGTTGATCTCAGTCTCAAGTGACCCAGCATCCACAGCCTTTTGGGGAGGGAATTCCTGATTTCCACTACCCTTTGTGTGAAAAAGTGCTTTCACGCAAAGGGCACAAAGGATGGCCATTATTTTTGTTCCCCTTCTCTCCCCCTCAACAAACAAAACTCAAGTGTTAACAAAATCTATATCAAGAGGGAGCACATTTTAAAAATGGCTCGGTTTAAACAGAAAGAGGTGCTAATTGGTATTAGTGATGTCCAAACTTTACTACATGGCAGAACTTCTGCAAATATTGACCCACTCCTGGAAATCTCCTGTCTAAACCTCTGTCATCTATCCAAAGGAAAACAGCACTGTCATTGTAGAGAACATTTCTCGTTGAACCATATACATTGCAACACAAATAACAAGCTGGGCTGGAATTTTCTCCACAATCCCACCCTGATTTCGGGCCAGCTAGTGTGGAAAACAGGGCAAAATCAGGCGATGAGGTCAACCGCTACCTCCCCGTCCTGAGCTTTATTTCTCTTACTCCACTGCAGCCCCCCCCCCACCACCCCCGGCCCCGTTCCTTGCCTGTCGATGCAGGGAAAATTGTTCGAGGGAAAGATTCAGAAGGATGTTCTGCTGTTCTCAGCTACTGTCGGCTACATGGAGATGAGCCTCTCCATTCAAATGACCTTTTCTGTGATTTAGTGAGAGGAAGCAGGAGGCAGAAGGGGGCAGCAGCTCATTGATCACCGGACAAAGTGCTGGCAGAACCTGCTCTGGGACATATGTAGTGTGCAGTCACTACGCACTGTCCTGTCATTACTCTGCATCAAATTAGCACTCAGCTGATATGATAACCCCCATGGAGAAATGCTGCTGTTGATGAGTGAAAGAGAAAAGAAGAAAGCTCCCTATTGAGCTGCTAGTGCAACATCAATGTACTATTCAGAATATCCTTCTGGGTCTTAAATTTCCTTTGTAGCTGGCAGCATTCAAACATGTGGTTTATTATATACTGCAACACCAGATGATAGTCTTGTCAGTTGTACAATATTGTACAGCGAACTAGCCAATTCACAGAATAATAATATCTTTTTATTCAGCTGAACCTGATCTCAAGACTTTAAACTAAGGACTTCTGCATGAATAATCCTTACTTGCAGCTATTTTCCATCCAATTGCTGTCATTCTTATCCAGCCACAAAGATCGAATGGTGGTCTTTACTGTATTTAAAGGGGTACTGTCATCTGGTAGAGTGCAATACTTCTGCCAGAGGGATGATGCAGTGATGTAACTTGAGCAATGACTGTTTCTGCCTTTAAGTTTTATTAAAATTTATTATAAATGTGGAAATCAAGATGGGCCTTCCTCATCTCTATCAATCTTGGGAACAGCATGATTCCCAGTAAAATGCAACTCAGTACTTCAATAACAAGAAAAAAATATATATTGGAAAGGTAAGAAAACTTAAAAGAAAAATGCAATAATCCTGACGCTGAGTTCAGGGAGGCAGGCCCAAGCCTGTTAGATGTTTCCTGCACCCTTTAGCTCAAAATTTTTTTGTGCCATAACTTGCTGATAGTGCGAGTTTATAACAACGTGACAAGGCCAATGGGGCATCTGTGATCTTAGTGAACAGTGGGAGCAACAGTGTATCTATCTTCACATAAAGGGTCGTGAAAATCTGGAACTCCCCCACCTCCCCCAAAAACAAAGCTGTTGAGGCCGGGGGTCAATTGAAAATTTCAAAACTGAGATTGGTAGATTTTTGTTAGGCAAGGGTACTAAGGGTTACGGAACCAAGGCGGGTAGATGGAGTTAAGATACAGATCAGCCATGACCTAATCGAATGGCGGATCAGGATTGAGGGGCTGAATAGCCTACTCCTGCTCCTATGTTCCTTAACCAATAAGATTTAAGGATTGAGAGAAAAACAGAGGAACGACAGAGAAGCAGGGTGAATGAGAATGGAAAGGAGGGAACAGCTTGACATGACGCAGCATTTCTACCAGGAGGCTGGGTTCCCAAAAATGCAGGGCCTCATTAAAGGCACCCATGTAGCCATCAGGACACCTTGGCAACAATCTTGTGGCATAAATGAATTGCAAATGATTCCATTTGATAAATTTCAAGTGATCTTGGAAACTACAACAAAATTATTTCAAATGATTGCAACAGACCCCGGTAGCAGCCATAATGTTTTCATGTTATAACAGGCCACAGTGCCACCACTATATGTAGGAGCAGACAGACTGGACGAATGACTGCTGGGTGACTAGAGCTACCCCATGCTGCTCTGGATATCAACACATGTCTTCAACCTCACACTGTGGTCTAAAAAAGTACAATGAGGCTCATGGCTCCACCTGAACTGGTGGAACACACGATCGGTACGTAAGAGCAGTGCTTCCAATGTTTGGGCAGATCAGGTGGGTCCCACGCTACATCTTGGAGAAAGTACCGAGGACCATCTGCACATGCTGTGTGCTGAATAAGTTTGCCATTAGTAGATGGGAAACCATGGAGCCAGAGTGAGCCTGCAGCCTTGACTATAAAAGAGGAGGCGAAGGTAAAAGAATAAGAAGTCTGCGAGTCTGATGCATGGCCAGGGAGACTGGTATAAAGGAATGATTGGCAGGACTTCCAGTTAAAAGCAACTTTGAGTCCTATGATTCTTTATAGGATCATAGAAAGGTTACAGCACGGAAGGAGGCCATTCGGCCCATCGAGTCCGTGCCGGCTCAATGCAATCCAGCTAGTCCCATATATATATACTACACTCATCCCAAACCAACATGGTAAGCCAAATCCCCCTGACTTCAGTACTATCCCAACACATTTGCTGCCAACACTGTTAGTCATTTGTTACTTCTGGGCAACAAATTATCACCAAACAGCCAAAGAAGATGCAATCAGCTTATTTCCCTATTCAATATACATGTCTCTGCACCAGTGTTTCTTTCAGTGGTAAACAATTTTACAACACCAAGTTATAGTCCAGCAATTTTATTTTAAATTCACAAGCTTTCGGAGGCTTCCTCCTTCGTCAGGTAAATGTTTCAGGATCTCCTTGAAGCCTACGCATTTATACATATAGAACAATACATGGTGTTTACAGACTGCCCCTGCAACTGCCCGTTGCCAAGGCAATCACCGTGTTCAGACAGAGAGGTGTCACCTGCAGAACCCCCGAATACACATCTTTCAGTGGTGCCAGAGGGAATGCCATTACAAAGTGAATGTAAATGAATGAATGAGGCTAGGTGTCAGCTTTGGCTCAGTGGTAGCACTCTTGCCCCTGAGTCAGAAGGTCATGGGTTCAAGACACACACACGAGACTTGAGCACATAATCTAGGCTGACGCCTCAGTCCAGTAGAGGGAGCGCTGCACTGTTGGAGGAACTGTCCTCTGGATGAGACATTAAACTGAGGTCTGCCTCTCATGTGGGTGTAAGGATCCAACTGCATTATTTGAAGAAAAGCAGGCAGTTTTCCCGGTGTCCTAGCCAACATTTATCCCTCAACTGACACCTAATACAGACGGTCTGGTCATTTAATTTACTGCTATTGGCTGTGACGTTTCCCTACACTACAACTGTGACTACACTTCAGAAATACTGTTACAGAGTCCTACTGTCTCGTAACCTTCTTAAAAGGGCCACATCCCCTTACTCGAGGATCAGCACTCTCAGTTACTCTGTTACACATCCTCCCACCCAGCTCTAGCGACCTGGGCCATGGGCATACAATATTCCCGAGCCGCCCTGTCTCCATGCCCAATAATTGCCTTTGCAATCATTCTTGCCACCCATGTTCACATGCCCCATGGACAATCCCTTTGGCTATTTCAAAGGCCATTGACGCCGCGTCTGAGTTTCCCGCCTTTCCTTTTCGTGCGGACTCCAGCATCCCCTTTTCACAGGAGTCCTCATGCCAGATTTTCCCCGTGAAAATTTTCCACTTGTGTCTGTCTTGCATTTCTGGTGTAACCACCTTTTTGTGGAAGGACTCAATTGGACCTGCCGACAGCTTCACCTTTCCAGCCTTCTTCTCAGTAAAGGACTCTTCTTCATTCTGGTTCTCTCTAAGCTCAGTCCATTCGGTCTCTTTTCCATTGCACTTTCGAATGCACTGCTAGCAGCCATATCCCCTCATAGAGCATAGTCCTCTCAGCAGGCTCATCCAATGGATCACCAAAGATCGGCCCGAGGGAAGGAGTATCCAATTGAACTGCTTCCTGGTCTGGAGCAGACTGCTCTCTTTTTTCTTTTTCCACTGCTTAGCAACCTCTGTTGCTGTTACATGTTTGGACTTTTTCTCCTTATGTTTTTTCTTGAATCCTTTCCCCACGTACTCCCTTTAACATCAGGGTCTGTGGATGTGGAACTCTCCACTGCCCACACTGGCACTCTATCCCATAAGATCGTGAACAAACTCTGGTGGTGGCCAAGATCCCATTCCATGGGTTTCCTCAGAGATTGGAATTTGTTTCTCTTTAACCGCCCTAGCTCCAGCCGTTGCTCCTCGGCCACACTTCACAGGACGATGGGCAACTGTATCACCTTTTCTGTCCGTGAGCGCTTGGCTTCATCCTCCGTTTTGAAGAACCATTCCCTCATTCCACTTGATTCCTACGGTTTGCGCCTGCTCCTCAATTTGGTCCCTCTGACCCTCCTGCAAATTTTCCCCTTCCGCTTTGTTCCTTTCCCCCCCCCCCAGAGAAATCCTTCCTCCCCTGGTCCTTACTTGACCTCTGGGGTGCTGATTCTTCTTTGCACCCTTCAATTGACGATTTAGTGGAGGCTCAATCTCCAGGAGACTCCAACCTGATTACAGGTTTATTGTTCGCTCTGTTGGCTACCTCCATTTCATCCTCTTTTGGTGCCTTTTCAGTGTCTTAACACCGTTGAAGTCCTGCCCTATCGGTTCCTTGGCTGAGATCAGTTTGGGTTTCTGCTTTGATTCCTTCCAGCTGCGCTGACTGCAGGTCTTCCGATTTGTCATCCCAAACGATCCCAATTATTTCCGTTACCATCTTCTTTACCACTTCAGTTAGGATGGTTTCCATGGTTTCCACTCTTCGGTCAACTTCAACACCTATTCCCAAAGTCTCTAATTTCTGATCACCATCTTTGATTTTGCATTCAGCCAACGTGCCATCAAGTTGTTCCGCTCTGGAGCTCGGCAGTCCTTGCTCAGCAAGAGGAGACCGGCCAACTTGTTCCTGGACTCTTCCAAGTTGCCTCTAATCTTCTTGACCGTCGTCAGTGTGTCGAAAAGATCATGCTGCCATTTTGCAGATCTTTCCACCTGTTCATCGTTGGATTGCCTCCTTTGACCTTCAGTCACCTCTTGCTTCCATAAAAAGAGCTACAAACTCGTCAACTTAGGTTTCATAGGCGGACTGGAGGCTCTGGTTTTGAGAGGTCAGCTCCATAACCTCGGTGTCCTACTCTTGTATCTTCTGTGCCAGCTCGTGCCTATCCCTCTTTAGGTCTTCGAGGCTCATCTGATTACTTTCCAAAGTCTGAATCTGTTGGGTGAGCATCTCTAGTTCAGCTTCCTCCTCAACCTTCAATGTCTCGTACTGCATGACAACAGACGCCTTCTCATTACACATCCTCTCCGCCTCTTCCTTCAGCGCGGCCACTTGTATCTTACTTTCTCTTTCGGCTTCCATCTCCCTCTCAAAACTGAGCATCGCATCCTCTTTGGCCCTCAGGGGTCTCCCACTTCCAGCGGAGATCGAGGACAACTTGCTGAACCCCCCGCTCTTTACTTTGCGAGTCTTCTGCCAGCTGGTGCCTCAGTTTCTTCTCTTCCTCCAGCTCCATGTCCTTTCTCCTCAAGGAGTTGTGGAGCTTCATGATCTCCACGTTCAACCTCCTGAACCCACGCAGCTTGCTCGAGCAGCTCCTTCTGATCAACCATCTCGTTGACTGACTGCTGGAGGCTGGCGACAGTCGTGGCTAGCTGGCTTTTCTCTTCCATGTGAAGTGCCTTTGTGGCCTGCAGGTTGACCTCCAGGTGGAGCTTGGTGTCGTCGATGCCCTGCCGCTCGTCAGCCTGCTCCTCCAGCAGGGTCCTCATCTCCTCTACCTGCTGCTCCAGCGCTCTCTTCTCCTTCTCCGGCCCTTGCACACTCTTGCCCACATCGTCCTTGGAGCTCATTGGGACCTCCCTCTCAGCCCAGTGCTGCTTATTGAGGCGCTCGAGCTCGCGGACCTGTCTAACCAGTGCCCCTCTCTTCTTGCTATTCGCCAACTGAGCCAGCAGGGAGACCACCTGCCACCCCAGCTTCAGCCTCTTCTTCTCTTCCTGGAGCAGCTCCTGGGTGTCCTTTAGGAGGGACTCCAAACTTGACACCTCCTTGGTCAGTTTGATTGCTTTGGACTCGGTCCTCCCCAGTGCTCTGGTGGTGTCTTCCAGCTCGGCCTGCAATTGGAGGACCCGATCACCCTTTCCTCTTGACTGTTACCAAGTAACCACATGTCACTGATCTCTCCCTCATCCTGGGGAAAAGCCTTCTATAGGACTGTTTTGGTTACAAACAGACTTGCTGGGCTTTCCTCTGCGACCCTTTCTGGATTTCCGCATCTCCTCAGAATGGGCAGATGTTTCCTGAAAAATTCCCGTATGCTCCTTCCTCAGCTCACCCCTAAAGGCCTCTGCTGTGATCCCTCTGTGAGTGTGTAATTGGACTTATCCTCAAACTCCTTAATGTCGGCCACCATCTTTTCTTTACAGAGTGTCCAGAACTCGTCCCCATCACAATCCTGGTTTAGGGCATGGACTTCTTTATTCACAGTACCTTGTTTATCGTACACAGCACATTGCTTCCAGTCACTCAGCAACGTATCCCTTTATCCCTTTACCTCAGGACTCTTGCTGGACGTTATGGATCAGGAACCGATTGGTCCTCTCTTCAGCTCGAAACATTTCCTCAAGCGTTTCCTCCATATGGGATTGGTCTCTTTCTTTTCTCTTTTAGAGACACGATCTCACTTCTGACCCCATGACCCCGATATTAGCGGGGAGGCGGGATAGCGGGGGGTGGGGCGATTGGGTGAGTGGCAAACCCGCATGAACCTAACTTACCGTTTCTGACGCGATCGCATGTTGATTGATAATGGTTAACGTCCTCTCCGGGTTTCATGCCCGGCAGCCAGCCCGATTGACAGGCTGGCTGCCGTCAGGAGCTGCAACGCGAGAGGGAGGGGGCAGGAAAGAGAGAGAGAGAGACGTGATCCGGCGCTGGACTGGAAGACCTGGGGGGGAGAGGAGAGGGGAAGGTCGGGGGGGCGGGGGGAGAGGAGAGGGGAAGGTCGGGGGGGGGAAGAGGAGAGGGGAAGGTCGGGGGGGGAAGAGGAGAGGGGATGGTCGGGGGGGGGAAGAGGAGAGGGGACGGTCGGGCGGGGGGGGAAGAGGAGAAGGGACGGTCGGGGGGGAGGGGAAGAGGAGAGGGGACAGTCGGGGGGGGGGAAGAGGAGAGGGGACGGTCGGGGGGGGGAAGAGGAGAGGGGACGGTCGGGGGGGGGGAAGAGGAGAGGGGACGGTCGGGGGGGGAAGAGGAGAGGGGACGGTCGGGGGGGCGGGGGGAGAGGAGAGGGGAAGGTCGGGGGGGCGGGGGGAGAGGCGAGGGGAAGGTCGGGGGGGGAAGAGGAGAGGGGAAGGTCGGGGGGGGAAGAGGAGAGGGGAAGGTCGGGGGGGGAAGAGGAGAGGGGATGGTCAGGGGGGCGGGGGGAGAGGAGAGGGGAAGGTCGGGGGGGCGGGGGGAGAGGAGAGGGGAAGGTCAGGGGGGGAAGAGGAGAGGGGAAGGTCGGGGGGGGAAGAGGAGAGGGGACGGTCGGGGGGGGGGGAAGAGGAGAGGGGACGGTCGGGGGGGGGGAAGCGGAGAGGGGACGGTCGGCGGGGGGGGAGCGGAGAGGGGACGGTCGGGGGGGCGGGGGGAGAGGAGAGGGGAAGGTCGGGGGGGCGGGGGGAGAGGAGAGGGGAAGGTCGGGGGGGAAGAGGAGAGGGGAAGGTCGGGGGGGGAAGAGGAGAGGGGAAGGTCGGGGGGGGAAGAGGAGAGGGGAAGGTCGGGGGGGGAAGAGGAGAGGGGAAGGTCGGGGGGGGAAGAGGAGAGGGGAAGGTCGGGGGGGGAAGAGGAGAGGGGAAGGTCGGGGGGGGAAGAGGAGAGGGGTAGGTCGGGGGGGGGGAAGAGGAGAGGGGAAGGTCGGGGGGGGGGGAAGAGGAGAGGGGAAGGTCGGGGGGGGAAGAGGAGAGGGGAAGGTCGGGGGGGGAAGAGGAGAGGGGAAGGTCGGGGGGGGAAGAGGAGAGGGGAAGGTCGGGGGGGGGGGAAGAGGAGAGGGGAAGGTCGGGGGGGGGAGAAGAGGAGAGGGGAAGGTCGGGGGGGGGAAGAGGAGAGGGGAAGGTCGGGGGGGGAAGAGGAGAGGGGATGGTCGGGGGGGGAAGAGGAGAGGGGAAGGTCGGGGGGGAAGAAATGGGAAGGTCGGGGGGGAAGAAATGGGAAGGTCGGGGGGGAAGAAATGGGAAGGTCGGGGGGGAAGAAATGGGAAGGTCGGGGGGGAAGAAATGGGAAGGTCAGGGGGGGGGAAGAAATGGGAAGGTCGGGGGGGACATCAGGGGGTTGAAGAGGGGGGTGAAGTGGGGGACATTGGAATGGGAGACATCGGACATCGGAGCAGGTTTCAAAGGTGGGTGCATTTAGTGTTTTCACTTCCTTCCATGGATTTTTAAATTTAATTTATTTAGTTTCTTGTTCCCTGATCCGGCCCTTCACGCCTGGTTTCACCAGGCGTGAATCAGAAGCGGTGGGCAAGCCGCCCAGGTAAGTTAAAAATCGTTACAATTACTTCATCTGTCACAGGTAAAGTGCCTTAAGTACCTCAGTGAGGTACATTTGACTCTTTAACTGTCATCCCACTGGCTTTAATTGCCAGCGGGACTTCTGTTTTCAGGTCGCCTGCGTGCACACAGGTGGCTCCCTGGGAAACTCGGAAGCCGGCGGGTTGGAGTCGACTTCCGAACCCGGACGGGATTTGCCCGATTTTCGGAGACACCCCCGCCCCCTACGCAGCTGCATTTGCCTCCTAAAATCACTGAGTCCTACCGTCTCCTTCTTCATACGACAAACGATAGTCCTTGACCAATTCATACTTCATACCACGTTTCTTTTAATTCACTCCACACAAAGTCACACTACAGTACCTTTTGCAACGCCTAGTACACTTTCCCAGTCCCAGGCTCTTTGAGCTGTCTGTAGCTGCCCTCAACTGCCTTTCAGCACATCAGCTTCTTTACAGATCTCAGAGCCCAGGCCAGCCCCAGCAGCTTTCCCGCTTCCTCTTTAGGCTGTGTTCATTGGGCTCTGTTTCAGCAACAGCCCTGTTTCTCTTCTGCTTCGCTCTTTTAACTCTCACAAGGTCTCCACCCACTCCAGCCTTAATTGCTTCTTAAAGGGGAGGTTTCCTGAAAGGACCACAACCTTACTCGGGGATCAGGGCCCTCGGTTTCTCTGCTACAGTACTTAATTGGCTGTAAAACGCTTTGGGACATCCTGAGGTCATCAAAGGCACTATATAAATGCAAGTTCCATCCTTTTCTTTCTTTTTCTTTTATCTGGCGGTGGAAATGTGCCTGTGAAGTTCCCTGTCATTCACTGAATAGCTGTTTTATTATCAAAATTGCCTTTCTGCTCAACTTAAGACTCTTACTCAAACTTTAACCAAGGGACCTAAATCCTAAATTCAAGCACTAATCCTCACAATCATCAGGAGTCTCTTGTTTCCAAGAGTTTCCTGCTTCCAAACTCCTGGATACACATTATTTATTGCTCCTTGAATCATTCTTGAGTGTCTGACTCCATGAATTTGTCTAAAATTACAGTTTCCAACATATTGCTTCACTGAATTTCCAAGATTCATTGAGAACCTGAGAAAATGATACCATAAAATTGCCAACCTGTACATTCTTACATGTGCACAGCTAAGCACAAACACAACTACTTGCATCATAGTGTGTGCAGAGACTAAACTGTGCAGATAGAGAAGCTGACACTAGCAGAGAAGTCGTACCAAGTCCATACTATTTGGTGCATGCTGACTGAACTGAATCTACAAAGAAAAATAGAGACAGAAAAGTCAAATATTTCAGAGTCTGGAATGTTAAGGAGAGAAACAGAAGTGAGGAGAGAGAGCAAGAGAGAAAGGAGGGGAAGGAAGAGACACAGAGAAAGAATTGATGCAGAGGAAGCCAAGGAGAGAAACAGCAATTGAATGGATTTAACTATAGTTATTATGCATTCATAATATGTAAATTTACCCTTTCACTGTCTCCTCACATTACACACAATCCCAGCATTAACATTTGGCCTCTATTGGTGAGAGATTTGAAACAAGAACTTACCATGTGGGGCACTGCAGTGCAAATCCATGTCTTATCAAATCCATATCACAATGTATCACATAACACTTTAACACATTACGGTATTGTCCCATCTATATAACTAATGCTGTTAATAAGTCACTGTCTCACTCTCATTAGTGCTTGCTTTGCCCCTTCAAAGATTTTTTCTTCCTGTAAAGTATACCATACTTTAATCTAGATAAAGAATTAGAATTAGTCAGTGGAGTAGGAAAAGGGCTGGAACAGGCCACCAAGGACTGTATGCAGCAGAAAAGAAAGAAGTAATGAAGGAGAAAGACAGAGAGACAAATACACAGATGGTACACATATGTCACTGAGTTGCTTTCTTTTTGAGTTCATCAAAGCTGTGAAATAATCGTCCCTGGGTAACTGAAGTAGGCCAATGGAACTTTCCAAGACAGCTCACTGTTTCAGGGCAAGAGAGCCTTCCTGAGCTTTTCTTTCTAAAAATAAAATAAGGTTAGGCTGATGTGGTTTTCCAAAGATTGCTGTCTGGAAATGTGTTTGTTGTTCTTTGCTCTGACAGGAAGGACTCCTGCCAGTCCTCGGAAACTGGCCGTGAGGTGGTGGTGGGGGGGGTGCGGTGGAATTTTAACTCCACATGCCCAGCGCAAATTGGATGGGTGGGTAGTTAAAACCCAGGGGCTTACCTACCCACACGGAAGCTGCCTGCAATCCTAAGTGGCGGTATTTAAATGAGATCGGGCGGTTAAAATTGCCGAAGGCCTCCTGCTGCCGGTGGTGGGGAGGAAATTAACTCGTCTGAGAGATTTCCCGCCGGAAACCCATTCTGAGCTACAATCCACCTCTAGAATTTAAATAAAGTTTAAATTTCTTCTTAATAACATATGGCATATTTTCTATATGCTGCAAGTTTTAAAAAGTACATTAATGATTACTTGAAGGCAGACACTTTAAAACCTCTGAATACCAACAGTGAAGAAATCAAATATTTAAATCAATCCTTCACCATTAGGACGGGAGAGTAGTAAAGACTGTGGCTATTTCCCACTGGCAGTGAGCTTCATTGTGTGTCAACTGAAAAGTCCCCATCACCCAAAATATCTGGCACCAAATCGAAGGCAGGAGTTCAATGGTGGGGTCTGTTGATATTCACAATCTGCTCCATCTGGTGTTGTGGTTCATGACACCATTTGATTGAAATACTCATTGTATCATGGGGTATAAAAAACTGCATACTGTTCAATCAGTTGATGTCCATCAGTTGATGTCTGTTGCCATCACAAAACACAGCTTACCTCAGTATTAATGACAATGTTGACTATTTTTACTTCAAACTTAGTTCCAAGTAATGACCAGCACTTTCTAAGGTACAGTGAACAAATCATTGTCCTTGACTGCACTCACTCTTGAATGCTCTGAATAAATTGAAAGATTACCAATAAATATATTTTTTCTTTAGTAAATTGAGCAAAGCTACTGGCATCAGAATCTTCATTGAGCTCTCTCTGGCTTTTTGGTTCGTGTTTGACCATTGATCTTCACTTCTTTTACATCACTATTTTAGGAATAAGTAATTAGATTATTCTGAGTCTATATGTTTTTACTTTGTATTTATGAAAAAATTAGAACAATCTTGAAGGTTCCTCCAGCACCTGGATCAGTCCTACATATCAGCCAATGCATCATGGATAGCTTCAAACAGTGATTGATGATTAGCACTGTCTTCATTGCCATGGCCCCAGGTATTTTGGAAGAGGGTCTTTTGTATTCAAATTGGCAGGGATTATGATTTGAATTCCTGGGAGGGATTATTAATTTCTAAACCCTCAACTAAGTAGTGGAAGGGTGTTTAAGTTTTGATGATATATGGTGGGACATGGGAGTAGGGGTGTTATTATTGTTGGCAGTCTATTGGGGTAGGTCAAGGCAGGTAATCGTCTTGAGTCCCCTTTGCATAAGATGAATTTTTGCTTTGAGTTTTATTTCCAGTCTTTGCAAACAATAGGATAAATTTACCGAATATGCTAATAAAGCTAAAGTAGATATTTTTGTTTTTATGCTTGGTATTTACGTTAAACCTGGGGTCCACTGATGCATAGCAGGAGGATTCACAGATGATAGTAATTAGGAAAGAACAACGCTACAGAAATGCAAGTTCACATCCTCAGAATGTCCAAAGTGCTTAACTGCCAATTAATTACTTTTAAAACATGGATGATAAATTTCCACTCGTCCGCCATAACTCTGGCAAAAGAGCCGCAGAAACCCCGGACTCTCTACACTGTTAACGTCATTTTTCTGGTATTCCCACAGCTCTTCCTCCAAAGTTAAAGCGAATGAGCGGGAGAAGCGCAGGGAAATTCACCCCCAAAATCATTGTTGTTATGTAGGCAAACATAACACGCTCATATGTAGCCTTTTTAGTGCTTTTACTGATCATGTCCTGAGGAGATGCTGCTTCAATTCAAACTTAGAGTCCATGGGAGTTAAATTGGGCCATGTAGCACCTGTTTTCAGGCGCTATGTGGCCTCCTAAGACCCCAAGATGGCGGGCAGGATGCGTGCGCCCACTTCCGACCAGTAGTGTGCTGCCGGCCATATTGGGTAAGGACAAACAAGAGGCATCCCTTACCTAACCCTGAACAGGCATTAGGCCCTTTGCATATGCAAAGAAGGGGCCTAACGCCTGCTTCAGGTCCCCGCTCCAACAATGGCTTGCCCTGAGGTAGCCAGCACAAGGGAAAACCAGCTCTAAACATCGCGTAAATAAAAAAAAAGGTAAGCACTTACCACAAACACAATCCGATCGCCGCTGCTGTCAGTCTCCTCGATCCCTCCCTGACTCCTCGATCCCTCTGCTGAGGCTCCGACTCCAACCCCGCGATCCCGGCTCCGAAGCCCCCGATCCTTCCCCATTGTCCCGCAATCCTGACTTTGAGGCCCCGATCCCTCCTCCTGTTCCCGACTCCGAGGCCCCGATCCCGAGTGCAACAACATACCTGTGGGCCGCTGTACAGCGCTATCCTCATTGTAAAGAGGTCCGAGGTCCACCATTTGTGCGCAGGGTATTAACACTGCATGGGAATGGCGCCCAAGAATGGGTGCTCCTGAATTTAACCCCTCATGATTTGATATTAGATATGAGTATCAAAAGCGAAATAACATTTGGCACCTCTTTGTAGCAAGGCTGCTCTTTAGGAGGACAGCTAACCAGCTTTCTTTGCTGTGAAAGCACCGAGGCTCAGGCTCTGAGTGTCACTCCTACTAAGCTGGCTACAGACAGAGAGGCGACGCCAGTTGTTGTGGAGATCAGTACTTTGCTCAGTAAGATTCACCAGGGGGTTGCAGGAACCACTGCCAATCATTGTTACAGCCAGATCTTTCATTGAAAGATTCCTTTTAAAAAAAAATTGCAATCAACACTGAATCCATTACAGAGCAAACCAAAATGCTTACTACCACTGTTAATGTTCCATCTGTCCTGTACACTAGATTGTTACTAGTTTAGGATCTCAACTTAGATGTTCTATTTGCTATAGAGATGCTAGTCAATCCCTTAACTAGTCTGAGCAGCATACATTTAGGAGTGTGTTCATACTGTGCTGTATCTAACTATATAACTGTGTAACTCAGGGTGTAGTAACATGCCCCCATGTGCCTTTTCCAATCCTTTCAGAAGTGGATGAAACTAGATGCAAATCATTAAGCTGCTTTATTTCACAGCAAGTGAACATACAGAACAAAAACAAGAATTGAACTCACTCAATCAGCACAAATTGACCTTCTGTAATAATACAAAATAATGAATACACTACACTTGCCCACATCAGTGGGTGATAAAGCTTGACTTAAACAAAATAGCTACTAACTACCCTCTTACATTCTCCTTCTGAACTTGGCTAAAACTTGCCCATGCAATTTTCTGTTTAAAAACCTGGCTGACTGCCTCATTCTCTGTCTCTCTTTTTTTCATCTTCCCTTGTTCACAAACTGAGAGAAGGTCCATGCCAGACAATCACCGCCGAGCATCTGGAACCAGGGACTTCCCAACACAATGGGTATGAAATGTTTATTGATTACTGAGACAAGCTAATGTTTTACTTATTGTTCACAGTCTGGGGAAAATTAGCATTTAAACCACCTTACATCCTTTTAAAAAGAAAGCCTTCTTCAAAAGAAATTGTGTGAATGCACTTTACTTTAAAACAAAACTTTACATATAACATTTATTGCCAAATCCTTTCTGTGAGAAAAATAGACATAGAATCCCATAATATGATGTTATGTAAAGAGGCATTACCAACACATCAAAAGTTGGTGAAAAAAAAGCTTCAAAGGATTATTCATTTTCAGCAGCAGCTTATTTCCACATTAGATACTTAGATTTGCTCACAGGGATCTAGTGTAGGCTGTACTCCATTTCTGTACAGAAGGAGGATGGTTAAGGATGCTGCCCGAGTGCCTTTATGTTTCATGTTCCCATTGATTTTTCAAAAAGAATTTTATTAAACTAAAAGTTCTCCCCCCACCAATTCTAGCTTCACTCATTTAGTAAAGCGGCTCATTAACAGAGGCTGGCAGCTCTTTTGCAAATGTACCTTTCAAAGCTTCAACTGATTGTGTGTTTGTCCTTGAGATTTGCCATTCAACAAAGTAGTAACAGCTTGCAGTGGTGGGATACTCATTTTAAACAGCTATGTCAGAACTGCTGATATGCTGAACACGCCCATAAAAGCCACAGATGGTCAGGAAAATTGTCAACATTTTTTGCTACTATTATTTAATATTAGTTATGATGTGGAGAACTGCTGAAACACTGCAACAATATGGTTTGCTGCACATCACTCCAAAGGCCCTGGCACAATTACTCAGAAAATTCATTTTATATTTCAAAGCCTTAAATTTGCACAGACCTATATGGCGTAATCCTAGCACAAGTGCGGTGTAAGACTTGCAAATTAGATCAGAAGCTGGATATATGGGGTGCCCACCTCAGAGCCCCGTTTCCAAGGAGCCTGTTTGGAATGGAACCTCTGTTCACCCCAAACCTGTGTCTTTAGTGGCACAGGTGCCCACCATTGAAATACTAATGAAGGAACCTTCCCCTTACTGCAGAAAATCTAGCAGGGCCAGCGGCTGAGGTTCCAGCAGACGCGGCTCAGTACTGAAATCAATACAAAGGAAAATTGTGGGGGGTGTATAATGGGCGGGCAATCTGCAACCGATGGTTTTCCACCCACACCCTAAGTGAATATTATCCCCCTTATAAATTTTTGCTGATTAACAAAGTTTAGTAACCACAATATTTGACCACCTTCAAATCTCCCCGATTGAACCTGGTGCTTCCAAAAACATTCCTTTGCCCTGACTCCAATAACACTGGAACGAACCAATGTGTCTCTGAGAGAATCTGACATATAAACACAAGAAAGCATAGAATAAGAAAGAAAATCCATTTTGATAAAGAAAATGGCTACTTAGATAAACTGCTCGAGTCCAAACTCAGTTATTTTGATAGCTTTGCATGCAATTAGGTTGAAATCAGGCTTCAGGATATTTGTAACAAACACATTAACATGTTCATATGAAATTCTTATGTCCGCTTTTAACAAAGGTCTCACGAGTTTCATGCAAATGTCTCAATCTGTTTGTTACTAATATTGCACAGCGTGATTTCACTCTAAAGACAATGCATTCTTGGGACGTTTGTGACAATTTAGGGTGGGAAACCTGCTGGCTTTAAATGATGGAACTAACCATTTTCAGCACAGTGTATTCTCTTTATTAACAGCAATTATGGGCACTCAACAGCCATTGTGTAAGAATACATTAGTCTCCAGCTGAAAATTTAATCTGAAAAGAAGGTGGCACTGAGGCTCATTAAATTGAGCTACTTATAAAGGAATTTATTGCATTCTTCATTTTTTAAAAAAAGAATCTTTCTAAAGCTGATTAGAGTGATATTCTTCCTAATTGTCAGTATGGTCTCAAAATCTTGAATGGAATATAAATAGATTGATACTCCTTCACATACCAGTCTGCAGATTGTCAAGGCTACATAATCAACAAGGAGAAAATTTCCTTCAACCAGCATATCAGGCTCATCAATAATTGATTTATAATACATCGTATTTAGAAGCATTGGATAAAGAATTAAAACACGCCAAAGAAACCTAGTGAATGGAAATCATACAGCAACTTATTCAAGTATTTGAACAACAATCAAAATTAAAATGCATGAGTATTTAATATTCTCTTGCGACTACCCTAGTTGCATCCCTTCACTTTGATAACTTATATTTTCAAACTTTGTGTATTAAGTTTAATGGAGTTGTGAAAGAAATGATGCAGTTCCGTCTTGTCTTGGTCAGTTTTCCTCTAATCTGAACCAGCTTGCTCGATTTCCAGGTGCAACAGTAAAGAAAAGGGGTCAGAGACGTGTGACACTGGGTGGGGGGGGTAATTTTAACCCCAAGAACAGGTAGGCTGGGGGCGGGTGGGTAGTCAAAATTGCGGGACCGCAATCCGGCTCCAAAGCGCTGCTGATACCCTCATCCATGCCTTTGTCACCTCCATATTCGACAATTCCAATGCTGTCCTGGCTGGCCTCTCATCCTTCATGGTCTATAAACTTCAGCTCATTCAAAACTCTGCTACAGCACATCCCATTCACCCTTCACCCCTGTCCTTGCTGAGCTACATTGGTTTCTGGTCCCCCAATGCCTCCAATTTAAAATTCTCATCATCATGTTTAAATCCCCTCATGGCCATGCTGCTCCCGATCGCTGTAACCTTAAAAACGCTCCAGAACTCTCTGTTCCTCTGACTCTGGGCTCTGGTTTATCCCCTCCACACTTTGTGCCACCATTGGCAGCCTTGCCTTCAGCCTCCTAGGCCCATGCTCTGGAATTGGCTTCCGAAACCCTTCCATCTCTCTGCCTACAAGATGCTCCTTAAAACCTACCTCTTCAGCAAGCGTTTGGTCACCCCTTCTAACATCTCCTTCTTTGGCTCAGGGTTCTTCTTTGTCTGATTACACCACTGAAGCGCCTTGGGATTTTTTCTACGTTAAAGGCACTATATAAATCCAAGTTGTTGTTGTGTTTTATATACACGCCGTGTGATTGTTTCAGTTATGTGTATGACTGCTAATTATTTTTGATGTTATTGCCAAGGAATCTCCTCAGGGCTTCTTGCGCTCCTCCACTATAGCTTTGGCGGAAAGCCCTGTTTATACAGATTATGTGACTGGAACTGCTCATTCAGCTGAGTTAACAGAAGAGAGTTGAACTGAATGAAGTTGCATTGAGCCGATTAGAATCTTCACAGAATGATACGGTAGGCTAGAAAGTTCCAACAGTCAGAAAAGATTGCAAGAAAGAAAGGAATTGTGTAAATGAAAGTTATCTGTAAAAGAATAGTTTAGCAGGCAGATTGCAAACTTCAATTATTTTACTTTCAAAGGGCTGGATAATAGAATATTTATCATACCTTTAAAACGGTGTGTGGTTGCAACATCCTGAGGGCATTACAGCATTAGACGGTGCTGTCAAAAAAGTGTTAAGTGACAGAATGTTGAATGACAGAATGTTACGTGACAGCCTCGCCCTGACGACCCGCTCTTCAATATCAAATAGATGGCTGCAGGAGCTTCCCAAAAAATTGAGAAGAGCTTAAAACTAAAATTGCTAGAACAAAGCAGAAAAATTATAGAACAAAAAAATCAGGAATGTGAAAAATTCTAAAACCTCCTGACAGCCATTAACAACATGGACAGACAGCCAAGAACATGAATATCAACCCTGGCCTCAGAGGTCAAGGTGAGGAAAAGGAAGTAGGACACCTCAGAATCAATATTTGATGTTTGAACACTTAGAAAGATATATTAGGTGCAAGGATGTCAAGGCCTTGGAGAGGAAATTTACCAGAATGGTACCAGGGATGAGGGACTTCAGTTATGTGGAGAGAGTAGAGAAGCTGGGTTTGTTCTCCTTAGAGCAGAGAAGGTTAAGGGGAGATTTTAATAGAAGTGTTCAAATTATGAAGGGGTTACTGACCCTTCTACTGGCAGGAGGGTCAGTAACCAGAGGACACAGATTTAAGATAAACTGCAAAATATCCAGGGGGGAAATGAGGAGAATTTTTTTTACGCAGAGAGTTGTTTTGCTCTGGAATACACTGCCTGAAAGGGTGGTGGAAGGCAGTCAATAGTAACTTTCAAAAGGGAATTAGGTATATACTTGAAAAGGAGAAATTTGCAGGGCTCTGAGGAAAGAGCAGGGGAGTGGGACTAATTGGATTGCTCTGTCAAAGATCCAGCACAGACACGATGGGCCGAATGGCCTCCTTCTGTGCTGTATGATTCTATGAAGTTAAATAATCATCTGTTATGCGTACCTGAAGGAACATTTCAGTAAGCGCTTGGAAGCACATCCCCAGCGTCCCAAAACCCAATTAATACAAGAAATATCCTGCCCAATAGGAAACTGTCCCTATCTGTACCCTTCAAGGTCGAAATTAGATGATGTTCCCTCTCCCCACGCTACTGAGGAGGAAATGACCCCCTAGCCTCCCCTACCCACAGAGTAAAGAAAGGCCCACCCACAACCATCTCCCTCACTAAGGATAAAATGGCTCCCTTCCTGTCCCTCTCTCTGTTGAGGAGAAAATGACCTGCTGACAGCCCTGTACCCTGAGGAGAAAATCTGTACTTCCAACCAGAAGGTAGAAATGGCCCACTGCTCTCCCCTCCCTAATTGAGGAGAGAATGTCATGCTGGCAGCCTCCTGCCTCACCGAGGAGAAAATCACTTCCCATAGCCCCCTTCCTTGCTGATTGCAATATCATCCAAGACCTCCCAATGTCGACACCTCCTTCCCCCTCCCTCCCACCTCCACCTCATTCGACCTCCCTCCTCTCATGAGAACATAAGAAATAGGAGCAGGAGTAGGCCAATCGGCCCCTCGAGCCTGCTCCGCCATTCGATAAGATCATGGCTGATCTGATCCTAACCTCAAATCTAAAGAATGCAAGAAGTAGGAGCAGGACCCGGCCACTCGGCCCCTGGGCCCGCTCCGCCACCCACAGGGCCTTGACCGATCCGAACTCAGCTTCATGTCCAATTTCCTGCCCGCTCCCCATAACCCCTAATTCCCTTTACTTACTCTCCTATTTCCCTCTGCCCCATCTTCTCCTCGCCCTCTTCCCCCGCTCCCTCTCCTCCACCCTCATTCTTTTCTTCCCCCTCCTCTTCCCTCCACCCATCCCCTAATTCTCCCTCTCCTCCCCTTCACTTCTCTCTTCCCTGATCTCCCCCTCTCCCCCCTCTCATTCCTCCTCTTCCCCTTGCTCTACATATCCACTCCCTCTCCCCTTATCTCTCCCACCCTTCCAAGTACCGCCCCCGATTCTCACCCCTTCTCTGCCGCCCAATCCCGTCCCAATCCATCTCCTCTATCTTCACCCTTTTCTCTCCCGATTCCCTTCTCTCTCCCTCCCTTATCTTTCTCCTCTCAATCCTTGGTCTAATAATCCCTCACTAAGCTTGATTTGAAACGTGCCCATGGCCTCGACTCTCCTTACGCAACATCAAGGAAGATTGACTAGTAAGTGGTTTCCAGGGTAGTGCACCTGAATGTAGCACTGTGAACATAACATTACATGATAAATTAAGTATAAAGCAGCTAAATGTTACATGACACTAATAATCCGGAGTCATGAGTTCAAATCCCGCCACGGCAGCTGGGGAATTTAAATTCAATTAATTAAAATTAAAATCTGGAATTAAAATACCAGTATCAGTAATGGTGGTCATGAAACTACTGGATTGTCGTAAAAACCCATCTGGTTCACTAATGACCTTCAGGGAAGGAAACCTGCCGTCCTTACCCGGTCTGGCCTATATGTGACTCCAGACCCACAGCAATGTGGTTGATTCTTAATTGCCCTCTTAAATGGCCTAGCAAGCCACTCAGTTGTAAAATCTCGCTAAAAAAAGTCATAATAAGAATGAAACTGGACGGACCACCCGGCATCGGCCCACTAGGCACCGGACGTGACAAAGGCAAACCAAGCCCTGTCGACCCTGCAAAGTCCTCCTCACTAACATCTGGGGACTTGTGCCAAAATTGGGAGAGCTGTCCCACAGACTGGTCAAGCAACAGCCTGACACAGCCATACTCACAGAATCATACCTTTCAGCCAACGTCCCAGACTCTTCCATCACCATCCCTGGGTATGTCCTGTCCCACCGGCAAGACAGACCGACCAGAGGTAGCGGTACAGTGATATACAGTCAGGAGGGAGTTGCCCTGGGAGTTCTCAACATTGACTCCGGACCCCATGAAATCTCATGGCATCAGGTCAAACATGGGCAAGGAAACCTCCTGCTGATTACCACCGACTGCCCTCCCTCAGCTGATGAATCAGTCCTCCGCCATGTTGAACACCACTTGGAGGAAGCACTGAGGGTAGCAAGGGCACAGAATGTACTCTGGGTGGGGGACTTCAATGTCCATCACCAAGAGTGGCTCGGTAACACCACTACTGACTGAGCTGGCCGAGTCCTGAAGGACATAGCTGCCAGACTGGGCCTACGGCAGGTGGTGAGTGAACCAACACGAGGGAAAAACTTACTTGACCTTGTCCTCACCTGTCGCAAATGCATCTGTCCATGACAGTATTGGTCGGAGTGACCACCGCACAGTCCTCGTGGAGACGAAGTCCCGTCTTCGCACTGAGGATTCCACCCAACGTGTTGTGTGGCACTACCACCATGATAAATGGGATAGATTCAGAACAGATCTAGCAGCTCAAAACTGGGCATCCATGAGGCGCTGTGGGCCATCAGCAGCAGCAGAATTGTATTCCAGCACAATCTGTAACCTCAAGGCCTGGCATATTCCTCACTCTACCATTACCAACAAGCCAGGGGATCAACCCTGGTTCAATGAGGAGTGTAGAAGAGCATGCCAGGAGCAGCACCAGGCGTACCTAAAAATGAGGTGCCAATCTGGTGAAGCTACAACTCAGGACTACATGCATGCTGAACAGCGGAAGCAACATGCCATAGACAGAGCTAAGCAATTCCACAACCAACGGATCAGATCAAAGCTCTGCAGTCCTGCCACATCCAGTCATGAATGGTGGTGGACAATTAAACAATTAACGGGAGGAGGAGGTTCTTTAAACATCCCCATCCTCAATGATGGCAGAGTCCAGCACGTGAGTGCTAAAGACAAGGCTGAAGCGTCTGCAACCATCTTCAGCCAGAAGTGCCGAGTGGATGATCCATCTCGGCCTCCTCCCGATATCCCCACCATCACAGAAGCCAGTCTTCAGCCAATTCGATTCACTCCACGTGATATCAAGAAATGGCTGAGTGCAATGGATACAGCAAAGGCTATGGGCCCCGACAACATCCCGGCTTTAGTGCTGAAGACTTGTGCTCCAGAACTAGCCGCGACTCTAGCCAAACTGTTCCAGTACAGCTACAACACTGGCATCTACCCGACAATGTGGAAAATTGCCCAGGTATGTCCTGTCCACAAAAAGCAGGACAAATCCAATCCGGCCAATTACCGCCCCATCAGTCTACTCTCAATCATCAGCAAAGTGATGGAAGGTGTCGTCGACAGTGCCATCAAGCGGCACTTACTCACCAATAACCTGCTCTCCGATGCTCAGTTTGGGTTCCGCCAGGACCACTCGGCTCCAGACCTCATTACAGCCTTGGTCCAAACATGGACAAAAGTGCTGAATTCCAGAGGTTAGGTGAGAGTGACTGCCCTTGACATCAAGGCAGCATTTGACCGAGTGTGGCACCAATAAGCCCTAGTAAAATTAAAGTCAATGGGAATCAGGGGGAAAACTCTCCTGTGGCTGGAGTCATACCTAGCACAAAGGAAGATGGTAGTGGTTGTTGGAGGCCAATCATCTCAGCCCCAGGACATTGCTGCAGGAGTTCCTCAGGGCAGTGTCCTAGGCCCAACCATCTTCAGCTGCTTCATCAATGACCTTCTCTCCGTCATAAGGTCAGAAATGGGGATATTCGCTTATGATTGCAGTGTTCAGTTCCATTCGCAACCCCTCAGATAATGAAGCAGTCCGTGCCCGCATGCAGCAAGACCTGGACAACATCCAGCCTTGGGCTCATACGTGGCAAGTAACATTTGCGCCAAACAAGTGCCAGACAATGACCATCTCCAACAAGAGAGAGTCTAACCACCTCCCCTTGACATTCAACGGCATTATCATCGCCGAATCTCCCACCATCAACATCCTAGGGGTCACCATTGACCAGAAACTTAACTGGACCAGCCACATAAATACTGTGGCTACAAGAGGAGGTCAGAAGCTGGGTTTTCTGCGGCGAGTGACTCACCTCCTGACTCCCCAAAGCCTTTCCACCATCTACAAGGCACAAGTCAGGAGTGTGATGGAATACTCTCCACTTGCCTGGATGAGTGCAGCTCCAACAACACTCAAGATGCTCGACACCATCCAGGACAAAGCTGCCCGCTTGATTGGCACCCCATCCACCACCCTAAACATTCACTCCCTCCACCACCGGCGCACTGTGGCTGCAGTGTGTACCATCCACAGGATGCACTGCAGCAACTCACCAAGGCTTCTTCGACAGCACCTCCCAAATCCACGACCTCTACCACCTAGAAGGACAAGAGCAGCAGGCACATTGGAACAACACCACCTGCACGTTCCCCTCCAAGTCACACATCCTGACTTGGAAATATATCGCCGTTCCTTCGTCGTCGCTGGGTCAAAATCCTGGAACTCCCTTCCTAACAGCACTGTGGGAGAACCTTCACCACACGGACTGCAGCGGTTCAAGAAGGCGGCTCACCACTACCTTCTCAAGGGCAATTAGGGATGGGCAATAAATGCCGGCCTCGCCAGCGACGCCCACATCCCATGAACGAATTTAAAAAAAACTTAACTGATGGTAATGAACTGGTGCTCCTTTCGAAAAGAAATTCACATCTGCTGCCTCCGAGAAACTATCACACTGAACAGATAGTATTTAAAACAACTTGGGGGGCCCAAACTTGAAAAGCCGCATTTGCCGAACAAAAGCAGCCATGTGAAAGATTTGACACGTCTGCCAGCAAATGTTGCAAATGTTGCAAGCATGACCCTGAACTTAAACAAATGTTGCAAGTCTAGAAAGTGCAGCACAATCCACCTTATTTAGTAGCAGCAGCTGATGAATATGTTCACTGAAGGAGCAGAAGGCACCCCTCCCGCATTGAGCATGAAAGTCAGAAATCAGACCCACCCCCATTATACTCGTCCCTACTACTGAGAAAAGAGAGATTACAATCCTCGTCCCTGCACTGAATTGCCACCCTCACAGAACAGAAATGTTAGGAACATACCACACCCCACATTGGAATCCCCAATTCAGCAGAGGTAATCTCCCCTGTTGAGCACAGATTTAAGGTGATTGGCAAAAGAAGCAAAGGCGACATGAGGAAAAACTTTTTTATGCAGTGAGTAGTTATGATCTAGAATGCACTGCCTGAAAGGGTGGTGGAAGCAGATTCAATCTTGGCTTTCAAATAGGAATTGGATAAATACTTGAAGGGGAAAAAATTTGTGGGGCGATGAGGAAAGAGCGGGGGAATGGGATGAACTGGATTGCTCTTACAAAGAGCCAACATGGGCTCGATGGGCTGAATAGCCTCCTTTGGTGCTGTAACCATACTACGAACCCCTCCAAATCACTCTTGTCACCCTGTGCACTGAACAGGAATATTAGAAGTGATTTTAATCCTGCCCGCTTGGCAGCCAATTTTAGTGCACGTTTTTTTAGTCGGCCGAGGCACCTGCCAATGGCAGGTGAGAACCTCATGAACACATGCAAATCAGGGTCCTATGACACAATTCGGACCCTTACTTCATTTTAACTCAGAATCACAGAAGTAACACCCAGCACCCAACCCGGCAGTAAAACTTAGCGGGATTGGTCTCAGAGTCACTGACGCAGTATTTAAAGCAGCACTCAGCTGCAGGAAATTGGATCACAGGATTTGTGTGCCATTGTGCTGTTTGGATCGCCAGGAGAGTTTCCAGCTTACAGGTCACTTCTTTCTCACTTTTATTTTTGCCTTACTTACTCTGAGTAAGCGCTATCTGCTTATCATGGGTGCTATTCTTGCCAGTTTCATTTGGATGGAGGAGTAGTTGGAGGAAGAGGAGCAGCAGCAGCCGCAGCGACCAGCACCAGCATTAGAAGTCAGCAGGTGAGGGGGGTGGTGGTGCTCGTAGGAGGCCACACTCATTGCACAAGGTATACAGGCCAGGAGTCACTTTCTTCGATCTATCTGAAGAGCAGTGCAACAGGAGGCTGCACTCCCAGACAGCCTCTTGCAACAGGATCTGCTGCTGTTGGGCCAGGGAGGGGGTCATGCTTTCCTTGTGGCTCTCAAAGTCATCACAGCTCTTAACCTCTTTGCCACTGGCTCCTTCCAGTCTGCCACAGGGGACATCTCCCACAGATATACTAAGCAGGTCACCAATGCCCTGTTCGCCAGGGCTGAGCATTAAATCACCTTCCCCATTGACCTCAGCAGTCAATGGGAGAGAGCTCAGAGATTTGCAGCAGTGGCTGGCTTCCTATGCGCCCAGGGTGTCATTGACTGCGCACATTTTGCCATCAGGGCATCAGAACACCAGCCAGCAACATTCATCAATAGAAAAAGCTACCACTCCATTAATGTCCAGGCAGTGTCCGATCACAGAAACAGGATCATGCAAGTTTGCGCAAGGTACCCAGGCAGCTGTCATGGTGCATTTATCCTGCGACAGTCTCTCTGCCCCCCAGTACGGGACCACCAAGATGATTATTGAGCACACCATAGGACTGCTGAAGCAGAGGTTCAGATGTCTGGACGGGTCTGACGGCTCCCTACAATATGCCCCATAAAGAGTCTCCCACATCATAGTGTTGTGCTGTATCCTGCACAACCTCGCCATACAGAGAGGCCTGCATTTGCAGGAGGCACAGCAGCAGCAGCCCTCATCAGACGAGGTAGACCAGGGTGAAGGCGAGGAAGCAACAGAAGAAGGTGGGCTACCACAACGCCTTCCAGCATGAGATCTGACGGATGAGTTCGTTGCTCATCGATTCTGCTTACCTGCTCATTCCCCTACCCTGAAAGCTTACACAGAGCCCCTCTGCATTACTGGATCTTGTTGCATACTTCACCACTCCCTTAATGCTGCATTAAAGAACATTCAAACTATTCAGCCAACTTACATATATCAATACCATACTGGCAATGCAGACTTACAAGTTACAATAAAATAATACTGCAGGCCAAAGTGCGAAATGTGATAAAGGTGATTAATTTAATTCACTACACAATAATTGCCTTCCATTCATTTCTTACTGAAGGGTAAACCCATAGTGCATTTATTGTAAGAAAATTTCCTAACGCTACTTCTCCTACGAGGTGCTCCTCTAGTGGCCTCAGCAGAGCTGGTGGAAGGCTGCTGTTCCTCATGTTGCAACCCTTGAGATGCTCGAGCTTGTGAGGGCCCGACTGCAGACTGCTGCACCTTGGCTGCTGCCGGGGCAGTCTGGCCCAGCTGGCTTCCTGGCACCATGGCAGGTATTGGTTGAGGGTCTGGAGAGGTAGCAAATGTGCTGACATCCTGAGAGAGAGAGAGGGCAACATGTGTACTGCTCCCATTGTGGAAGTGATAAGTGTGATGCCAATTATGTGGAATGTGAAGTGAGGAAGGAACGTCACTGCTACTCATGTGGAACTGGGACTCATCACCTCCACTGATCTGTGAGAGAGCAGACTGCAGAAGATCAGTGACTTCTTGAAAGCTCCCATCTATTCAGTCCACCAAAATCTGTCCAAAGTGGACAAATATCTCTCTCCAAAGTGTAGCCCAGAGCCTGCATGGCAGCCATTTGACCGTCCACCTCTAGGTCTTTCTCGGGACACTGACTCCCTTTGAGAGGGCCCGGCTGCAGTATCCCTGGAGGTGGCCACACTCCGAGGTAGACGGCAGAATGCTGATGCCATGTGAGATAACACCATGCAGGCGAAGCAGACTCCTTCACACTTTCAGCCATAGTGTTGAAACTCATCGGCAGGTCTTCCAATACCTGGTATAACTGCTTATGTGAGGCAAACGGTTTTCTGTTCATAGCTGGGCCCCTGAAGTCCTCATCTCTGTTCTGCTCAACAGAGCTGCGAGAAGACCTCACCCTTCGACGAGCTGTCTCCTGGGCTGCCCCTGCCACCAGTACCCGCTGCTGCTTACCAGTGCTGTGTGTTTCACTACATGCAGATCCCTCTGCCTCACTATCTAACACGGAGTGCCAATGTCAGTGCTAGTGCTTTGGAGGGCTGGAGTGCATAATGGTACATCCTCAGACAGATTCTCCTCCTCCGAGATGTCTTCTTCAGGAAGCTCTTGCTGTTGAGGAAAGAGAAAAGGGAGTTAGGATGACATTGACAGGCAACAGTCTTGAGAATGTAGCTTGTAGTTGTGAAGTTTGCTGAATATTTGCTGAAGTGAATGAAGGGTTACAAGTAATGTACAGACACCCTGCTCAGATACGCCGCCAGCCTTGTCTTCCCCACCTTCCCCAATGCTCATGGCCACTAATCTCCAGGATTTATTGCCTCGCTTGGGTGAGGACTACGATGATAGGTACTCCACCCCCCCGGTCTTGCTCCTCTCCCTGGCAGTATTGTTCTGCAGAAAGAGAGGGGAGAGTAGTGAGTGGCTGGTGAAAAGCTAAGTGGAGATGTGTAGGGCTTGGGCAGATCGTGCTGTGCCGCGAGCTGGAGAAGAAGAAAGCTGAAATGAGGATGGGGAGGTGATGAATGTAAAGCCAAGTGTGTGTAATGTGAAGTGAGGAAGGAGTGTTGGAAGGAGTTGTTGGATGTAGGATGTGAGAAGTGAATGGTGTTAATGTGTGGTGTGAAGAGGACAAAGAAACAGGTGAGTGTGTTTGGAATGAGAAAGAGAGGTGTTGCAGTGAGCTCTTGTGATTGTATGCTGAAGGACTGATGGAGGGGAGGGAATGGTGAGAGTGATGAGGGAGAGGGTGAAAGGAGTGTTGTGAGGTGTTGTTGAGAAGTGAAGAGGTATACTCACTCTTGCTGCTCATGTGAGGTCATTGAACCTCTTCCTACATTGAAGCCAGGTTCTGGGGGTGGTGCTGGTGGCACCTCTGTTCAAGACCGCTGGACATTGGTCCTGGGGAAGCTCCTGTAGGTGTTGGGGAACAGTACCCACCTCCTTGCCTTGACCTTCTCCACCAGGATCTCCAGGGGAGGTCCTGTGACTCATAATAGTGAAGATAATTCTCTCTACACGGTTGCAGACAAATATGACATCAGGGAATGCAACCTCACTTTAGGACTTTGGGAGCCCGACAGAAATTGCAGGGTATAAATGGGTGGGCTGCCCTCAACCACCCAATTCCTGCCCTGAGTTAAAATCGAGGCTATAGGAATTCTCCCACCATACTGAACCAACCACCCTACTAAAGGATGCAGGAGTGATCTAAAATCGGAAGGCAAGGAATATAAAATGAGAAAGGTAGAAAAGCTCGAAAAACATAAAAGGAGTAATACAATGATGAATTAAACAATCCTGACAATTTTATGATTGTATTATTGCTGTCTTTGAATGAATGCTTTATATGTAGTCAATATAAAGGAAAGGCCATGAATCTCAATGAATCACAGTCAGTCATTTATAGCAATGGGAGTAATTTTACCAGATCAAAGCTTTTCATTTTAAAGAGGTACTTCATTCATTACATTACTAAATACACATTACAATATGATTTGGATCAAAATGTACAAGAAAATGTCATTGTTCTTGTTCACATAATGTCACTCATCAGGTTAAATGTTTCAAAGGGCTTTCTCCCTTTCCAACAATAAGGGCAGTTCCCTGGTTATTTTCCACCATGCTTAGCACATATTTCAGCCGACATAAAATCATAATGGGCAATCTTATTTAAATAAGATTGCGACATGAGGAAAGTAATGAGTGAAATGTGCTAGCCTGCATATTTAAAGAGGATCGCCATATGGGAAAGTGTGTTTCAAGATAATCTCCAACGTTTGAAAACAAAACTTTATGACTAATATGATGCTGTCAGTGATCATGTCCGCACCAACACATGTATAAATTAAGGCACAAATCTCCTGTGTCAATGCAGAATAGTTGGAGAGACATTCTCAGACATAGGTGTTTCTTGTTACTCCAGCAACACAATCTGCCTGAGAATTCTCCAGTAAGGTGACACCATCCCTTTAACTTCTATCAGGTCTGAAATTATTATTGCTGAACGTGTTAAGCATACTACGAAACTCTGAAAGCCCATTGTATAGCTAATCAGTCAACCAGGAGTGCACATAATTTACCGCTGGTGGCCTCATAAATATTGAAGATGTCAAGTGGCAAGATTAAAGAAAAACATCACATATACTGTACTGGTAACCTCATAGCAGATTGAAGCAGTGAACCATAGAACCAAGGCCACTGTGATGACTGATGTGAACTACAGCTCTACCCATTTTGAAAGGCTAGAAGATTTAAAGCCAACGATAGAGATGTCTGTGTCTCTTAATATTACTGAATGATGTATGTTGATGTTTATGTCTCTATGCTGCAGGCACAGGTTACCACTTCTTCAGATTTAATTTTAATTTGTTCATGGGATGTGGGCGTCGCTGGCAAGGCCAGCATTTATTGCCCATCCCTATTTGCCCTTGAGAAGGTGGTGGTGAGCCGCCTTCTTGAGCCACTGCAGGCCATGTGGTGAAGGTTCTCCCACAGTGCTGTTAGGTCAGGAGTTCCAGGATTTTGACCCAGTGACGATGAAGGAACGGCGATATATTTCCAAGTCAGGATGGTGTGTGACTTGGAGGGGAACATGCAGGTAGTGTTGTTCCCATGTGCCTGCTGCCCTTGTCCTTCAAGGTGGTAGAGATCGCAGGTTTGGGAGGTGCTGTTGAAGAAGCCTTGGCGAGTTGCTGCAGTGCATCCTGTGGATGGTACACACGGCAGCCATGGTGCGCCGGTGGTGAAGGAAGTGAATGTTTAGGGTGGTGGATGGGGTGCCAATCAAGCGGGTTGCTTTGTCCTGGATGGTGTCGAGCTTCTTGAGTGTTGTTGGAGCTGCACTCATCCAGGCAAGTGGAGAGTATTCCATCACACTCCTGACTTGTGCCTTGTAGATGGTTGAAAGGCTTTGGGGAGTCAGGAGATGAGTCATTTGCCCCTCTCCTGACTGCTTCTTCACCTCCAAAACAGCAATTCAGAAGAGGATATACATCTGGAATGCACACTGTGGAAACTAAACCAATGAATGGCAAAGCACCACACAACTCACATGCACTGTAGGCTTGAGTGAGATGCCATGACATACTTGGCATACCTTCTGTATTTTGTACCTGGCACACTTTCTAAGAAAGAAAGATCTTTCATATACATAGCGTCTTTCACGTCCTCAGGACATCTCATAACATTTAGAATCATAGAATCATGGAAAATTTACGGCACAGAAGGAGGCCATTCGGTCCACCGGTCGAAAATGAGCCACCCAGCCTAATCCCACTTTCCAGCACTTGGTCCGTAGCCATGTAGGTTAAATGTGGTTTTTAAATGAGTTGAGGGTTTCTGCCTCTACCGCCCTTTCAGGCAGTGAGTTCCAGACCCCCACCATCATCTGGGTGAAAAAAAATTCCCTCAGCTCCCTTCTAATCCTTCTCCAATCACTTTAAATCTATGCAAATGACATAATTCAATAATTACATTCAAAGAATCACTTTTGAAGTGTAGTCACTGTTACTTTGTAGGCAAATGCGACATAAGTTGCACATAGCAAGGTCCCAGAAACAGCAATTAAACGAATGACCAGTTAACACTTTTTGGTGGTGTTGCTTGGGGGATAAATGTTGGCCAGGACACCAGGAGAGCTCCCCTGCTTCCCTTAGTGACATGTCCATCTGAGAGGGTATAGGGGGCCTTGGTTTAACAGCTCACCCGATGTACAGAACAATGTAGTACTCTCTGAGTACTACACTGAAGAGTGGTATATTTAGATTGTACTGTGGCACTATTATTTTCTGGGAGGTATTGGGCTCGGTATTAATGCGGAGACGGGATCTGAGCAGGGTGGTGATAGTGGACAAAAAACGCACAACTCCGTGGGATGCGTGGGAATGTCTGATTTCAACAGGGACGTTTCATTATCATTTTACTTCTGGGTTTCATGTCGCGTGAGCAGGCATGATGCGCACCCGCATGACGTGATTTCACCTTGATTATTAAAAAGCCCAGTTCAAAGATGCAATGCAGAAAGAGGTTTGGAGTTTTGTGTGTTGTATTGAGAGAAGTAGAAGCAGAATAATGGAAGGAAGGAGGGCAAAGGCTACATCCAGGTTCAACGAGGCTTCCCTGGACGTACTGCTGGGTGCAGTAAGGGCGAGGAAAGAGGCCCTGTTTCTCAGCAATGGGACAAAGAAACCTACAGCCACAACAAAGAAGGCATGGCTGGAGGTGGCGCAAGAGGTCAGCAGCAAAAGTGTCATCGTGCGGACATGGATCCAATGCAGGAAACGTTTAATGATCTAACCAGGTCAGGAAAGGTGAGCAAAGTTGCAGATTCACCTACATCCTGTAGTGCACCCCCCCCCCCCTGCCACCCACAACTCTATCTTGTCAAGCGTACTTCATTCACATCACTCCTCACACCCACTTAAGTTTCAGCAGCACCGATCGTTCCGTTTCAATGCACTTCCTCACCTCTCCCTTCCTCCGTCCACCACTGCCACTCAACCCAATCCTCATGTAATCCGATACCACCTCAGTCAGCTCCCCCAATTCTCAAAGATCCTCAAATGGCATTGTTATCAGGTGCATGCCCGTGCCACTCGTGATGCAGCTGCCTGATTGTCATCCTCACCGAATGCACTGCATCCATCGGATACACACATGCCTTACAGACACATATAGTTCTGTCATGCCACCTTTGCAGGAGAAAGCAGCACAAAATACAAGGGAGTGGGTGAGGACCAGAGGCAGACTCTACAGATCGTGGAGCTCACCACAGCGGAAAAGGAGACGTTGAAGATAAATGCCATCTCTGCCTCCCTGAGCATCGGAGATGGTGGTGCGATACTGCAGGGTGACAGAATTAATATCTCAGACCCACATCTCCTACAAGACAAAGTCACCTTGACTTGAATTCAGCACCTAATTAAATATGATCAACTTAATCATGTGCACTTCAACATTTGTACATTCCCATGATGAAATAATATCTGTCCCTTATGTCCTCCAGGGCCATTAAAAGAAGCAGTTCCTGCCTAGAGATGAGGAGGATTCCTCAGAGGAGCTCATTCCTGTTAAAGATGCACTGTCACAGGACATGTGCGTGGCAGGCACCAGCATAGATACAAGCATGTCAGTGGGTCCTCTTAGCGAGTTAGGTGGGATCTCACCTGGTGAATCACAATTCACAAGTGAGCACGAGCAGAGAGTGGCAGCAGGGACAGATGCGGAGAGTCCATGTCGGAGGGCACACTCCTCTCTAATCTCTGTTCAGCTGGACAGAGATGCTGAACCCGGGGAGCCATCAATGTGAAGGAGAATGATAGAGGGTCAGCAGCAAATGTGTTAGGTACTGGCAGTCCTCCCAAGCACACTGTCCACCTTGTCCCAGAGGATGGAGGAGTTCAGCTCAAACATTTGTGGAGTGATGTCACAGGCCCTTGTGAAGATACAATGCTCCATTGAGAGACTGGCCTCTTCTCTGGAACTTGAATCATGTGCACTAATGAGTCCCTGCAGGCCCTGACAGCAGCCCTGCAAACTATGAACACCAACATGTCTACCACCTTACACAGGATGACAGACAGATTAGCCATGGGCTTCCAAGGTGTCACCCCAGACAGGCAGGAGTGATGTGCTGCTGGCCCAGGAGAGGGAAGATGGCGATAAGTGAGATGAAAGTGCAAATTCCTCTCAAAGCGTTTCCAAGTCTCATCCATTGCCTCTCCCTCCCCCAGTACCCAACATGCTGCCTCTTCTCCTGCTGGCTCAGTCTGCCCCTGCACAGGTGCAGGTGGAGGAGTCTTTGGCAGGACCCTCACTGGCTTCGATGCCCGGAGGTCATCGGTCGTGAGCACCTCAAAAGTCAGAGCAGGGATCAGAGCAGCCTGCCACTAGCTCTGCTGAAGCCACAGGGAATGCACCATGTAGGAGTGCTAGAGAGAGAAAAAGAAAAGCTATGTATTTCACCAAGGGTGTGCACATGGATGTTTATGAAAATTTGTTAATATATTTAATTTATTAAGTGACATGAAATTTCTTTCTTTGCACCACGTTCCCATGTTCCCCATTCTTGTATGGTGAGTGCCAACTCTGCTTTTGATTTGATTGGTGTTGAATGTGAAGACATGAATTGACTGAAACCATTTGGTGCTTGTACAATGAGTGGATGAATGGTTACAGGACTGCTATGTGTAAGTGGGATATTTATAGTTACTTTGGTCCAGTGTGCTTCAGTCCGCTATGAGGTTACCAGTACAGTATATGTGACCCTCGCTGGTGAGTACTGAAGGATGCCTCCAGACCTGTCCAGGCACCTGAAGCACAACTTGAGCATGCCGATGGTTTGCTCGATGACACAACTGGTTGTCATATGGCTCGCGTTGTAGCGCTCTTGGTGTTCATTGGTGGGGTTCCTCAAGGTGTCATCAGCCAGGGTTGAAGGGGGTATCCTTTGTTGCCTAGCAGCCATCCTTTAAGGTTGGTTCCAAGATTGAACTTGTTGGGGGTGTTGGATTTCCGCGGTAAGAAAGCATCATGTCGGCTCCCAGGAAATCTGGCGCAGGCCTGTGGGGACCTTTTTTTAATGGATGGATACCAGCTGAACATTGATGGAATGAAATCCCTTGCAGTTGACGAATGCTCCTGGTTGATCTGGTGATCCTCGGATTGCCACGTGTGTGTAGTCGATGGCACCCTGTACCTGTGGCAAGCCAGCCAGAAACGCAAATCTGAGTGCCCATGGTCATCACAGGGGAAGTTTACAGACCTCCCAGCCCTGGCAAACAATCCATCCATTACCTGCCTTATGCATTTCTGTCAAGCCGAGTGCGAGAGCCTCGCTATGTCTCTGGTAGCGGCCTGGAAGGAACAGAAGGCAAACAAATTGAGGGCGATGGTGACTTTCACAGCCACCGGTGATGTGTGGCCACCAGGTCCAGCAGGCAGCAGGTCATCTAGGAGGCTGCAGATGTCTGTGACCACCTGACGTGACAATCTCAGCCTTTGGAAGCACTGCTCCTCCGACAGGTCAAGGAAGCTGAGCCTCTGTCTGTGGACCGTTAGGTGGGAAGTGCCTCCTGCGACCTCGACTGTTCAGTTACTCGATTCTCACTGGCCACCTGCAGCTCCCTCCACTGCACGACCTTTCTGCTGATGATGCTCATTCTCTTCCTCATCCAAAGTCCAATCAAAAGTAACCATGATGCCACCCATCCTGATGTTCTCTGTATCAACACCTCCAAACTGTACAAATAAATCTCTCGCAACGAGTACTCGCACCAAACAGTTTCCCAGAGGGAACTGAGAAAGCAGCTGCAAGCACTGAACTTTTATTCAGATCGGGAGGCCTGACCTTTAACCACCCCGATAAAGTGCCGCTCAATCTTGCCTTGTTTCCCTGCGAAGTTTCCCGACCCCTGGGAAACCTGTGCAGTAGCCGTTAATTCCAAATCGGGCTCCCAATCGCTTAATAGGTGCCTGATTTAAATATGCTAATGCCAGACCCGCCTCTCCATGCTGGGATGCTCGGACGCCCCGATATCCACCGCCGTAAAAAAGGCAGAATGGGCGCGCACAGCGGGAAAAGGTCGCATTTCACATATTTGACGATTTAAACCCAACCTGACCCTCTCCCGCCCATCGTTACTGTCGAGGCCATTGTTTCTGAAAAGTGATTGTCAATTCTTAGTGTGTTGGCTTCTACAAGACCAAGAAGTGTTACCCTTGAGGCAGTGCTACAAAAGCACTATTTAAAATAAGTATTATTCCCAACGTACAATTCCTCTTCCTGCTGGGACAAGAGTCAACTGAAGTGGACGGAGAGATCAGGTGCTATTTTAAAATAGCAAACAGCAGAGGAATGATCCCACTAAGGTCCTCTTTCCTGGAACATAGGAATTAATATCAACTGTAGTATATCAATTTATAATAATAAGACAAACTTGTGCTTAGGTACTTTTGATTGGTCTCGGCTAACCATGTGACTTAATGGGCCGGAATTTGCTGTGAAAGTAACGGAGAGGCTAGTGGCGCTCGCCATTATTTATGAGTAAATGGTATAGTAACTTCTGGCGAGGGGCAGATGCACGGTTAAATGCAAATATCCAAAAGTTGCTGTTTGAGTTACGCTGCTCTGCCGTTAGCTTTGCGAAAACAATATTTCACTGTCTGACTCACCATTGAGATGCATGAAGTTGCTGTATTTGCACAGTAGATACGAACTAAACTTGCCACAGAAAGTTAAGTCTTGTCATTTCAAGTCCAAGTACCCTTTTTTAAGCGTTAAGTGTTAATTACTGCCAATCAACCTCTCTGGCACTGAAAATTAACTATCTCAAGCCTGAGGTCTCCTTCCTTCAGGTTTTGAATTTTTTGAGGAGATTATAAAAATGTCTTTTTTTTTCTCTCTCTTAATCCAATCTTTCTTTCCCTCTCTTTATTTCTCTTTCTGTACCTGATTTGACATTGAACTTACTCCCTTTAATTCTCCCATCTTTTCAGTCCTACTGCTGTTTATTTCCCAATCGTTAAATTTCATTGGTTAAGGAGATAACCTGATGGTTGCCCTTTTCCCTCAGGTCCCAGATGCCCTGTTTCTCTCACTGCCCGTTATCAGTTCGCACTTTCCGCAACTTTGTGGGCAAAACCGTTTTGAGCTGAAGGGTGCAGGGGGCAAGTCTAACTAACGGCAAATGCCATTGGGTGCCCTGCTACAGCAAAATATGGCCCATTATTATGCTCAAATCCTTCAGCGGCTTATCTGAGAACTGGACATATTTGTTTATTGAGGGAGATTGAATAGACATGGCAGTAGAAGCTGGTATTTAAACCTGGACCTTTTGAATGAAAGCCCTACAATATTAGTGCTTTCAGGCTGCCATCCAATGGACGTTTTACTGTGTATTCCTCGGCTTGGATTCACATTGAGATTAAGTGAGTTGTCTCCGGGTCTCTTTCAGTGCATCATGAGAGATAGAAATATCAGATCTCATCCTTCATTTATTTCATTAGGAGTATGGATTTGTTGAGCACGTGAATAAGTAATCCTGAAAAATTCAAGCCAACCTGACCTCTGATTATTCCTTTTAAGCCATACTACTTAAATATGGATAGATAACATGGCTAATCTTTGCTCTTTGTTGAAATCCGCTCAGTATGATGGATATAAGGTTTGGTAGCATATTTTCCAGTCTCATGATTGGCAAAAGAGCCAAAGGTGACATGAGGAAAAACTTTTTTACACAGCGAGTGGTTAGGATCTGGAATGCACAGCCCGAGGGAGTGGTGGAGGCAGATTCAATCATGGCCTTCAAAAGGGAACTGGATAAGTACTTGAAAGGAAAAAATTTGCAGGGCTATGGGGTTTGGGCGGGGGAGTGGGACTAACTGGATTGCTCTTGCATAAAGCCGGCGCGGACTTGATGGGCCGAATGGCCTCCTTCTGTGCTATAACCTTTCTATGATTCTATGTTCAACATCCTAGCCAGGAATTTGAGATGGAGATTAAAACATGCAATTGAGCACTGAAAGGCAAGAATTGATCTGTTTTGCTGTCATTAAATTACCAACCCAGACCATATAATAATAAATCAACAATTACACTCTTTCATTAAATAAGTTTATTTGTACTGCGCAGTTAGTGTAAATCCTATGAACACAAAGGGTCATTCAATGCCTATATGTTCTACAAAGGTTTCCTAATACAATAGGAAGAACTATATAATGGAACTGTTTTGTTTAAGGATGGTCTTTCCAGTAGCTGGGGTAGATCTTGACTTTTTGTGATAGTGTAAAAGGATGATAGCGAGTCAGCAACCCATTTTGCATCTCTCCCGATTTTTAATTCCATTGTAGTCAATAGAAATAAAAATGGGGAGAGATGTAAAACGATCTGCCGACTTGCTATCACCCGTTTTACACTATCACACAACGTCAAGATCTACCCCAGTGTCTTTACTATAGCGTAATATAAAAAGATAGCTCTGGAGAAAAACAAAGGTACACCATTTTGGAGCACCAACACACTGCATTACAGAGGGATGGGGTGTCAATGATAATCCACATGCTCCATGACATTAGCTGATTGATTAAAGGGGTAGAAGAGAAAATTATCTTAAAAAGGGAGAACATAACCGGGACAAAATAAAAGTAGGGAAAAAATTAAAAAGCCAACCTCTGAAATTTTGCAACATGTTTGATAGCATAATGGAAAATAAGGATGTTGAGGTATGTGAAACACAATCCAAATAGATATGAATTATTAATAAGTAATGTAACTTGCAGGTCATTAAAGGCAAACTGTCTCTTACACACATTTGTGATCTGATGAAAGTCATGGTTGATAAGGTTGATGAAAGTAATGGTAACATTGGTATCAGGTAACACCCACAATCAGCTATGGAAAAAGTGAGTATTTGCAGCAGCTGTCAGCTGCCATGAACAATAGATCACTTCATACCTGTATCAGTGGGAGATTTTTCCCAAATCTAATCGAGAGTCAATTTGATCATATGCTTTTCTACACTCTAAAATACACTCACGAAAAATAACATTTGTATGGAGGAAAAAGCAGCACCTATACAAGTTATCCTGAGAAAACACCAACTATGGTGAAGGGATGTTTCCAGTCACCCATAGCAACAAGATGGGACATTTCCATTGCAGTCCATTTTTACCAAAATTGTAAACATGAGAATAAAGACTGCTTAAAATTTCTTTTTCAATAGTGAACACAGTAAAGCATCCCACAGGCTGCTATAGTGAGAAAAGGCCTCTTTTATATAAGGACATAAGAAGATAAGAAATAGGAGCAGGAGTGGGCCATAAGGCCCCTTGACCCTGCTCCGCCATTCAACAAGATCATGGCTGACCTTCTACTTTCCTGCCCTCTCCCGACAGCCCTTGATTCCCTTAGTATCCAAAAATCTATCGATCTCAGTCTTGAATATACTCAATGACTAAGCATCCACAGCCCTCTGGGGTACCGAATTCCAAAGATTCACAACCCTCTGAGTGAAGACAATTTTCCTCATCTTGGTCTTAAATGGCCAACCCCTTATCTTGAGACTATGCCCCCTAGTTCTAAACTCTCCAGCCAGGGGAAACAGCCTCTCAGCATCTACCCCGTCAAGCCCTCTAAGAATTTGGGTGTTTCAATGAGATCCCTTCTCATTCTTCTAAACACCAAAGAATATAGGCTCATTCTACTCAATCTCTCCTCATAGAACAACCCTCTCATCCCAGGAATCAATCTGGTGAACCTTCATTGCACCCCCTCTAAGGCAAATATAATCTTCCTTCTAAAAGGACAACATATCATTTGCCTACCTAATTGCTTGCTGTATCACAGAAAGTTAACATGCGTGTACAAGGACACCCAAATCCCTCTGACTACCAACATTTCTTAGTCTCTCACCTTGTAAAAAATTTTCTGCTTTTCTATTCCTACCAAAGTGGATAATTTCACATTTCCCCACATTATATTCCATCTGCCACCTTCTTGCCCATTCACTTAACCTGTCTATATCCCTTTGCGTCCTCCTCACAGCTTACTTTCCCACCTAGCTTTGTATCGTCAGCAAACTTGGATTCATTGCACTCGGTCCCCTCATCTAAGTCATTGATATATGATTATAAAGTTCCTGCTACAGTTCTCCCTTCCATTAAGAGTGTATCAGCAATAATGGAATGGACAGCAGTAATTTGGACATACTCAATACCAGCAATCGGTTTTGACAGAGACTTGAAATCCCAAGTAATGCAGAATTCTCCATTGTAAGTAACAAACTTTCTACTGGGCGTGTAGAATGAAAACCATTTTTTATGCATTAAAGGTGTGACTTGCAATGGGATATGCTCAAAGACTCCCCATTGTCTCAAAACTAATATGAACTACCAGAATATACAATTTTGTTGGACGTTTCATCTGATATTCCATCTAATGATTTTAATCAACTTTCCAGGTGGCTTTGTGTATTGCAGAGAGATCACCTTTTGTAAACTGAACCTGACCTTACGTCAGTAACAATATAAATTAAGCCTAAATCCTTTCTAGGCCAAATAGGTCAAAATCCCTATATAATGCAATCCGACATAGACCAGTCCAGATAAAAGGCTGGATTTTCTTGATCCCGCTTATTCAGGGGGAGGGCAGGATTTCCGCTAACCAACTATACCCTGCCCACCATGACCCTACCCAAGTTTCCTGGGTCGCCATCCATGACGGGTTCCTGGAAGGATCCCCGCCAGCAAGTGGGAGGCCAGCAATGGCCCCCTGGAAAATTAAAATGCAGCTGTAACGGAACCACCATTGCAGCACTCGAAGAGGCGGGAGCCACATTAAACGGTCCACAGGGACCTGAAGACTGGACCAGCACATTGACGAAAGGCCTTGCGCACCGAGACCTTCCGCCAAGTAAGCAATTGGAGAGGAGGCGTTTAATAGGCTCTTTCTCTCCTTCCATTTGCTGCATGTGGGGCCACGCCCATGATACCCCAGGCTTCCTGCCATGGTTCCTCTGGCGGTCCTGGGAGCGGTGGAAAGAGGAGCAGATGGGAGAAAAATGGGCCGGAAACCAGGGCCAAAGGCTCCATACCCCTGCTGGTATTTGCATATGGCGGTTTAGGGAAGAAGCAACCAGTGGCAGTCTCAGTGGCGGAAATGAAATTTGGGTCAGGGCAGGTGGGCGTCACCATCCAATTCTGCTCCCTTTTCCTTTGCTATCCTGCCTGATTTCAGTTGAGACAGTGGGGAAAAATTCACCACAAAAATGCTCTGAACACTGAGACCAGCCCTAGATCAAAAGTATTGCAAGCGTGTGCGCAAACAGATTTTGAATATTCGTTTCAGACAGCACCGGCAGGAGGAACAAATCAAATTATATCTCCAAATGGCTCTTTGCATGCTCATATGTCTGATACATAACTGAAATAGTAAGACTTACAGACTTAATGATAAACAGAAATTGCCTATATAGATAACAGATAACGTAATAGAGCAGAATGATTTCAATATTCTAATCTAATCAAGGAGAGGGGCTCAGTCCAAACATTCATAATGTTTCACTCTGAAATTCCTTCAGCAAGAATTTTAGTTTAATAAAACCTCCTCAATATTCACTGTACTGTAAATCACAGCTGCAGATGACTATTTGCCAAAGCTGCATCTTTTTATCTAATTATCACCAGAAGCCATTCATCACTCAATTCAATCTCCATCAGTAATAGTCCAACCTCATCAAAAAAAAGTCCATGCATTTCACTGCAGAAAATCACTTGGGAAAAACAGCAGAGACACTGAATGGAATCTTGGAGAGGATTCATCCTTTAAGTGCCAATATCAGCTTTTAATCCAATGTCCAAAGGGATATAGACAGGTTAAGTGAGTGAGAGAGAAGGTGGCAGATGGAGTATAATGTGGAAATGTGAAATTATCCACTTTGGTAGGAAGAATAGAAAAGCAGAATATTTTTTAAACGGTGAGAGACTAAGAAATGTTGGTAGTCAGAGGGATTTGGGCGTCCTTGTACACGAATCTCAGAAATTTAATATGCAGGTACAGCAAGCAATTAGGAAGGCAAATGGTATGTTAGCCTTTATTGCAATGGGGTTGGAGTATAAGAGCAAGGAGGTCTTGCTGCAATTATATAGGGCTCTGGTGAGACCACACCTGGTATACTGTGTACAGTTTTGGTCTCCTTACCAAAGGAAGGGTAAACTTACCTTAGATGGGGTACAATGAAGGTTCACTAGATGGATTCTTGGGATGAGAGATTGAGGAGAGAATGGGCCTATATTCTCTAGACTTTAGAAGAATGAGAGGGGATCTCATTGAAAGGTCTAAAATTCTTAGGGGGCTTGACAGGGTAGATACTAAGAGACTGTTTCCCCTGGCCGGAGAGTTTAGAACTAGGGGTAATAGTCTCAAGATAAGGGGTTGGCCATTTAGGACTGAGATGAGGGAAAATGTCTTCACTCAGAGGTTGTGAATCTTTGGAATTCTGTACCCCAGAGGGCTGTGGATGCTCAGTCATTCAACACTGAGATCGATACATTTTTGGACACTAAGGGAATCAAGGGGTATGGGGATAGGGCAGGAAAGTGGAGTTGAGGTAGAGGATCAGCCATGATCTTAATGAATGGTGGAGCAGGCTCGAGGGGCCGTATGGCCCACTCCTGCTGCTATTTCTTATTATCTCATGTCAAAGAAACTTTGTAAATGATAAACAGGTGGAAAGAGAGTCTGTAGCTCGAGTAATACGCACAGGAAAATTCTGTATGTATGCCTGAATTTTTGATATGGACCCCCAGTGAGTGATTCTCCTTGCAAGGAGTGCGATATCGGAGAATAAACCCTTACACCTACAGCATTTGTAAAATATCTGACCATAGGATTTTTAAATAAGGATGCACTTTCAGTACATTGTTCAATGGACATTTCCTTTTAAAGACTTAATAATGAGAAAATTAATACTTCTCAACGGATCACCAGATCAGAATGGTTCAGAAACGATAGAAATAAATCCAGATTTGAGAGATGATCTAAAAATTCGCTTCAGGGATGCTTATTCTGTGATATAAATAAAATATAAGGCCAGTAATAAAATATACTGAATATTGGTATTTTTAAGGTTGACCAAAATTAATTTGTGACTTTATTGTCCATTAATTATCTGGTTCACCTCACTGTAGAGATATTTATTAAGAATGAATGTACAACTATACAAAACTGACAAGGCCCGCTGCTAGTCACAGGTTCATTGTATTAACCTAATTATTTTCTTATTGATTTTCTCACCTCCTGAAAGTATTCATTTCTTGTCTTATATGGGCACAGGGTGCCCTCCACTGCTGCACCTAATTAGCTTTCATTCATGTGTGAAACCTTGATATTAAGGGGGTAATTTTAACATAACCCGCCAGGCATGTAAAACAGGCAGCTGATCTGATCATGTCACGTTCTCGCCAGGCAGGTTAGCTACCCCAAGTGTCAGTAGGCTATTCAATAGGCCGTCACAGCAAAGCTGATTTGGTCCTCATCAGACATCCACATATCCAACAAGGGTCACTAAATAGCAATCAGGAACTATGACCAATTTTCCCCTACCCAACCCAGGTGAATAGAGGCCAACTGTAGCAGCTATATTGCCATCCCATGATCAACTAACTCAATACAAATCGAAGTTTGTACCGAGATCTTTCTGGGCTGCACAACTCAGCTACTCACTGGATGAACTCATTGGGGGAAATTTTAACTCCTCCACGACGGGCAGGAAAGAGTCGTAGTGGGGGGGGGGGGAGGGGTCAAATCGTCAAATTCGCAAAACCGGATCCCAACCCACCACGAAGGCGCCTGTTTCCATTATAACCGCGGCTGATATCGTGACGTCCAAGTAACCTGCGTTGGAAAAGCAGGTCTGTCATTATAATATTTAAATGAGGCTCCTTTCCTGAGATTTTGGCAGCGAGTTGAAATTAACGCCTCCTGCGTGGGTTTCCCTGGATTCGGGGAACTCGCCAGTGAAACAGAGGCGAGATTGAGCTGCACTTCATGGGAATAGTTAAAGGTCAGGAGTCCCGATATGAATCAAGGCTCAGTGCTCACAGCTGCTTTCTTAGTTCCCTCTGGGAAATGGTTTGATGAGAGTTCTTGCTGTGAGAGATTTATTTGTAGAGTTTGGAGGTGTTCACACAGAGAACGTCAGGATGGGTGGCGTCATGGCTGCTTTTGATTGGACTTCAGACGAGGAAGACAATCAGCATCACCTGCAGCAAGGTCGTGTTGTGAGGGAGCTGCAGGAGGACAACAGAGAGGGGAGCAACAGAGGGGTCGAGATCGCAGGAGGCACTACCCACCTAACAGGGATCAGCTTCCTTGACCTGTCGGAGGAGCAGTGCTTCCAAAGGCTGAGATTGTCATGTCAGGTGGTCGCAGACATCTGCAGCCTCCTAGAAGAAGACCTGCTCCCTGCTTGACCAGGTGGTCACACATTACCAGTGGCTGTGAAAGTCACCACCGCCCTCAATTTCTTTTGCCTCTGGTTCCTTCCAGGCTGCTACTGGAGACATAGCGAGGCTCTCGCAGTCGGTTGCACACGAATGCATAAGGCAGGTGATGGATGGAATGTTTTCCAGGGCTGGGAGTTAGGTAAACTTCTCCTGTGATGACAATGGCCAGAATGAGCGGGCACTCGGATTCGCGTCTCTGGCTGGCTTCCCACAGGTACAGGGTGCCACCGACTGCACACACTTGGCAATCCGAGGATCACCAGATCAACCAGGAGCATTTGTCAACCGCGGGGGATTTCATTCCATCAATGTGCAGCTGGTGTAAAACCACAAGAAAAGATTCATGCAGGTTTGCGCCAGATTCCCTGGGAGCTGCCATGATGCTTTCATACTGCAGTAGTCCAACATCCCCAACCTGTTCAGACCGGGAACCAGTCTTAAAGGGTGGCTGCGGCAACAAAGGATACCCCCTTCAAACCTGGCTGGTGGCAGCTCTGAAGAACCCCACCAGGACGGGGGATCAACCGAGTCATATGACAAACAGATGTTTTATCGAGCAAACCATCGGAATGCTCAGGATGTGCTTCAGGTGCCAGGTTCGGTCTGGAGGCGCCCTTCAGTACTCGACAGCGAGGGTCTTTAGGATAATCATGGTGTGCTGTGTTCTTCCAAACATAACACAGAAGGAAGGCTTAGAGGTGCCGGAGGAACAAGCCGCTCAGCACTCCTCATCTGATGAGGATTCCAATGGAGAAGAGGAGGAAGAGGAAGAGGAAGATGGAGTCCCCAATGCTAGACTAGCCAATTACACTGCTGCTCAGGATGCCAGAATAACTGAAAGGTTGATCCACCGTCCACTCCCCCCACCCCCACTGATGCAAAGCAGTCCTGGAACCAACCATTCACCCTTTGCAAATGCATCTGTTGGACTCAGTCAATTCATGTCTTCACATTCATTCCCAAGCAACTGAAAGCAACGAAATTAACAGCAAGCAATTAGGAAGGCAAATGGTATGTTAGCCTTTATTGCAAGGGGGTTGGAGTAAAAGAGTAAGGAGGTCTTGCTGCAATTATATTGGGCTCTGATGAGACCACACCTGGAGTACTGTGTACAATTTTGGCCTCCTTACCTAAGGAAGGGTATACTTGCCATAGAGTGGGTGCAATGAAGGTTCACTTGATTGATTCCTGGGATGAGAGGGTTGTCCTACGAGGAGAGATTGAGTAGAATGGGCCTATACTCTCTGGAGCTGAGAAGAATGACAGGGGATCTCATTAAAATGTCTATAATTCTAAGAGGGCTTGACAGGGTACATTATGAGAGGCTGTTTCCCCTGGCTGGAGAGTCTAGAACTAGGGGTCATAGTCTCAAGATAAGGGGTCGACCATTTATGACCGAGATGAGCAAAATTTCTTCACACAGAGGGTTGTGAATCTTTGGAATTCTCTACCCCAGAGGGCTGTGGATGCTCAGTCGTTGAGTATATTCAAGACTGAGATCAATTGATTTTTGGACACTAAGGGAATCAAGGGAAATGGGGATAGGGTGGGAAAGTGGAGTTGAGGTCGAAGATCAACCATGATCTGATTGAATGGAGGAGCAAGCATGCGGGGCTGTATGGCCTACTCATGCTCCTATTTCTTATGTTCTTATGAAAACGCGAGTTGGCACTCGCCAGGCAAGAATGGTGAATACGGGAAAGTGTGCAAATTAATAAATTTTATGTGAATAAATAAATAAATGAAACTTACTAACACAACATTTTCATAAATACCCATGTGCATACCCTCGATGATCTACAAAGCTTTCCTTTTCCTTTGCCTACCGCTCCAATGTGGCGCAATCCCAGTGGCTTCAACAGAGGTAGTTGCAGGTTGCTCTGATCCCTGCTTTGACTTCCGAGATGCTCGCGGCCGACAACCTCTGGGTGTTGGAGCCCGTGGCCCTGTCAAATACTGCTCCACCTGTACCTGTGCAGGGGCAGACTGGGCCATCGGGAGAGGATGCAGCATTTCGAGTACCGGTTGGGGGAGGGGGAGGCAATGGGTGAGACGTGGAAACACTTTGTATGGAGTCCCCACTTCCATGTCCCTTTTCGCCATCATCCCTCTCCTGGGCCAGCGGCACATCACTCCTACCTCTCTGCGGGAGAACAGCTTGCAGCAGATTAGTGACGCCTTGTAAGGGTACGGCTAAGCCGTCTATCATCTTGTTTAAGAACAGAAGAAATAGGAGCAGGAGTAGGCCGTATGGCCCCTCGAGCCTGCTCCGCCATTCAATAAGATCATGGCTGATCTTCGACCTCAACTCCATTTTCCCGCTGAATCCCCATATCCCTTGATTCCCCCGGAATCCAAAAATCTATCTATCTCAGCCTTGAATATACTCAATTACTCAGCATCCACAGCCCTCTGGGGTAGAGAATTCCAAAGATTCACAACCATGAGTGAAGAAATTCCTCCTCATCTCTGTCTTAAGCGGCTGATCCCTTTTCCTGAGACTATGTCCCCTAGTTCTAGACTCTCCAGTCAGGGGAAACAACCTCTCAGCATCTACCCTGTCAAGCCCCCTCAGAATCTTATATGTTTCAATGAGATCACCTCTCATTCTTCTAAACTCCAGAGAATATAGGCCCATTCTACTCAATCTCTCCTCACAAGAATCAATCTAGTGAACCTTCGTTGCACCCCCTCTAAGGCAAGTATATCCTTCCTTAGGTAAGGAGACCAAAACTGTGCACAGTACTCCAGGTGAGGTCTCACCAAAGCCCTGTACAATTGTAGTAAGACTTCCTTACTTTTGTACTCCAACTCCCTTGCAATAAAGGCCAACATGCCATTTCCCTTCATAATTGATTGCTGTACCTGCATGCTAACTTTCTGTGTTTCATGTAGGAGGACACCCAGATCTCTCTGCACACCAACATTTAATAGTTTCTCACCATTTAAAAAATATTCTGTTTTTTATTCTTCTCACCAAAGTGAATAACCTCACATTTCCCCACATTATACTCCATCTGCCACGTTCTTGCCCACTCACTTAACCTGTCTATATCCCTTTGCGTCCTCCTCACAGCTTACTTTCCCACCTAGCTTTGTATCATCAGCAAACTTGGATACATTACACTCATGTCCCCTCACCTAAGTCATTAATATAGGTTGTAAGATTGTATAGATTTAAGATGGCTGAAACGTTGGCGTCCATAGTTTGCATTACCATGGCCAGGGCCTGCAGGGACTGATTAGTGCACCGCGATTCAAGTTCCACAGATGAAGCCACTCTATCCATGGAAGGCATCCTTTGCAATGGCCTGCGACATCAATCCTCAAATGTTTGAGCTGAACTCCTCCATCCTCTGTGCTATGTGGAGAGTGTGCGTGGCAGGACTGCCAGTACCTCGCACAGTTGCTGCTGACCCTTTGTCACTCTCCTTTACATTGATGGCTCCCCCGGGTTCAGCATCTCCGTCCAGCTGAGCAGAGCTTGGAGAGGAGTGTGCCCTCCAACACGGACTATCCACAGCTGTCCCTGCCGCCACTCTCTGCTCGTGCTCACTTGTGACGTGTGATTCACCAGGTGAAATCCCACCTAACTCTCTAACAGGACCCACCGAGGTGCTCGTATCTGTGCTGGTGCCTGGTTTGCATGTGTCCTGTGACGGTGCACCCTCAGAAGGAATCAGCTCCTCTGGGGAAACGTCGTCCAGAAGGGGCACGGGCTGCTGTCCTTCGTGTGATGGCCCCGGAGGAGAGACGAGATGAATATGATTTAGTAATGGGAATGTAAAAATGTTGAAATTCAGCATGATTAAGGTGATCATATTTCATTCGGCGCTGATATCAAGTCAACATGACTCAGTCTTGTATGAGATTTGGGTTGGAGATATTTAATGTTGTCATCATGCAGCACTGAAGTCTGAGTCTTGCCATTTCTTCAAGGATGCTGATATCCTGCTTATCTCCATGGCCTCGTGCTCGGTATATGTCAAATGTACGATCTGTGGTGGACCACCTCCGGTCCTCTTCCTCTTTCTTGTATTTTGCGTTCTTTTCTCCTACAAGGGACAGACCTATGAATGTCTGTAAGGCATGTGTGCATCCCATGGATGCGGTGCAGTTGGTGAGGGTGACTATCAAGCAGATGCATCATGAGTGGCACTGGCAAACATTTGAGGACATGTGCTGGGAATTGGGTGAGCTGACTGAGGTGACATCACATTACATAAGGATTGAGTGGCGGTAGGGGATGGAGAAAGGGGGAGGTGAGGAAGTGCTTAGAAAGGGAATAATGGTTGCTGCTGAAACTTAAGTGGGTGTGAGGAGTGATGTGACAGAGTACGCTTGACAAGTCAGAGTGAGGCTGGGGGTGGGGGGTGCACTACAGGATGTAGGTGAATCTGCAACTATGCTCACCTTTCCTGACCTAGTTAGGTCATTAAAACACTTCCTTCATGGATCCAGGTACAAAGCACTATACTCCTGCTGCTGACCTCTTCAGCCGCCTCTAACCATGCCTTCTTGGTCGCAGCAGCAGGTTTCTTCTTGCCACTGCTGGGGTACAGTAGCTCCTTCCTCACCCGTACTGCATCCAACAGTACATCGAGTGTCACCTCAATGAACCAGGGTGCAGCCTTTGACATTCCTGACTCCATCTGTAAACTTTTCCCTGTCTCCTGAAATGCTCTCAACTCCTCCAAAGTCCATCTGTGCATTGTGCCTTTCAGTAGTCGAGGTGAAATTGTGTCATGCAGGTGCGCATCATGCCTGCTCACATGCATTGGAGACGTGAAACCCAGATGTAAAATGATAATGAGGCATTCCTGTTGAAATCCGACGTTCCCATGCGTCCCATGATCTTCTACATTTCACGCCCGCTAGCATCCCCCACCCCCGCTCAGATCCCCCGGCTCTGTTAATATCGACCTAATTAAGTAAATGGGGAAGCCCAAACGTTGATCCAGCTTTTACCTGAACAAGCCCTACATCACATTTTGTATCAAAAGGTTCCCTCTTCCTGATCCTCTCTCTACAGTTATTTTACAGAAATTTCTAAAGTTAATGGGAATGGATGAGCAGGAGGTACAATTAAATCACATTTTCACTGAGGAAGTTGGCCCTCTGCACTTTACCCACTTTTCTCCTTACAACTCATTTCAGTTCTCCAATGTCCTATGTCCCTCTCCATTACTCTGCACACTGCAGTTAATTGAGGCTAGAGAGTAATAATAGACAAAGTCAGAGATTAAAGGAGAGATATTCCTGCGACTGTATCTGGGCACAGAGGATCTCCTGGGCACAGCAAATACCACTCTCCACTACAAAGTAGGTTAAAACTGGGCGAAACACATTTCATGTAAGGTTCTCATAACCAAGCAACACAGCAGACTTTCATTCCATCTTCCTGGGCTGGATGCAAATCCAGGCTCAGAAGTAAAAATGCAGTATGTTAATCCAATACACTTCCCACGCCCCCAAAATTCAACTGTGTCATTGAACCACATGGTAAAGACAAAGAGAATGTTTTCCACTTATTGAGATCAACTATTTACTACATGGACGTAACTCTTAGAAGCTTCATCAGGTGATTGTCTCATACTTCACAAGATCAAAGGAAGTGTGGGACCGATTAGGGACAAAAAAGGAGATCTTCTTGAGGAGGCAGAGCATATGGCTGAGGTACTAAATGAATACTTTGCATCTGTCTTCACTAGAGAAGAGGATGCTGTCATTGTAGCAGTAAAGGAGGAGATAGTAGCGATATTGGATAGGATAAAAATAGATAAAGAGGAGGTACTTAAAAGATTGGCAGTACTCAAAGTAGAAAAGTCACCCCGTCCAGATGGGATGCATCCGAGATCACTGAGGGAAGTAAGGGTGGAAATTACAGAGGCTCTGGCCACAATCTTCCAATCCTTAGTTATGGGGGCGGTGCCAGAGGACTGGAGGATTGCAAACGTTACACCCTTGTTCAAAAAAGGGGAGAGAGATAAACCTGGCATTACAGGCCAGTCAGCCTAACGTCAGTGGTGGGGAAACTTTTAGAAACAATAATCCGGGACAAAATAAATTGGCACTTGGAAAAGTATGGGCTGGTAAATGAAAGTCAGCATGGATTTGTTAAAGGAAAATCGTGTTTGACTAATTTGATTGAGTTCTTTGATGGAGTAACAGAGAGAGTTGATGAGGGTAGTGTGGTTGATGTGTATACGGACTTTCAAAAGACTTTTGATAAAGTACCACATAATAGACTTGTTAGCAAAATTAAAGCCCATAGGATTAAAGGGACAGTGGCAGCATGGATAAAAAATTGGCTAAAGGACAGAAAGTAGAGAGTAGTGTTGAATAGTTGTTCTTCAGACTGGAGGGAAGTATACAGTGGTGTTCCCTAAAGGCCAGTATTAGGACCACTGCTCTTTTTGATATATATTAACTGGGCTTGGGTATAATTTCAAAGTTTGCAGATGATATGAAACTTGGAAATGCAGTAAACAATGTGGAGGATAGTAACAGACTTCAGGAGGACATAGACAGACTGGTGAAATGGGCAGACACATGCCAGATGAAATTTAGCACAGAGAAGTGTGAAGCATTTTGGTAGGAAGAATGAGGAGAGGCAATATAAACTATAATGGTACAATTTTAAAGGGGGTGCACATACACAAATCTTTGAAGGTGACAGGACAAGTTGAGAAGGCTGTTAAAAAAAAGCATATGGTTTTATTAATAGAGGCATAAAGTACAAAAGCAAGGAAAATATTCCAAAGCTTTATAAAACACTGGCCTCAGCTGGAGTATTGTGTTCAATTCTGAGCACCACACTTTAGGAAGGATGTCATGGCCTTAGAGAGGGTGCAGAAGAGATTTACGAGAATGGTGCCAGGGATGAGGGACTTCAGTGATGTGGAGAGACTGGAGAAGCTGAGGTCGTTCTCCTTAGAACAGAGAAGGTTAAGGGGAGATTTGAGTGAGGTACTCAAAATTATGAATGGTTTTAATACAATAAATAAGGAGAAACTGTTTCCAGTGGCAGAAAGGTCGGTAACCAGAGGACACAGATTTAAGGTGATCGACAAAAGAGCCAGAGGCGACATAAGGAAACATTTTTTTATGCAGCGAGTTGTAATGATCTGGAATGCACTGCCTGAAAGGGTGGTGGAAGCAGATTCAACAGTAACTTTGAAAGGGGAATCAGATAAATACTTGAAGGGAAAAAATTTACAGGGCTAAGTGGAAAGAGCAGGGGAATGGGACTAATTGGATAGCTCTTTCAAACAACCGACACAGGCACGATGGGCCGAATGGCCTCCTCCTGTGCTGCATCTACTATGATACTACGGTCACATGATAGATACAAATGAACAAAGATATTCAACCCATCATAGCTCATCCATCCAGAAAGACTGCGCAGTCCCTACAGCACAGTATTCAACTGTTGCTTCAAGGCGAATGTGCGAGGTTCCATTCTAGTACAATTCAAATCATGCCATAAATTGTCCAACAGAAAATTCTTACCATGGGAATTACTGAGTACGACTGCTGGATGAATGGAACACTGTAAGAAAATAATTTGCCTCCCACCCACGGCCCAAAACAAAAATCGACTGGACATTGTAATAAGTTGATGTGATTATTTTATGCAGAGAAACAACCTTAAACAGTGCTGCAGGGTAACAGATACAATGACTTTCATTAATCACATAAATTCATTTGCACTCATCTGATGCACATGGCCAAAGCTGTAAAATTTCAAGATGAGTTAAGGATGGTATTTTCAACTGAGACTAGGGTTTTTACCCCATTCACGAATGGAGAGGTCCGAGAAGCCCCGGGTCTTGGGTCTTGGAACCTCATTCAGACAGGAATGGCGATGTGGGAGGAGCTGATCAAGGTGAGTGGAGGAAGATCGGGCCGCTGCAGCATTAGTAGGTAAGTGATGGCTTCTGGCGGGCGGTGGGGGGGAGGGGGGGAGGTTCGCAAGCCTCGGGGTGGGGGGGGGGAAAATCATGGGCCTTGGGGGTGGGGTTGCAGCGTGTGACTCGGGGGAGGGGGGGGGGATGAGGAGCGATTGGTGGCCAGGGGTTATCGGTAGCCTTGGGGGGGGGGGCAGGCGTGGGGGGCACTGGCAGCCAGTGGGATCGGGAGCCTGGAGGTCGGGGATCTCGGGGCCAGGGAGCCTGAAGATTGGGGTTTGGGGATCCCGTGAGGGGCGCCGATTGGGAGGGTCCTTTAATGTGGGGTCAGGAAGAGAACTTCGGTTCCTGCAGGCTGCACATTCAGAGATAAATAACTTTCCTTTCTCGGCAAGTGATATATTGGGTTGGTTTCCCTAAGTGTAGCTAGCGATGGCACTAGCTGTCTCAAGGCAAACCAATCTTGTAGCAGGGACCAGAGCAGACGTTAGGCCCCTTAATTGCATATGCAAAAGGACGAACACCCGCTTGAGGTGTGGGGAAGGGACGCCTCTTGTTTGTCCTTACCCAATATGGCGGGTGGTGCACTTCTGGTCGGAAGTGGGCGCGTTATTCCTGCCAGCCATTTTGGAGACTTAGGAGGCTATATAGCCCAATTTCTTGGCCAGTGTGCTCCCAGTAACTAGCATTTATTTTCCTATAAAGGAGATCCAACAGCAACTGAAATAAGAGAGGTTCTGGGAATGGGTGGAGCTGACTAATGAATTCTCAACTTTTCACTGAATAGGGCAAATGGATTCATAAAAACAGTTTTAAAAAAACTTTACTCTTAGTTACCATATAATTAGGAAAGAAATGATCAATACAACTATAGTGAAGTGCAAAATGATATTTGGATGCTCACAATCTTTGAGAGGAGGACAATTAATTATTCACTCTTTAGATGTTCATGATATACAGGACAAAGCAGGCTGCTTGATTGGTACCCCATCCACCACTCTAAACATTCACTCCCTTCACCACCGGCGCACCGTGGCTGCAGTGTGTACCATCCACAGGATGCACTGCAGCAACTCGCCAAGGCTTCTTCGACAGCACCTCCTGAACCTGCGACCTCTACCACCTAGAAGGACAAGGGCAGCAGGCACATGGGAACACCACCACCTGCACGTTCCCCTCCAAGTCACACACCATCCCGACTTGGAAATATATCGCCGTTCCTTCATCGTCGCTGGGTCAAAATCCTGGAACTCTCTACCTAACAGCACTGTGGGAGAACCTTCACCACACAGACTGCAGCGGTTCAAGAAGGCGGCTCACCACCACCTTCTCAAGGGCAATTAGGGATGGGCAATAAATGCTAGCCTTGCCAGCGATGCCCACATCCCATGAGCAACTAAAAAAAAATATAGGTTATTATATAGTATGTGTGCAGGGTGGTAAATAATGTCAAGGTGCTCTCGCACTACTTACTGAGGAATTTGCCTCTCACAAGTTATCAAATGAAAGACTTGTAGATTTATCAAACCATAACCCATCACACCTATACACACAGACACACTCACACACCATTGTCAATATACATCAATTGATTAAAAAATTAAAGTTAAAAAATACGGATCATAAATTTGATTTGTTTTTAAAATTGTGACTGTATACAACAGTAACTTCATATATTATTTTACTAAATTCAGGCTATGGGTCTTTTCCTTCAACCATTTAGCTTGGCCTCAATTTGAAAAGATATATTCTTCAAGTAATGATTGTCTTGAATAATGACCCCTAAACTGACATTAGACAGATTGCTACTGAGAGTTTAATATACTCATAGCACACTGGTGGTGCGTTAAATGAGAATTAATTTTCTTCTCAGATTTTTTAGGACATTCAGAGACAGTTTTTGGCATTTGGATGCATTACAGCTAATTTAAAACAGAGAAGCCAATCACAACAAACATACAATAATGGGACTGCAACACTTGCTAATCACCATAATAGAAATGTTAGCTCCCTAAGTAACACTTCAATCAACATGGATCCTGGGCTTTATAAATAGAGGCGTAGAGTACAAAAGCAAATAAGTTAAGGTAAACCTTTATAAATCACTGGATAGGCCTCAGCTGGAGTAGAGAAGCTGGGATAGTTCTCCTTAGAGCAGAGAAGGTTATGGGGAGATTTAATAGAGGTGTTCAATATTATGATAGAATAAATAGGGAGAAACTGTTTCCACTGGCAGCACAATACAGATTTAAGGTAAAAGAGCAAGAGGGGAGATGAGGAGAATTTTTTTACGCAGCGAATTGTTGTGATCTGGAATGCGCTGCTTGAAAGGGTGGTGGAAGCAGATTCAATCGCGGCCTTCAAAAAGGAATTGGATAAATATTTGAAGGGAAAAAATTTGCAGGGCGACAGGGCAAGAACAGGGGAATGGGACTAACTGGATTGCTCTTAGAAATAGCTGGCACAGGCTCGATGGGCTGAATGGCCTCCTTCTGTGCTGTAACCATTGTATGTATGATTTGTATTGTATAATCTGCTCATCAGCTCACACTCATGAAGGATTCTCCATTTCATCAATGGACTTGTGAAATCAGAATCAATTAGTGACTCAGCAGGGTCCATGTACATACTGTACCTCCACATATGCCCCTTGCTCACCCACATTCAGTAACATATTTGTGTTTCAGTACAGTACAGCTGAAGAGTGCAATTTGGAGTGCTGATGGGGGAAACAAATGCTTAAAGGGCTGTCCCATAGATAAGAACATTAGAAACATAAGAAATAGGAGCAGGAGTAGGCCATACGGCCCCTCGAGCCTGCTCCACCATTCAATAAGATCATGGCTGAGCTTCAACCTCAACTCCACTTTACCGCCCCATCCCCATGTCCCTTGATTCCCTTAGAGTCCAAAAATCTATCGATCTCAGCCTTGAATATACTCAATGACTGAGCATCCACACCCCTCTGGGGTCGAGAATTCCAAAGATTCACAACTCTCTGTGCGAAGAAATTTTTCCTCATCTCAGTCCTAAATGGCCGACCCCTTACCCTGAGACTAAGCCCCCTAGTTCTAGACTCTTCAGCCAAGGGAAACAGCCTCTCAGTATTTACCCTGTCAAGCCCCCTCAGTATCTTATATGTTTCAATGAGATCACCTCTCATTCTTCTAAACTCCAGAGAGTATAGGCCCATTCTACTCAATCTCTCCTCATAGGACAACACTTTCATCCCAGGAATCAAAGAATCTTCGTTGCACTGCCTCTAATGCAAGTATATCCTTCCTTAGGTAAGGAGAAACAGTACACAGTACTCCAGGTGTGGTCTCACCAAGGTCCTGTATAATTGCAGCAAGACTTCCTTATTCTTGTACTCCAATCCCGTTGCAATAAAGGCCAATATACCATTTACCTTCCTAATTAGTTAGCTGTACCTGCAATGATAAGACCTTACTGTGCAGATGAAACCTGGTGTTCTTGGAAGGATGTGTAGAAGGAGGGTGTCATGGTAAGGAATGAAGATAGCTGTCAATTATGATATCCAAGTATAGCAGTGTAGGAGTCCTAATTCTCTTGCAGTTGTTAGAGATTGTTGTCCAAGGAGGTTGCTGAGGTCAGGAATATTATTCTGAATAGTTTCTCAGAATAGATCTGTTAACCTGAACTTAGCAAGAAACCTGCTGAAAGTGGAGCACAAAGAAGTAATGAGGACATTTTAGAAATATTACAACAGGCCACAAAAGGAAAACTTGCTTACTAGCAACAAAGAAAGTTTGTTCAATCGCTATCCTTCTGCACAGATAGAACTGAATAAACACAAGTACTTGCTTTGCTTTTCCATTTTCAACTATAACAACTTGCATTTATATAGCACCTTTAATGTAATAAAATATCCCAAGGTGCTTCACAGGAGTGTTATCAAATGAAATTTGACACTGAGCCACATAAGGAAATATTAGGACAAAGCTTGGGCAAAGAGGTAGGTTTTAAGACATGTCTTAAAGAAGGAGAGAGAGGCAGAGAGGTTTAGGGAGGGAATTCCGGAGCTTATGGCCTGGGCAGTTGAAGGCACGGCCGCCATTGGTGGAGCGATGAAAATCAGGGATGTGCAAGAGGCATTTGTTCCATTATGAAACACAGTATATACTGTTACTGCATCAACCATATCCATAACAATTGCCATGTGTTCATCTTACGCTATCATTTTCCTAAACAGGCCATAATCCAACTGGAGGAAGCCAGCACTTCATGACCATGTACACCTCAGCACTTGATAAGGCACAGCCCAGACATGTGCCTTATGCATTAACACGCTTTGGAGGGTATTAGTGAACTTCACAAGGAAACACAAATATGTTACTGAATGTGGGTGAGCAAGGGGCATATGTGGATGAATCTGGTTGTTCTATGTGGAGGTACAGTATGTACATGGACCCTGCTGAGTCAACTACTTGATTCTGATTTCACAAGTCCATTGATGAAATGGAGGATCCTTCATGAGTGTGAGCTGATGAGCAGATTATACAATACAAATCATACATACAATGGTCACAGCACAGAAGGAGGCCATTCAGCCCATCGAGCCCGTGCCGGCTATTTCTAAGAGCAATCCAGTTAGTCCCATTCCCCTGTTCTTGCCCTGTAGCCCTGCAATCTTTTTCCCTTCAAGTATTTATCCAGTTCCTTTTTGAAGGTCGCGATTGAATCTGCTTCCACCACCCTTTCAAGCAGCGCATTCCAGATCATAACAATTCGCTGCGTAAAAAAAATTCTCCTCATCTCCCCTCTTGCTCTTTCACCTTAAATCTGTATTGTGCTGCCAGTGGAAACAGTTTCTCCCTATTTATTCTATCATAATTTTGAACACCTCTATTAAATCTCCCCATAACCTTCTCTGCTCTAAGGAGAACTATCCCAGCTTCTCTACTCCAGCTGAGGCCTAACCAGTGATTTATAAAGGTTTACCTTAACTTATTTGCTTTTGTACTCTATGCCTCTATTTATAAAGCCCAGGATCCCTGTTGATTGAAGCTAATTATTTACCAACGGAATGCTCCAAGAACTGTAACCCTTTCTGTTGCTGAAACAATGGGCAAAGCTCGGAGGGGCATGAATGGAAAATATATACAAGCAATGGCAACTTGCACCCAGGGAACACCACACAACTGAAAAAATTGTGCCTGCCTCTCCAGATGTTGCTTATGCTGCTGTTGAAATTGATGTACACAGATGCATGGTAAGAGAGGGACTCTTATCTCTAGGCTGCAGCAATGAATTGCATACTGGCTGATCTATTTGTTGACCTCATTCAGAGGCCACAATGTGGGAATTAGAAGAAATCACATGGGTGTTCTTAAATGATCAGGTTGAAGCACATTGTTGGAGCACAGCAAGAGGGGCTTCACTGATTTCAGAGTGTTTGATGCTGATACTATGCCCCTAGCCTGAGAAAGTATTTTAATTCCTAGCATTAGCTGCTCTCACTTTGAGCAGAAAATTTAGAAATTCAATAATATAAACATTATGAACCAGTTTCTGTGCATTTCACTCCATAAAACATGGTTCCATTAATTTCATTGGTTTGCAATCTTTCTAGCACACCTTGGGTTGCCAAACCTCCAGGATGGTCCTGGAGTCTCCAGGAATTAAAGATTCATCTCCTGGACACTGTTGCGAGCTATCCAGGAGCAGTCTTAAGGAATGCTCCCCACAGGCCACGCAAGGAGCCCCCCTCACCCCGATCTTCGGGGAATCCTCTTTGAACATTTCCATTTATTAATAATAATAATAATGGAGAGGGGGAAAAGAGGCTGTTTGACTGGACGAGGTGGTTGGAGGTGGGAGGTTATGTGATGAAACTTCCAGGAATACATGCAACCTGAGTTGGCAACCCTAATCACACCTTCTCTTGTCTATTATCTCACTGTTGGAATGGTCTGAGTTTTGTCAACTATGGTCAGTTAAGTATGACTCCCCTTCCCCCCACATGACCAGTGCCAGATAGGAGTCTCTGTAAAAAGCACACGATTCCTCCTTGACGATAAAATTCTTACATATTTATAGAATGCATGTAGAGGTCTACGAACCACTGTCTTAAAGGGAGCCGGCATTTGTAACATGCTTAACATTACTAGTTTACCTATGACACAATTTACATATGTCCCGAAAGGGGTGGGGGGTGGGAGAGCCTGCATCCAAATACATATGATTTTGCTCAGTTTAACAATGGAATTATGGTACTCAATATGGAGCATGCATGAAAACAAAACAGAATGAGATGCAAACATGTCAGCCAACTAATGCAGCAATGGTACATTCCCCTAATGTAATTCCTTAATCCATTTAGCATGGTAGTAGTCTGAACCAGCTGTGTGATTCGAGCTGCTGATAGCTTCTGGCAGCATCTTACAAGGCAAGGTCAGCTCAAGGTAGGTCTGCTCTGTACACGGCTGCTCCTCTGCTAATCTACTAAAATCTCATTTTATGTGAGGCATTAATTTCTTGTAACAGGATTAAAGTTGAAAAATATCAACAAGTAAGGCTTAAGACCCATGTTGTGCTGCATTCTAAGTAAGATGGGAAGGTAAGTATTCCTACAAAGGACTCCAGATCTATTTAGATTTTGTGTTTCTTATTGTAATAAAATATTAGAATGTCATGTGCTAAACCTGTTGCCTCATATAGCATCATTCGAACTACTTGAAAGATCAGGCATTAAATGCTGAGACAGAAGTTCCTTTGAGCATGTATCCCATCTGCTCAATCTCATAAATGCAGTGAAATCAATATTATTGTCCAATATTATAAACTAAATGGTACAATTTTAAAGGGAGTGCAGGAACAGAAAGACCTGGTAGTGTATGTACACAAATCTTTGAAATTGGCAGAAGTTGAGAAGGCTGTTAAAAAAGCATCTGGGATCCTTGGCTTTATAAATAGAGGCATAGAGTATAAAAGCAAGGAAGTAATGCTAAACCTTTATAAAACGCTGGTTAGGCCTCCGTTGGAGTATTGTGTTCAATTCTGGGCACCCCACTTTAGGAAAGATATCAAGACCTGCAGAATAGATTTACTAGAATGGTACCAGGGATGAGGGACTTCAGATATGTGTAGAGACTGGAGAAGCTGGTGTTGTTTTCCTTAGAACAGAGAAGGTTAAGGAGAGATTTGATAGAGGTGTTCAAAATCATGAACGGTTTTGATAGAGTAAATAAGGAGAAACTGTTTCCAGTGGCAGAAGGGTCAGTAACCAGAGGACACAGATTTAAGGTGATTGGCAAAAGAACTTGAGGCGACATGAGGAAAGATTTTTTTACGCAGTGAGTTGTTATGATCTGGAATGCTCTGCTTGAAAGGGTGGTGGGAGCAGATTCAATAATAACTTTCAAAAGGGAATTGGATTAATACTTGAAGGGAACAAATTTACAGGGTATGGGGAAAGAGCAGTGGAATGGGACTATTGGATAGCTTTTTCAAAGAGTCGGCACAGGCATGGTGGGCTGAATGGCCTCCTCCTGTGCTTTACCTACTATGATACTATGATAAGTCACACTGCAGAAAAGTAACCGTTTTGAGTTATTTCTAAGTGCTCCAATAAACACATAATCCTGAAAAACATTTATTCTAAAAATTTAAGAAATTTAATCCTTTAAGATAGATCATTTTTGCATTAATAGGACACTTCAGAATTATCCTGTAAATCCTCATGCAAACACCACAATTATACTTAACAGAAGCAGTACCTTACACTGTAGGCCAAGTGTTTAAATACAATATACATTGTTACAAATATAGCTTTCAATTATACATTAAGTTGGCACAGAAAAAGCAATTTACACTGTATCAATGAACTCTTTCAAGAAGGAGCTTGATGAATATCTGATTGGGAGTAGGTTTGGAGGGTTATGCTGCAGTTGGAGTATTGTGCACAGTTTGGACACCCCATTACCGGAAGGATACAAGAGCAATGGAAAAGGTTCAGCATAGATTCACTAAAGATGTTGCCAGGGATTCATGGTTACAATTATGAAGAGAGACTTGAGAAGTTAGGGTTTTTTTTTACACACTAGAGCTGATAAAGTTAAGGAGCGACCTGGATAACCTAACAGCAGTCTTGAAGATGCTTTCTGTTGTTCAGCAAGTAACGAAATGGCACAAATTTAAGATAATCACAAAAAGAATTAAAAGGAAGGTTAGAAAAAATAGCCTAGAAATTCCAGTCCTCAGAGGGGCAGAATTCTGACAGCGTTGTTTTGGGAGAGTGGGACGGTCAGAATTTGGGGAGGAACCTGGATTTGCCAGGTTTCCACCTTCGATACCTGGTTTGTCAAAAATTTAACCATCGTCCTCTTAAAATATCCTCTGCTTCCACAGCCACCGACTATTTTACCTGCTTACTGCCCTCTGTGTGAAGAGATTATATCTTAATTGTAAATTTTTTCCCTTCAAGTATTTATTCAATTCTCATTAAAATCATGTGCTCAAAATCATGAATGGTTTTGATAGAGTAAATAAGGAGAAACTGTTTCCAGTGGCAGAAGGGTCGGTAACCAGAGGACACAGATTTAAGGTGATTGCCAAAAGAACCTATTCTCATTAAAGTTTCGATGCCTGTCCTCTTGTGTTAGAGGTTGTGCTAATACAGAAGATCATTCTGGGATCCAGTTTATCTATTCTCTTGAAGATTTTAAATACCTCAATAACGTCATCTCCATGCAGTGCTCCATCCAAGGTTAGGATGTTCCCCTGTAGAATGGTGCTGGAACTGTTCTTTCTGAGGACTTCAAAACCTAAATCCTTACCTTTCTTTTCTTCTACAATCTTCAGGCTTTTAAAGCCCCAAGTTTGGCTTCACCTAATCACTACTTGTCTTCTCTCTTACTCTTCAACCTTAATAGTGCCCTTTATCTGGCTTGTCAATTTTCTGGAAAAAAATTGTTCTTTTAATTAGACTACTATAGACTCTGATGTATACTAAAAATCCATTATCATGGAATTTGATCTACACAATTAATTAGATAACTTTGTACTCTTGTAAATACATATAAATAGATTAGCATGGAATCTGATTCATATTACTATCTAGACCATCATGAAATCTGATCTATACAATCAACTAGACAACCATGAACTCTGATACATGCCATAAATAAGATTGCCATGGGCTCTGGTGAAATTAATATCTAGTCCACTATGGATTGAATACATTAGCCCCTAAAAGATTATTTAGTACTCAGGAGCATACCATCACTAGGCCACTTGTGAAAATACCAGCTAAAGAATCATGAAAACCAGACATGAGTCAGATTATTCAGACTGGCTGAGACTTCTTCTTTGGATTAGATTTTCATCCCTTCAATGAACATAAGAACATAAGAAATAAGAGCAGGAGTAGGCCATACAGTCCCTCGAGCCTGCTCCGCCATTCAATAAGATCATGGCTGATCCTCTACCTCAACTCCACTTTCCTGCCCTATCCCCATTCCCCTTGATTCCCTTAGTGTCCAAGAGAATGAGAATAGTAAGAGCTCTAAAAATCAGAAATAATGTCAGAGAAATCCAAGTTGCTTATAATTTTTGCAATTATATAGCATTAGTTTTTTAAAAAAAAATATTCATACATAAACCATTTTATATTTTTATTTTATATTACTTGAACAGGCTGACACCAAATTATTGTGAAAATTGGTAAATCTTATGAGGCTCTGCTCCGTCTACAAAACCTCGCTTGATGAGAGCATGGATCAGAGGATTATTAAAATGAATCACTAGAAAAATCAGGAGCTCAATGATTCCGGCTGCTGACCACCATCTCCAATTCTCTGATCTACACTCCAATCGAGCAAGACTCTGCAATCGGAGTCGAACCCTGTAAAACTTTCCTCGCACTCGAACAGGCTTTCATTACCTTCTGACTTTGCATTTTGTCAAGTTCAATCTGTATGTTTATTTACCAACAAGAAATGGTGATCACAAAAGAATCAACTCTAATAATAATGTTAATGTTTAGTTAATGGTTAACCCATTTTAACCACAAGCTGCTCCATTTCAGCACACCCAGGGGTTTGAGACCTGAGCTGCAGAACAGAAGCAGTACATCTAAGAGGTGATTCAGTGCTTCCAGCACCACTTGATGTGATTGTGGGTCAGAGAATCAGGGAAGATAGGTCCTGAAAGTCCCAACGATTACAGTGGGATGCACCTGCTCTGAACCTCAGTCACTGACCCCAGCAGGCTTTCAGGGGTCAGGGGCAAGTTCCTTATTCTGCTTTGTAATGGTGGGCACCTGCTTGACTCTGGAGACCGCAATATGCCTTCTATGACTAGTCCGGCATGGTGTGGGGGGGAGAGGGGTTATCATTCTCCCCCTCCTCCAGAAAGAAGTTTAGAGTGCTATTTAGAGGTTCAGGCTGCATTTCCAGCCTGGACTCCTGATGAGCCAGTAAGCTTCTTCTAAACTTCAGCCACTAATCCTGCCCTACCGACTCAAGCCCCAGAAATGCAAGAACTCCTACTATTGGGAGTTCCTAGCCCTGCCCCGCTTGATCCTACAGGTGGAGGCCCTGTCGCTTGCAAGGTCCCATAAATTCCTGACATCAGGCCAGCATGTGGCATATCTGAGTCGTGGCCTAATTTCTGGCCCTTACGCTGCTCTCATGCCAGTGTTGTGGTGGGATTGTGCTGGAAGGTCTGAGGATTTTTGGCTCCATAATGTCCGATTTAGGTCCAGTCCTATGCACCATATCTCACCCATGCTCCCTTCAAGCATTGCATTCCTAGTGGGTGCATGGGATTGTAGAATCACTCCATTAGGTGTCAGCCATGGCGAAGTGATAGCATTCTCGCCTCTGAGTCAGAAGATTGTGCGTTCAAGTCCCACCTGATCACAGAATCAAGGCTGACACTCCAATGCTGTACTGAAGGAGTGCTGCACTAACGGAGGTGCCGTCTTTCAGTCTGCTCTCTCAGTTGGATGTAAAAAATCCCATGGCACTATTTCAAAGAAGACCAGGGTCGTTCTCCCCGGTGTTCTGGCCAATATTTATCCCTCAACCAGCAACACTAAAACAGATTATCTGGTCATTATCACATTGCTGTTTGTGGGACCTTGCTGTGCGTAAATTGGCTGCCGCGTTTCCTACATTACAACGGTGACTATACTTCAAAAGTACTTCATTGGCTGTAAAGCGCTTTGGGACATCCTTTGGTCGTGAAAGGCGCTGCATAAATACACGTCTTTCTTTTTTCTTTCTTTAATTCTATCACTATGATGACCAGTGAAACACGCAACAATTCTTTTTTGTGGAACGAATTGCTGGAGACTGGATGGTGCAGTGGGCATGGATCCAGTCACCTCTGGGATTTGGGTGTGAGTCTAGCCCAGACTGTGAACATGTGTGGTGATATCTCAGTTTGAATATGAGAATTTATAAATGTGTCCTCAATTATTTCAATTAATCAACTGCTTAGATTCAGTTTGAAGAAGTTGCTCAATCTCCGAGGCGGAATTTGTAAACTGGAGGTCAACGCTGACTTCTACAGAGGGAGCAGTTGTTTCCCACCATAATAAAGCTAGTTGTTTTTCCTTTTATAATTTAATGCTGAATGGGATCCTCAACAGCAACAGCAGCATAATAATAGCACAAGTGAAAATATCCTCACTCTACTAGCTATATGAAATGAGTTTGCAGTATCTCAGCCTAGTTTCTAGTTATTTTTTTATTCGTTCTTGGGATGTGGACATCACTGGCTAGGCCAGCATTTATTGCCCATCCCTAATTGCCCTTGAGAAGGTGGTGGTGAGCCACCTTCTTGAACCACTGCAGTCCGTCTGGTGAAGGTTCTCCCACAGTGCTGTTAGGAAGGGAGTTCCAGGATTTTGACCAAGCGACGATGAAGGAACGGCGATATATTTCCAAGTCGGGATGGTGTGTGACTTGGAGGGGAAGGTGCAGGTGGTGTTGTTCCCATGTGCCTGCTGCCTTTGTCCTTCTACGCTACACGTAACCCCACCAGCGAACAAAAGTCATCTATTTTTAATATAACGGGTCAATTGCTGTCTTTTCCTTCCGGATGGTTCTGCCTCTCTCTCTGTGTTTTTTTTTTGTTTGTTCTGGCCGTTTGTATATTCGGTGGCCCTGTAGGTAACACCTATCTGTCTGAACACTTTGGTTGCCTTGGCAACGGGCAGTTGAAAAGACTATCTGTAATCACCAGGTATTGTTCTGTGATTTATAAATGCGAGAGGTTCGAGGATTTCTTGACATTCACCTGAGGAAGGAGGAAGCCTCCGAAAGCTTGTGAATTTTAAAATAAAATTGTTGGACTATAACTTGGTGTTGTAAAATTGTTTACATTTGTCCTTCTCGGTGGTAGAGGTCGTGGGTTTGGGAGGTGCTGTCGAAAAAGCCTTCCCAAGTTGCTGCAGTGCATCCTGTGGATGGTACACACTGCAGCCACGGTGTGCCAGTGGTGGAGGGAGTGAATGTTTAGGGTGGTGGATGGGGTGCCAATCAAGTGGGCTGCTTTGTCCTGGATGGTGTCGAGCTTCTTGAGTGTTGTTGGAGCTGCACTCATCCAGGCAAGTGGAGAGTATTCCATCACACTTCTGACTTGTGCCTTGTAAATGGTGGAAAGGCTTTGGGGAGTCAGGAGGTGAGTCACTCGCCGCAGAATACCCAGCCTCTGACCTGCTCTTGTAGCCACTGTATTTATGTGGCTGGTCCAGTTAATTTTCTGGTCAATGGTGACGCCCAGGATGTTGATGGTGGGGGATTCAGCAATGGTAATGCCGTTGAATGTCAAGGAGAGGTGGTTAGATTCTCTCTTGTTGGAGATGGTCATTGCCTGGCACTTATCTGGCACGAATGTTACTTGCCACTTATCAGCCCAAGCCTGGATGTTGTCCAGGTCTTGCTGCATGCGGGCACGGAGTGCTTCATTATCTGAGGGGTTGCGAATGGAACTGAACGCTGTGCAGTCATCAGCGAACATCCCCATTTCTGATCTTATGATGGTGGGAAGGTCATTGATGAAGTAGCTGAAGATGGTTGGGCCTAGGACACTGCCCTGAGGAACTCCTGCAGCAATGTCCTGGGGCTGAGATGATTGGCCTCCAACAACCAGTACCATCTTCCTTTGTGCTAGGTATGACTCCAGCCACTGGATTGTATTCCCCCTGATTCCTTGGTGCCACATCGGTCAAATGCTGCCTTGATGTCAAGGGCAGTTGCTCTCACCTCACCTTTGGAATTCAGCTCTTTTGTCCATGTTTGGACCAAGGCTGTAATGAGGTCTGGAGCCGAGTGGTCCTGGCGGAACCCAAACTGAGCATCAGTGAGCCGGTTATTGGTGAGTAAGCGCCACTTGATAGCACTGTCGACGACACCTTCCATCACTTTGCTGATGATTGAGAGTAGACTGATGGGGCGATAATTGGCCGGATTGGATTTGTCTTGCTTTTTGTGGACAGGACATACCTGGGCAATTTTCCACATTGTCGGGTGGATGCCAGTGTTGTAGCTGCACTGGAACAGTTTGGCTAGAGGCGCGGCTAGTTTTGGAGCACAAGACTTCAGCACTACAGCCGGGATGTTGCAGGGGCCCATAGCCTTTGTTGTATCCAGTACACTCGACCGTTTCTTGATATCACGTGGAGTGAATCGAATTGGCTGAAGACTGGCTTTTGTGATGGTGGGGATATCGGGAGGAGGCCGAGATGGATCATCCACTTGGCACTTCTGGCTGAAGATGGTTGCAGATAGTTAGTCCCCAGCACAAATTTGGCCCTAGTCTGGTAATCTCAGTCTGAGGCCATAAAGATAGCTGGTAGTGGAAGATGGAAATAATGGTCTTCAAAGAGCTAAGACAAATTATTGGAGGCAGAGCCATCTTTTACTCTGCTTCTACCTATGGTATACCTAACCTGGGAGTGCTTGATGCTGATGTTAGATATCTGAAATGGTGAAGTGCCTTGTCTCGTGCTAACATCCCTTAACTGATGAGCACAAAAATTCCCTGCAATAAAAAGCACATAGTAGAGTAGATTTTAATTTAAACACTATTAAGAGCTGGGTGACAATGCAGTTGGTTCTGGCCTCTTGCGCATTCCTGATTTTCCACCACTGGCAGCCATGCCTTCAGCTGCCTAGGCCCTAACTCTGGAATTCCCACCCTAAACTTCTCCGTTCTCTACCTCTCTCTCCTCCTTTAAAATGTTCCTTAAAACCTACCTCTTTGACCAATCTTTTGGTCACCTGTCCTAATATCTCCTAATGTGGCTTGGTGTCAAATTTTGTTTGATAATCGCTCCTGTGAAGCGCCTTGGGGTGTTTTACTACGTTAAAGGCGCTATATAAATGTAAGTTGTTGTTGTAGTTTGGTTGTGAGTGGCAACAGCTGATTTAATCAAGGGACGACTAGAACTATACTGATTTGAATTCAGTTACATTGGGGGAAACAGACAGAATGTTCTGATATTTGGAAGCTGATTCAGATGCTCGGATGATAAAAAAAGACAAGAGAGCCGCAAGTGAGCACAATGTGCAGCTCTGCCAGTCACTGCAGTAGCAACCAAGAGAATTGCATTACAATTGGTTCTTCTGATTCATTTGTAAATTGCTGATGCCCAATTTCCATCACACTGTATAGTAGAGTTGTCCCAGTTAATGACATCCTTATGGCACTTGTTGCCTCACAGGGGGAGCTCAACCATAAATCTGTTGGTGGTGTTTTGATCCAGAATTACATTTTAGCTCAAGGAAATTTGCTTCATTTCTGTCCAATTAACTTGGCCAGCCATTTTTTTCTAAGGCAGAAAAGCCAGATAGGCTGTAACCCTCACGTTGTTATGTTGAGACCCAGAGAAGCATAAAATTGGTCATTAATTAGTATCCGGATGTTGCTGCAGAATACAAGGGATCAAGAGGTTACAAAGAGTCTAATTCTGGAGGGAAAAGGAGATCCAAACATGTGGTTCACTATAGTGAAGGGTTCAAGTACCAGGTTCAAATTAGGAAGTTATGAGTGAGACAAGAGCTCAGGTGGAATGCTTTTACACAAAGGGTAATCAATTTGTTGAATAAGTTATAAAAGCCTTTATGAGGCAATTTGATGTGGCTCTGGGGAGAGAAGGATTTGAAGGCTGATTGGTAGAGTTTACATCTATCAACAGTGGACAAGCTTACTGGGTGCAACGGTCTTTTTCTGTTCCTTTTAATCCTTATGTTTTTATGAGATTGCTGTAAACTGTGGGTAAAGAAGAATAAACTGAGTGGGAATAAACCAACGAGCCAAACAAAACAGCAGCTCCGAACAAGATCTGTTCAAGGACAAAAATCTTACACAACCATAAAAGTTGTGGTGGAGGGTAAAAACTTTGGAAATGATGCTTGCAAATATCAGCCCAAATAAGGATGAAGCATTTGTACAAAATACCTTTGTCCGCTATTTTAATATTTCCTCAGTGTAATCTCAAAGCCTTTGCCATTGGATTTAATGAACTAGGTGTGCAGACTGTTTGCATGAACCATACTTAACAGAAAATATAGCCCTGATTTTAACACCCCCCGCCTGGTACTGTCGGAGGTGCCGTCTTTTGGGTGAGATGTTAAACAGAGGCTACGTCTGCCCTCTAATGTGGACGTTAAGATCCCATGGCACATTTCGAAGAAGAACAAGGGCCAATATTTATCCCTCAACAAAAAGCACAAAAACAGATGATCTCATTTCTGTTTGTGGGACCTTGCTGTGCGCAAACTGACTGCTGCTTTTCCTACATTATAATAGCAACTACACTTCAGTAAAAGTACTTAATTGGCTGTTGAGCACTTTGAGACATCCTGAGGTCGTGAAAGGCACTACATTATGGCAAGTTCTTTCTTTCAAATGCCTGGTGTGTACACGGAGTGAGTGAGGTTCCCGCTATTAGGAAAATTAACCCTCAGCTCTTGATGTGCCACAAATTTCACCTTATTAATTTATGGGAATCATACTAGCCACCAGCAGCTATGGAGAATTTATGCTTTTTAAACATTTCTGTTCTGGCATTCCTGGGGTGAATTGTTGCAGGACAAAATTCAGAGAACCCAGATGGGGCACAAAATTTGACTGGAAATATATACAAGGTGTTCAGGAAAGACAGAGAAGGGAAAAAAGGAGGGGGGTGGGGTTTGGCAGTAGTGATTAAGGAAAATATTGCTGTGCTAGAGAGAGAGAGGATGTCCTTGAGGGGTCAAAGACAGAATCTATTTGGTTAGAGTTAAGAAACAATTAAGGTGCCATTACACTACTGGGTGTATTCTACAGGCCATCAATTAGTGGGAAGGATATAGAGGAGCAAATATGCAGGGAAATTAGAAAGGTGCAAGAACTATAGAGTAGTGATAATGGAGGACTTCAACTATCCTAATATAGACTGGGATAGTAATAGTGTAAAGGGCAAAGAGGGGGAGGAATTTCTAAAGTGTGTTCAGGAGAATTTTCTTGATCAGTATGTTTCCGGCCCGACGAGGAAGGAGGCATTGCTGGATCTGGTTCTGGGGAATGAAGTAGGTCAAGTGGAGCAAGTGTCAGTAGGGGAACAGTTAGGAAACAGTGATCATAGTAACATAAGGTTTAGATTAGTTAGGGAAAAGGACAAGGAGCAATCGAGAGTAAAAATACTTAATTGGAGGAGGGCCAATTTCAGTGGGTTGAGAACTGATCAGGCTCGGGTAAATTTTTTTTTATTCGTTCATTGGATGTGGGCGTCGCTGGCTAGGCCAGCATTTATTGCCCATCCCTAATTGCCCTTGAGAAGGTGGTGGTGAGCTGCCTTCTTGAACTGCTGCAGTCTGGGTGGTGAAGATTCTCCCACAGTGCTGTTAGGAAGGGAGTTCCAGAATTTTGACCAAGCGACGATGAAGGAACAGCAATATATTTCCAAGTCGGAATGGTGTGTGACTTGGAGGGGAACGTGTAGGTGGTGTTGTTCCCATGTGCCTGCTGCCCTTGTCCTTCCAGGCGGTAGAGATCGCGGGTTTGGGAGGTGCTGTCGAAGAAGCCTTGGCGAGTTGCTGCAGTGCATCCTGTGGATGGTACACACTGCAGCCACTGTGCGCTGGTGGTGGATGGGGTGCCAATCAAGTGGGCTGCTTTGTCCTGGATGGTGTCGAGCTTCTTGAATGTTGTTGGAGTTGCACTCATCCAGGCAAGTGGAGAGTATTCCATCACACTTCTGACTTGTGCCTTGTAGATGGTGGAAAGGCTTTGGGGAGTCAGGAGGTGACTCACTTGCTGCAGAGTACCCAGCCTTTGACCTGCTCTTGTAGCCACAGTATTTATGTGGCTGGTCCAGTTAAGTTTCTGGTCAATGGTGACCCTCAGGATGTTGATGGTGGGGGATTCAGCGATGGTAATGCCATTGAATGTCAAGGGGAGGTGGTTAGACACTCTCTTGTTGGAGATGGTCATTGCCTGGCACTTGTCTGGCGTGAATGTTACTTGCCTGGCACGAATGTTACTTGCCACTTATCAGCCCAAGCCTGGATGTTGTCCAGGTCTTGTTGCATGCAGGCACAGACTGCTTCATTATCTGAGGGGTTGTGAATGGAACTGAACACTGTGCAATCATCAGCGAACATCCTTATTTCTGACCTTATGATGGAGGGAAGATCATTGATGAAGCAGATGGTTGGGCCTAGGACATTGCCCTGAGGAACTCCTGCAGCAATGTCATGTAGATGCCAGTACTGTAGCTGTACTGGAACAGTTTGGCTGGAGGCACGGCTAGTTCTGGAGCACAAGTCTTCAGCACCACAGCCGGGATGTGGTTGGGGCCCATAGCCTTTGCTGTATCCAGTGCACTCAGCCGTTTCTTGATATCACGTGGAGTGAATCGAATTGGCTGAAGACTGGCTTCTGCGATGGTGGGGATATCAGGAGGAGGCCGAGATGGATCATCCACTCGGCACTTCTGGCTGAAGATGGTTGGAATCAAAGATTGGCAGGTAAAACTTTAATCGAACAATGGGTGGCCTTTAGAGGAGATGGCTCGGGTACAGCCTTGGTACATTCCCACGAGGGGGAAAGGTAGGGTAACTAAAGCCAGAGCTCCCTGGATGATGGAAGAGATAGAGAGTAAGATGAAGCAGTAAAACGGGGCGTATGACAGATGTCAGGTTGATAATATAAGTGAGAAACAGGCTAAATATGGAAAGTACGGAGAAGTGAAAAAGGAAGTAAGAGCAGCAAAGAGAGATTATGAGAATAGACTGGTGGCCAACATAAAAGCGAATCCCATAGTCTTCTATTGGCTTATAAGTAGTAAACGGGTAGTAGGAGGAGGGGTGGGGCTGATTAGGGACCAAAAAGCAGAGGCGGCAGAGGGCATGGCTGAAGTACTAAATGAGTACTTTGCATCTGTCTTTACCAAGGAAGAAGATGCTGCCAAAGTCACAGTAAAAGGAGGTAAATGAGATACTGGATGGGCTAAAAATTGATAAAGAGGAGGTACTAGAAAGGCTGGCTGTACTTAAAGTGGATAAGTCACCCGGTCCAGATGGGATACATCCTTGGTTGCTGAGAGAAGTAAGGATGGAAATTGCAGATGTGCTGACCATAATCTTCCAATCATCATTAGATATCGGGGTAATGCCAGAGGACTGGAGAATTGCAAATGTTACAACCTTGTTCAAAAAAGGGTGTAAGGATAAACCCGGTAACTACAGGTCAGTCAGTTTAACCTTAGTGGTGGGGATGTTTTTAGAAATGATCATCCGGGACAAAATTAATAGTCACTTGGACAAGTATGCATTAATCAAGGATAGCCAGCACGGATCTGTTAAAGGAAAATCGTGTTTAACTAACGCGATTGAGTTTTTCGATAACAGAGAAGGTAGATGAGGGCAATGTGGTTGATGTTGTGTATATGGACTTTCAAAAGGCATTTGATAAAGTGCAACATAATAGGCTTGTCAGTAAAATTGAAGCCCATGGAATAAAAGGGACAGTGGGAGCATGGGTACAAAATTGGCTGACTGACAGGAAATAGAGAGTAGTGGTGAACGGTTGTTTTTCGGACTGGAGGAAGGTATACAGTGGTGTTCCCTAGGGGTCGGAACTGGTTTTGTGATATATATTAATGACTTGGACTTGGGTGTACAGGGCACAATTTCAAACTTTTTCAGATGACACAAAACTTGGAAGTGTGATAAACAGTGAGGAGGATAGAAAAAGATTTCAAGAGGATCTAGACAGGCTGTTTGAATGGGCGGACTCATGGCAGATGACAATTAAGGCAGAGAAATGCGAAGTGATACATTTTGGCAGGAAGACCGAGGAGAGGCAATATAAACCAGATGGTACAATTCTAAAGGGGGTGCAAGAACAGATAGACCTGGGGTACGTGTGCACAAATCTTTGAAGGTGGCAGGACAGGTTGAGAAAGCAGTTACAAAAGCATATGGGATCCTGGGCTTTATAAATAGAGGCATAGAGTACAAAAGCAAGGATGTTATGTTTATAAAACACTGATTTGGCCACATCTGGAGTATTGTGTCCAATTCTGGGCACCGCACTTTAGGAAGGATGTGAAGGCCTTAGAGAGGGTGCAGAAAAGATTTACTAGAATGGAGGGATGAGGGACTTCAGTTACGTGGATTAGACTGGTGAAGCTGGGGTTGTTCTCCTGAGAGCAGAGAAGTTTGAGAGATTTGATAGAAGTGTTGAAAATCATGAAGGGTTTAGATAAAATAAGTAAAGAGAAACTGTTCCCATTGATGGAAGGGTCGAGAACCAGAGGACACAGATTTAAGGTGATTGGCAAAAGAACCAAAGGCGGCATGAGAAAAAACCTTTTTTTACACATCGAGTAGTTATGATCTGGAATGAACTGCCTGAAAGGGTGTTGGAAACAGATTCAATCATGGTTTTCGAAAATGAATTGGATAAATACTTGAAGAGAAAAAATTTGCAGAGCTATGGGAAAGAGTGGGGGAATGGGACTAAGTGGATTGCTCTTACAGAGAGCCAGCAAAGGCTTGATGGGCTGAATGGCCTCCTTCTGTGCTGTAACTATTCTATGATTCTATGATTGAGTCACCCACTAAAGTTGTCAAGCAGGGTTCCGACATGCAATTGTTGGTGTCGCTGTCTGGCGGAGAGTAAATTATATGTCACTGCAGTTCCTTTCTGGGCAGCACACTTTATCAAATATTCATCAACATCGTAACTAAATATCTGGAGGAGTATTACATTAAAGCTTCCTCTTGTTGGATTTTGAATGAAAAAGACAGAAACAATATCGCTGCTGGACTGGAACTAAACAGATTATAGAATCATAGAATCATATGATCATGAATTTGTACTGTGATTTATTACATTGCAATGTCTTCAAACAAATGAAGTTGGCATTTTTATTTTCCAATAAAAGGCCTCCAAATTACCTAAATATAAAGAGAGTAACAGCTTTTTTCTTGCTGTTTTTCAGATGCATGCTTTCCTACATTTTTCTCCCCTGGATATATTCCCTTGTACTTGTATTGAATGCTTGGGATTTCTATGTTCAAAATTCAAGTATTTGAGTCACTGAAACAGATATTGTAACTCATGTTATTTTTTTTTAAATTCTCCCCTCGAAACATCCCTCTTTTAACCACCACCAAATCAAGGGTTTAACTGATCATTTATTCATTTGTTACTTGTGGGGCCTCGTTGTGCATAAATTGGCTGCCGTATTTGCCTACAGAACAGGAACTGCACCAATAAAGTAATTTGTGGGTTGTAAAGCACTTTGAGAGGTTGTGATAAGGCACTATGTAAATGCAAATTCTTCCTTTCTTTTCTTCCAAAGGTAATTCGGATCCTATCTGCACCCCAGGCACACACAAGCACCATAAAGCTCGTGATAACTGAATGGCAATCAGGAGCAGTAGCCTTGGCTCACTTTCCCCTCGGCTCACCTTTCCCCTCCCCTACTGTAGCCTCAGTAGAGATCAGCTAATTTAGCACAAAGCAGGGATCAGATCCAGGACCTTGCTATTGTGTGTGGCTCAATACTACAACAGGACGTGCATTTATCCACTGTCATTGGCAGAGAGCCATTAAAGGGACAGGGTTACTGTGATAATGAGACATTTTGCTATGTATTTAATACACAATCAGTTATGAGATGACATCATTGCGTCACTGATTGTGCCTCTCCTGACAGCTCTCACTGCTGCCATGGAAGCTCAGACGGCTGCCGCCTTGGCTTTGGGGGTCACTGTTGACAGGGGCTTCCAGAGCGACATGTCACTCCTGCCCTCTGTTCTGGCACAGAGCTGCAAGATTGCTGAGGCACAGTCGCAGGAGAGGCACCTGCTGTTGTCTCACAGGATGATGGGCATGCCTGCTACCCCACCATCCACCTTGTTTGTGCTTCACAGCCAGCTGGGCGAGACTGCTCCAGCCCATTCCAAAATGCTGCAGTCTGCAACTAGGCCCTCGAGGCCCAAAGCTGCTTGAGATCACCCATAATGGCCATCTGTAGTGTCCTCAACAGAAGCTCAGCAGTCTTCCAACTCCCAAGCTGTAGCCACCAGGGAAAGACTTGGTAGGAGTAGTAGGATAGGTAAACAAGCACACAAATAAATTCAAAACTAATCTGCAGAAACAATGGGGTTGATATTAATCCCTCCATGATGGGCGGGAGAAGGGGTTGAAAATTAAAAATCGTAAAACGTGACCCCAACTCACTGCGTACGTGCCTGCTGCCAATTTTACAGTGACAGATATTGTGCCATGCGTGTGTCCCATCTTGGAGAGGCAGGACATTTCATTATAATATTTAAATCAGTCTCCCACAGTGCAGTTGGGAGCCGGGGAACCTGGCAGCTAAAGGTTGCCGGGAGCAGCTGGGTACAGCAGTTAGGTGCTGTTTAGAGCACTGCTTGTGATCCAGGAGGAGCAAACCTTCTGCCCATGAGCAAACCATCAACCCACAATCTTTCCCGATTGCTGGGGGCCATCCCAATGGTCTGTGGCTGTAGCCTTCTGCTACTGGCTTTCCCACCCGGCAGCTGGCCAGTCTCTCAATCTGGCCGGCTGCTGGGTCGGAAACAGAATTAAAAAATGGTGATGAGGTCCTGCCGTTAAATTCGGCAGGACCTCCGCGTCCTCGGGATTTCCAGGTTTCCCCCCCACCACCACCACGCTCCCTCCCCGTAAATAATTCAGTGAGCGAGTGATCACACGATGGAACAGGCTCCCTAGGAAGACGATGGAAGCAGTTAGTATCGATTCATTCAAATACAAATTAGATCGATTTCTTTCAGAAAATAACATTTTGGGTTAAAGTGTATGAATAATTTGAGACATGACATGTGGGAGGTGTAGCATGCTTGGGGGGAACAGGTGACTTTGGACCTATGGTTCTCAAAGCTCTCCACCATTGGGGTTTTCCTCACGTTATATCTGGGTCTGTTGTAGACTAATTGATGGAGATTGATTACTATGATTAGTCCATTATCGTTGTATCGTGACTACCAGGATGGCAGAAGGCAAACTAGATGGACTAGATTTTATCATCCAGCAATTCCTATGTTCCTAGATGTGATAGACAGTGACAGATGCTTGGAATCAGTGACAGTAATGCTTATTGCAAGACAGGCATGAAGGGCTTGCACAGGGTGATACATAAATATTTCTATTAACTGTTACACATGGAATTAAATTGTTTGATCAATTTGTTTTTGATTTGGATTTGCTGTTGGTGTTTATATTTTTAGTGAAGTGACGGCAAGACCCATAAGGCTGGACTGAAGGAAGTAATCAGAGAGTGGTATACTGGTCTCTTGCACATTGCCGATTTTCATCGCTCCACTATTGGCGGCCGTGCTTAGGCTCTAAGCTTTGAAATCCCTTCTCTAAACCTCTCCGCTTCTCTACCTCAAGTTGTTGTTGTTGTGGTGGTAGTAAGGACACTGTTAAGGATTGATGTATTGGGGATGGTTTAGGTGAATTGCTCTTCGGTGAGCTGCTCTCCGAGAGTTCCAGCAGCAAGGGGCACTGGTGCCTCTTCTCCTCCCCGACCTGTTCCTCCTCTTACTGCACTTATTGCTGCCCAGGTGGCTGGTAAGGGCTGATTCCTTGTTATTACAACACTGTGGAGCATGCAGCAGACAATCACAAATCTGGATACCCGCTCAGGGACGTACTCCAAAGCTCTTCCAGAACAGTCCAGGCAGCGGCGGTGTTGCTTGAGCATGGTGATTGTTTGTTCGATCACATTTCTTGTGGCGGCAAGGCTCTCGTTGTTTGCCAGCTCTGTAGCTGTGCGTGGCTTCATGACAGCAGTCATGAGCCATGCCTGGAGGGGATCCCTTGTCATCCAGTAGCCAACTTGTAACCTAATGGCCTGGTTGGCATAAAGGCGGCATAGAGGACAGGCGCACGATGAAAGATTCATGTCAGGATACCGGACACCGACCTGCACAAGGCGCTGCCTGTGGTTGAAAACCCTTTTGATTGAAGGCAATGAGAGTACAGTCTATGTCGCCGTTGGACCCTGGGATAGCCTGCCATGCAGGCGAAGCCTAGTGCTCTCTTGTCCTGCTTCGTTCTGTCCACAGGGAAGGAGATGTAGGTGTTCCTCCTGGCCTCAGTATCCTATCTGATACATCGGTGTACTGCGAACTGGGATCTGTCGCTGATGTCACCTGCTACATCCTGGAAAGAGGCCATGGCATAACAGTTAAAGGTCATGGTAATCTTGACAACCACAGGCAGTACTGTCCATGCCCTTGTTTGAGGCGTGAGTTGTCACTGCAAAAGGTGGCATAGCTCGGTGACAGCCTCCTTGGTGAAGCGAAGGCACCTGAGATATTCTCCTGAGTAAAGCTGAGGTAGGAGGAATGCTCCCTGAAGACCCACTGTTGGCATGGCCTCCTGCACAGTGCCCTCCTCCATCTTCTTCTGGCAGCTATTCCTGCTCTGTGGTGTCTTCCTTGCTGCCCTCCCTCCTTCTCCAGCCCCAAAGGTAGCCCGATCAGACCACCCATGACTGCAGCCAACAACAGAGCAACACACTAACAAAATCTTTTTCTCAGCTTTCAAACTGAACTTGCCAGAGTCAGAAAACAGACCAAAAAAATGCCCAAATGTTAACCAGTTTGAAATGACAAACCAGCTATTAACATGTAAGTACTGCATGAGCCCTTTAAATAACGCTGGTGAAGGGTCCTTCCCGCCTGTTAGTGCCACGAGTTGCTGGCCGAGTTTAGCATGTGGTGAGTCAGGCTTGGAAAAGGGTCCTCCAAGAAGTGCAGGACCCTAATTTGACTAAGTTATTCAGTGTTATCCATAATCCTGGCGTACGTTCTGGACACCCGCAGAAAAGCCCGATTCAATAGGGCGGGCAGTGCATTTCCTGCCCGCTGTATTGACTTAGGCGCCCATTTAGCAACCAGATAACGGGCGGATTTCGAGGCCAAATTGTCATGGTCACCACCTCCATTGCATTCCGGCAAGTTTTCCTGGGGTTTCCTCATGGGACGCCCAGTTAAACTTGGTGCTATGGCCTGCCACCAGACCCCCACTAACCACAGAATTCTGAGGTGTTGGTCTCGAATACAAGGGACATGTTCTAAGGGAGAGGGAGTCATGTGATGATTTTTACCTTGTATTTCTAATTATTTTCTGCAGTTTGGAGGTAATTTATTTTACAGTTGAGCATGCAAAAGGTTGCATTTTTCCTCAGAAGTACTTTGCCACACCTTGCTGCTTAGGTGACTTTCTAGTCAATTTAGTCAAATTGATATGTGGGCTACCGACATGCTCTCTGTATATGCAATTTAATAAAGATTTGCCTCCTCCTTTTGTCTTCAGTGCCTGCCTGTTTCTGAAAGCTGAATATAGTATTTTTCCATGAATTATTGGGTACAGCTTCTCAAACTCGATGCACAGAAACTCCAGACCCTCCATTCTCACACGCTCTTTCTCTATAGTGCTATGCTTCCTTAACTGGAACAGCCATGACCAGTGACTAGGGGAAGCTGGATAAGCACATGAGGGAGAAAGGAAAAGAAGGGTATTCTGATAGGGTTAGATGAAGTAGGTAGGGAGGAGGTTCGTGTGGAGCATAAACGCCGGCATAGACCAGTTGGGCTGAATGGCCTGCTCCTGTGCTGTAGACTCGACGTAACTCGTGGCCAACATTGACCCGGCTCCTCCTTGGGCATGCTTGACAATTGATTCTCAACTATTACTTCAACTTGGAAATATATCGCCGTTCCTTCATCGTCGCTGGGTCAAAATCCTGGAACACCCTACCTAACAGCACTCTGGGAGAACCTTCACCACATGGACTGCAGCGGTTCAAGACGGCGGCTCACCACCAGCTTCTCAAGTGCAATTAGGGATGGACAATAAATGCTGGCCTTGCCAGCGATGCCCACATCCCATGAACGAATAAAGAAAAGTCTGTCCTGCCAGGGCTGGGAACGTCTCAAGTGGACGTAAAAGATCCCATGGCACTTTTTCAAAGACAAGCAGGGGAGTTCTTCCCGGTGTTTTGCCCAATATTTATCCCTCAACCAACACCTAAAAAAAAATTATCTGGTTATTATCACATTGTTGTTTGTGGGATCCTGCTATATCCAAATTGGCTGCCATGTTTCCTACATTACAACAGTGACTACACTTCCAAAAAGTCTTTCCTTTCACTTTATTTTAAATACGCACTCCACTGTAAAATATAAATATGTTCTGCAAGCCCCACCATCATCTGGCCCTTGAATTCTCCACCACAGTCAGAAATAAAGACTTGCATTTATATAGTGCCTTTCACAAGCTCAGGTCGTCCCAAAGCGTTTTACAGCCAATTAAGTACTTTTGAAGTGTAGTCACTGTTGTATTATAGGAAACGATGATATCTGCCTTAAAATATTGGCTCCAGATTCTCACCTGAATCATGACTCCACAGTTCACTAAAACGGGGACTTGCTACCAGAACATAAATGTCACTAGAACTGTGGCAATGACCCTCCAATATCTGAGGCCACTGAGGAAATCACTAACTCGAATAAAGAGAGTAAAATTGGTCTTGGGCAATAGCAAATCAGCAGCCCATTTTACAGCCCGCCAATTCACTAGTGCTCGTTTTGCGCTTCCGCCCAACGTATTCAGCCGGTAAGCGAGTGAGCCACAGATGTTTGTCCTTACAGAATGGATCTATCTAAAGATCACACTGGGTAGCCATAAATTTGCTGCTGAGTAGTTTATGAAACAAGGGAGCCTATTTTGTTATGGTCACGTGCACAGAATAATGCATGGTAAGGTGAAGTCCGTGCTGATTTTTGCCAGCAAATGCTAACCAGAGGACACCAAGAAAGAAACTTTGACTGTCCACTTACAATACAGAATGTATAAGATCTGTCTTCAACAATCAGTAGTCATTTCGAATGGATGTAGATACCTCACTGGGGGTATTTTGGGAAGATCCAAGTTTTGAAAAAAACAAGAACAGATTGGAATGCTGACATATGAAGGGAAGGTTTGTGTTCCGTTCCACAGCATTGACATCCGTTGAAGAAAAACAAAAAGAAAACAGACTTAAGATGCCTCAACAATATTTGAGGATACGCTAATCTGACAGCTCTGCAATGCACAGCATACCTCTCAACAAGATCCTCAGGGCCTCACTCACATGTTCAGTCTTCCTTTGCATACTCAGAAACTCTGCACATCTTGAAATACTTTGTACAGGATTGGAGTAAAATGTTGCTAGTTTCTTTCATCCTTTTCAATATGATGACTGCTAAGAATTTAACAAAGGTGAACTTATGACAAATTATTTACGTTAGTCAACCAAACTGGATGCAGCTGACAATGACAGTTTCATGTATATAGGCTTATTGGAAGTGACATTTCGACTCAGCTCACAGTAAAAACATTACAGCAATTTGCAAGACCTGACAATGTCCTGAGTTCACAGTCAATGCCTGCAAGACAACAAGAAGTCTCCAGCTCTGTTAATGCTTTGTGACACTGAAGAGGGAAAATCACATAGTAGTAATGGATTTGCACATGCACCATGTCTGGCCTGAATGTTACTTGCCACCTATCAGACCAAGGCTGGATGTTGTCCAGGTCTTGCTGCATGTGGGCACAGACTGCTTCATTATCTGAGGGGTTGCGAATGGAACTGAACACTGTGCAATCATCAGCGAACATCCCCATTTCTGACCTTATGATGGAGGGAAGGTCACTGAGGAAGCAGCTGAAGATGGTTGGGCTTAGGACACTGCCCTGAGGAACTCCTGCAGCAATGCCCTGGGGCTGAGATGATTGGCCTCCAACAACCACTACCATCTTCCTTTGTGCTAGGTATGACTCCAGCCATTGGAGAGTTTTCCCCCTGATTCCCATTGACTTCACCAGGTTGGCACTCCATTTTTAGGTATGCCTGGTGCTGCTCCTGGCATGCTCTTCTACACTCCTCATTGAACTAGGGTTGATCCCCTGGCTTATTGGTAATAGTAGAGTGAGGAATATGCCGGGCCATGAGGTTAAAGATTGTGCTGGAATACAATTTTTCTGCTGCTGGTGGCCCACAGCACCTCATGGATGCCCAGTTTTGAGCTGCTAGATCTGTTCTTAATCTGTCCCGTTTAGCACAGTGGTAGTGCCACACAACACGTTGGATGGTGTCCTCAGTGTGAAGACGGGACTTCCTGTCCACAAGGACTACAACCAAGTAGCTTATCCTGTGCTATAACAGAGTACATTGTTATTTAAAGAAATACAATCTTCATGAAAAGGTGTTTGCCGAAATGTTCTTGGTTTGGGAAGGGAAAACTATAAGAAAAGCAGTTTTCATTACACAATGATGGGCTCTTGTGATAGCTCATTCATTGAGTTTTTAAGCTCTGTAGACCAGGATGGTCATATGTTCAATCTTGGTTTGTGTTGATTTTGGTGACAATGGTACAGGACTGCACTTGGCTGTGGTGGCCCTCACAGCTGAATATCTTGTTGACACTTACTGTTCAGGCTCACAAGTGAATAATAATAACAAGAACAACTTGCAATGATACAGTGCCTTTAACAAAGTAAAACATCCCAAGGCACATCACAGGAGCGATTATCAAACAAAACTTGACAATGAGCCACATAAGGAAATATCTGGGCAAGTGACCAAAAGCTTTGTCAAAAAGGTAGATTTTAAGGAACATCTTAAAGGAGGAGAGAGTAGTAGACAGGCAGAGTAGTTTAGGGAGGGAATTCCAGAACTTGGAGTCTTGGCAGCTGAAGGCACGGCCACCAGTGGTGGAGCGATTAAAATTGGGGATGTGCAAGAGGCCAGAATTGGAGGAGCGCAGAGATCTCGGAGGTTTGTAGGGCTGGAGGAGGTTACAGTGATAGGGAGTAGCAAGGCCATGGAGGGATTTGAAAACAAGGATGAGAATTTTTTAAATCGAGGCGTTGCCGGACTGGGTGCAAATGTAGATCAGTGAGCATGGGGTGATGGGTGAATGGGACTTGGTGTGAGTTAGTATATGGGCTGTGGAGTTTTGGATGAGCTTAAAATTATGGAGAGCTGGAGGCTGGCTGGCCAGGAGAGCATTGGAATAGTCAGGTGTAGAGGTAACAAAGCCATGGATGAGGGTTTCAGCGGCAGATAAGCTGAGGCAGGAGAGGAGATGGGCGATGTTACAGTGGTGGAAGTCGGCTGTCTTGGTGATGGAGCAGATATGTGGTCTGAAGCTCATCTCAGGGTCAATAGGATGCCAAGGTTGCGAATGGTCTGGATCAGCCTCAGACAGTGGCCAGGGAGAGGGATGGAGTCGGTGGCTCGGGAACAGAGTTTGTGGTGGGGACTGAAGACAATGGCTTCAGTCTTCCCAATATTTAGTTGGAGGAAATTTTTGCTCATCCAATACTGGATGTCGGACAAGCAGTGTGACAAATGAGAGACAGTGGAGGGGTCAAGAGAGATGGTGGCGGTGAGGTAGAGCTGGGTGTCATCAGCATATACATGGAGTCTGATGATGTGTTTTCGGATGATGTCACTGAGGGGCAGCACGTAGATGAGAAATAGGGGGACTCCTGAGGTAACGGAATGGGAGCAGGAAGAAAAGCCATTGCAGGTGATTCTCTGGCTACGATTGGATAGATAGGAATGGAACCAGGTAAGCGCAGTCCCACCCAGCTGGATAATGGAGGAGAGGCATTGGGGGAGGATGGTGTGGTCAAGCGTGTCAAATGGCGGCTTTGTTGAGTTCCAAGAGAGTGGCCAGCACCCTTGGAAACAAGTCAACAGGGTTGATTTTCATATTTGGAGCACATCTGTCAGGCAGTAGGTGGAGAGATCAAAATGTCAGTCCAATGTCATCAGCACAGGTCTGAACCATTGCATTCTGAGCGGTGATAGGCAGCCCGCCATTTTGGGGAGGTGGGAAATCCAACGATCCATCTGTGGAGCAGAGCCGGCAGCAAGGCATTACAGGGGAGGGCCAGGCTGATCGGGGTGGTCAACGAACCTCATTAGCAATGGTGCAGGTGACAGTCAGGGAGCTGCACAGAGAGGAATAATGCTCATCCTGATGCCAAACAAATTGCAACAAGACTTTTTTCTAACCTTGCCAACATTGCTCCCAGCGATCCCTTTGAGGGATGCTGGTTCTGGTTGTTTTGCACTCTGTGTAGTGACCGGGTCCAGCACTCAGCAGGGCGCTGCACTTACCTGTACCAAAATGGCACAGGGGGTCCTAATGTCATCGTAGAACCCCGATTAGCATGGTAAAATAAGACTCTCACCTGCTTCCAGACGGAGCCAAAATCCATCTTGAAAATGGCTGAAGGCGGGCCACGAGCAGGACGTTGTCGTTCAGTGTTTTTAAAATTTTGATCTTGTTACTGCCCCCTTCCCGCTTAAAAATGGGGCGGTAGAGACACCAAAATCGGCTACAACATCTTCAAGGGAAGAGAACCAAGTTGTTGAGAAAAGGAAAATGGTGACACTACGATACGATTTGACATAACCCGCTGAAGTGCAGTGCAGGGATGAGAGTTCTGCCCACCAGGAGGATGCACCCCTGACCCTGACCAATTTCCGGAATCAGGATCATTTAGATAAGTTTGGCAGGTTCCCCGTCCTCCAGCCTGGGAGCACCTGAGAATAGCCGTGGCACTGTGCTGTGGCTCGTCTCATTGTGGCAGGGCACAATGTTGCAAATTTTTGATTTGTTTTCTTTGAAAAGTCGCATAGATTATGCCCTGAGATCAATTGCACAGGCTTCTTCCTGCACTACGTATGGAAAGTCTGGATGCCAGATATGTACAGCATTCTGTGTGTCTAGATGCGGGGGGGGGGGGGGGGGGGAACAGAAGTGACGGGGATGAGCAGGGAGCTGGTGAAATGGAAAGAATAGTTAAGCTATGGAGCTAGTGTAGCTCGAGTGGAACATTTTACAAATCAGGTGTGTTTACAAACAAATGCTCTTTCATGAAGTTAGTGCGTGTTTATAAACCTGATGCACTAATCTAGCTGGATTACAATAGTGTTAAAAATCAAATTCGCACCATCCTAAACAGCATAGTCCATGTTATGTTTCTATTGGTGACACTGTAGATTGACATGCACCTATGTAGAAGAGTCTGGAGTCATACCAATCAATCAACGCAAATGTAACCATTGTGATCATCACAAGTGGACTCTGAGCCAATGGATGGAATACGATCACAGAATGGTAGCATAACTGAAGTATTGCTCCATAATATTTCACAGGGAAACAAAAGATTTTGTAATAAGATTGAGGGGGGAGTATCCCTGACTTACCCATACTTCAAAACAAATACCACAGTATTATTATTTATACAAGCTGAAGCACATGTCAATTGGAATTCACATATACAAATGACAGTATGTCCAACTTTGTTCCTCTGTCGCGTCATTGAACAGAAATGTTGGTATAAATTGATGTACGGCAATTGACATTGATGATAGTGCTAAAGGCAAGGTTAACAGGTATCAACCATCTCCTGCAAACCAGTAGAACATTAATTATAAAAAACTCTTTTAACCAGAAAGAGAGATATACAAGAGATAGATTACAATGAGTGAGACTCATGGATAACTCTTCTGCACCAAGCAAAACATTTAAACCAAACATTTAAAATATATTTTGAAAATAAATTTCTAACAGCACATCTGAAGGTATCAAAAATAATGATCGACTATCCACACCACATGAGCGACATAAAGAGGAATCTCAGGTGAGGCTGCTAATCATTGGGTTATATTTTTCTACTGGTGTCACTTGGACTGTACAGTACAACACCTACCTATTGTATAATATCTCTTGAGTTCACTCCGTCTAGTATTGCGTCTCTGTGTATTGGCAGCATTGTTCTGCTCCTCTTCTGAGGTGGTTGTCTTGAGAACAGTTGGGGTTTTGCCAGTTTGGGATGATGGATCATCGGCTGCCATTGGACTGCCATATCCTTGAGAAGTTATGTCCACTGACTGGGATTTTTTCTTCAGTCTGCAATACAGCAAGGGGATAGATGTTTCTCTGAGAAAACAAATAGGAGTGAGGTACTTTCTACATTTGTCTTAACCATTACTTATTGGGCGTGATTTTGACCCCGAGCCGGGAAGGGAGTGGGAGGGTCAAATTGCGGACAGGAAACCCAGAAGTCCTTACAATTTTGACATAAGGATGTCTTTTTTTTGTCAGTTTCCCATCCGACTGACTGGCCTGATTGACAGGCTGGTCTCAGTCAGAGGGAGACCAGCCAGGGAGAGGACGTGTTCAGGTAAGTCTTTGTTTGTATGGAAGGGGGGGGGGGATGGGTGGGCACAGGTGGGCATTGGGCATGGAGCATAGGTTGTTACGGGTCATAGGTTGGCATGGGATTCGTCAGTCAAGGAGGAGGGATTGGGGGTCAGTCACGGGGGGGAGGGTGTTGGGATCGGAGATCATAGCGGGGGTCCGCGATCGGTGATCGAGGATCAGGGTTGAGGGTCTGCGCTCATTCGGGGTGGGGGGGGGGGGGCGAGGAGGAGCGATCGGGGATTGGAGGTCCATGATCGTTGGGGGGTGATCGGGCCAGGGTCTGTGATCATTGAGGGGGGTTGCTGCAGGTAGGCTTGTTGGGCCTGGGGGAAGCGCTCCTGCTCCTCCGGCACACAAGCTGTGCCAGAAAGGCTCCTGTTAGTCTTAGGCCTTCTCGCCTCATTTCACGAGGCACGAAAGAGAAGGCCCGGGAATCCCAGCTCCCTGGAGTTGAAATCGGAAACTGTGAGAAAATGGAGGCCTGAAGCCTCCTGGGAGCAGGTTGGTCACCCACCTCTCGTCCTGCCCCGGTGAAAACCGGAAATGGGTGGGTTGGTGGCAGGTCTGAAATGGTTGCAATTTTGAATGCCCCCCCTGCCACCAACCCTCCCGTTTTTCACTGTTAAAATCATGCCCATTAGGTCATAAAGCACAAATTTAACAGTGGCATAATTATCTAACTAAACAGTTTCTGGTTCCCTGTGTACATACGACTGCATCCTACATCACAGCGATGTTTATTCTATTGATCTTACCAGATTGTTGTCACATCATCTTGAGCACTGGTTATAAGTTTATTGCCCAGCTGAGTTTAAATATAATCACTTCAGTATTGAGTAGTATTATTGTTCCTTCAGCATTGAGTAGTATTATTGTTCCTTCAGTATTGAGTAGTATTATTGTTCCTTCAGTATTGAGTAGTATTATTGTTCCTTCAGTGTATGAACTCCATAAAGCTTACTCACTAAATTTGCTGCTTTCTACCCAGTATTCTGGGCCCATAGATTTATTTCCCAAAAATTGAAGGCAGGCTTTTGCTTTCTTCAGACAGCAATGACTTACCAGTGGTGGAAAATTGATACCATCCTATCACAGTAATATTGTTGGTAAGCTCCTTTATATAACATTCAAATCTTTTGCCAGTGATACTTACTCATGTTATTATCTGAAGTAATAAACAATGCTACAGAGAAGGAAGGAACTTCCAATCCAGTGGTGAATTATGAACTGGGTGAAAAAACACAGAATCCTTTGTAAAACCTGCCCTTGATTGCTGGAGTCTGGAGTCACTAAGGACATTGGTGCAACCATTTCAACAACATGGATTTTGTTATTGTGGCCTTTATTTGTTTCTGTCCTAGTATTACTTTTGCAGAGAATGGGGGCAATTTTCTGAGTACACGCCGGCCACAGCAAACTGTACCTGCTGGAAGATCATGGGCAGTTTTCCAATGTGCCGTGATGGTGGGCACCATTTCTCACCGCCAGCATGTGCTCAGGAAGTTACCCCCGCTACATCTTTCTCCGGAATTTTACCTTGCTGAAGAATAACCTCTTTATGTCTCTACAGTGATGTCATATCATTTGACCTTTGATAATTGCAGTGGAGATAGGACTAGCTCCTCCTGACTTCTTTGTGACACTGGATATTCAACAACAAGTTGCTGCTATCTGCTAGGTCAGCAGTGGATGTGGTAATTTTCCGAGTGTGCGAAGGCAGCCTGAAGCCTCACCTGCCGCCTACGCATGTTGCAAATTTTGCAACCTTCCCACATGTGGCGTGTGTGGCTCCCGCTGTCATCACGTACTCTGCACAGGAAGGGGGTGAACTACAATCTGGGTGAAAAAGTGCAGAATAGTTTTTAAAACCTGCCCTCGATTAGCCAGGTATATGTTACCTCCTACCACGAGCCCATGAAGGACAGGGAAAAAATAGCAACGTGCTGGTAGAGGCAGGGGCACACTAACACCAGAATAATCGTATCCTTAGCCCCCACCTCCCCACAAAAAATCTGGCCTGTCCCCCATACCAGTTTAATTTTCTGTTTTTCAAATATTTATCCACTTCACTTTTACAAGCTATTATGGATTCTGCTTGCAACTCCTTTTCCATTAGTGCATTCCATGTCCTAATAACCCTCTGAATGGAAAAATAATTCTCCAAGCGAATGGGGCTAGATCAATGCAACTACATGAATTGGTTAATAAATAAAAGACTAATGACAGGAGAGAGAAAACCGCTGAGCATGGGAATCGGCTATAAGAATCAGCTAGTTATAGTGGTCCTTTGGGCCAGTGGTCACACTGATCACTGTAACTAAATTCTACAGTACATATGCACCGCACATAGGGGAGGAGTTTCCGCTGGGGTTCTCCCAATTTCCCGCTGTAACTTTGGCAGAAGATCAGTGAAACTCCAGGAGAAACTCCGCAAATGGCTAAAAAAAATTTACACCGTTTCTCCATGGTTTCCGTCTAACTTACATTGGGAGATCGGAAGAACCCCGGGGAAATTCCTGAAATTGGAGTGTTAATTGGAGAATCATTTTATGATTTAGAACTGGCTGCATCTGTTAGAGGGAAATTGCCAGAAAGCTGAACTAGAGGAGGTGAACTTGACAGAGTGCGAACCAGCCCTAAAGGTTTAATCGCAATTCAATCGATTTGGCCTTATGATGTGGATCATACTTGCCGATGTAAAGTAGATCCCGACTATTTAATTCTGTCTGAAGGAATGGGAAAGAAAGACCAGACAGTGGCACCAAAGCAATAAATATTGTAAATTCGGTTACAGTGGAAGATTGTTCAAAAGAAATTGAGGAAAAGGTTGAAATAGGGGACAAAGATTCTCCTGAATTTGACCAAATGCGCAACAGAAAATTGAAGCTGCTAATGCTTTGGGATCAGATTCCAAAAGGGAACAATTAAAGGAAATGTTTCAGGAGTTTAATTGTGGTGAAACCGATCTGCATGTGACTAAAATGCCTACAGATCCTAATTAAAAAAACCTATGTTTGTGTGACAGTACAGAATACCCGTGACATTTTACAAATATATACAAGAAATATTAAATACACTGATGAGGAAAGAAATGCCAAGTTTATTGAAGAATTAGTTAGGAGGGGAAAAGATATTCCTGTTTTTACAGAATTGAAAAGAAAAAAAAAGAGGAAGAAAATTTAACTTAATTTGAACAAAGGACAAAGTGCGTCAACAGCAGCTGCTCCTAAATCTAGCACCCTGGGGCCAAATGCCTTGCAAACAACAGCTTCACTAAAACGAAAGGAACTGGGTCACACTTCCACAGATACTAAGAACATGAATAATCAGCTGTGGACTACAATTTGGATTCTGCACATAAACGAGCTCAAACCCTAACATTCTCACAAAAGAATACAAGCTACTGAAGCAGAGGAGAAGGAGTGAACTGCTACCTGGTGTTGTGATTATTCCATTGTTTTCATGTTAGACATTGGTGGAAAAGATACCCCTCATATTGATTGTAACTTTTCCTTCACCACCTTAATGCATAACCCACAAGGTCATTTATTAGGGTTGGAATACAAAGATAAACCTATTTACTTTGCATCGCAAGAGGGGGATTATGTAATAAAAATACATCTGATAAACAAAAGTTATATAAAAGAATAAAATCAGCTCCAAACAGGCTGAAACAAAAAAGGTTGTTACATTATACCTCGTTAAAGATCACACAGAGAACAGATCGCAATAGCAACTTGCAGAGCCTGGCTCCAGATCGGCTGAAGATTTATTTAACTTAACTACATGAAAGACACCGAAAGAAAATAAATGTAGTGTCAATCAATCCTGGGTTTGTACTTGAAGGAGCCTATTGTTGGCAAGCTACCATCCCAGAGGTGATGTTACAAAATTACAAGGACTGTTCCTAATAACCCAACCACGTAAAGGAAGCGTTCGCTTCCTCACTGCCCTGCTACCTCACCATTTTCTACCTGGATGCAGGTTTACAGGTTACTTCTGGAACGGCTGACGTGACTACAAGAGAAAACCATGTGCTACATCACAACCGTGTCCATCAAGATATCTAGAGGGCCTCGACAAGCCTGAGCAAAACTATGAGTATATAAACTTTTGTTAAGGGGTTAAGTCTGAGATAGACTTTTGTTTTCCAAAAGGGTATGAATTTTGGAGAGTCACGGTATCACAGTAGGTACAGCACAAGAGGAGGCCATTCGGCTCATCGTGCCGGCTCTTTGAAAGAGCTATCCAATTAGTCACGTTCCCCTGCTCTTTCCCCATAGCCCTGTAAATTTTTTCTCTTCAAGTATTTATCCAATTCTCTTTTGAAAGTTACTATTGAATCTGCTTCCACTACCCTTTCAGGCAGTGCATTCCAGATCATTACAACTTGCTGTGTAAAAAAATGTTTCCTCATGTTCCCTTTGGTTCTTTTGCCGATCACCTTAATTCTGTGTCCTCTGGTTACCGACCCTTCAGCCACTGGAAACAGTTTCTCTTTATTTACTTGATCAAAACCATTCATGATTTTGAACACCTCTATCAATCTCCCCTTAACCTTCTCTGTTCTAAGGAGAACAACCCCAGCTTCTCCAGTCTCTCCACATAACTCCCTCATTCTAGTAAATCTCTTCTGTACCCTCTCTAAGGCTTTGACATCCTTCCTAAAATGTGGTGTCCAGAATTGAGCACAATACTCCAGTTGAGGCTTAACCAGTGTTTTATAAAGCTTTGGAATATCTTCCTTGCTTTTGTACTCTATGCCTCTATTAATAAAGCCAAGGATCCCAAATAATTTTTTTTAAACAGCTTTCCCAACTTGGCCGGCCACCTTCAAAGATTTGTGTATGTGAACCCCCAGGTCTCTCTGTTCCTGCACCCACTTTAAAATTGTACCATTTAGTTTACATTGCCCCTCATTATTTTGCCTACAAAAATGTATCATTTCACACTTCTCTGCGTTAAATTTCAGTGTCTGCCCATTTCACCAGTCTTTCTATGTCCTCCTGAAGTCTGTTACTATCCTCCGCATTGCTTACTATATTTGAGTTTCATGTCATCTGCAAACTTTGAAATTATCCCTTCGACACCCAAGTCCAGGTCATTAATATATATCAAAAAGAGCAGTGATCCTAATACCGATCCCTGGGGAACACCACTGTATACTCCCTTCCAGTCTGAAAAACAACCGTTCACCACTATTTTCTGCTTTTTGTTCCTTAGCCAATTTTGTAAACATGCTGCCAATGTCCCTTTAATCCCATGGGCTTCAATTTTCTAACAAGTCTATTACGTGGTACTTTATCAAATTTCAAAGTCCATATACACATCAACCACACTACCCTCATCAACCCTCTCCGATACTTTATCAAAGAACTTAATCAAGTTAGTCAAACACAATTTTCCTTGAACAAATCCACGCTGACTTTCATTTATTAACCCATACTTTTCCAAGTGCCAATTAATTTTGCCCCAGGCTATTGTCTCTAAAAGTTTCCCCACCACTGATGTTAGACTGACTGGCCTGTAATTGCCGGGTTTGTCCATCTCCCCTTTTTTGAACAGGGGTGTGACATTTTCAATCCTCCAGCACCGTCCAGTACAAAAGCAAGGAAGATATTCCAAAGCTTTATAAAACACTGGTTAAGCCTCAACTGGAGTATTGTGCTCAATTCTGGACACCACATTTTAGGAAGGATGTCAAAGCCTTAGAGAGGGTACAGAAGAGATTTACAGAGGATTGGAAGATTATGGCCAGAGCCTCAGCAATTTCCACCCTTACTTCCCTCAGTAACCTCGGATGCATCCCATCTGGACCAGGTGACTTTTCTACTTTGAGTACTGCCAATCTTTTAAGTACCTCCTCTTCATCTATTTTTAATCCTCTCCAATATCGCTACTACCTCCTCCTTTACTGCTACAATGACAGCATCCTCTTCTCTAATGAAGTATTCATTTAGTACCTCAGCCATGCCCTCTGCCTCCACAAGAAGATCTCCTTTTTTGCCCCTAATCGGTCCCACCCATCCATTGACTATTAATATTTATATGTAAGAAGTCAAAAAGTGTTTTTGTTATTATTGTTGAAGCAATTCTAAATCGTGCTTAAACGGAAGATGTTGTTTAATTCTAATGCTGATTTTCTAGTATATAATAAATGATTGTTTTCTTTACAAAGCCATGGTTTATGCCTGAAGTTTCTTTAGGAAAAAGAGCCCATTAAATTAAATCGTGTGGAGATAAGAAGGCATTTCCTTGAATTAAAGAACAATACCACAATCTGCCTTTTGTTCCTACAGGTCTCCATCCTTTCATACAGCATTTCTGATACATACAAATGACAACCAATTTTTTTTTAAAACTCCCTGGAGACAAAAAATTTTACCAATTTTCCTTTATCGTACTTCACTGACAGCCCTGAGAGTTTGTCTGACTACAGCAATCCCTCTCATATGTACAAGATGCAGCTTGTCCCATGTATGAAACACCAAGCTTTGCAGCTCTGCAAATGCAGCTTTTGCAGTGCGTCATTCATCCTGCCTTTAAGGGCTTAAATTCTCTCTCAATCTTGCTGTAATTCAAGATATTGCTTCTGTCTTCTGTACTTGCAGGACATTAGTGGAGAAGATTTGTCAAATAACAAGGTGAAAGGACAGGGTAAATCAGTGCTATATTTAGAAAAGAACAGCTCTGGTGTTTCTTCTGTTGGCTGGTTTCACTATTTGTCCTCAGGGCACGCTCTGCTCTCTGTAATAAATATTAAACAGCCCCTGGGTGGTCCTATATCCATCAGTTAATTTTTGTTGGCCAGATAAATCCAAAATCATTGTTCTGACCTCAAAGTTTTCTGATTTTATCCAGAATGTAGCATTAATGATACATTCATTACACGAGTGGAATGATGTTTTTATTTTGACCGATCAATGGTTAGGCCAAGTTCTTTTGTGCAGCACAACATTCTGAGATAAATTCTGCAAATTTTGACCCTAACTGCATGGAGCCAAATTTGCTGCCAATTATCACAGTTTGCATAAAAAAATCCAGCAGGCAGTAAAAATATTGGATCTGAATGGACCTGAGCGATGACAAATCACTTGTTCCACCTGTAGCTCAGTTATATACCACACAGGAACATTGTCTTTTTTCATCTAACAATTCCTAAGATCCATGTAATTCATCTCTGCCATCCTGGTACTCGCACAACACAACGATAATGAAGCTGTTTAATAATCTAAACATCTAATAATCCATGTGATTGATAGTAACATTATGACCCCATCGAATCTATGTTAAGGGCTCTTCCATTTCTCCTTTTTTTGCCATGTTATTTTCTCTTCATTTTTCTTCACCAGCGTTCTTCTGCCTTTATTTGTCTTGTTTCCTTTTTCACTCATTTGGTCTGTTTGTGTGCGTTGGTGTAAGTCAATTCTAAAAGGTTAAGACCTAGTGCAAATCTCACTAGAATGGTAATATGCTAATACCACACAATTCTCTGGGTCAGGCTATATGCATAATTCACACCTCCAGGTGCAAATTTGGATAGATGCAGAGAGTACACTAATGGTGGGAGTGGAAAATTTGCTGTATGTGAAATTTAAAGGGATGTTGACAATTAAAGGGTATATAAGTGGACACGGGCCGGGAATTTCCTTGGAGCTTCTCTTGCTCCGCTGCTGTAACCTCACCATAAATTCTTACAGCCGTTGGAAAAGTTCAAAACATACCAACCCATTGTTAGCAATTGACATGGCTGAAGGGAGAGAGGACAAAGATATCAAAGGCAAATGCAAAAGGGAAGGAAATCTAATGTGCAGGCATGAGTCTGGAGGTAAGTGATGGAGCAGCCTAGCTTTTGACCTGTTTGATGACTGTTGAAATGGGGGTGGCATTGCATAAGGTGGGTGCGAGGAGGGTTGCCCAGTTTGTCACTTTGTGGCACCATCACCAGAGTTGCAGCATGCTTTGAAGGAGGTGGAGGCAGGCTTGAGGTGGCTGAAGTTGCAGGTGTACTTGCAGAAGATGGCACAGCTCTACATCTGGCTCTCTAATGACCCAGATCCTGCAAAGATAGTTCCCCAAGGTTGTTGCTAGGTGGATGTGCCTGGGCCTATAGTTGGTGGCATTTTGGTGGGTGTGGGAAATCAGGGCACAAGCTGTTTTTCACCCTGCAATGCCATGTTTAATGCAATGCTACTGAAAGCACGTCATAATAAATCAGCCGTGTTTCAGTGGGTAGCACTCCCTCCCGCCTCTGGGTCAAAAGGCTGTGGGTTCAAGTCCCACTCCAGAGACTTGAGCACATATATCTAGGCTGACACTCCAGCGCAGTACTGAAGGAGTGCTGCACTGTCGGAGGTGCCGCCTTTTGGATGAGACATTAAACCGAAGCCCTGTCTGCCTTCTAGGTGGACACAAAAGATCCTATGACACTATTTCGAAGAAGAGCAGAGGAGTTCTCCCTAGTGTCCTGGCCAATATTTATCCCTCAACCAACATTACTAAAACAGATGATTTCATAATTTATTTCATTGCTGTTTGTGGAAACTTGCTATATGCAAATTGGCTGCCACATTTCCTACATTACAACAGTGACTACACTTCAAAAGTACTTTGGGATGTCCTGAGGTCATGAAAAGTGCTGTTTAAATGCAAGTTCTTTCTCTCTTTCTTTAATATGGTTGGAGTTCTTCCGCTGAAGCATCCAACATTACAGTTGTTCACGTAGGTATTCACATAGCTCAGTGGTGTCTTCAGGTCTGCTTTGGGAACAGAAGCTTTTACATGCATGAATTGTCTCCCAAAGCGAGGTGTTTTCATCTCTGTCTGGGGATGTTGGAATGTGGATACCATTGAGGGCAGTCTAACCTGCCTGGCATCCATCTCCATCTTCTTCCTAATACTTCAAATAGAGGATTCCCATTGGGAAAACCATCGGTGCTAGCAATTGCGCTGCGGGCAAAAAAAATATAATTTAGAATATGTGGCACAAAATGTCTTAAGTGCCAGCAAACAAATGATCAAAGAGAGTCCATGAATGGCCAAAAGACTTCCCTTTACACAGCAGTGCCCTTTAAATGATTTTCTGTCATACTTCTCAGTCCCTAAAAACCCTGAACACCTAGTTTCTTCCAACATTATTTACGTTAGACATCCTAGGGTAGAGTTTCCGTTTTGGACGCAATCAGGAAATTGCGGCCAAAATGCGCTTGAAATTGCACTGGTTAGGTTACAGTTCAAGTTTCTGCTAAGATTCATTTGCATAATCACAAATGTAAAATCTTCCATGAATCAGCGCAACCGACCAACGTAATAGCTCGTAATCATTTCTTCCATTAAAAAGTATTCCTTCATGTATTTAAGAGTGTAACCTGGTGCAGTTTTATTAATACAGCTGAAAATGGGTTTATCACCAACAATAAGTATTTTTAGTGAGGGTGTCCAGTCCTCCACCTGTGAGTAACCTGATTTAAAATCACTGAAAATTACTTTAAAAAAACTATACTGAACCATTTAATTGTTTCATTGATGTACACTAGAAGGTTTCTTAGTAAATTAAACATTTGTTGATATGAAAAAACTTTTAATACGTGCCTACTAGTGTCTGTGTGCCTAGGACAATGAGCGACAATTTGAAGAGTCTTTCCTAACCAGCACAATTGGCGGAATCTCGCAATTTTGACCTGGGGGCGTGGCCAGTTTTTGTGCAGGGCCTGATTCGGACAAATTGAATCGTGACCAAACGTAAAAGATCGCAGAAAACATGAGCGTGAATAGCTTTGGGTGTAGCTCACGTACGTTTAAAATTCCCCATTCTTTGGCGCTGGTTCGGCCGATTCCACCCGGATTGTGCTGATATAACTAGCGGAAATAAACGGGAGCTCGACCGCCCTTACAAATGTCAGGAAATTACACCCCATTCCCATATTTAAATGAAGATGCTTCAGATGGGAGCTTCCACTGCTAAACCTCAAGGCCAATCAGAAACAGAATTGGAACATAAAATAGACAAAGATTATTTGGAACTGATTTCCACCTAGGTTTATACTCTGTTACACTCCTGTGATGAACATTAAACATTTTTATCGAAGATTTAGCTTGGTATGAGCTTCTTTGTTTTTCTCCTGGTACAAAAGAGGTTAAAAACCAGCTTCACTTACAGGAGTATGTTCCACCTTATTTTTGATGTGTTTGTTGCGACATTTAGTTGTTTGTCAGAAGAAAGGAGAGGCCAAAACCCCCTCAGGCAGAATGTAATGAAATGTACTGTATCTGTAACCGGTAACGACTGTAATGCAAGGAGGCACCCTAGGGTGCTATGAACTGTATTTACAATGTATGGTGCGTAACTATTGATTGGACCGGGACCGTTGATTTGTACTGTATGCACCGTTGCAAATTATATGACTTGTGTTGTATTGTTTGAAGGGTGATTTGAATTGCATTGTATGTACCTTTACAAATTTTATGAATAACGTTTATTTTGAAATATAAAAAAAAAGCCAAATCTAACTTTGTGTGTGATTTATTTAAATCTATTTCAGATTGGCAGCTCCCTTGAATTGAACAGACAGTTATTTAAATTCTGCTTTGGCTTAGTGTAAAGATTTTCAACAGCCTGTCTTTTTCAAATCACTGAGTCTGTCTGGAACCTTTGAAGAAATTCTGTCAAAAGCCTCCAAAAAGTATAGGTGAGGCCAGACAGCTTCCATAGTTGGTGAGAAAAGGAAAAGAACCACAATGTAAAGAAATTCGTTATAATAGTTTAGCCTACCGCTTTGAACTGCGTATTTTTTTTCTTTTATAAAGAAATGAATGGGCCTATACTCTCTGGAGTTTAGAAGAGTGAGAGGTGATTTCATTGAAACAACTAAGATTCTGAGGGGGATTGACAGGGTAAATACTGAGAGATTGTTCCCCTGGCTGGAGAGTCTGGAACTTGAGGAATGTTGGATCAGTGGATTGAGGGTTACAGGAATACGCGAGAGGGTATGGTTGTGCGACATTGGTCAACTGAACCTAGGTGCTATTAAAGCATCCCTTGCCTCACGGGCAGCAATATGATCAGCTGGCCTTGCTTTCGGGTCCTCATCTTCTTCCTGACCATTGTCCCCCTCACCAGATGAGGAGTCATGAGTGCCTTCTTCATCCTGCACCTCCAGACCTCTCGTCTGCTCTATGGTTGCTTAGGTCGCAGCATGCAACAATGGTCCGCGACATCCTGGCTGGCGAATACTGTAAAGAACCTCCAGACCTGTCAAGGCACCTGAACCTTAACTTCAGTATTCCTATGGCTTGCTCGATTACGCATCGTGTGGTGATGTGGCTGATGCTGTACCTCTCCTGCTGTTGAGTGGTGGGCTTCCTGAGAGGTGTCATGAGCCAGGATTAAAGGGGGTATCCCTTGTCATCAAGCAGCCATCCTTTGAGATTGGTCCCAGGTCGAAACATGTTGGGGATATTCGACTGCCACAGTATGAAAGCATCATGGCAGCTCCCAGGGAATCGGGCGCAGACCTGCAGGAACCTTTACTTGTGGTTACAGACAAGCTGAACATTGAATGAGTGGCACTCCTTGCGGTTCACAAATGTTCCTGGCTGGTCAGGGGGTGCTTTGATAGCCACATGTGTGCGGTCTATAGCGCCATGTACCTGTGGGAAGCCAGCCAGAGAAGCGAACCTCAATGCTCGCTCTGTCTGACTGTTGTCGTCACACAGGAAGTTTATTTATCTATTTGCCCTGGCAAATAATCCATCCGTTACCTGCCTGATTCATTTGTGTGCTGCCGACTGCAAGACCCACACTATGCCTCCTGTTGCTGCCTGAAAAGATCCGGAAGCAAAGAAATTGAGGGCGGTAGTTACTTTCACTGCCACTGGCACGGAATGGCCACCAGATCCAGCAGGCAGAAGGTCTTCGTCAAGGAGGCTACAGAGGTCGGTGAGCACCTGACTTGACATTTGGAGCCTCCGAAAGCACCGCACCTCCGAGAGGTCAAGGAAGCTAAGCCTCTGCCAGTACACCCTATTGGATGGGTAGGGCCTTTTGCGAGCACGGACCTTATGTTACGGCCTTCTCTGCTGCCCACCAACAGCTCCCTCCTCAGCTCACCTTTGCTGCTGGTGCTCCTCTTCCTCCTCCTCTTTATCAGTCCAGTGTAGTGTAGGTGTTGCAGCACCCATAATCAACTTCTCCTTTTCTCCAAATCTCCAACCAATTCTATCACAAAACTGTAGCAAACCAGGAACTGAGGAAGTACCTGTGAGTTCAGAAGCTTTGTTCAGATCGGACCCCCTTAACTTTAAGCACATCGATAAAGTTGCGACCAATCTCCTCTCCGTTACCCTGGTGGCCTTGCTGACCTGCAGGAAACGCTGTGCTCCAGCAGTTAATTTCAATTCGGGGTCCCAACTGCATCATCAGACCCTGATTTAAATATATTCGTGCCTCTCCATAGACTCGTCGGCGCCGATAATTGCCGTCGTTAATACTGCAGCATCCGGGGACATGACAGGTTGCTTGATTTCAACATTTTAACCCCTTGCCCAACCCTGTCCCACCTGTCGTGGGGGGGGGGTTAAATTCAGGTCCATATCACACTAGAAACAGGAGTAGGCCATTCAGCCCCTCGAGCCTGCTCTGCCATTCAATTAGATCATGGCTGATCTGTATCTTAACTCTATTTACCCACCTTGGTTCCATATCGTTTAACACACAATCTCAGTTTTGACATTTTCAATTGATCTAGTCTCAACAGCTTTTTGGGGGAGAATTTTCCAAATTGCCACTGCCCTTTGTGTGAAGTCGTGCTTCCTGACATCACCACTGAAGGGCCAAGCTCTATTTTTAAGATAATGCCTCCTTCTTCTGGACTCCCCCACTGGAGGACATAGTTTCTCTCTGTCTACCCTAGCAGATCACATCTCAATCTTCTCTACTCAAGGGAATACAAGCCTTGTTTATGCAGCCTGTCCTCATAATTTAATCCTTTTAGTATAATTCTGGTGAATCTGCACTGCACCCATACAAGGCCAATACATTCTCCTTGAACAGTGAAAAGAACGCAATATTCCAGATATGGTCTAACCAGAGCTCTATGCAACTGTAGCATAGAGTCCACCCCTTTCTATTCCAGCCCCTTTGAGATAATGGCTATCATTCCGTAATCTTTTTGATTATTTTTTTTGTACCTGTCCACTTGTTTTTAGTGAAATCTAACTGCTCCTCTATGGTTCCTAGCTTTGTACCATTTAGACCATACTCTGATCTATCTTTCTTGGGTCCAAAATGGATGACCTCACACTTCCCCACACTAAACTACATCTGCCACAGTTTTGCCCACTCACTTAATCTATGGTTGCAACATTCTGCTCCCATCTACACTATTTACTGTGGCACCTAACTTTAATGCTGTCAGCAAACTTGGATATACAGCTCCCTATCCTTCATCTAAGTCATTGATAAATATAGTGATAAGCTGAGGCCCCCAGTACAGATCCCCAGGGGATACCACTAGTCACATTCTGCCAATTTGAGTGCCCACCCATTATCCCTACTCTCTATTTCCTACCTCCTCATCAATTCCCTATCTATGTCAATAGGTTGACTCCAATTCCATGAGCTTTCATTTTTGCTAACAGTCATTTGTGTGGAACCTTATCGAATGTCTTCTGGAAGTCCATGTAAATAACATCCATAGACACTCCCTTATCTATCACGTTAGTGACCTCCTACCAGGTACTAACATGTTAGCACTCTTATTCACTTGAAAGAAAAACATTAATTATTCCCCATGGGATTTTCATGATTCCTAAGAAAATAGATAAACCCCGATTTTACTAGTGTATCAAAAGCTTGGCTGTGCTTCCTTTGCTGCATGGGTTGTACCCATGCCGTGAGTGGGGGAGCTCCTGCTCTGAACTTTGCAAGGCAGACCTTTCTCCTTTTCAATCTGTTTTACCCATGTCAGACACCTCCCTTCCAGGCTGAAAAGCCCTTGTTCCTCCATATTTCCTCTTAACTCAGAGCTTTGACATTAGCGATCAGCCTGGTGGATCTTCTCTGTACTGCCCCCAGTAATTGAATGTCGCCCCTGTGTCTCAGTGACTAGGACTGACCAGAGTAATGTTCAGATTGATCACCACTTCAGCTGATTTATATTCTATTGTTTTGGCTGCATAGTTCAGCAATTTATTGGTTTTGTTGAATGCTGCTTTGCATTGGTTACATCGGTACATTGAGTCTGCAGCACAGAAACAGGCCATTCGGCCTAACTGGTCTATGCCAACGTTTATGCTCCACACGAGCCTCCTCTCTCCCTACTTCATGTACCCCTATATCCTTCTATTCCTTTCTCCTTCGTGTACTTAACTAGCTTCCCCTTAAATGCATCAATGCTGTTTGCCTCAACTGCTCCTTGTGGTAGCAAGTTCCACATTCTTACCGCTCTTTGGGTAAAGACACTACTCCTGAATTCCCTATTGGATTTATTAGTGACTATTTTATATTTATGACCTCGAGTTTTGGACTCCCCCACAAGTAGAAACATTTTCTCTACGTCTACCCTATTAAACCCTTTCATTATTTTAAAGACACCCCTCAGCCTTCTGTTTTCTAGAGCCTGAGCCTGTTCAGCCTTTCCTGATAAGTATATCCTCTTAGTTCTGGTATTATCCTTGTGAATCTTCTTTGCACTTTCGCCAATGCCTCTATATCCTTTATATAATATGGAGACCAGAACTGTGCACAGAACTCGAAGTGGGATCTAACCAAGGTTCCATACAAGTTTAACATAACTTCTCTGTTTTTCAATTCTATCCCACTAGGAATGAACCCCAGTGCTTCGTTTGCCTTTTTTATATGGCCTAATTAACCTGTGTTGCTACTTTTAGTGATTTGTGTATCTGAACCCTGAGATCCCTTTGCTCCTCCACCCCATTTAGACTATTATTTTCTAAGCAGTATGTGGCCTCCTTACACTTCCTACCAAAATGCACCCTCTCACACTTGTCTATATTGAAGTTCATTTGCCAATTACACACCCGTTCTGCAAGTTTATTAATGTCTGCTTGCATTTTGACGCATTCCTCCTTTGTATTAACTACAACCCCCAATTTGGGGTCGTCTACAAATTTTGAAATTGTACTTAGAATCATAGAAAATTTACGGCACAGAAGGAGGCCATTCGGCCCATCGTGTCCGCGCCCGCCGTAAATGAGCCACCCAGCCTAATCCCACTTTCCAGCACTTGGCCCGTAGCCTCGTAGGTCACTGCACTTCAGGTACACATCCAGGTACTTTGTAATGAGTTAAGGGTTTCTGCCTCTACTGATTCCCGAGTCCAAATCATTAATATAAGCTGATCACAGAGAGCCAGCATGGATTTGTAAAGGTTAAGTCATGTCTAATGAAACTAGTTGAATGTGGATGTTATTTATATGGACTTCCAGAAGGCATTCAATAATATTCCATATAAGAGACTGTTAACAAAAATGAGAGTGCGTGGAATTGGAGGCAACCTATTGGCTTGGATAGGGAATTGTTTAGGAGGTAGGAGACACAGAGTATGAGTAATGGGTATGTACTCAAATTGGCAGGATGTGACCAGTGGTGTCCCCCAGAACTCTGTACTGGGGCCACAGATTTTCACGATATTTATAAATGACTTGGATGAAGGAATAGAGAGCCGAATATATAAGTTTGCTGATGACACTAAGTTAGGTTGCACAGTAAATAGTATAGATTGGAGCAGAAAGTTGCAAAGGGACATTGATAATGAATGGGCGAAACTGTGGCAGATGGAGTTCAATGTGGGGAAGTGTAACCTAAGAAAGATAGATCAGCGTACTTTCTAAATGGCGAGAAGCTAGGAACTGTGGAGGAGCAGGGAGATTTAGGGGTCCAAGTTCAGAAATCACTAAATGCAAGTGGACAAGTACAAAATATAATTAAAGAGGCTAATGGAATGTTAGCCTTTATCTCAAGAGGGTTGGAATACAAAGGGATGCAAGTTATGGTACAGCTGTACAGAGCTCTGGTCAGACCCCATCTGGAATACTGCATTCAGTTCTGGGCACTGCACCTCAGGAAGGATATACTGGCTTTGGAGGGGTGCAGTACAGATTCACCAGAATGATACTAGGGCTAAAAGCGTTAAGTTATCAGGACAGACTACATAAAATAGGCTTGTATTCCCTTGAATATAAACGTTTAAGGGGTGATCTAATTGAAGTGTTTAAGATGATTAAATGATTTGATAGGGTAGATAGAGAGAAACTATTTCCTCTGGTGGGAGAGTCCAGAACAAGAGGGTATAACCTTAAAATTAGAGCTAGGCTGTTCAGGGGTGATGTCAGGAAGCACTTCTTCACACAAAGAGTAGTGGAAATTTGGAACTCTCTCCCTCAAAAAGCTGTTGAGATGGGGGTCAATTGAAAATTTCAAAACTGAGATTGATAAATTTTTGTTAGGCAAGGGTATTAAAGGGTTACGAAACCAAGACATGTAGATGGATTTAAGATACAGATCAGCCATGGTCTAATTGAATGCCAGAAAATGCTTGAGGGGCTGAATGGCCTACTCCTGATCCTATGTTCCACTACCCTCCGGGTTCTATCGGTCAACAAATTACATATTCATTTTAAAATATTTCCACTGATTCCCGCTTTCTTTATTTTCAGTGCCAGATTTTTCAGAGGAACTGTATCAAAGGCCTTACTGAAATCCAGAGGTCCTCACCATCACAGATGCCAGTCTTCAGCCAATTCAATTCACTCCACATGACATCAAGAAACAGCTGAATGCACTCGACATAGCAAAGGCGACGGTAAGGAATCCTAGTAAAACTGAAATCAATGGGGATCGGGGGAGAACTTTTTAGTGGCTGGAGTCACACCGGGCACCAAGAAAGATGCTTGTGGTTTTTGGAAGCCAATCATCTCAGCCCCTTGACATTCAATGGCATTGCTATCACTGAGTCCCCCACCATCAACATCCTGGAGGTCACCATTGACCAGAAACTAAACTGGAACAGCTACATAAATGCCATGGCTACTAAAGTAAGTCAGAGGCTGGATATTCTGCGGCGAGTCTCACCTTCTGACTCCCGAAAGCCTCTCCACCTCTTACAAGACACAAGTTAAGCGTATGATGGAATACTCTCCACCTGCCTGAATGGGTGCTGCTGCAACAACACTCAAGATGCTTGACGCCATCCAGGACAAAGCAATCCGCTTGATCGGGACTTCATCCACTAACTTAAACATCCACCCCTTTCACCACCAGCGTAACGCGGCTGCAGTGTGTCCTATCTATAGGATACTTTGCAGCAACTCGCCAAGGCGTCTTTGGCAGCACCTCCCAAACCCGCGACCTCCACCACCTAGAAGAGTAAGGGCAGCAGGTGCATGGGAACACCATCACTTCCAAATTTTCCATGAAGTCACACATCATTCTGACTTGGACGTATATCGCCACTCCTTTATTGTCGCTGGATCAAAATCCTGAAATTCGCTACCGAACAGCACTGTGGGTCTACCTTCACCATACGGACTGCATCAGTTCAAAAAGAAGGCCCACCACCACCTTCTCAAGAGCAACGAGGGATGGGCAATATATGCCAGCCTCGTCAATGAAGTCCACATCCCGAAAGAATGATTAAAAAAAAACTTTCCCACCATGGTATTATTACATGACTATTACTTATTCCATTAGGCAACCCAAGCAGTATAAATTGGCTTTGTCTTCATGCGTGTTAAAGTTATGAAATATAAATATGTATGTATGAACATGTAGCGGGGCCTCTGTTACACTGACAACATGATATTAGAAAACAACAGCCTAGAAACTGTGCATCTTATCCTTTGTGAAGAAATGTTAATCAATTGTGACAGATGGCAAAGAAAAAAGAAACCAGAGCTCAAAGGGCCTAAAGCAAAAACTAGGAATGCTGCTCTGCTTCATTTGGCACCATTTGTGCAATAGAAGTGCAAAATGGATGCAGAACGTTTCTTTGAATATTCAATTGACATTCAGCTGCAAAAGGAATTGAACTTTAAATTCAATTTCTCAACATATCATCACTTTCTTTCTATTATAGATTCCACTGCTGTATTCTGCAAATCTTGCCTTTCTGCTTAATGGATTTGACAGGCCTACATGATTAAACCCACCGTTCGCCGAGAATACAATAGATTACAATACTTAACAGACAATGCGCCATTTGAGAGGAATTAAGCAACATGTGTAGATGGCTTGAAAATTGTAGTTTAAACCAGAAGTACAAAAGATGATGAAATGTAGTAAAAGACAATGCTTATTCCATTGGTTCAATAAGCATATTAATTTGATCAGATGCAAATCTCCCAGGCCCTTAGGGCTTTGAAGGAAAATTTATTTCCTATAGTAATTGTCCCTTGAAGGTATGGCTGTCACGTGATTTATGTCACACAGTTTATGTATGTACAGTGGAATCTTATTATACTGATCACTTTATAATAATCGGTCACTTGTAACAACAACAACTTGCATTTATATAGTGCCTTTAATGGAGTAAAATGTCCCAAGGCACTTCACAGGAGCGATTATCAAACAAAATTTGACACCGAGCCACATAAGGAGATATTAGGACAGGTGACCAAAAGCTTGGTCAAAGAGGTAGGTTTTAAGGAGCGTCTTAAAGGAGGAGAGAGTGGTAGAGAGGCAGAGAGGTTTAGGGAGGGAATTCCAGAGCTTAGTGTCTAGGCAACATAGCCACCAATGGGGATGCGCAAGATGCAAGAATCAAAATCTGCATTCCAAAACCACAACCCATCTGGACACTATGTGCTGGATTTTAACTGCCAGTGGGTTTCTGGTGGTATACTGCACTGGTGAGGTACCTTCTCATCCTCCCACGACAAGTTGTGACCCAGCCAATTTTAACAGCCAGGTCTCATTTAAATCCCGCCGGCCAACTTCCCACAAGGAACACGCAGAAAGTCGTTAGGAAGCAATGGAAAATCATGCGGCCTGAAGGCCACCTGCTGACACCAGGTGGGCGACGGCATCAGCTTCGGGGGTCGCCTTAAGCATTCCTTGTGGATCCCAGAAGAGCACTTCTGCTTCTCCTGGCCCCACAAAGTGAAAAAAAACTTACCTCTTCGGGCCTCTTCTGGCCCAGCTCCTCTTCCTGCAGTCTTCAGCTGGCAGGAAAGCTACAGCACCTTCCCTGCTCAGGTCACCAGTTAAAATTGTGGTCATCATAAAAAAAAACCACCGATTTTGGGTGGGTGACCTTGCTACCTGCTCAGTTGAGCGTGTTAAAACTCGGAAGGATGAATTCCTGGTGGCTCTTGGTGGGCAAGTAACCTGGACTATTTTAAATGCTCACCCACCCAGTTTCTGCCCGGCATGTCAGGTTAAAATCACCCCCTATGTTATTGTACTTGTTTATACTGATCAGTGCAGTTCGGTTGTAATGATCACTTTAACAACAGTTCTTATTGTTGCAAGACAATTGCCTGATTTTGTAATGTTGTTAATCTGGCCTATGAATGGATAAGGGCAATACTAATGGGTTAATAATCCTTAGTTGCCCTAAACAGTTAACTGTAAAGCATCCTGACGATAATGTAATGCCTGCACTGCTGCTGCACACTCACCAGCACTTTATATAGCTGAGCAGTGCTCCACTCAGAATCGAGAGGAACAAAATAAAAGCACCAATATTGATTTTACAGCATTAAAGGCCCAGTTTTAACCCTGCCCACTCGTTGGGAATGGGGTGGGCGGGTGATTGAAGTGGCATTGTGCGCTTCACGCAGCGTTCCCGACGGGTTCGTGCCAGCCACCATTTTAACCCTGCCAATTCCAGTCTTGGGTAAGGCACCTGCCACAGGCAGGTAGAAGCCTCATCAATATGTAAATATCGCGGTCCGATGACATCATTTGGACCTGATGTGATTTTAACACCGGATCTCGGCTGCAACGCCCAGTGCTGCAGCCGCCGGTGAGACTTGCAACAGTCAGGATTGTGGCCAGACGAGGGCCAGATAAGTTTGATGTTTTATTATTTGAGGGGCTTCCTTATGGGCCAAGAGGAGTGCTCCTCCGGGCCTCACAAAGGAAACCTTAGGCTTCCCCTGCCAGACTACGATCACAATTGCCTCCAGACCCCCATCCCACCACTTAGCTTATGCCGGGGATTGATCCCTCGGGTCCCCGGCAGTGGCCTTTGGTTGCCCAAAATCCCACTCTCACCCACTGGCTAGCTAGTGATTCCTCCCAGTTGCTGGCGGGAGTCCGGCTCCTGACATGGAAATAAGGCTCAGGAGTCAAAATTGCCTGGGCCTTCCACCGATGACTTCATGGGTGCTTCCCTCCCACCCAGGCCCCCACATACGCACTCCTGCCCCGAGCATCAATCAGGGCTTAACGTTCTGAGCATCAAATTGGTGAGGAGAAGCTGAGCAGCTACTTTATCCACTGTTTAAAATGCTTGTGAATGCATAGCAGCATTACTCAACATTGCAGGTGATGGATTTTAGGATTAGTGTTACCTTATGGCATTTGGGCTGCTGATGAAGTCGATCACACTAACATGATCCCAGTGTAATGCTTCTGAACACAGATGTAGAAAAACACAAATGACATGACTCTGAACATTTGAAGTTTAGGCCTGTAAATTTCTGAAGGCAACTTATATGCTTTCATCCCAATATTAATTCAAAGTCATGTCAGCTTAGCTCAGTTGGTAGCACTCTACCAGGTAGGAAGGTGATGGCTTTGAGCCCCTCCTCATGGCGTGAGCACATAATGGAGGCCGAGGCTGACACTCCAGTGCAGTACTGGGAGTGCTACTTTGACGGAGGCGATGTCCTTCAGGCAAGACGTGAAACCGAGAGCCTAGCTGGCTATTCAGGTAGTTTAGGTGAATGTTAAAGATCCCATGGCACTATGTGAAGAAGAATAGGGAGTGCTTCTGGTCAAAATCAATTCCTCAACCAACTCCTCCAAAAGCAGCTTGACTGGTCATTCATCGTATCGCTGGCTGTGGAATGCTACATTTGCCTACAAAACAGTCAGTGCCATTCAAAATAGTTAATTGGGTAAAGCCCTTTGAGATGTTTTGATGTGAAAGGTGCGATACAAAAGCAAGTGAATTATTATTAGAAAAATGGAGAACATTTTTCCATGCTCCAATTTCTCCCCTCCTTTCCTGAGGCTTATGCTGGGTCATAGTTCCACAGGTGCTCCAGTACCTTACCGGGCCTTTCTTCACCTGTAAGCCGAGAGAGTGAACGTCGGCAGGTCACTCAATTAGGAAGAGAAACCGTGGTTGACCTTTCCCTTCTCTAGAACATAGATGCTGAAGCCAATTGTATCAATCTGACTGATGTCATCTAATTCAATACAGGCCTGGGAAGCTGTCAAGCTTTAGGGCACAGTACCACACAAGGAAATGGAGGCAAGGAGCTCAGATGGACTAAGATTAATAAAAAGCTAGGATCCCATATGTTCAGAAAGATGCAAGAACTATAGAGTAGTGATAATGGGGAACTCCAATTATCCCAATATAGACTGGGAGAATAACAGTGTAAAAGGCAAAGAGGGGGAGGAATTTCTGATATGTATACAAGAGAATTTTCTTGATCAGTGTGGTTCCAGCCCAACAAGGAAGGAAGCAGTGCTGGATCTAGTTCTGGGCAATGAAGTGGGGCAAGTGGAGCAGGTTTCAGCGGGGGGAGCATTAATGAAACATTGATCATAATATCATTAGGTTTAGAGTAGTAATGGAAAAGGACAAGAAACAATCAAAGGTGAATATACTCAACTGGAAGAGGGCTAATTTCAGTGAGTTGAAAGGGGATCCGGCCTAAGTGGATTGGAAACAAAGATTGGCAGGTAAAACAGTAAATGAGCACTGGGAGCATTGTTCCCTCTAAGCTGCGCCAGTGTGTGGCCGCGCAGCAATCTTTTGTTTGCCGCGGACTTCATCGTTCCTTCCACACGCCAAACCTGGACCACAAGGTGTCATCGTCAGTCACATCTGGGTGAATATAAATAAATGATCTTGCTGCATCTGGTGGATCTTCATGGCTGGCGGAGCGGATGCGCTGGAGTTTGGAATTGGCACAGGCCCTCGTCATCCTTGTGCTTTGTGTCTGCAGCTGCTCCCGGACCTGCTGCCTGTGCTCGGATCCGGCTCTGTGCATTCCCGTGACTGTGGAGAATCAGTTCGAGGTGGGTGTTTGGGGGTCGGCAGTGGATGACCTGGGTGTCGGGTATGTCGGGAGTCGGATCCCTTTACCCCGGGGGGTGGAGGTTGTTACAGTGTCCAAGCTAAGGCGCCTGGGGAGTGAGGTGAATTTAAAGGGCACTGGTTGGGCTGAGTTTTGTTGGGGCCACTGGCTGGGCTGAGTTTTGTTGGGGGCATTGGCTGGGCTGAGTTTTGTTGGGGCCACTGGCTGGGCGGAGTTTTGTTGGGGGGCATTGATTGGGCTGAGTTTTGTTGGGGGCAGTGATTGGGCTGAGTTTTGTTGGGGAACTGGCTGGGCGGAGTTTTGTTGGGGGCACTGGCTGGGCGGAGTTTTGTTGGGGGCACTGGCTGGGCGGAGTTTTGTTGGGGGCATTGATTGGGCTGAGTTTTGTTGGGGGCACTGGCTGGGCGGAGTTTTGTTGGGGGCACTGGCTGGGCGGAGTTTTGTTGGGGGCACTGGCTGGGCGGAGTTTTGTTGGGGGCATTGATTGGGCTGAGTTTTGTTGGGGGCACTGGCTGGGCGGAGTTTTGTTGGGGGCATTGATTGGGCTGAGTTTTGTTGGGGGCACTGGCTGGGCGGAGTTTTGTTGGGGGCACTGGCTGGGCGGAGTTTTGTTGGGGGCATTGATTGGGCTGAGTTTTGTTGGGGGCAGTGATTGGGCTGAGTTTTGTTGGGGGCATTGATTGGGCTGAGTTTTGTTGGGGGCATTGATTGGGCTGAGTTTTGTTGGGGGCATTGATTGGGCTGAGTTTTGTTGGGGGCACTGGCTGGGCTAAGGTTTGTTGGGGCCTCAACGTAAGGCCGGGAGCAGTTCAAAAACAGGTCCTTGCCCTACATAGAGGTAGCCAAAACTAACGAGACCTGCAAGATGTACAATTGTAATATAATAATTTTTTAAACTCTGCTGAGGATTCAATGGAGTTGGGGGGGGGGGGGTGAAGACCTTTGATTAAACTGTTCCCTATCCTCAAATTCACACTGACTGATTTGACAGCTGTTTTGTATTTCTGACTCAACTTACAAATTCTGATGGCACACCATTTATTTCTGTTTGAATCAGTCATTAAGCTGATTCAACAAAAAGCTTGTGAGTCATTGCAACACCACACCATCATACCAATGTTTAAGCAGAAGGCAATAGCTTTCAGCCAACAATGGAGCCAGCGTTAAGAAGAAATCCTGTCTCACATTCAAAGAACAGTGGCTAGATGAAAATGTAGAGGCGGAATCTCATGAATCAAGAAGCAAGATCCGAGTCCAACTGAGGGAGATATTCCAATATAGTGCAGATGTGGGTTTGATCTGCAAAATGTGTGCTGGAGCAAAAATATCAGGTGATTTCTCCACTGGCAAGAAATGGAAAAACAGATGGAAGTTAGATTCTATGAAGAGGCATTTATCAAGCAAATCTCATGAATCTGCTGTGGTTGTTCTTAAAAATAGAAATTCTCGCCCACTGGGATTCGGCTTGTGGAAAATGTTAACAGAAACTGCTGCTGACAGAGGGACCAGAATGGACCAGACGGTGAGACAGCGATCGAAGCCAGATGAAACAAAGATTCTCATAGACAATGTACTGCTTGGAGTATAAATGAACAACTCCATGCACTCTGCGCAACATAGACACAACCACATGGCTAAATATCTCCAGGTATCAGCGAGCTGGAGTAGCAAAAACCATGCCTTTGAATTTTTGGAAACAATCAACAGAGTCGTCCATGCAGAAATTATGGTTGGAGATTCGGCAATCTTTATTTCATACACTAATTATTGATGAGAGCACAAATATTTCAGTCAGCAAGATGCTTATCATTTATTTTAAGTTCAGGGAAGCGGCTTCTGCAGTGCACAAGACAGTGTTTGGTGGAATTGTCAAGTTAACTTCTTGTAATGCTCCGGCTATTACAAAGGCTAACAAAGACATCTACACGCTGAATCAGCTGGACATGGTGAAAATGGTGATGTTCACTTCAGATGGTGCTTCTGTCATGCTGGGAAAAAACAATGGCGTTGCCACACGGCCTGAGCAGCTCATTCCACATTTAGTAGAGCAACACTGTGTGGCCCATCGAGAAGATTTGGGAATAGTTAATGCCTGGAACAAAGTACCAATGATAAAAGAAATAGAGACATTGCTGAGAACCATTTATACAGTCTCCTGCAGATCTTCAGTTCGAAAAGGACAATTTGAGGAAATTGCAAATGTCACAGAATGTGAAGGTGTGTCCTTTTGACCTCTAAATGAAGTGAGGTAGCTATCGAGACATTTTGCTGTTAGTGCTCTGATGTGCAATTACGATGCTCTTCAATACTTTGAGCATGAGAGAACAGAGAATAATGACCCAGTTGCCAAGTATTGCCTGAAGAAGCTCTCAGACTCTACTTACCGTATCACCATAGCGGCATTGAATGATATTCTGTGTGAGCTAGCAGAATTGTACAAATGCTTTCAGAAGAGCTGTTTAACAACAATCGAAGCTGTACAGTTAATGAGGGCCAAGATCCACAGGATCTGAGGACAGTATCTCGGCGAGACAGTCTTCAGTTGCAACACAGTGAAAAATCTAATCGCATCATGCACAAGAGATGAACCATTCAAGGGAGATTCTATTCTGACATTCATATCTCTACGATGTGATCATCTGGAAAAATAGTTCCCAGAAAATGAATTCAATGTATGGTCCGCTTTTGATTTTGCTTCACTTGCACCACATGAATTTGGCAGTGAGAATATTGAGAAACTGGTTGAGACAAATCCTGATCCTTGGTCAAGTAAGGTCTTCTGGGCAAAACATCAAGGATGAGATGGAGCTCATTGTGAGCCAATACAATGACCACAAGTACTTAATTGCAGAGAAAATTGAAACAAAGTCATTGAAAACATTTCAGGACATGGTGACTTTCACTCTACAAAATGCAGAACAGTACAATGTGTTTTCACAACTAGTGGATATATGTGCAATGTTTCAAGCTTCAAGTATTGATTGTGAGTGTGGCTTCAGCCTTATGAATATAAAAATGAAATCACAAAACGATTTGAAAGCAAATCACCTTGATATGAGGCAAAGGAGGAGATTGCAGGGGCTCTAACACATTTATTCAGAACCTCTCTGGCCACAGGGGATGTGCCAGAGGACTGGAGAACCGCTAATGTAGTACCATTATTCAAGAAGGGGAGTAGGGAAAAACCGGGGAACTACAGGCCAGTGAACCTAACATCAGTGGTAGGAAAATTATTGGAAACAATTCTGAAGGACAAAATTAGTCTCCACTTGGAGAAGCAAGGATTAATCAGGGATAGTCAACATGGCTTTGTCAAGGGAAGATCATGTCTGACTAATTTGATTGAATTTTTTGAGGGGGTGACTAGGCGTGTGGATGAGGGTAACGCAGTGGATGTGGTATACATGGATTTCAGTAAGGCCTTCGCTAAAGTCCCCCACAGGAGACTGGTCAAGAAGGTACGAGCCCATGGAATCCAGGGTGCCTTGGCACTTTGGATACAAAACTGGCTTAGTGGCAGAAGGCAGAGGGTGATGGTCGAAGGTTGTTTTTGTGACTGGAAGCCTGTGGCCAGTGGGGTACCACAGGGATCGGTGCTGAGTCCCTTGCTGTTTGTGGTCTACATTAATTACTTGGATATGAATGTAAAAGGTATGATCAGTAAGTTCGCTGATGATACAAAAATTGGTAGGGTGGTAAATAGTGAGGAGGATAGCCTCAGTCTGCAGGACGATATAGATGGGTTGGTCAGATGGGCGGAACAGTGGCAAATGGAATTTAACCCGGAAAAGTGCGAGGTGATGCACTTTGGAGGGACTAACAAGGCAAGGGAATACACAATGAATGGGAGGACCCTAGGCAAGACAGAGGGTCAGAGGGATCTTGGTGTGCAAGTTCACAGATCCCTGAAGGCGGCGGAACAGGTACATAAGGTGGTAAAGAAGGCATATGGGATACTTGCCTTTATTAGCCGAGGCATAGAATATAAGAGCAAGGAGGTTATGATGGAGCTGTATAAAACACTGGTTAGGCCACAGCTGGAGTACTGTGTGCAGTTCTGGTCGCCACACTACAGGAAGGATGTGATCGCTTTGGAGAGGGTGCAGAGGAGATTCACCAGGATGTTACCAGGGCTGGAGCGCTTCAGCTATGAAGAGAGACTGGGAAGATTGGGTTTGTTTTCCTTGGAGCAGAGGAGGCTGAGGGGGGACATGATTGAGGTGTACAAAATTATGAGGGGCACAGATAGGATGGATACTAAGGAGCTTTTTCCCTTCGTTGAGGGTTCTATAACAAGGGGACATAGATTCAAGGTAAAAGGCGGGAGGTTTAGAGGGGATTTGAGAAAGAACTTTTTCACCCAGAGGGTGGTTGGAGTCTGGAACTCACTGCCTGAAAGGGTTGTGGAGGCAGGAACCCTCACAACATTCAAGAAGCATTTGGATGAGCACTTGAAATGCCATAGCATACAAGGCTACGGACCAAATGCTGGAATATGGGATTAGAGTAGACAGGGCTTGATGGCCGGCGCGGACACGATGGGCCGAAGGGCCTCTATCCGTGCTGTATAACTCTATGACTCTATAACTCTCTATATGCTTATGCGGATCAAATCTCATCTGTCAAGTGGTGAAGAAGTAAACCTGGAAAAAATATATAGACACTGGAAGACAGGGAGAGACAGAAGAAAAAACATCTGAATCAGAGACAGTCACCCTCTTCTCCATCATCTGGCCTGCCATCTACAGACTCTGGGTCTCAATCAGGATGTCCCCATTCCTCTGGTGACAGTGTTTACTTCTGAAATTTCTATAACCAGTTTTGTTTAATTAAAAATCCTTGACAGTTCACCTTGTTACAATTATCCATTATTTTGTACATTTGTTCTGTTTGTTATTTACCCTGAATAATGTTTTCTAAAAAGATCTTCTATTCAAAGTTGTGAATTTTTTGACAATGATGCACAAACCCAAATTCATTCCGCACATGGCTGAAAAAATTAGAGGGAACATTGACTGGGAGGCCTTCGAGGAGGAGATATTTCGGGTACAGACTAAACACATTCCTACAAGGGGGAAAGGAAGGGCATCCAAAGCTAAAACTCCGTGGATGACTAAAGAAATTGAGAATAAAATGAAACAGAAAAAGGAAGATGATGATAAATGTCAGGTTCATAATACAATAGAAAATCAAGCAGAATACAAAAAGTGGAAGAGAACTGAAAAAGTATATAACAGTGGCAAAGAGAGTGTATTATGAAAAAGGATTAGTGGGTAACATAAAAGGGAACACATAAAAAAGTAGAGAGTAAAAGGATAGTCAAAAGGAAGGGTGGGGCTGACGAGGGACCAAAGAGGAAATCTTCTTGTGGAGGCAGAAGGCATTACTGAGGTACTAAGTGAGAGCCTTGCATCTATCTTCACAAAAGACGAGAATGCTGCCAATGTCACAGTAAAGGAGGGGGTAGAGATATTGGATAGAATAAAAAATAGATAAAGAGGGGGTAATTCAAAGGTTGGCAGTGCTCAAAGTAGAAAAGGCACCCAATCCAGATGGGACGCATCCTTTGTTGCTAAGGGAAGTGAGCGTGGACATAGCAGAGGCTCTGGCCACAATCTTTCAACTATCCTTGGTTATGGGAGTGATGCCAGAGGACGATCAAATGTTACACCCCTGTTCAAAAAAGGGGAGAGGGATAAACTCGGTAACTACAGGCCAGCCAGCCTAATGTCTGTGGTGGGGAAGCTTCTGGAGAGCATAATCCAGGACGAATGTAATATGTCACTTGGAAGAACACAGGTTAATCAATGACACTCACTATCTCACATGTTGGCTAAGACGAAACGGAAAAAAGGGGCGTATGACAGATGTCAGGTTGATAACACAAGTGAGAACCAGGCAGGAAATAGAAAATTTCAGAGGGCAAGTGAAAAAGGAAATAAGAGGGGAAAAGAGAGCGTATGAGACTAGACTGGCGGCCAACATAAAAGGGAATCCAAAAGTCTTCTACAGGCATGTAAACAGTGAACAGGTAGTAAGAGGAGGGGCGGGGCCGATTAGGGACCATAAAGGAGATCTACTCATGGAGGCAGTGGGAATGGCTGAGGTACTAAATGAATACATTGCATCAGATCTTTACTAAGGAAGAAGATGCTGCCAGAGTCTCAGTCAAGGAAGATACAGTTGAGATACTGGATGGGCTAAACATTGATAAAGAAGAGGTACTTGAAAGGCTAGCTGTACTTAAAGTAGATAAGTCACCCAGTTCGGATGGGATGCATCCTAGGTTGCTGAGGGAAGTAAGGGTGGAAATTGTGGAGGTACTGGCCATAATCTTCCAATCATCCGTTGATACGGGGGTGGTGCCAGAGGACTGGAGAATTGCAGATGTTACACCCCTGTTCAAAAAAAGGTGTAAGAATAAACCCAGCAACTATAGGCCAGTCAGTTTAACCTCAGTGGTGGGGAAACTTTCAGAAACGATAATCCAGGACAGGATTAACAGTCACTTGGAGGAGGGTAGATTGATTAGGGAAAGCCAGCACGCATTTGTTAAAGGCAAATTATGTTTAACTAACCTGATAGAGTTTTTTGATGAGGTAACAGAGAGGGTTGAATAGGGCAATTCAGTTGATGTGGTGTACATGGACTTTCAAAAGGCGTTTGATAAAATGCTGTACGGTTGGCTTATCAAGATTGCGGCCCATGGAATAAAGGGGGCAGTAGCAACATGCATGCAGAATTGGGTAAGGGACAGAAAACAGAGAGTAATGGTGAATGGTTGTTGTTCGGACTGGAGGAAGGTGTACAGTGATGTTCCTCAGGGATCGGTGCTGGGACCACTGCTTTTCTTGATATATATTAATGACTTGGACTTGGGTGTACAGTGCACAATTTCAAAATCTGCAGATGACACAAAACTTGGAAGGGTAGTAAACAGTGAGGAGGATAGTGATAGACTTCAAGAGGATATAGACAGGCTGGTGGCATGGGCGGACACGTGGCAGATGAAATTTAACGCAGAAAAATGCGAAGTGATACATTTCGGTAGGAAGAATGAGGAGAGGCAATACAAACTAAAGGGCACAACTCTAAAACGGGTACAGGAACAGAGAGATTTGGGGGTACATGTGCACAAATCGTTGAAGGTGGCAGGGCAGGTTGAGAAAGCGGTTAAAAAAGCATACGGGATCCTGGGCTTTATAAATAGAGGCATAGAGTACAAAAGTATGGAAGTCATGATGAACCTTTATAAAACACTGGTTCGGCCACAACTAGAGTATTGTGTTCAGTTCTGGGCACTGCACTTCAGGAAAGATGTGAAGGCCTTAGAGAGGGTGCAGAAGAGATTTACTGGAATGATTCCAGGGATGAGGGACTTTAGTTACGTGCATAGGCTGGAGAAGCTGGGGTTGTTCTCCTTGGAACAGAGACGGTTGCGAGGAGATTTGATAGAGGTATTCAAAATAATGAAGGGTCTGGACAGAAGAGAGAGAGAGAAACTGTTCCCATTGGCGGAAGGGTCAAGGACCAGAGGACATAGAATTAAGGTGATTGGCAAAAGAACCAAAGGTGACATGAGGAAAAACTTTTTTACACCGTGAGTGGTTAGGATCTGGAATGCACTGCCCGAGGGAACGGTGGAGGGAGATTCAATCATGGCCTTCAAAAGGGAACTGGATAAGTACTTGAAAGGAAAAAATTTCCAGGGCAATGGGGAAAGGGTGGGGGAGTGGGATTAGCTAGATTGCTCTTGCGTAGAGCTGGCACGGACTCGATGGGCTGAATGGCCTCCTTCCGTGCTGAACCTTTCTATGATTCAGTGAATTTGTTAAAGGTAAATCGTATCTGACAGACTTGATTGAGTTCTTAGATGAAATAAAGGAAAGGGTTGATGAAGGTAGCGCAATTGATGTTGTTATATATATAGACTTTCAAAAGGCATTTTATAAAGTGCCACATAATATACATGTTAACAAAATTGTAGCTCATGGGATTAAAGAGGCAGTGGCAGCATGGATATGAAACTGGACAAGAGACAGAAAGCAGAGAGTAGTGGTGAACGGTTGTTTATTACACTGGAGGAAAGTATGGTGTGGAGATGCCGGTGATGGACTGGGAGGGAACCCTCCTGTTTGGCGATTGTTGCGCGGTGTCCGTTCGACAACGGATGAACGGACACCGCGCAACAATCGCCAAACAGGAGGGTTCTCTCCCTGTCGGGGAACACTTCAGCAGTCATGGACATTCAGCCACCGACCTTCGGGTAAGCGTACTCCAAGGCGGCCTTCGAGACACACGACAACGCAAAATCGTCGAGCAGAAATTAATAGCCAAGTTCCGCACCCATGAGGACGGCCTCAACCGGGATCTTGGGTTCATGTCACACTACACGTAACCCCACCAGCGAACAAATGTTATCTGTTTTTAATATAACGGGTCATTGACTGTCTTCCTTATCTCTCTCTCTCTCTTTTTTTTGGGGGGTTGTATATTCAGTGGCCTTTTAGATGACACCTCTGTGTCTGCTCACTGTGATTGCCTTGGCAACGGGCAGTAATCACCAGGCTTTGTTATGTGATCTTAAAATGCAAAGGATTCGAAATTGTCTTTTCCATCCTGCCTGAGGAAGGGGAAAGCCCCCGAAAGCTTGTGGGATTAAAAATAAAATCGTTGGACTATAACTTGGTGTTGTAAAATTGTTTACAATGGAGGAAAGTATACAGCGGTATCCCCCTGGGGTTGGTGTTGGGACCACAGCTCTTTTTGATATATATTAATGACCTGGACTTGGGTAGAAGACATAATTTCAAAGTTTGCAGATAACACAAAACTCAGAAACGTGCTAACAGTGAAGAGGATAGTAGCAGACTTCAGGAGGACATAGACAGACTGGTGAAATGGGCAGAAACATGGCAGATGAAATTTAATGCAGAGAAGTGTGAAGTGATGCATTTTGGAAGGAAAAATTAGGAGAAGCAATATAAACTAAATGGTACAATTTTAAAAGGGGGTGCAGGACCTAGAGGTTCACATGCACAAATCTTTGAAGGTGGCGGGACAAGTTGATAAGGCTGTTTAAAAAACATAAGGCATCCTTGGGCTTTATAAATAGAGGCATAGAGTTTAAAAGCAAAGAAGTTATGCTAAACCTTTATAAATCACTGGTTAGGCCTCAGCTAGAGTATTGTGTCTGGTTCTGGACACAATAATATAGGAGCTTTGGAGAGGGTGCAGTGATTTACCAGAATGGTACTAGGGATGAGGGACACCAGTTAAGTGGAGAGACAGTATAAAACTAAAAAAAAGGAAAGGAAAAATGGAAAGAACAGTAGAGATCCTGAGGACTAGGAGAGAAATAAAGAACAACAAAGAAAGCAGTTGCAAAAACAGAACGAGAAAAAACTTGCAAGGGATATCAAGGAAAGCACTAAAAGTCTTTACAAGTATATTAGGAGAAAGAGGGTGGCTAAGGGTAATGTGGGCCTCTTAAAGACAGATGCAGGTGATATTGTAATTGAAAATAAGGAAATAACAAACTTGCTAAACAATTACAGTAGAGGAAGAGGGTAAAATACCAGAGATGTGAGGAAAATTAAAATGAAGTCAAGATTAACTAGATTTAATACAGGTAAAATAATGGTAATGCAGAAAAAATGAGGCTGAAGATTGACAAATCTTCAGGAACTGATGTTTTCCGCCCCAGGGTACTAAAAGAAGTAGGTGAGGAAATTGCAGATACTATAGTCATGATCTTTCAAAACTCTCTTCATTCAGGAATTGTGTCCTTGGATTGCAATATTGCCAATGTCACTCCATTATTTAAGAAGAATGGGAGAGATAAACCAGGAAATTATAGACTTATTAGTCTAACATCTGTTGTGGGGAAGTTACTAGAATCTGTTATTAGGGACAGAGTAACTGAGCACTTGAACAAATATGACTGATCAGAGATAGCTCGCATGGATTTGTAAAGGGTAAATCATATCTAACTAACCTAGTTGAATTATTTGAGGAAGTAACTAACATGGTAGATAAGGGAGTGTCTAAGGATGTTATTTATATAGACTTCCAGAAGGCATTCAATAAGGTTCCACAGAAGCATCTGTTAGTAAAAATGAAAGTGCACGGAATTGGAGGTAACCTTTTGATATAGGTAGGAAATTGGTTAGGAGGTAGGAGGCAGAGAGTAGGGATAATGGGTATGTACTTAAATTGGCAGGATGTGACTAGTGGTGTCCCCCAGGGATCTGTACTGGGGTCACAGCTTTTCACTATATTTATAAATGACTTAAATGAAAGAATAGAGAGCCGTATATCCAAGTTTGCTGATGACACCAAGTTAGGTGGCACAATAAATAGTGTTGATGGGAGCAAAAAGTTGTAAAAGGACATTGACAGATTAAGTGAATGGGCAAAACTGTGGCAGATGGAGTTCAATGTGGGAAAGTGTGAAGTCATCCACTTTGGACCCAAGAAAGATAGATCAGAGTAGTTTCTAAATGGTAGGATGCCAGGAACTGTGGATGAGCAGAGAGGTTCGGGGCTCCAGGTACAGAAATAACTAAAAGCTAGTGGATAGGTACAAAAAATAAGTTAAAATGCTAATGGATTGTTAGTCTTTATCTCAAGAGGGCTGGAATACAAACAGGTGGAAGTTATGCGACAGTTGTATGAAGCACTGGTTAGACTATATCTGGAATATTGTGTTCAATTCTGGGCAGCGCACCTCAGGAAGGATATGTTTGCCTTGAAAAAATGCAGCCCAGATTCACTAGAATGATACCGTACCGGGGCTAAAAGGGTTAAATAATGAGGACAGGTTGCTTGTATTCCCTTGAGTATAGTAGATTAAGGGGTGATCTAATTGAGGTACTTGATGATTAAAGGATTTGATAGGGTAGATAGAAAGAAACTATTTCCTCTGGTGGGAGAGTAGAGAACTAGGGGGCATGACCTTAAAATTAGAGCTAGGCCGTTCCAGGGTGATGTCAGGAAGCATTTCTTCACACAAAGGGTAGTGGAAATCTGGAACTCTCTCCCCCAAAAAAGCTGTTGAGGCTGGGGGTCAATTGAAAAATTTAAAACTGAAATTGACAGATTTTTATTTGGTGAGGGTATTAAGGGATATGAAGCAAAGGTGGGTAAATGGAGTTTAGGCATGGATCAGCTATGATCTAATTGAATGGTGGAACAGGCTCAAGGGGCTGAATGGCCTACTCCCGTTCCTAGACTAGAGAAACTGGGATTGGTCTCCTTACAGTAGAGAAGGTTAAGGGGAGATTTAATAGAGGTGATAAAACTGTGAAGGGTTTTGCTAGAGTTTATAGGGAGGAATTGTTTCCACTGGCAGGAGGGTCAATAACCAGAGGACACACATTTAAGATAACTGGCAAAAGAACCAGTCGAGAGATGAGGAGACTTTTTCTTTTACACGGCTAGTTACGATGATCTGGAATGCACTGCTTGAAAGGATGGTGAAAGCAGATTAATAGTAACTTTGAAAAGGGAATTGGATATATACTTGAAAAGGAAAAAGTTGCAGGGCTATCGGGAAAAGGCAGGGAAGTGGGTCTAATGGGATAGCTTTCAAAGAGTCGGCACAGGCGTGATGGGCCAAATGGCCTCCTTCTGTGCTGTAAGATTCTATGATCTATAGGCCCAATCTATTAACCTCTTTATGTATTCTTCAACTTGCATACAGTTCTCTTCACAGTAAACCATCTCTGTATTTTTATGTTGTATGCAAATTTGGATATCCAAATTCAGATTATTTATTCATATTGAGAAGTGGTCCCAACGCTGACCCCTGGGTGACAACTGATTATAACCCTAAAGTCTGAAAAATGTCGATTAACCATGACTTTCTTTCCTGTCCTTTAACCAACTTTCTTATGCACCACATTCCATTCAATACCCTGTTTCTTAATTTTGTAACTTATTAAACATATCAATGCAGGATTGAGAAATAATTTGGGATTTGGGATTTACAATGTAATATAAGCTAATCACCTCCAAAATCCCACCCGTGTTTTGATTATCAAAGTAATTTGTTTGGAAGAAAAGACAGGTATTTCGAGTGTTGATTCCGGATATTGATATTTAAATGTAACAGATGTCAATACGCTCTGACATGCATTTGTGCAAAACTGATGCAGAAAGGCGCTAAATCAACCATAATTATCTATAAATTTGCAAAATGCTGGTCAGAGGATCACGACTATTTAATTTCTCCAGGTAAAATTAAATTAGCTTCAATACATTGGCCCAGATTTTGCAGTAGCAAGGCATCTAGCGGTGTCTGCTATTAGTTAGACTTACCCCTGCATGTTTAGGTTTTTAAATCTTTTTGCGTGGCAAGTTGTTGAAAGTGTGAGCTGATAATGGTGCAGTGAGGGAGACAGGGCGTCTGGGACCAGAGTGAACAGAGCAAGCAACAGGGTATCTCCTAAACCGATCAAATTGAAGGATTGTGAAGTAAACAGCGCAAGGACTGAGAAGGTAGTGTAAATTAGATTGAGTGAATTCAATGTCAAATCAGGTACAGAAAGAGAAATAAAGAGAGGGAGAGAAAGATTGGATTGAGAGAGAGAGAAAGGAAAAGGAAAAAAAAAAATTAATTTTTAAAATTTGTCATTTTTAAAATCTCAAACAATAATTAAAACCTGAAGGAATGAAACGCCTCACTTCGAATAGTTAATTTTCAGTGCCAGAGATAAATTGGCAGTAATTAATAATTATCACATCGTTAAAAGGGTACTTACACTTGAAATGACAAGACTTAACTTTCAGTGATGAGTTTAGTGCGTATCTACTGTGAAAATACAGCAACTTCACGCCATTCAATACATTTCAATGGTGAGGCAGACAGCGAGATGCCGTTTTTGTGAAGCTAACGGCAGAACGGTGCAACTCGGACAGCAACCTTTGGGCATTGGCATTTAACTACGTATCTGCTCCTCGCCTGAAGTTGCTGTACCATTTACACATAAATAATGGTGAGTGCCATCAGCCTCGCCATTATTTTGACAGCAAATTCTGGCCCACCATTAATTAAGATGTTCTTTTCGAGTGGTTTAGTGGTACTTCTTGCTGTGAGGGTCTGTTCTTCAATCTAACCTAGAGTGATAAAGAAAAAAAGAACGAACTTGCATTTATATAGCACCGATTATAACTTCAGTAGGTCTGAAAGCATTTCACATCCAATGAAGTGCTTTTGAAGTGTAGTCACTATTGTAATGTTGGCAAACACTGCAGCCAATGTGCATATAGTAAGGACCCACAAACAGCAATGAGATAAATCACCAGGTAGTCTGACCTTCCCCTCTCTTACACCAAACGATCAGTCCTCAGCAAAGGCCTCACCTCAATGAACCTTCACCACAGGGACTGCAGTGGTTCAAGAAGGCGGCTCACCACCACCTTCTCAAGGGCAATTTGGGATGGGCATTAAATGCTGGCCTTGCCAGCGACGCCCACATCCCATGAAGAAAAAAAAATTTTGAGCTCAACAAGATGCCGAGCTCTTCCGTCACCATCGCCTCTGCACCCACTTCTTTGGCCAGGAGTCTTCCCCCCGCACAGCGGACCCTTTCTCCCATCTTCAGAGCTCTCGTTCAACCTGGACCCCTCCCTCTGGCTTCTTACCCTCTCTTGGCCTTTTCATTGGGAACTGCCGGCATGACATCGGCCGTCTCAATGTCTGTACTCCCCTCACTCACTCTAACCTACCTCCCTCTGAACTTGCAGCACTCCGTTCTCTCAGGTCCAACTCTGACATCGTCATTAAACCTGCTGACAAGGGCGGCGCTATTGTTATTTGGCGAAGAGACTTCTACCTTGCGGAGGCTGAATGCCAATTTTCTGAAACCTCCCCCGAACAATGAACACACCGCTGAACGTCAAGCCATAGTTTCCCAGACCGTCACTGACCTCATCTCCTCGGGAGATCTTCCCCCCACGGCCTCCAAACTCATAATCCCCCAACCCTGCACAGCCCGCTTCTACCTCCTTCCCAAGATCCACAAACGGGACTGCCACAATAGACCCATCGTTTCAGCCTGTTCTTGCCCTACGGAACTTCCTTCTATCTTGGCTATTTTTTCTCCCCTTATCCAGTCTCTTCCGACCTACATTCGCGACTTTTCCGACACTCTCCACCATTTGAACAGTTTCTAGTTTCCTGGCCCTAACTGTCTCCCTTTCACAATGGACATCCAATCCCTCTACACATTCATTACCCACCAGGACGGCCTGCAGGCCCTCCATGTCTTCCTTGAACAGAGGCCCAACCAGTCCCCATCCACCACTACCCTTCTCCGCCTGGCTGAACTTGTTCTTACATTGAACAACTTCTCCTTTGAATCCACTCACTTCCTCCAAATAAAAGGTATCGCGACGGGAACCCGTGTGGATCCTAGCTGTGCCTGCCTTTTCGTGGGATGCATGGAACATACTCAGGTCCATTCCCTCACCTCTTTTTCCGGTACATTGATAACTGTATCGGTGTCGCTTCCTGACCTCATCCCGAACTGGAAAAAGAAATCAACTGTGCTTCCAATTTCCACTCCTCCTTCACCTTCACATGGTCCATCTCAGACTCTTCCCTTTCCTTCCTTTCCCTTCCTCGACTTCTCTATCTCCATTTCTTGGGATAGGCTATCGACTAATATCTACCATAAGCCCACCAATTCCCACAGCTATCTTGATTACACTTCCTCTCATCCCACTTCCTGGAAGGACTCTATTCCATTCTACCAGTTTCTCCGTTGTTCTGACAATGCCACCTTCCACACCAGTGCTTCCGATATATCTTCCTATTTCCTCAACCGAAGATTCGTCTCCACTGTAGTTAACCAGGCCCTCGATTGTGTCCGTCCTATTTCCCACACTTCTGCCCTCCCCCTTTCCACTCCCTCCCAGAACCACGATAGGGTCTCCTCTTGTCCTCACCTTCCACCCAACCAGCCTTCACATTCAACAGATCATCCTCCGCCATCTCCAGCGCGATGCCACCAAACGCATCTTCCCCTCCCCTTTCAGCATTCCAATGGGATCATTCCCTCTGAAACAGCCTGGTCCACTCTTCCATCACCCCCAACATCTGTTCCCCTTCCCACAGCACCTTCCCGTGTGAGAGCAGGAGATACAACACCTGCCACTTCACCTCCTCCCTTCCCAGGGCCCCAAACACTCCTTCCAGGTGAAACAACAATTTATTTGTACTTCTTTCAATTTAGTATACTGTATTCGCTGCTCACAATGCGATCTCTTCTATATCGGGGAGAGCAAACGCAGATTGCGTGATCGCTTTGCTGAACACCTCGGTTAAATCCTCAGGCGTGACTTTGACCTGCCGGTCGTTTGCTATTTTAATTCCCTGTCCCACTCCCACCTCTCTGTCCTCGGCCTCCTACACTATGCCAACGAAGCTCAATAGAAGCTTGAGGAACAGCTCCTCATCTTTCAATTAGGCACTTTACAACCTTCCAGTCTCAACATTGATTTCAATAATTTCAGATCATAACTACTGCTCCCATTTTTTCAGATAGCAGGATCTGGTAATGGTTCTGATGTTGCTATTTACAGCTCCTCGAGACCCATCTTTTGTTTCTTTACTTGTCCCATTACCACCCTCCTTGCCTTACACCATCATCCCTTTTGTCATTTAATCACTCTTGCCCTCCACCCGATCACAGACCTTCCCCTTTGTTCTTTCCTCCCCTCCCACCACCTCCCCCCTCTCTGGCTCTGTACTTGCTTAAAAACTATTAAATCTTTAACTTCTCCCAGTTCTGATGAAGGGTCATAGACCTGAAATGTTAACTCTCTGTTTCTCTCTCCACAGATGCTGCCTGACTTGCTGAGTATTTCCAGCATTTTCTGTTTTTATTTCAGATTTCCAGCATCTGCAGTACTTTGCTTTGTTTTATTGATGTTTATTGAGGGATAAATATTGGCCAGGACACTGGAAGAACTCCCCAGCTCTTTTTAGAATAGTGCCATGAGACCTTTCACGACAACACCCTGGCTGTAGTGCTGAAGACTTGTGCTCCAAAACTAGCCGCGCCTCTAGCCAAACTGTTCCAGTGCAGCTACAACACTGACATCTACCCGACAATGTGGAAAATTGCTGAGGTATGTCCTGTCCACAAAAAGCAGGACAAATCCAATCCAGCCAATTACCGCCCCCTCAGTTTACCCTCAATCATCAGCAAAGTGATGGAAGGTGTCATCGACAGTGCTATCAAGCGGCACATACTCACCAATAACCTGCTCACCGATGCTCAGTTTGGGTTCCGCCAGGACCACTCAGCTCCAGACCTCATTACAGCCTTGGTCCAAACATGGACAAAAGAGCTGAATTCCAGAGGTGAGGTGAGAGTGACTGCAATTAACATCAAGGCAGCATTTGACAGAGTATGGCACCAAGGAGCCCTCGTAAAATTGAAGTCAATGGGAATCAGGGGGAGAACTCTCCAGTGGCTGGAATCATACCTAGCACAAAGGAAGATGGTAGTGGTTGTTGAAGGCCAATCATCTCAGCCCCAGGGCATTGCTGCAAGAGTTCCTCAGGTTAGTGTCCTAGGCCCAACCATCTTCAGCTGCTTCATCAATGATCTTCCCTCCATCATAAGGTCAGAAATGGGGACGTTCGCTGATGTTTGCACAGTGTTCAGTTTCATTCACAACCCCTCAGATAATGAAGCAATCCATGCCCGCAAGCAGCAAGACGTGGACAACATACAGGCTTGGGCTGATAAGTGGCAATTAACATTCGCGCCAGACAAATGCCAGGCAATGACCATCTCCAACAAGAGAGAGTCTAACCACCTCCCCTTGACATTCAATGGCATAACCATCGCTGTATCCCCCACCATCAACATCCTGGGGGTCAACATTGACCAGAAACTTAGCTGGACCAGCCACATAAATACTGTGGCTACAAGAGCAGGTCAGAGGCTGGTATTCTGAGGTGAGTGACTCACCTGCCGACTCCCCAAAGCCTTTCCACTATCTCCAAGGCACAAGTCAGGATTGTGATGGAATACTCTCCACCTGCCTGGACGAGTACAGCTCCAACAACACTCAAGAAGCTCGACACCATTCAGGACAAAGCAGCCCGCTTGATTGATGACCCATCCACCACCCGAAACATTCACTCCCTTCACCACCGGCGCACAGTGGCTGCAGTGTGTACCATCCACAGGATGCACTGCAGCAACTCGCCAAGGCCTCTTCGACAGCACCTCCCAAACCCACGACCTCTACAACCTAGAAGAACAAGGGCAGCAGGCACAGGGGAACAATACCACCTGCACATTCCCCTCCAAGTCACACACCATCCCGACTTGGAGATATTTCGTCATCCCTTCATCGTCGCTGGGTCAAAATCCTGGAACTCCCTACCTAACAGCACTGTGGGAGAACCTTCACCATATGGACTGCAGCGGTTCAAGAAGGCAGCTCACCACCACCTTCTCAAGGGCAATTAGGGATGGGCAATAAATGCTGGCCTTGCCAGCGACGCCCACTTCCCATGAACAAATAAAATAAAGTTGAGAGGGAAGGTTTGGTTTAAGGTCTCATCCGAAAGACGGCACATCCAACAGTGCAGCACTCCCTCGCAGTATTGCACCGAAGTGTCACTTCAGATTGTGTGCTTAAGTTTCTGGAGTCAGGCTTGAACTTACGATCTACTGACTCAGAGGTGAGAGTGCTACCACTGAGCCAAGGTTCAAAGTCTCCTCCCTTTGATTGATGCAAGGATCCGAAGTGAAATGAGTCTAAATCCAGTTTCTAGTTGGAGTGAGTTCATTCTACGATGCATGTTTAAACACTTAACTGTAAATGCCTTCAGGCAACCCACAAAGGTGTGTTTGGGAAATTGGAAATGTTGCACTGGTGCAGTATTGGAAGATCAAAGACAGAATCTACTTGGTTAGAATTAAGGAACAATTACAGGGGCGATTACACTACTGGGTGTATAGTATAGGCCACCAAATAGTGGGAAGGAGATAAAGGAGAACATTTACAGGCAAATTACAGAAAGATGCAAGAACTAGAGTTGTGATAATGGGGGACTTCAATTATCCCAATATAGACTGGGATAGTAACAGTGTAAAGGGCAAAGAGGGGGAGGAATTCCTGAAATGTGTTCAAGAGAAGTTTCTGGAACAGTGGTGTTTTCAGTCCAACCAGGAAGGAATCAGTGCTGTATCTAGTTCTGGGGAATGAAGTGGGGCAGGTTTAGAATAGCTTAGGAAAAGGACAAGGAACAATCAAATGTGAAAATGCTTAACTGGAGGAGGGCAAATTTCAGTGAGTTGAAAGGGGATCATGCCCAGGTGGATTGGAATCAAAAATTGGTAGGCAAAGCAATAATTGAACAATGGGATGCCTTCAAGAATGAGTTGGTTCAGATACAGGGTAGACACATCCTTACGAGGGGGAAAGGAAAGGCAACCAAAGCTAGAGCTCCCTGGATAACTAAAGATATAGAGATTAAAATGAAACAGAAAAAGGAGGCTTATGATGAATGTAAAGTTCATAATACAGTAGAGAACCAGGCTGAATAGAGAAAGTACAGAGGAAATCTAAAAAAGGGAATAAGAGGGGCAAAGAGGGAGTGTGAGTGTAGATTAATGGCTAACATAAAAGGGAACCCTAAAGTCTTTTATAAACACAAATAATAAAAGGGTAGTCAAGGGAAGCATGGGACCGATTTGAGACAAAAAAGATCTTCTTGTGGAGGCAGAGGGCATGGCTGAGGTACTAAATGATACTTCACACCTGTCTTCACTAGAGAAGAGGATGCTCCCATTGTAGCAGTAAAGTAAGAGGCAATAGCGATATTGGATAGGATAAAATTAGATAAAGGAGGAGGTACTTAAAAGATTGGCAGTACTCAAAGTATAAAAGTCACCCAGTCCAGATGGGATGCAACCTAGGTTACTTAGATAAGTGAGGGTGGAAATTGCGGAGACTCTGGCTAAAATCTTCCAATCCTCCTTAGATATGGGTATGGTGCAGCAGGACAGAAGGATTGAAAGTGTTATACCCCTGTTCAAAAAAGAAGAGGGATAAACCTGGCAATTACAGGCCAGTCAGCCTAACGTTGCTGGTGGGGAAACTTTTAGAGACAATATTCTGGAACAAAATAAATTGGCACTTGGAAAAGTATGGGCTAATAAATGAAAGTCAGCTCGGATTTGTTAAAGGAAAATCATGTTTAACTAACTTGATTGAGTTCTTTGATGAAGTAATGAAGAGGGTTGAGGAGGGTAGTGTAGTTGATGATACTTATATGGATTTTAATAAGGCATTTGATAAAGTACCACAAAATCATAGAATCATTGAATGGCTACGGCACAGAAGGAGGCCATTCGGTCCATTGAGCCCATGTCAGCTCTATGTAAGAGCAATCCAGTTGGTCCCATTCCCCGCTCTTTCCTGTAGTCCTGCAAATTTTTTCCCTTCAAGTATTTATCCAATTCCTTTTTGAAAGCCATGATTGAATCTGCTTCCACCACCCTTCCAGATCATAACTACTCGCTGCGTAAAAAAGTTTTTCCTCATGTCACCTTTGGTTCTTTTGCCAGCCACCTTAAATCTGTGTCCTTTGGTACTCGACCCTTCTGCCAATGGGAACAGCTTCTCATTTACTTTATGTAAACCCTTCATGATTTTGAACACTTCTATCAAATCTCCTCTTAACCTTCTCTGCTCCAAGGAGAACAACTCCAGCTTCTGCAGTCTATCCACGTAACTCATGTCCCTCCTCCCAAGTACCATTCTAGTAAATCTTTTCTGCACCCTCTCTCAGGCCTTCGCACCCTTCCTAAAGTGCGGTGCCCAGAATTGGACACAATACTCCAGTTGTGGCCGAACCAGTATTTTTTTTTTAAGGTTCAACATAACTTCCTTGCTTTTGTACTCTATGCCTCTTTTTATAAAGCCCAGGGTCCTGTATGCTTTTTTTAAACTGCCCTCTCAACCTGTCCTGCCACCTTCAAAGGTTTGTGCACATATACTCCCAGGTCTCTCTGTTCCTGCACCCCCTTTAGAATTGTACCATTTGGTTTATTTTGCCTCTCCTTGGTCTACCTGCCAAAATGTTTCACTTCACACTTCTCTGTGTTAAATTTCATCTGCCATGTGTCTGCCCATGCCACCAGCCTGTCTATGTCCTCTTAAAGTCTATCAATATCCTCCTCACTCTTGACTGCATTTCCAAATTTTGTGTCATCTGCAAATTTTGAAATTGTGCCCTGTACACCCAAGTCCAAGTCATTAATATATATCAAGGAAAGCAGTGGTCCTAGTACCGACCCTGGGGAACACCACTCCATACCTTCCTCCAGTCCGAAAAACAACCGTTCACCACTACTCTGTTTCCTGTCACTTATCCAATTTTATATCCATGCTGCCACTGCCCCTTTTATTCTATGGGCTTTGATTTTGCTGACAAGCCTGTTATGCGTCAAACGCCTTTTGAAAATCCATATACACAACATCAACCGCATTGCCCTCATCAACCCTCTCTATTACCTCATCAAAAAACTTAACCAAGTTAGTCAAACACGATTTTCCTTTAACAAATCTGTGCTGGCTTTCCTTTATTAATCCATACTCATCCAAGTGACTATTAATTTTGTCACGGATTATCGTAGTTTATCCTCACACCTTTTTTTGAACAAGGGTGTAACATTTGCAATTCTCCAGTCCTCTGGCATTACTCCCACATCTAAGGAAGACTGGAAGATTATGGCCAGCACCTCTGCAATTTCCACCCTTACTTCCCTTCGCAACCTAGGATGCATCCCATCCAGACCAAGTGACTTATCTACTTAAGTACAGGCGGCCTTTCCAGTTCCTCCTATTTATCAATTTTTAGCCCATCCAGTATCTCAACTACCTCCTCCTTTAATGTGACTTTGTCAGCATCTTCTTCCTTGGAAAAGACAGATGCAAAGTATTCATTTATTACCTTAGCCATGACCTCTGCCTCCATGTGTAGATCTCCTTTTTGGTCGGTAATCAGCACACCCCCCTCCCCATTCCCCCCCCCCCCCACCCCGTCCTCTTCTATTCCTATGGAAGACTTTTGGATTCCCTTTTTTGTTAGCCACCAGTCTATTCTCAGACTCTCTCTCTTTGCCCCTCTTAATTCCTTTTTCACTTCACCTCTGTACTTTCCATATTCAGCCTGGTTCTCATTTGTATTATGTAAACAATCTTACAACACCAAGTTATAGTCCAACAATTTTGTATTATCAACCTCATTTGTATTATCAACCTGACACCTATCATACGCCCTCTTTTTCTGCTTCATCTTACTCTCCATCACTTTCGTCATCCAGGGAGCTCTGGCTTGGGTTGCCCTACCTTTCCCCCTCGTGAGAATGTACCTAGATTGTACCCGAACCTTCTTTTTAAAGGTCGCCCATTGCTCGATTACAGTTTTGCCAGATCCTTCTCAACCCATTGAAATTGGCCCTCCTCCAATTGAGTATTTTTACTCTAGATTGCTCCTTGTCCTTTTCCATAACCAGTCTAAACCTTATGATACTATGATCACTGTTCCCCCACTGACACTTGCTCCACTTGACCCACTTCATTCCCCAGAACCAGATCCAGCAATGCTTCCTTCCTCATTGGGCCAGAAACACACTGGAAACGAAGGTTCTCCTGAACACACTTCAGAAATTCCTCCCCCTCTTTGCCCTTTACACTATTACTATCCCAGTCTATATTAGGATAGTTGAAGTTCCCCATTATCACTATAGTTCTTGCACCTCTCTGCAATGTCCCTGCATATTTGCTCCTCTATATCCTTCCCACTAGTTGCTGGCCTACAGAATACACCCAGTAGTGTAATGGCACCTTTATTGTTTCTTAACTCTAACCAAATAGATCCTGTCCTTGACCCCTCAAGGACATCCTCTCTCTCCAGCACTGCAATATTCTCCTTAATCAACACTGCCACCCCTCCTCCTTTTTTAACCTTCCCTATCTTTCCTGAACACTTTGTATTCAGGAATATTTAGTACCGAATCCTGCTCATTTTTGAGCCAGGTCTCCATTATCGCCACTACATCATATTCCCATGTGCTTATTTGCACCTGCAGCTCACCAACCTTGTTTACCATGCTTCGCGTGTTTACACACATGCACTCTGAACCTATCTTAGACCTTCTCGTATTCTCTCTTAGTCGGATCCCACCTAATACTGTACTATTTCTTACTCTAATGCTATCTGTCTCTCCCAATTCTTTGTGCACCTTGTTTCTCCTTTCTAATGCTACATCCTGGTGTCCATCCTCCTGCAGACTTATTAGCAAAATAGGCTTGTTAGCAAAATTAAAGCCCATTGGATAAAAGGGGCAGTGGCAGTATGGATACAAAATTGGCTAGGGGACAGAAAGCAGAGGTAAATGGTTGTTTTTCAGACTGGAGGGATGTATACAGTGGTGTTCCCCAGGGGTCAGTATTGAGACTACTGCTCTTTTTGATATATCTTAATGATCTGAATTTGGGTATACAGCGTACAATTTCAAAATATGCAGATGTGGAAGACAGTTACAGACTTCAGGAGGACATAGACAGACTGGTGAAATGGGCAGACACATGGCAGATGAAGTTTAATGCAGAGAAGCATGAAGTGATGCATTTTGGTAGGAAGAATGAGGAGAGGCAATATAAACTAAATGGTACAATTTTAATGGGAGTGCAGGAACAGAGAGACTCAGGGATTCACATACACAAATCTTTGAAGGTGGTAGGACAAGTTGAGAAGGGTGTTAAAAAAGCATATGGCATCCTGGGCTTTATTAATAGAGGCATAGAGTACAAAAGCAAGGAAGTTATGCTAAACCTTTATAAAACACTGGTTAGGCCTCAGCTGGAGTATTGTGTTCAATTCTGGACACCACACTTTAGGAAGGATGTCAAGGCCTTAGAGAGGGTGCAGAAGAGATTTACTAGAATGGTGCCTAGGTTGAGGGACTTCTGTTATGTGGAGAGACTGGAGAAGCTGAGGTTGTTCTCCTTAGAACAGAGAAGGTTTAGGGGCGATTGGATAGACGTGTTCAAAATCATGAACGGTTTTGACACAGTAAATAAGAAGAAACTGTTTCCAGTGGCAGATGGATCGGTAACCAGAGAACAAAAGAGCCAGAGGCAACATGAGGAAACATTTTTTTTTAACACAGCGAGTTGTGATGGTCTGGAATGCACTGCTTGAAAGGGTGGTGGAAGTAGATTCAATAGTAACTTTCAAAAGGGAATTGGATAAATACTTGAAGGGAAAAAATTTACTGGGCTATGGGGAAAGAGCAGGGGAATGGGATTAGTTGGATAGCTCTTTCAAAGAGCTGGTACAGGCACAATGGGCTATATGGCATCCTCCTGTGCTATACCTACTACAATAACTACTATGACCTTTTGGGCTGGTCTTACGGGAAGTTGTTGGGGTACAGTGGAGGAAGACTGATAGACTGTCTTGTTACCAACCAATGACATTAGGTGTAAGAAGTGGGAAAAATTTCCCCAGCTCTGGCATTGTTCATATTAAGCAGTACAAACATTTCCCTGATCCATCTTACCAACTGGGAATGAAAGTTCTTTGCATCCATTTTTGTTACATAACTGTTTCCAATTTTAATCTGCACAACAAAATCAATACACAAGAGAAATGCAATCACAAGAGATAAGCAACAAGAATCAGTGAAACTTCAGGCCTTGGTTGAAAGAGATGCGACATGGAATACAAAAATTGCAGTAAACAGGCCAGGACCTTGTATCATATAATCCAGCAGATAAGTAGAAACCATGGCCCGGAATTTTCTGAAAACTTGCGCCATAGTAATGGTACAACTATGGCGTAAGCCATTACTATGGCGCAAATTTTCCTGGAAATTATGGTATAGGTGACTCAAGCCATTATTTAAGTCAAAACATATCCTGGGACCCTCGCCAAAACAGTGAGAATTCTATTGCTATAGCTCCCTTCTATAAAATCAATGGTGACATCCAAATTGTTGCATTAACACTGCATTAATCACTGCTGCCACCTGCAATGAACCAGGACGGCGCTGGTGACCAGGCAGTGGTGTGATTGATATTGAAGGGAGAGATCTGCAAAATTTCACTGGAGAACATTGTCAAGTCAGTTTTTTTTCCTATGTGGCAGGTAAGTTGATGAGAAATGCTGGAACAACAAGCTGGAAAAGGCACTGGCTTAGTAATTGTTAAACTAACTTAACGGCAATTATATTTAGTAGAATCAACAAAAAATTACTGAGATATTTATGTGCAGATAGGTGAGCTGGTCAAACACCCTTTGGTTGAAGATTCTGGTCAACCCGAAGCAGAACTTCACCATTTGCAACAAAATATTTTAAAAGCCTTTGACAATAGCTTTTTAAAAGGTAACTATAGTTGTTTTTGCTCAATGGTTCATTCTCCCTTTCTTGGAACACAGGATATGAACTGAGTTGGATAGTAGGTCTCCAGGTATCTCTTGGCTGCTTCCAGCTCATTCTTTCTGATTGGACTCTTGGGAGTTCACGGCAATAAATGATCCTCCATCCTCGACTGAGAGGATAATCTTCTCATCCATCTCTCTTTAATCAGATGTGCTTTTACAATTAACTTTGGATAAACACCCAAGTAATTCATGTAATACAGCGTGGTGTCTGTACTTCTAGCTGGAGATCGCTGCGTATTTTAGCTTTTTAGCCGTGAGAGTTATAGGATCAGTACAGTGGCCATTGGCTGCATCACTTCTGAATCACCACTAACCTTGCTGTGGCAAACTTTGGCGTAAGTTCACTACTGGAGGATTGGGGCGCGTGACGGTCCAGCTTATGGCGTTCACTGCCAAATTCACCGTTCCAGGAAATTCTGTGCCATTAACTTTCTCTTTCCTGATATAACAATGTAGAATGACAAGATCACAACTGACCCTCTGGATAAATTAGATTATATAGTAATTAGTTGCACCAATGAGTCAAGCAGGAAGTATATGAATGGCATGAGAAGGACAGTCTCAAGTCCCAGCAAAATCTCTGGAGACGACTTTGATGCTCTGCCTGTTCTATTTGTGCTCAAATTATTTTGTCACATTGTCTAGATATTGAAAGTGACTAGTCTACTATTACTCTCAAGTTCTTCTTTAAGTGTTCTTCTGTCAATGCAATTTCATTCATCCTGTACTTATGAGGGTAAATTCATTGATTCCACAGTATCAGTGGTGATTAATGCTCTATGGCAGTGTGGTTTGGGGGTAGGGCCACAACACTGTAATGCCAGTTCTCTGACCCCTTGAGCGCAGTTCCCTGCAGGACTGTTGAATTTGTCTAAGATGTGCATTTTCATCAACAAAAGTGGATGGAATTAGGTGAGTCATGACCTTCGGAGAACTCCACTCCTGTGCACCTGTGCAGTGGGAAGGACACAGCAATAAAACTGCATGCCTGAGAGGCTTGCAACTGCACTTTTGGCTAGAGATTGGGGCCTTCTGGCTGCTGGCAGGGGATGGTGCAGGAAGGGGGGTTAAAAACATTGCTGTATTACTTGCCTGCATTATCTTCAGCCTGGCTCCATTCCCATTTCCCCGCAGACCCTCTAGTCGATAGCGATCCAGGGCCAGGCCCTTACACCAAGGTTCTTTAGGCACCACTCTGCTGGGACCCCTAATGAGCACACCTGGCCCAGTTATGAGCAGTGAGGAACCCAAAAGAATTTCCCAAGGTAGCACAATGGGGGTGGAGATCTAATGTTACAGTCTCTGCCTCTTTTTCTGCTTTCCCACACCTGGGGAACTCTGATTGCTCAAGCACAGAGAAGAGAAACACATTGATAAGGAAAGGCTGAAGGATGAGGAAAATTTACGTTGGGATGAGAGATGCGGTAATGTATCCTGACAGGTTTTTTTCTAAGTGGCAAGTAAGTTGATGAGAAATGCTGTTGTATTCATGGTTTTGATGTACGGCAGGGTGTTGAAACACATGCAGATGACTGCAGGTGCCTTGGATATTCAGGCAACAAACTATTACAACCAGTCTCAAACTCTTGCTCCATATAATATAGTGTGCAAGTGCCTGTGACACTGAGGACCTGCTAGGCTAAAATAAAAAGCCCTTTTGCAGGCAACAATAATTTTGGACACCCTGATCGGTCTGTACTCGTGTCTCCACTGTTCCTGCCCTTCCTCTTCCAGGATATAGCATATAGAGAGGTGGGACATGGCTTTTAGCTGGAGCTAGGAAGAGAGCAGGGGAGGTAGATTTTTACGTGGGAAACCCGTAAGTAAAGTTCGCGGGTCAGAATCTCTCCCCGGGGGTTGGATGGGGGAGGTCGGGGAGAGATCAGTGTCCTCGGGGGTTGGATGGGGGAGGTCAGTGTCCCTGGGGGTTGGATGGGGGAGGTCGGGGAGAGATCAGTGCCCTCGGGGGTTGGATGTGGTGGTGGTGGTGGTGGTGGTGGTGGGAGTAAGAAGTTGGCAATCTGGATCACGGGCCGATCGCGGGAGGTAGGCTTGTTGGGCCTGGAGGAAATACTCCTGCTCCTCCTGGCTCACAAGCAGTGCAATAAAGGCACTTACTTGATGAACCGGCCCTTCTCACCTCCTTTTACCTGGTGAGATTCACGAGCCCCAGGAAAGCCTACAGGAGGCATTAAATTTAAAGCTCAGTTAAAATCGATTAAAAAAAAACTCGATTTAATATCTCTTAACTACATCAACTGCCCCACTAAATACCCACCCGCTGGTCTAATTGGGGATGCAACCTTGGCAATTCGGCTCCACGCACACATCCAAACTCGCCCATGTTAAGTCCGGAAGTGGGCACGTTGGAGCCGGGTTGCGGTCATGACCCAAAAAACGACTATTTTCACCTCCCACCCAACTCCAATCCACCCATTCTTGGGGTTAAAATCCTACCCCCCACTCCCGGCCTTCGGGATGCCCATAGGTCCTATTTAGGCAGAATGCAATCACAGTTCCCTTGGTTAACACCCACAGTTGGAACATAAGAGTGTACTTTTAGAAAGGTGTGAATATTTGTAGTACTGAAACCCAAGGACAATACAAGATAAACAATGAAATCACTGTCTACAAGCAGCTGCTCGACTGAACTTCCAAACAGGCTCAGCTTGAAGGAACAGGAATCAACATGGTTGAATAGGCTAGACAACCTTTTTATCATTTGTTCACTGGATGAGGGTGATACTAGCATGGTCACATTTTTTCCTCATTCCTAGTTCCCAGAAGGTGATGGTGACCCTTATTCTTGAATCACTGCAGTCTTCGTGGAGATGGTGCTTCCATAATGGTCCTTTGTAGGCAATTCTAGGGCTTTGACCCATCAAGGTGGAAGGGATGCCGTGCGCTTGGAAGGGATGCCGTGCGCTTGGAAGGGAAGCCGTGCGCTTGGAAGGGATGTGATGGTGTTTCAATGACGTCGCTGCTCTTATCCTTCTTAGTAGTCGAGGTCACAGAGCGAGCAGGGTGCCGTTGAAGCAAGTTTGGTAAGTTGCTGCGGTGTATCCTGTAGATAATGTATGCTATATGCTTGGAAGGGATGCTGTGTGCTTAGTGCACTAGTGGTGGAGGGGATGGATATTGAGTCCAATGTCAGCGGCACCAATCAAGTGACATGTTTTGTCCTAATGGTGTTGAGCTTCTTGTGTTGTTGCAGCTGCACCCATCCAGGTGAGCATTCCATCACACTCCTAACTTGAGTCTTACAGATAGCGGAGAGGCTTTGAAGGGCGAGTGTAGACTATCTACTCTCGTCACCACATTATTGATGAAGTTGGTCCAGTTAAGCCTCTGGTTGAGCACCCATTTCACGTGGGTGCAATGTTAACTCTGTTTCTTACACCACAGATGCTGCCTGACCTGCTGAGCTTCTCCAGCATTTTCTGTTTTTATTTCCGATTTCCAGCATCCGCAGTATTTTGCTTTTGACATTGTACCACGTAACGTGCACAGCAGATCTCAACAACCCAATAATATGGGACACCTGCACCCGGGATGAGTACTGAGGGCACCCAGCATCACATCTTCGGTCCCCTGGATTCCTGTCTGATGGATTTAGTTTGGGGGGGGGGGGGGGGGGGGGGGGGGAGAGGGGGCAGTTTTTGTTTTTTGCTGGTTCTGACAAAATATGTTCAGGTAATGTAACTGGCTCACTTTTAAAATGACTTTTATTGGTTGGCTTACTTGGAGTATGTTAGATTGCTGGTCTTCTGTTGACCTAATGAACTTTGTCTGCTGATCCATGAGATTCAGATGGCTCTTCTGCTTTGACTTTGTAATGCTATTATTTTAGGGGCATCCAATCCAGAGGTAAAACTTAATGGCAGTTTTGGCTAAATAATAGTAATAATCATGTGCAATGAAATGCTTGATTTGGTGATGCAGGGATTTAAGACATGCATTTTAATATGAACATATGATGTTAAGTAAAGATTTACTGGTCCGTCCAGTGTATCCCATGCAGTTGTGATGCCTTATGCATCACAATACATAAGCACACATCCCACCCAGAAGCCATGTAATCTCCTAGGAAATGGGAAAAAATTAGATAAAGATCGATGGAAATTAGGGGGGGGGGGAATATTAGGAAAATAGCTTTCTGATCCCTCAGGCGATCGGACTAGTGCAGGAGACCACCCTGGCCCTGATTAACGTTACAAGGTACCTGCCACTTGTACGAGGTTATCTCTGCCCCATCCAGAAACGGGACCAACTCTTGTTTGAAGGAATTCAATGAATCAGCGATCGCTGCACGAGCCAGAAACCTGGTTCGGCCTATTTCCACCATTGTGGTGGAAATAAGGTAATTCGTTATCAATGACAGGAAGTGGGAGGACAATACTCACCTAACCCCTTGTCTGGAATGTGTAATTTGATCCAGTCTGCTGCAGAGTAATTTAAGTTCTCTGCAATATATAATTCGATCCAGTCAGGCAGGTTACAGAGTTCAGACCTGGGACAATGCTAACACTACTGATTGCAGAGAGCAGACAGCGCTGACACTACCCAATTCAGAGAACATCCACGCTGACACTACTGAGTTCAGAGAACGCACAGCGCTGACACTACCCAATTCAGAGAACATCCACGCTGACACTACTGAGTTCAGAGAACGCACAGCGCTGACACTACCTCATTCAGAGAACATCCACGCTGACACGACTGAGTTCAGAGAACGCACAGCGCTGACACTACCCAATTCAGAGAACATCCACGCTGACACTACCGAGTTCAGAGAACGCACAGCGCTGACACTACCGAGTTCAGCGAACATTCAGCGCTGACACTACCAAATTCAGAGAGCGCACAGTGCTAACACTACCAAGTTCAGAGACCATAAGACCATAAGAGATAGGAGCAGGAGTAGGCCATTTGGCCCTTCGAACCTGCTCCGCCATTCAATGAGATCATGGCTGATCTGATTTTTACCTCAACTCCACTTTCCTGCTTTTTCCCCATATCCTTTTACTCCCTTTGCTGATCAAAAATTGGTCCAACTCAGCCTTGAATGTATTCAATGACTCAGCCTCCACAGCTTTTTGGGGTAAAGAATTCCAAAGATTCACAACCCTCTGGGAGAAGAAATTCCTCCTAATTTCCGTCTTAAATGGGCGATCCCTTATTCTGAGACTATGCCCCCTAGTTTTAGATTCCCCCATGAGGGGCAACATCCTCTCAGCATCTACCCTGTCAAGCCCCCTCAGAATCTTATATGTTTGAATAAGATCTCCTCTCATTCTTCTAAACTCCAATGAGTATAGACCCAACCTGTTCAATCTTTCCTCATAAGACAACCCTTCCATACCTGGAATCAACCTAGTGAACCTTCTCTGAACTGCCTCCAATGCAAGTATGTCCTTCCTGAAATAAGGGCATCAGAACTGTATGCAGTACTCCAGGTGTGGTCTCACCAGCACCCTGTACAGTTGTAGCATGACTTCCCTGCTTTTATACTCCATCTCCCCAGAAATAAAGGCCAATATTCCGTTTGCCTTCCAGATTACCTGCTGCACCTGTATGTTGACTTTTTGTGTTTCACGTACGAGGACACCAAGATTCCTCTGTACCGCAGCATTTTGTAGTATTTCTCCATTCAAATAATATTTTGCTCTTTTATTTTTTTCCCCCAAAGTGGATGACTTCACATTTTTCCACATTATATTCCATCTGCCAAATTTTTGCCCATTCGCTTAACCTGTCACTATCCCTTTGCAAATACTTTGTGTCCTCCTCGCAACTTGCTTTTCCACCCATCTTTGTATCAGCAGCAAATTTGGCCACAATACACTCTGTTCCTTCATCCAAGTCATTGATATATATTGTAAATAGTTGAGGCCCCAGCACTGAGCCCGGCAGCACCCCACTAGTTACAGATTGCCATTTTGAAAATGACCCTTTTATCCCGACTCTTTGTTTTCTGTTAGTTAGCCAATCCTCTATCCATGCCAGTACATTACCCCTAACACCATGAGCTCTTATCTTGCGCAGTAACCTTTTATGTGGTACCTTCTCGAATGCCTTTTGGAAATCCAAATATACTGCATCCAATTGTTCCCCTTTATCCACCCTGCCCATTTCTTCCTCAAAGAATTCTAATAAATTTGTCAGGGATCCTTTAATTTGAGATCATTAATTAATTCTGTTTCGTTACCCATTACCAGATCCAAAATGGCCTGTTCGCTGGTTGGTTCCTCGATGTATTGGTCGAAGAAACAATCCTGAATACACTCTATAAACTCCTCCTCTGGGCTACTTTTGCCAATTTGATTTGTCCAATCTATGTGAAAGTTAAAATCGCTCATGATTATTGCATTACCTTTTTACAAGCCCTCCTTATTTCCTGATTTATATTTTGCCTTACAGTGTAGCTACTGTTAGGGGGCCTACTTACTTGACCTCGTCCTCACCAATCTACCTGTCGCAAATGCATCTGTCCATGACAGTATTGGTAGCAGCGACCACCGCACAGTCCTCGTGGAGATGAAGTCCCGTCTTCGCACTGAGGACACCATCCAACGTGTTGTGTGGCACTACCACCGTGCTAAATGGGATAGATTCAGAACAGATCTAGCAGCTCAAAACTGGGCATCCATGAGGCGCTGTGGGCCATCAGCAGCAGCAGAATTGTATTATAGCACAATCTGTAACCTCATGGCCCGGCATATTCCTCACTCCACCATTACCAACAAGCCAGGGGATCAACCCTGGTTCAATGAGGAGTGTAGAAGAGCATGCCAGGAGCAGTACCAGGCGTACCAAAAAATGAGGTGCCAACCTGATGAAGCTACAACTCAGGACTACATGCACGCTAAACAGCGGAAGCAACATGCTATAGACAGAGCTAAGCGATTCCACAACCAACGGATCAGATCAAAGCTCTTCAGTCCTGCCACATCCAGTCGTGAATGGTGGTGGACAATTAAACAACTAACGGGAGGAGGAGGCTCTGCAAAAATCTCCATCCTCAATGATGGTGGAGTCCAGCACGTGAGTGCAATAGACAAGGCTGAAGCGTTTGCAACCATCTTCAGCCAGAAGTGCCAAGTGGATGATCCATCTCGGCCTCCTCCCGATATCCCCACCATCACAGAAGCCAGCCTTCAGCCAAATCGATTCACTCCACGAGATATCAAGAAACGGCTGAGTGCACTGGATACAGCAAAGGCTATGGGCCCCGACAACATCCCGGCTGTAGTGCTGAAGACTTGTGCTCCAGAACTAGCCGCGCTTCTAGCCAAGCTGTTCCAGTACAGCTACAACACTGGCATCTACCCAACAATGTGGAAAATTGCCCAGGTATGTCCTGTCCATAAAAAGCAGGACAAATCCAATCCAGCCAATTACCGCCCCCTCAGTCTACTCTCAATTATCAGCAAAGTGATGGAAGGTGTCATCGACAGTGCTATCAAGCGGCACTTACTCACCAATAACCTGCTCGCCGATGCTCAGTTTGGGTTCCGCCAGGACCACTCGGCTCCAGACCTCATTACAGCCTTGGTCCAAACATGGACAAAAGAGCTGAATTCCAGAGGTGAGGTGAGAATGACTGCCCTTGACATCAAGGCAGCCTTTGACTGAATGTGGCACCAAGGAGCCCTAGTAAAATTGAAGACAATGGGAATCTGGGGGAAAACTCTCCAGTGGCTGGAGTCATACTAGGACAAAGGAAGATGGTAGTGGTTGTCGGAGGCCAATCATCTCAGCCCCAGGTCGTTGCTGCAGGAGTTCCTCAAGGCAGTGTCCTGGGCCCAAACATCTTCAGCTGCTTCATCAATGACCTTCCCTCCATCATAAGGTCAGAAATGGGGATGTTCGCAGATGATTGCAGTGTTCAGTTCCATTCGCAACCCCTCAGATAATGAAACAGTCCGAGCCCGCATGCAGCAAGACCTGGACAACATCCAGGCTTGGGTTCATAAGTTTCAAGTAACATTCGCACCAGACAAGTGCCAGGCAATGACCATCTCCAACAAGAGAGAGTCTAACCACCTCCCCTTGACATTCAACGGCATTACCATCGCCAAATCCCCCACCATTAACATCCTGGGGGTCACCATTGACCAGAAACTTAACTGGACCAGCCACATAAATACTGTGGCTACAACAGCAGGTCAGAGGCTGGGTATTCTGTGACGAGTGACTCACCTCCTGACTCCCCAAAGCCTTTCCACCATCTACAAGGCACAAGTCAGGAGTGCGATGGAATACTTTCCACTTGCCTGGATGAGTGCAGTTCCAACAACACTCAAGAAGCTCGACACCATCCAGGACAAAGCAGCCCGCTTGATTGCCACCCCATCCACCACCCTAAACATTCACTCCCTTCACCACCGGCGAACAGTGGCTGCAGTGTGTACCATCCACAGGATGCACTGCAACAACTCGCCAAGGCTTCTTCGACAGCACCTCCCAAACCCGCGACCTCTACCACCTAGAAGGACAAGAGCAGCAGGTACATGGGAACAGCACCACCTGCACGTTCCCCTCCAAGTCACACTCCATCCCGACTTGGAAATATATCGCCATTCCTTCATCGTCGCTGGGTCAAAATCCTGGAACTCCCTTCCTAACAGCACTGTGGGAGAACCTTCACCACACGGACTGCAGCAGTTCAAGAAGGCGGCTCACCACCACCTTCTCAAGGGCAATTAGGGATGGGCAATAAATGCCGGCCTCGCCAGCGACGCCCACATCCCACGAACGAATAAAAAAAATATACTACTCCCACTAGTGATTTCTTTCCCTTGCTATTTCTTACCTCCACCCAAATTGATTCGACATCTTGATCGTCTGAGCCAAGATCATTTCTCACTATTACACCAATTTCATCCTTTATTAACAGAGCTACCCCACTACCTTTACCTTTTTTCCTATCCTTCCGAAATGTCAAATAACCCTTAATATTTCGCTCCCAACCTTGGTCACCTTGCAACCACGTCTCTGTAATGGCCACGAGATCATATCCATTTGTTTCTATTTGTGCCGTCAATTAATCTATCTTATTCCGAATGCTGCACGCATTCAGATAAAGAACCTTTAATTTTGACTTTTTAGCCATTCCATTTGCTAGTGCACTCTTATGTTTGTACGCTCTGTCCCTTCCTGACACACTCTGTTTATCATTATCCCCATTACTTTCCTGTACTACTTCCTTGTCTTTTCTCTTTATCAATCTAAACTTCACCCCACCTGAACCCTCCCCCCCTCTATTCAGTTTAAAGCCTTCTCTACCGCCCTAGTTATTCAGTTTGCCAGAACACTGGTCTCAGCATGGTTCAGCGCTCTCTTTCCCCAGTACTGGTGCCAGTGCCCCATGAATCGAAGCCCACTTCTCCCACACCAATCTTTGAGCCACGCATTCATCTCTGATATGATTTACCCTGTGCCAATTTGCTCGTGGCTCAGGAAGTAATCCGAAGATTATTACCTCTGTGGTTCTGCTTTTTAATTTAGTCCCTAGCTGCTCAAACTCCCTCAGCAGAACCTCTTTCTTAGTCCTACCTATATCGTTGGTACCTACGTGTCCACGACAACTTGATCCTTTCCCTCCCACTCCAAGTTCCTCGCCAGTTCTGAGATGTCCTTAATCCTGGCACCAGGTCGGCAACACAGCCTTCGGGACTCTCGCTCTTGGCTGCAGAGAACAGTATCTATCCCTTTAACTTTACTGTCACCTATTACAACCACATTCCTTTTTACTCCCCCCACTTGAATGCCCCCTGAACCCGTGGCCAGTTTGCTCAGCCTCCCTGCAGTCCCTGTACTCGTCCACAAGGGCTGCAAGAACCTTGTATCTATTTGACAAATTCAGAGGCTGAGGCTCCTGCAATGCTATCTCCTGGATCCCCGTACCTGCCTCACTCGCAGTCACAACCTCCTGTCCCTGACCACGTGCCAATTCTACAGTATTTAGTCTAAGGGGCGTGACTGCCTCTTGGATCTAAGTGTCCAGGTAACTTTCTCCCTCCCTGATGCCTCGCAATGTCTGCAGCTCGGACTCCAGCTCCTCAACCCAGTGCCGAAGTTCCTCGAGCTGCAGACACTTACCGCAGATGTAGTCGCCCTGGACAAAACTGTCCAGTAGCTCCCACATATTGCAGCTGCAACACATCTCCTGCCCTGTCATAACTATTTTATTTATTTAATTGATTACTTCAATGCCAATCAAATTATTTTTAGGTTGAACCAAGTACTGACCTTGTTTAATTTATTAAATTAAGTTTAGTTTTTTAAAAAGAATTTAGTTTTATGCTATAAATTACTCAGCATGCAGTCCTTCGAAGGAAGAAAATAGAAGAGATACTCACCACCAACCACCTACCTGCCTTACCTGTGACGTCTCACTGCAGTTTTGTTTTGTTGTTGCTGTGACCCGCTCTCGGTACAAACCTCTCCGCTCTGCTCACTAATCAAATGCACCTCACCCCGTACTGCAACGAATCCCCTAGCGCTGACGCTACCGAGTTCAGAGAACGCACAGCACTGACAATACAGAGTTCGCAGTTCGCACATCACTGACAATACAGAGTTCGGAGAACGCACAGCACTGACAATACAGAGTTCGGAGAACGCACAGCACTGACAATACAGAGTTCGGAGAACGCACAGCACTGACAATACAGAGTTCGGAGAACGCACAGCACTGACAATACAGAGCTCGGAAAACGCACAGCACTGACAATACAGAGCTCGGAGAACGCACAGCACTGACAATACAGAGTTCAGAGAACGCACAGCACTGACGCTACCGAGTTCAGAGAACGCACAGCACTGACAATACAGAGTTCGGAGAACGCACAGCACTGACAAAACAGAGTTCGGAGAACGCACAGCACTGACAATACAGAGTTCGGAGAACGCACAGCACTGACAATACAGAGTTCAGAGAACGCACAGCACTGACAATACAGAGCTCGGAAAACACACAGCACTGACAATACAGAGTTCGGAGAACGCACAGCACTGACAATACAGAGTTCAGAGAATGCACAGCACTGACAATACAGAGTTCGGAGAACGCACAGCACTGACACTACCGAGTTCGGAGAACCCACAGCACTGACAATACAGAGTTCGGAGAACGCACAGCACTGACAATAACGAGTTCAGAGAACGCACAGCACTGACAATACCGAGTTCGGAGAACGCACAGCACTGACATTAGAGAGTTCAGAGAACGCACAGCACTGACAATACCGAGTTCAGAGAACGCACAGCACTGACAATACAGAGTACAGAGAATGCCGCACAACACTGACAACACCGAGTTCAGAGAATGCACAGCCCTGACAATACCGAGTTTGGAGAACCCACAGCACTGACACTACCGAGTTCGGAGAACGCACAGCACTGACAATACCGACTTCAGAGAATGCACAGCACTGACACGACTGAGTTGACCACATTGTGCTTTGACTCTGAAGACATCCCACGCCAGGAAATCCCAGCAATTGTCTTGTGGGCCCCTTCAAATATGTGGCCCCATGAACAGGCACTGCAAGGTCACGTGGGAGACTGTAACCATTTCTCTGAGGCTGAATTCGACATATCCACAGCGTTGACTATTTTACATAATTTGAGCTGCAACGTTGGTTTTGAGGCATATTTTATTCAACGAGAACAGGTGAGGGTGACATAACTGGAAGTGACGGCACTAGCGGAGCAGTAGTTTTTAAGCATGCGCTGAGAGTGATGCTATCGGGTGGCACGGTGCACGCGCAGGAAGACGTCATGCGCAATCGAAAACCAGAACCCTCCTGGGCTCCTGCTTCACCCCCAACTCCCAACTTCTTTCACCACTGGCCTTAAATTTTTCCCCACATGCATTGCACTGTACATTTTTTTTTTTAAGTTTAACGTCATTTGGCAATCACAGGCCAATCCCCCAGCGCATCTAGATCTGCTTGTAGTCGTCCTAACTCTCACACATATTTTGGTATCATCCGTATACTTGCAAATCATTCCCCCAAAACCTACACATGGACCATTAATGAAAATAGTAAATAGCGAAGGCCCTAACATTGATCCTTGCGGGACACCACTTGTGACTGATCTCCAAGCAGATCCAAATCAATCGACAACCACTTTCTGCCTACGAGCAATTCTCAATCAAGTGCAGTAGATTACCACTAATTCCAGGAGATTCTGACTTGTAGAGAAGCCTCTTATGCGGCACTTTATCAAAAGCTTTCTGAAAGTCCAGCTAGACAATTTCTACTGGGTTTCTCTCATCCACTATCCTGGTAACGTCTTCAAAAAACACAATCAAATTGGTAAGACACAACCTTTTTTTTCCAGAAGCCGCATTGGGTGTCCCTGATATGGCCTTCACTCTCGAAGTAGTCATATTGTGCATCCCTAATGATTCCCTCAAGCATTATACCTATTACTGACATCGAGCTAATGAGTCTATAGTTAGCCAGTTCTGCCTAAGCCCCCTTTTTAAAGATTGGATTGACGTTAACCTCCTTCTCGTCTAAAGGAACAGTCCCGGACTCCAGCGAGCGATTAAAGATATGGTCAAGGGGCTCGTATGGCACCTGTTCTGTCTCCTTCAGGACCCTCGGGTGGATATCATCCAGGATGGCAGCCCGATCTTTTTTTAAGGTTCCTTATTCTTTCTAAAACAATATCTTCAAGTGAAGACTGATGCAAAGTACTCTTTTAGTATCACTGCCTTATCCTGACAGCCGTTTCTACCTTGACAGCTGTTTCTACCCTGTCCTTGAACATCTTTCAATGGCCCAATAGAGTCTTTGAGGGTCCTCTGACTCTTCACACAGCTGAAAAAGCTTTTCCCATTGCTCCCACAGTTGCCGACAATCCTCTTTTCCTTTAACCTTTTGGCTGATCTAATTGCAGCCTCAGTTTTTTAAAACTGTTTTCGGTACCTGTCTTTGATTTGCTGTGTATAATGTGCTTTTAATTTATAAATTAATCAGTTGTCAACCTTGGCTCGGTGGTTGCACTCTCACCTTCTGAGTCAGAAGTTTGTGGGTTCAAGTCTCACTCCAGCGATTTGAGCACATAATCTAGGCTGACACATCTGTGCAGTACTGAGCAAGTGCTGCACTGTTGGGGATGCCATCTTTCAGATGAGACATTAAACCGAGGTCCCATCTGCCCTCTCAGGTGGATGTAAAAGATCCCATGATAATATACGAAGAAAAGCAGTGCAATTCTCCCTGGTGTCCTGGCCAATATTTATCCCTGACTGGTTCAGGTCCCTGACTGGCTCGGGGTCCTGACTTGCCTGAGGTCCTGTACAATTGCACAGTCCTAATGCTAGCCCTGCCACACCTCCTGAACTCTGGCTAAGGTGCCATGTGTGCCTGTATCAAATAGCTCAGCACTCCCCAAATCAGTCGTGTCACTGACAGCAGTGAGTTGCAATAAGAATCTCTACACCAGTGATGCTCAGGAGCAGGAGTGGAAATAATCATTTTACTGTGTCAGTGGCTGAGCGGAAACTCTCGCCTCTGAGTCAGAAGGTTGTGGGTTCAAGCCCCACTCCAAAGACTTGAGCACCTAGTCTAGGATGGCACTCCAGTACAGTATTGAGGTAGTGCTGCACTGTCGGAGGTGACGTAATTGGATGAGAAGTTAAACCGAGGCCCCATCTGCCCTCACTGGTGGACCTACAAGATCCCACGGCATTATTCGAAGTAGTGCAGGGGAGTTCTCCCTGGTGTCCTGGCCAACATTTATCCCTTAACCAGATTATCTGGTCATTATCTCATTGCTGTTTGTGGGACGTTGCTGTGAGCAAGGGTGATTAAAACAGTGACTTCCATTTCAAAAGTACGTGAAGCGCTTTGGGATATCCTGAGGTCATGAAAGGCGCTCTATAAATGCAAGTTCTTTCTTTCTTTAAAAACATTTTTGTTTGCATCTTATTTGTCTTTGTACATGACCAGTCAGCCACCTTGGCTTCTTCCTATCAAACTCCCTTCTTTTGAATTTGAGCACATCCATGGCTTCCACGTGTTTTATTTTGCTCTTAAATTACTTGCCATTTGTATTCTGCATTGGTTTCATCCCCACCCAGCAGAGTTGACCAATTGCTCTTGGTTGACCAATTGATCTGTTCCAAATCCTGTCATTCTAATAAAGTATGGGCAAAATAGGGCATTGACCAAAGGGTCAAAGGGTCGTGCTGTTTAATGTTCAAATAACTTGTGTAGTATTTACTTGATTTTTACTATTAGTTCGCCAAAAAAACTATTCGGTTTCAGCTCTGGATTTGTAGCCCTGACACAAGAGCATTACAAAGTCTAAATCAAAGATTAATCTGAAAATAAACTGTCCCTCTCTGAAAGGGCTACTTAGTTAAATATAAAAAGAAATTACAATAAATCATCAGGACGGTAAGATGAGATTGTTCATGCAACCCAGCAACAAGCTAAGGCATCATATGACTTGCTGAAAGAGATTAAATATTTATCCCTGCTTCACAAAGCTTCCCTACTGTAGAAAGAATTATATATTGTGAGGCATCATAAAATAACAGATAAAGAAAAACAATACTATGAATGAAATTATGTCTATGTCTTTTTCACATTGAGTTGTAATTCAATATACTCATTTTACAGATCTGCTATTAATGAGCATTCATATCCTGTCATCTTTTAAATTGAAAATTATTGCTTTAAAGAGATTTGTGCTCCATTTAAGCTATGAAGAGGAAGATGAAAACCTCTGCTCTGAGCTGCTACAAGACCGCTACTGAAACTGTTCATAGGTCTATGTTAGAGGAAAGCTGGATTTGGCTGGGTTGTGACAGCCAGCCCCCTGTATTAATGACCTTACCAGGGCCCATCAGGTTTACGAAGAATGGCCACTTGGGCAAAATGCTGGAAGGCCACAGCAACCAAACCTCTGCTTCAGTCCAACCTCCTAAATTAACCGGTATTGAGCAAGGAAAGAAAAACAGATGACCAAATATGAGAGTGCAGCACAACTGAAGCTGAGGTTTGGTTCCTGTGGAGACCCATATAATTCAACAAGACAAACCAGTAAGTAAGAAATATGAATGCAAATAAAAATAAACTGCCTGGGTTTCAATGGTTGGATTGCCAGGGGTCAGGGGATGCATGTGGCCCACAGGCTGTAGTTTGGACAAGTCTGCTTTGAAATATAAATACGCTAGACAATGAAAATAACACTGATGTTGATAAAATGATGGATGATTCAATTAGCAGTGCATTTATTTACAAATTAAAAATGTTCATAATTCAAAAGTCAGGGACTGAGAGATGTGTCTTACACGTGGAACAAGCCAATTAACACATTGCTGCAATCTTCTATATGTTGTCATTGAAATGTGAGAAAACATTTTTTAAAGCTTTAAAATATATAGCGAAGAGAGGAAGATGTCCTGGAGTTCATATGGAGATGTGGATAGTCATGTGATATATTTTATGACTGCAGGGCAACATTAACAGTAACAACCGCATAAATAAAACTAACCAATGTATAGTAAATTAAAACACTAATTACTCTTCCTGCATTTGCATGGAATTGACAGACATGACCCTCACCATCAAAGCTATGTAGTAGCAGAAAGCTACAACAAAAGATCTGGTTCTCAGCTGTACACAGCACTTGACACCTTTGTCAGCTTCAGGTAGAACATTTAAGTCTTTATTCCAGATTTGATTTGAAATATTGTTCATTCCCTCATTGTTAATGAAATTAGTGTCCTAATGAAAGCATTTCTTAATGCTCATTTGTTACTCAATTTTCAGGTGAAGTGCAGATAAAATGGAAAACTGTGAATGCTGGAAATCTGAAACAGAAACAGGTCATATTTTAATTCACTGGTATCTGAAAAGAAAAGATAGATTGACATGTTGTACAGAGATACTTTATCAGAATTTTGGAACTAGCACCCAAAATGTTAACGTGTCTTTTCTCTTTTCAGGTGTTTATAGACCTGTGGTGTACACCAAGCATTGTGAACTGTCTTGTGATTGATGCTTTACAGTGGAACTCTTGACACTGTTTTTGCCACCAACACCACATTGCATTTGTACAGCAACTCTAATGTAATAAAACATTCCAATGTGCTTCACGTAGGAGAGAGACAGACTGAGTGGTAGAAGATTTAGGAGAATTGGCCAATGACAGTCAGAACGGTTGGTTTTGTGGCGGTTCTTCAAGGCAAGGCCGAGAGGTTCATCAGTGGTTCTCTAGCAGATGGGGCCAACATAGCTAAAAGCTCAGCCACCAAGTGAAGAACGCCGTGAGGGGAAGGTGAACAGAGACACTGCAGGAATTGGGCTGGGATGTGAGTGGGAATAAGGCAGTGGAGGGATTTGTAAATAAAGGCAAGGATTTTGAACCTAGTGTGTTGGGAGCCAGTGGAGATCAATAAAGGTGGATGATGACTGAGCAAGGCAATTTTATACTGTGGACTCATGCCCAGTGGTATTGGATTGAGAATGTACAAGGTCATTCATTTAATACCATACCAGCCAACAAAGAGAGGATAATTTCATCCTGTCACTCCAACTCACTGTGCCAAACATGGCAATTTGTTTTATGGGCCAGAACCAGGCAATTATTTGAACATAAGAACAAAACAAATAGGAGCAGGAGTAGACCATAATGCCCCTCTAGCCTGCTCTGCCATTCAATAAGATCATGGCTGATCTTCTACCTCAACTCCACTTTCTCACCTGATCCCCATATCCCTTGATTCCCCTACAGCCCAAAAATCTATTGCTCTCGGTCTTGAATATACTCAACGACTGAGCATCCACAGCCCTGTGGGGTAGAGAATTCCAAAGAGTCACAACTCTCAGTGAAGAAATTTCTCTTCATCTCAGTCCTAAATGGCCAACCCCTTATCCTGAGACTATGCCCCCGAGTTCTAGACTCTCCAGCCAGGGGAAACAGCCTCTCAGTATCTACACTGTCAAGCCCTCTCAGAATCTTATATGTTTCAATGAGATCACCTTATCTTTCTTCTAAATTCCAGAGAGCATAGGCCGATTCTACTCAATCTCTCCTCATAGGACAACTCTCATATCCCAGGAATCAATCTAGTGAACCTTCATTGCACCGCCTCTAAGGCAAGTATATCCTTCCTTAGGTAGGGAGACCAAAACTGTACACAATACTCCAGGTATGGACTCCCTAAAGTCCTGTATAATTGCAACGAGATTTCCTTACCCTTGTACTCCAACTCCCTTGCAATGAAGGCCAACATACCATTTGCCTTCCTAATTGCTTGCTGTACCTGCATGTTAACTTTGTGCTTCATGTACAAAGACACCCAAATCCCTCTGAAAACCAACATTTAATAGTTTCTCACCAGTTAAAAAATATTCTGTTTTTCTATTCTTCCTACCAAAGTGAATAACCTCATACTTCCCCACATTGTACTCCATCTGCCACCTTCTTTCCCACTCACTTAACCTGTCCATATCCCTTTGCAGACTCTGTGTTCTCCTCACAGCTTACTTTGATTTGATATAGTGAGACAGAAAGACAAGATGATAGTCTCCTCTTTGTAGGTCGTAAGTGAATTACATTGCACAATCTCAACCCAGTTCCATTAGACGTGAATAGCAATACAAAACTATCAATCATTCAGCACCAATTCAACTTTGACTCAAAGAAGCCCTGAATACGTTGGAAAAATTATATTAAGGGAAAGAGATTGGAAAGGGGGAATGTGGACCCATTAAAGACGGATGCAGATGAGACTATAAAGGTTAATAATGAAATGGCAGTCCTGTTAAGAGTATTTTGTATCCTTTTTCACAAAGGAGAAAAAGGACAAAATACCAGCGGTATAGGGGAACCTAAAAATCAATCAAGGGGAAGAACTTAGTAGATCTAATAAGTTTAAAACATGGCAATGGAGACAATAATGGGACTTAAGATAGACAAATCTCCAGGACCTAATGGTTTTCACTCAAGGGTATTAAAAGAAATAGGTGAAGAAACTGCAAATGTATTAGTCCTAACTTTCCAACACTCTCTCGATTCAGGAATTGTGCTTTTGGATTGAAAATTTGCAAATGTCATTCCATTATTCAACATGAGGGGGAAGGGAGAAACCGGGTAGCTACAGGCCTGTCAGTTTAACATTAATTGTGGGGATGTTTCTGGAATGCATCATCAGAAATAGAATGATTGAGCACATGGACAAGTATCAGCCGATCAGAGAGAGTCAGCAGGGTAGATCATATCTGGCAGGGTAGATCATATCTGACAGACTAAGTGAGTGAGCAAAGCTACGGCAGATGGAGTTTAATAGGGGAAGTGAGAGGTTATCCACTTTGGGTCCAAGACAAAATAGGAACATTTTCATAATGGTGAGAGACAAGGAGCTGTGGAGGAGCAAAGGGATTTAGGAATCCATGTACACAAATCATGAGTTCATAGGTACAAAAATAAAAAAAAGGCTAATAGAATTTTAGCCTTTACCTCAAGGGGGTTGGAATTCAAAATTGAGGAAGTGATGCTTCAGTTGTACAGAGCTTTGGTCAGACCCCATCCAGAGTACAGCATTGAGATTTGGGCACTGAACCTCAGGAAGGATATATTAGCCTTGGAGGGGGTACAGTGCAGATCCACCAGAATCATACAGGGCTTCAAGGGTTAAATTATGGAGACTGGTTTTATATATACTTGGCTTGTAGTCCCTTGAGTTTAGAAGGTTTAGTAGTAATCTAATCAAGGTGTTTAGAATGAGAAAGGGTTTTCTAGGATAGATACAGAGAAACATTTTTCCTCTGGTGGGGGAATCCAGAACAAGAGGACACAATCTTAAAATTAGAGCTAGGCCATTTAGGAGAAAAATCAGGAAGCACTTTTTCCACATAAAGAGCATTGGAAATCTGGAACATGCTCCTCCAAAAGGCTGTGGATGTTGGGTCAATTGAAATTTTCAAGACTGAGATCAATAGATTTTTTGTTAGGTAAGGGTGTCAAGGGATATGGAACAAAGGCTGGTAAATGGAGTTGAGGTACAGAGAAGCCATGATCTAATTGAATGGCGGAACAGACTTGAGGGGCTGAATGGTCAACTCCTGTTCCTGTGTTTTTATGTTCTAAATTAACATTAGTGCAGTAGGGGGTAAGGATTTGGTCACCCAATATTTGGAATTAGCTTTGGTTTTGATCATAGCCTGTCAATTTCTATGAATAGAACTGAATAGCACAATTGCTGTTAGATATTTTATTTCACTTCAATCAAATCATATACATGTTGAAAGAATATTCACATATCCTTCATGTAGGGCCGCAGTCACTACATTGGGTTTAGACCTGGAGGCTATTTCAGCATATTGATGTTTTTCGAAAGGAACTCAATCACAAGCAACTATTTCTGGACTTAAAATAAAATGTGCTGCCTTCCCCAGGAAGCCCACGTCAAGATAGGATCAAGAATTTAACATAACTTCTTTACTTTTCAATTCTATCCCTCTAGAAATTAACTCCAGTACTTGGTTTGCCTTTTTTATGGCCTTATTAACCTGCGTCTCTACTTTTAGTGATTTGTGTATCTGTACCCTGAGATCCCTTTGCTCCTCTACCACATTTAGACTCTTATTTTCCAAGCAGTAGGTGGACCCCTTATTCTTCCTACCAAAATGCAACACCTCACACTTATCTATATTGACGTTCATTTCCCAATTACATGCCCATTCTGCAAGTTTATTAAATGTCTTCTTGTGTTTTGACGCATTCTTCCTTTGCATTAACTACACTCCTCAAGGTTTTGTTAAACTTGTATAGAACCTTGGTTGGATCACACTTGGAGTATTGTGCACAGTTCTGGTCTCCATATTATAGAAAGGATATAGAGGCATTGGAGAGGGTGCAAAAAAAGATTCACAAGGATGATACCAGAATTGAGAGGTTATACCAATCAGGAAAGATTGAACAGATTGGGATTCTTTTCTCTAGGCAAGATAACACTGAGGGGGGATCTGATAGAGGTCTTTAAGATTATGAAAGAGTTTGTTAGCATAGAGGTAGAGCAGATGTTTCCACTTGCGGACAGACCAGAACTAGGGGTCATCAATATAAGATAGTCACTAATAAATTGGTAGGCAAATCAATAATTGAACAATGGGATGCCTTCAAAAAGGAGTTAGTTCGGGTACAGAATAGACACATCCCTGTGAGGGGGAAAGGATGGCCATCCAAAGCTAGTGCCCCCGGATGACTAAAGATATAGAGATTGAAATGAAATAGAAAAAGGAGGCTTATGATGAATGTAACACAGTAGCGAACCAGACTAAATACAGAAAGTACAGAGGAGATCTAAATAAGAGGTCAAAGAGAGAGTATGAGAATAGATTAGCAGCTAACATAAAGGGAACACAAAAGTTTTTTTCATAAAAATATAAATAGTAAAAGGGTAGTCAAAGGAAGGGTGGGAACAATTAGAGACAAAAAAGGAGATCTTGTGGAGGGAGAGGGCATGGCTGAGATACTAAATGAATACTTCGCATCTGTCTTCACTAGAGAAGAGGATGCTGCCATTGTAGCAGTAAAAGAGGAGGTAGTAGCGATATTGGATAGGATAAAAATAGAGAAAGAGGAGGTACTTAAAAGGTTGGCAGTACTCAAAGTGGAAAAGTCACCCGGTCCAGATGGGATACATCCTCGGTTACTGAGGGAAGTAAGGGTGGAAATTGTGGAGGCTCTGGCCACAAACTTTCAGTCCTCCTTAGATATGGGGACGGTGCCAGAGGACTGGAGGATTGCAAATGTCATGCCCCTGTTCAAAAAAGGGGAGAGGGATAAACCCGACAATTACAGGCCAGTCAGCCTAACGTCGGTGGTGGGGAAATTTTGAGACAATAATCCAGCACAAAATTAATTAGCAGTTGGAAAAGTATGGGCTAATAAATGAAAGTCAGCACAGATTTGTTAAAAGAAAATAATGTTTGACTAACTTATTGAGTGCTTTGAAGAAATAACGGAAAGGGTTGACGAGAGTATTGCGGTTGATGTTGTGTATATGGACTTTAAAAACGCTTTTGGTAAAGTACCACATAATAGATTGGTTAGCAAAATTAAAGCTCATGGGATTAAAGGGACAGTGGCAGTGTGGATACAAAATTGGCTAAGGGACAGAAAGCAGAGAGTAGTGGTAAACGGTTGTTTTTCAGACAGTGGCGTTCTCCAGGGGTCAGTATTAGCACCACTACTCTTTTTGATATATATTAATGACCTGGACTTGGGTATAGAGGGTATAATTTCAAAGTTTGCAGATGACATGAAACTTGGAAATGTAGTAAACAACGTGGAGGATAGTAACAGCCATCAGGAGGACATAAACAGGCTGGTGAAATGGGCAGATACATGGCGGATGAAATTTAAACGCAGAGAAGTGTGAAGTGATTAATTTTGGTAGGAAGAATAAGGAGGCAATATAAACTAAAATGGTACAATTTTAAAGCAGGTGCTAGAACAGAGAGACCCAGGGGTGCACATACACAAATCTGTGAAGATGGCAGGACAAGTTGAGAAGGCTGTTAAAAAAGCATATGCGATCCTGGGCTTTATAAATAGAGGCATGGGTACAAGAGCAAGGAAGTCATGCTAAACCTTTATAAAACACTGGTTAGGCCTCAGCTGGAGTAGTGTCCAATTCTGGGCACCACATTTTAGGAAGGATGGATGAGGGACTTCAGTTATGTGGAGAGACTGGAGAAGCTGGGGTTGTTCTCCTTAGAGTAGAGAAGGTTAAGGGGAGATTTGATAGAGATATTCAAGATCATGAATGGTTTTGATAGAGTAAATAAGAAGAAACTGTTTTCAGTGGCAGAAGGGTCGGTAACCAGATGACACAGATTTAAGGTGATCAGCAAAAGAGCCCGGGGCAACATGAAGAAACATTTTTTTATGCAGTGAGTTGTAATGATCTGTAGGTGGGTTTGAAATTGTTGCGATTTTCAATGCCCCCCTGCCTCCAACCAACCCGTTTTTCAATGTTAAAATTGTGCTCTTTGTGTCCACCTCACAGCTTACTTTCCCACCTAGCTTTGTACTGTCAGCAAACTTGGATACATTACACTCGGTCCCTTCATTTAAGTCATTAATATAGATTGTAAATAGCTGAGGCCCAAGTACTGATCCTTGCGGCACCCACTATTTATAACCTGCCAACCTGAAGATAACCCGTTTATTGCTACTCTCGGACAGGACAGAAAACAATCATCTACGCATGCTAATATGTTATTCCCAACCCCATGAGCCTTTACCTAGTCTAACAACCTTTTGTGTGACACCTTACCAAATACCTCTTGAAAATCTAAATATACTACATCCACTGGTTCCCCTTTATCTACCCTGCTAGTTACATCCTCAAAAAAACTCTAATAAATTTGTCAAACATGATTTCCCTTTCATAAAGCCATGTTGACTCTGCCTAATCATATTATGATTTTCTAAGTGCCCTGTTACCACTTCCTTAATAATAGATTCCAGCATTTTCCTGGCGACTGAGGTCAGGCTAACTGGCCTGTAGTTCCCTGTTTTCTCTCTCCCTCCTTTCTTGAATAGCGGGGTTACATTTGCTACCTTCCAATCCACTGGGACCGTTCTAGAATCATGGGAATTTTGGAAGATCACAACCAATGCATCTACTATCTCTGCAGCCACCTCTTTTAGAACCCAAGGATGTAGGCCATCAGGTTCAGGGGATTTATCGGCTTTTAGTCCCATTAATTTCTCCAGTGCTTTTTCCTTTACTAGTATTAATTACTATAACTTGCAGGAGTTCCTCAGGGCAGTGTCCTAGGCCCAACCATCTTCAGCTGCTTCATCAATGACAATCCTCCATCATAAGATCAGAAGTGGGGATGTTTGATGATGATTGCAGTGTTCAGTTCCATTTGCAACCCCTCAAATAGTGAAGCAGTCCATGCCTGTATGCAGCAAGACCAGGACAACATCCAGGCTTGAGCTGATAAATGTCAAGTAACATTCGTGCCAGACAATGACCACCTCCAACAAGAGAGAGTCTAACCACCTCCTTGACATTCAATGGCATTACCATCACCGAATTCCCCACTATCAACATCCTGGGGGTCACCATTGACCAGAAACTTAAGTGGACCAGGCACATAAATACTGTGGCTACAAGAGCAGGTCAAAGGTTGGGTATTCTGCGGTGTGTGATTCACCTCCTGACTCCCCAAAGCCTTTCCACTGTCTACAAGGCACAAGTCAGGAGTGTGATGAAATACTCTCCACTTGCCTGGATGAGTGCAGCTCCATCATCACTCAAGAAGCTTGACACCATCCAGGACAAAGCAGTCCGCTTGATTGGCACCCCATCCACCATCCTAAACATTCACTCCCTCCACCACCGGCACACCGTGGCTGCAGGGTGTACCATCCACAGGATGCACTGCAGCAACTCGCCAAGGCTTCTTCGACAGCATCTCCCAAACCCACAACCTCTATTACCAAGAAGGACAAGGGCAGCAGGCGCATGGGAACAACACCAGCCGCACTTTCCCCTCCAAGTCACAAACCATCCCGACTTGGAAATATAATCGCCATTCCTTCATCATTGCTGGGTCAAAATCCTGGAACTCCCTACCTAACAGCACAGTGGGAGCACCTTTGCTACACGGACTACAGTGGTTCAAGAAGGCGGCTCACCACCACCTTCTCAAGGGCAATTAGGGATGGGTAATAAATTCTGGTCTTGCCAGAGACGCCCACATCCCATGAATGAATAAAAATAAAAGTTCCTCACTGTCATTAGCCCCTTGGTTCCCCATTATTTCTGGTATGATTTGTGTGTCTTCTACTGTGAAGAAAGATAGAAAATATTTGTTTAACATCTCTGCCATTTCCTTATTCCCCATTATAATTCCTCCTGTCTCAGCCTCTAAGGAACCCACATTTACTTTTGCTACTCTCTTCCTTTTTACATACCTCTCGAAGCTCTTACAATCTGTTTTTATATTTCTTGCTAGTTTACTCTCATATTCTATTTTCTCCCTGTTTATTAATTTTTTGGCCATCTTTTGCTGGTTTCTAAAACTCTCCCAATCCTCAGGCTTACTACTCTTCTTGGCAACATTATAAGCCTCTTTTAATCTAATACTATCCTTAACTTCTTTAGTTAGCCACAGATGGATCTCTTTCCTCATCTCAACGAACATACATTCCATTGATTTCTCAATGGAATGTATGTTCGTTGAGAATTATGAAATATTTCTTTAAATGTTCGCCATTGCTTAACTACCTTCATATCTTTTAATCTAATTTTCCAATCTACCGTAGCTAACCCGTCCCTCATACCTATGTAATTGGCTTTGTTTAACTTTTAGACTCTTGGTTTCGGACTTAAGTACATCACTCTCGAATTCAATGTGAAATTCTATCATATTATGATCACTCTTCCCCAGAGGATCCCTCACTATGAGATTACTAATTAACCCTGACTCATTACACAAGATAGGATCTAAAATAGCCTGTTCCCTGGTTAGTTCCATGATGTATTCATAGAATCATAGAAAGGTTACAGCATGGAAGGAGGCCATTCGGCTCATCAAGTCCACGCCGGCTCTATGCAAGAGTAATCCAACTAGATCCACTCCCCCACCCTATCCCCATAGCTCAGCAAATTGTTTCCTTTCAAGTACTTATCCAGTTCCCTTTTGAAGGCCATGATTGAATCTGCCTCCACCACCCCCTCGGGCAGTGCATTCCAGATCCTAAACACTCGCTGTGTAAAAACGTTTTTCCTCATGATACCTTTAGTTCTTTTGTCAATCACCTTAAATCTATGCCCTCTGGTTCTTGACCCTTCTGCCAATGGGAACAGTTTCTCTCTATCTACTCTGTCTAGACACTTCATGATTTTGAATACCTCTAACAAATCTCCTCGCAACTATCTCTGTTCCAAGGAGAACAACCCCAGCTTCTCCAGTCTATCCACACAACTAAAGTCCCTCATCCCTGGAATCATTCGAATAAATCATTTCTTCCACCTTTCTAAGGCCTTCACATCTTTCCTAAAGTGTGGTGCCCAGAACTGGACACAATACTCCAGTTGTGGCTGAACCAATGTTTTATAAAAGGTTCATCATGACTTCCATACTTTTCTACTCTATGCCTCTATTTATAAAGCCCAGGATCCCGTATGCTTTTTTGACCGCTTTCTCAACCTGCCCTGCCACCTTCAACGATTTGTGCACATATACCCCCAGATCTCTCTGTTCCTGTATCCCTTTTAGAATTGTGCCCTCTAGTTTATATTGCCTCTCCTCGTTCTTCCTACCGAAATGTATCACTTCACATTTTTCTGGGTTAAATTTCATCTGCCATGTGTCTGGCCATATCACCAGCCTGTCTATATCCTCTTGAAATCTATCACTATCCTCCTCACCGTTTACCACACTTCCAAGTTTTGTGTCATTTGCAAATTTTGAAATTGTGCCCTGTACACCCAAGTCCAAGTCATTAATATATATCAAGAAAAGCTGCGGTCCCAGAACCGATCCCTAGGGAACACCACTGTACACTTCCCTCCAATCCGAACAACCACCATTCGGCACTATCCTCTGTTTCCTATCACTTAGCCAATTCTGTATCCATGTTGCTACTGCCCCCTTTATTCCACGGGCCGCAATCTTGATAAGCCTACTTTCCGGCACTTTATCAAATGCCTTTTGAAAGTCCATAGTCACCACATCATCTGCATTGCCCTTATCTACCCTCTCTGTTACCTCATCAAAAAACTAAAATCAGGTTAGTTAAATATGATTTGCCTTTAACAAATCCGTGCTGGCTTTCCCTAATCAATCCACACTCGTCCAAGTGACTGCTAATTCTATCCCGGATTATCGTTTCTGAAAGTTTCCCCACCACTGAGGTTAAACTAACTGGCCTATTGTTGCTGGGTTTATACTTACACCCTTGTTCAAAAAAGGGTGTAACATTTGCAATTCTCCTGTCCTCTGGCACCACCCCCTTATCTACGGATCTTTGGAAGATTATGTCCAGTACCTCCGCAATTTCCACCCTTACTTCCCTCAGCAACCTAGGACGCATCCCTTCCGGACCAGGTGACTTATCTACTTTAAGTACAGCTAGCCTTTCTAGTACCTCTATCAATTTTTAGCTCATCCAGTATTGCAACTTTATCTTCCTTTACCGAGACTCAGGCAACATCTTCTTTCTTGGTAAAGACAGATGCAAAGTACTCATTTAGTACCTCGGCCATTCCGTCTGCCATCATGAGTAGATCTCCTTTAGGGTCCCTAATCAGCCCCATCCCTCCTCTTACTACCCGTTTACATGTAGAAGACTTTTGGATTCCCTTTTATGTTGGTTGCTAGTCTATCCTCATACCTCTTATTGTCCCTCTTATTTCCTTTTTCACTTCCCCTCTGAACTTTCTATATTCTGCCTGGTTCTCACTTGTGTTATCAACCTGACATCTGTCATAAGCCCCTTTTTTCCATTTCATCTTACTCACTATCTCTTTTGTCATCCAGGGAGCTCTGGCTTTCGTTGCCCTACCTTTCTGCCTCGTGGGAATGTGTCTAGATTGTACCCGAACTCACTTCTCTTTAAAGTCTGCCCACTGTTCGATTACAGTTTTGCCTGCCAATCTTTGATTCCAATTTATCCGGGCCAGATCTGTTCTCATCCCATTGAAATTGGCCCTCCTCCTACTATAGAGTGGTCCGTATCCTTTTCCATAGCTATTCTAAACCTTATGATACTATGATCGCTGCTCCCTAAATGCTCCCCCACTGACACTTGCTCCACTTGGCCCACCTCATTCCCTAGAACCAAGTCCAGCAATGTCTCCTTCCTCGTTGGGCCGCAAACGTACTAGTCAAGAAAGTTATCCTGAACACATTTCAAAAATTCTTCCCCCTTTTTGCCCCTTATATTATTATTGTTATCTCAGTCTATGTTAGGATAGTTGAAGTCCCCAGTTTTCACTACTGTACAGTTGTTGCACCTATCTCTAATTTCCCTGCAAATTTGTTCCTCTATATCCTTCCCACTAGTTGGTGGCCTATAGAATACACCCAGTAGTATAATGGCACCTCTTTTATTTCTTAACTCTAAACAAATTGATTCTGTCCTTGACCCCTCTAGGACATCCTCTCTCTGCAGTACTGTAATATTCTCCTTAATCAGTAGTACCACCCTCCCTCCTTTCTTTCTTTCCCTATCTTTTCTGAACACCTTGTATCCAGGAATATTTAGTACCCAATCCTGCCCTTTTTTATGCCAGGTCTCAGTTATCACCACGACATCGTATTCCCATGTGGTTATTTGCACCTGCAGCTCACCAACCTTGTTTACTGCGCTTTGTGCATTTACACACATGCACTGCAAACCAGTCTTAGACTTTCTTATACTCTCTCTCAGTTTGATCCCACCTAATATTGTACCATTACTTACTCTAGTGCTATCTTTCTCCCCCGGTCCTTGTGCCCCTTGTTTCCCCTTTCTAATGCTATATCCTGGTGTCCACCCTCTGCCAAATTAGTTTAAACACCACCCCCCTCCAGCACTAGCGAACCTCCCTGCAAGGACTTTGGTCCCAGCTCCGTTGAGGTGCAACCGTCCGGCTTGTACCGGTTCCATATTCCCCAGAACTAGTCCCTATGCCCCAGGAATCTAAAGCCCTCCCTCTTGCACCATCTCTCCAGCCACGCATTCATCTGCTCTATCCTCCTATTTCTATACTTGCTAGCGCGTGGCACTGGGAGTAATCCGGAGATTACTACCTTTGGGGTCCTGCTTCTTAATCGCTTTCCTAATTCCTTAAGATCTGCCTGGATCCCTCTTTCTACTTATGTCATTGGTACCGATATGGACCACGATCTCTGGCTGCTCACCCTCCCTCATCCCCCCATCCCAAGAATGTTCTGCAGCCGTTCAGTGACATCCTTGACCCTGGCACCAGGGAGGCAACATCCTACCCTGTATTATTCTAGGAAACTGTCTTGAATGCATTCCATGAACTTGTCCTCCAAACTACTTTTGCCAATTTGATTGGCCCAGTCTATAAGAAGATTAAAGTCCCCCACGATTATTGCATTACCTTTGTTACAAGTTCCTAATATTTCTTGATTGATACTCTGTCCAACAGTATAACTACTGTTAGGGGCCCATAAAACTACTCCCACCAGTGTTTTCCACCCCTTGTTATTTCTTATCTCCACCCATACTGATTCTACATCCTGATCTCACTAATGTCCTTGTGTCATCCTTTATCAGGGCTACCCTCCACCTACTTTTCAATTTTGTCTGTCTTTTCAAAAAGTCAAGCACTCTGGAATATTTAGTTCCCGACCTTGGTCACCTTGCAACCACGTCTCAGTAATGGCTACTAGATCAAACCCATTTATCTCTATTTGTGCCATTAATTCATCTATCTTGTTATGAATGCTTCGTGCATTCAGAAAGTGCCTTTAATTTTGACTTTTTACTACTTTTCCCTGATTTGACCTTATTCACTGATTCATTACCACCATTAAACTCTGTCCCTTCCTGACACTCACTGCTTATCTTTACCCAAAATCGCTACACTGCTCTATGGCCTTGACTTTTCTCCTTAGATGTTTAATTTCCCCTCCCTGAACCCTCCCCCCCTTTTTAGTTTAAAGCCCTATCTACATGCCAGTCATACGTTCTTTCAAAAAAATTTGAAGACTTACTTTTCCTCTGTTTAATTAACCCGTACTGTACTAGAACCAGTTTTCGACACAGATTGGTAAAAGTTACACTGTTGTGCACCTGGAACACACTGGGAGTACAAACTGCAAAGTTGCACAGCCCCAGCCCAAAATTGTTTTTCCATTGAAATTAATGGGTGGAAAATTGAGGCCTGGGAATCTACAATTTTGTAATATGTGCTCCTAGGGTGCACCGGGAGTATAGAAGTGGAATGTTTACGCTCGAGTATCAGACACACATGGCTAGAACCCCCCAGACCACTGAACAGCAATTCAGGTTCAGTCCATTTTCATTTCCTTTCCTAGACCTGGAAAAACTTCTGGCTGCTGATCTTTGTAGAAAAAGAACCAATGAAAGCATAGAACGTACAGCACAGAAACAGGCCATTCGCCCCAACGGGTCTATGCTGGTGTTTTATGCTCCACGCGAGCCATTGAGAGTAGTCAACAGTATATCGTCCTCCACTGCCTCTTTCCTATGGTGCACCTCTGTAGTATCACCCTTTTGTCATTCTGTTCCATCCTGTTCTAGGGTAGCCAGCACATTTCCTGCATTGTCATCTCCACTAACGGAGGCCCTCAAGGTCATCTCCATTGTGCCCAAAGTGTCATCCTTAATCCCTCCTATTCTTCACCTACAACATACCTCTCAATGACACTATTCATAAAAAAAAATTGTCGCCTTCCATTTGTAAGCCACTGACATCCAGCTTTAACTCTATGCCACCACCCTCCACACCACAACTTTAGCTGTGTGGTCTGACATAAACATGTGGATAAGTCAGAAATTTCTCCAGCTCAACGCTGGCAAGACCAAAAGTTTCCGACCAGAAACTGTATATCTTTAACCCTCAATTCCATCCTCCATTCCAGGCTGAAGCCAATGATACACAACACTGGTCTTTCGTTTGATTTTGAGCTGAGCTTCAAACCCCACATCCAGTTGACCACCAAGACTGCCCATTTCAATCTGTAACATTACCAACCTCCATTCCTACCACCATTACCGAAATCCTCAATCTTTGCTTTTGTCATCTGCAAGCTCAACTCCAACATTCTTCATGTCAGCCTCCCTAACTCCACCTACACAACGATAACTCATCCAGAACTCCACTGCCCACATTCCATTTTTGGTTAATGCTTCTGTGAAGCACTTGAAATGTTTTTCTGTGTTGAAGGCTATACATTAATCCAAGTGGTTGTTCAATTAATTTAGAAGTATGAATAAATAAAAATTAAGCCTTTCCCTTCCCCATGAACAAGTAAATATTTATCAATCTAGTAAGTACTGAATAGTTTTCTTAACATTTTATTATGGTATACCACCATTTACAAAACATTAGTGTGAAATTTTACATAATTTTCTCATTAAGCTGATGCAGTTGATCAGATAAAAAGACAATGAATGTTGTGGCAATGTATCCTGTTCATTCAATCTCTCATTTTATTAAGTTTAAGGCCAAAGATTCTGACATGATTTAGTAATTCTAAAGTCATATTTAATTGCAGCAGCCTTGACATCCAGATTTTATCAGAAATATCCAATTACTAAATATTGGAGAAAAATTCCACATACTGTTGTACCAAACGTTCAATGTCAAGGAAGGGGCATGGTGTAGAAATCCCAACTTGGCTAAAAGTAGAATCTTGACAGTTAAGCTGATAGGGTTAGATGAAGAAGGGTGGGAGGAGGCTCATGTGGAGCATAAACACTAGCATGGACCAGTTGAGCCGAATGGCCTGTTTCTGTGCTGTAAATTCTACGTAATTCTATGTAATATTCATCATGGATCTGATTATTCCTCCCCAAATATTAGGACTGCTAATTATTGTAGTCTGAGAATCTTTTCTTAAAAAAGGTGTGGATGGTTGAAATACCAACATCCAGCCCTATTGCAAGCAGACTGAAATCATGAAGTAAGATCACTGCACACTACATGGCATGGAACCACTACATTGGCTCTTTCCTTGTTGTATGTAGCTGAACATTATGCTCCCAAAGAACCAAGGTCAGGGCAGTCTGTGAATTTTACTTTGTTTTGGTGTGAGGTAAAGTTGAGGCCAGTGAGCTTTCAGAGGTTGGCACGCAAAGTCAATTGCTGTTGCATCTGGTGTTCTTTGAATTTGCTAGCCCAAATTCCCCACGAGTGCTAGTGCCCTCCACACTAACTCCCAAACACCAGGCAATTCTCAGCCAGACATAACTGAATAAAAGTACCATCTCAGGGAGGTGAGAGGTGGAGTAAAATTACATATGATAAAGGAAAGTTTTATATAAAAGAATTAAATCGGCTCCAAACAAACGAAAAAGGTTGTTAAATTACACCCGCTTAAAGATCAGACAGAGAAGAACAGATCACCATAGCAACTTGCAGAGCCTGGCTCCAGGTCGGCTGAAGATTTATTTAACTTAGCTACATGAAAGACACAGAGAAAATAAATGAAGTGTCAATCAATCCTGGGTTTGTACTTGAAGGAGCCTATTGTTGGCAAGCTACCACCCAGAGGTGATGTTACAAAATTACAAGGACTGTTCCTAATAACCCAACCACGTAAAGGAAGCATTCGCTTCCTCACTGCCCTGCTACCTCACCATTTTCTACCTGGATGCAGGTTTACAGGTTACTTCTGGAACGGCTGACGTGACTACAAGAGAAAACCATGTGCTACATCACAACCATGTCCATCAAGATATCTAGAGGGCCTCGACAAGCCTGAGCAAAACCATGAGTATATAAACTTTTGTTAAGGGGTTAAGTCTAAGATAGACTTTTGTTTTCCAAAGGGTATGCATTTGAGAGTCAGAGGTGTTTTTTTTATATTGTTGAAGCAATTCTAAATCGTGCTTGAACTGAAGATGTTGTTTAATTCTAATGTTGATTTTCTAGTGTATAATAAATGATTGTTTTCTTTACAAAACCAAGGTTTATGCCTGAAGTTTCTTTAGAAAAGAGCCCATTAAGTTAAATACAAAATTAAATTGTGTGGAGATAAAAAGGCATTTTGCCAAATTAAAGAATAACACATTGCACCTTTTATCCCTACAGAGGGGAAAAATATCTTTGGTTACCAATCACAGAGCAACATTGATGCCATTGATCAGACTCCTTTGTTGTGTCCCTGCAGCTGGAGCAGCAAGTGTGAATAAGGATGAGACACGAGATTCCTAAATATCACATGGATTTCTGTGCACACAGTGCAACCTTCTTTACAATATTCTCTCGGGAGGGAAAGATGCACTATCCTAAATCCCAGTCTAGATCGGTCCTCTCTCTGGGAATGAGTGAACTCCCACCCAGAAGATGGACTGTGCATAGGCTTGTGTACCTTGATATAAAATAAATGAATGATCACTACTTATCAAACAAACAGCATTTATAATTTAGCAAAATACCACAACAATTGCAATGTTTCTGTATTTTATTAAGGTTGCATTCATTTTTGTTTGACAATACAAAAGGAACATGTTATATGGGTGCACACAAGAATTTTCTTTTGGTAATAGACTGATAGGCAGCCCTTGGAAAGGGAGAACAAAGGGATAGTTTTCAGGAAATCTACGGCAGTAGCAATGAGGGACATGCTGCGAATAATAGCGTAAATTCTGTAACGAGCTACTCCTAGTGTGGTGCTTTGTGAGGATTTGAGAATCAGGCACGGAGGACAGCTTGGCCAGTTCACTGTGCATCATCTGATTTTCTGATGATTAAAATTCATCTCCAGAAAATCAAGAGCACTGACTTTGATGACGGATTCTCCGTTCCGCACTCCCGTTAAGCATGGCTCCACGCCAGAGGAGGTCTAAAGAATTTCCAAACCAATGCAGTGCTAATCAGAAGGGCGAGTCCCAATCAATCAGATCTCTGGACTTGAATTAGGTTAGCGTCCTTTTTCACAAAACTAAAACATGGATATTAAGCTTCATTCATGTTTAAAATATACAGAATCTAAGTCTGATTACTCTTATCGAATGCATCACAATATTCAGTGATATGAAAGCAGGTGTAAGAATATGAATTGTTAATTCTTATAAAAACACAAAAAAGAGAAAGGATCATTCAACTCATCCAGCTCATGCTGTCATTTATGTTCACGTTGACACTTGAACAGATCAGTTTTACTTCCCTCCTACTCTGGCATTTTGCCCATTTCCCTCTACATCCATATCCCCCTACTTGCTCCTGAATCAAGAACCCATTCACATATTTTTGAATACTGCAGCTAAGTTAGTATAGAATGAAGTAGGTGGCAGTCTATTCTCTAAGCTACAAAAAAATTGTCAAGAAACTGTATAATAGCCACCAAAAGTTCATATCACATTTCTGAAATATCTCAAGAATTTTTAAAGCTGAAATATAGCTTACAAAACACCTACTGGTTCTACCACGAGAGCAATATTTTTAAATCTGTTAAGATGGAGTGCAAACAGGGAATTTTTCCTCTTACCACAGCCATTATCAGGTATACCAATGATGCACCATGAAATGTTACAGACAGCTGACAAGCTACGGAAATTAAAAATTATTTTCACAAGAGTAAAGTTGTTAAGTTGACTAAGTAGCAGGGACCCAAGATTAACAGTGATACAAAAGCCACTTTTATACTGCTGCTGGATTTGTAGAAATCCGGGCGATAGGCCCTGGCATTTAAACTACTAAATCCAGCCCCCATGTTCCAGTGCAAGAATCACTGACCCAGTTTTTCATGGGTCTACGATTCTGCTGTCAAGATAAGGCAGCTGGAACTATAGGTAATAGGATGAATGTCAACTCAAGGATGCTGATTTCCCAGAACCTTATTTAAACAAGAGACAATATTAAATACACTTAGGCACGAAACAAGAGCAAGGTAGTATAGTACTAGACTAGCAACGCAAACATCATGAGCTCAAATCCCATCACGGCATGTTGTGAAATTGAATCTAATTAACCAGTCAATTTCTGGGCTAGCACCAAACAAAATGACTGAAAGCTGCTGGATGACCATGAGGGATGTTCATTAACCCTACTGTATGACCAGATCTCCAGCTTCACTGTTCCTGATGCTGAATGTTGTGGCTCATCGCAACATGTCACTGGTGTCCTCTTCCATAGGGGTGAGTGTCTTAAGAGTGGCAGGACCTCCCCCCTGCACTGGTTGTCTCCTGTTTTGGGAAAGCTTCTCCTTCACTATGAATCAGTACTATCGTCTGTTTGCTACAGTGTTTGAGGGGACAAGTTAAAAGATAATTTTTGAAATGGTGTTTATTATTGCCAGTGACCTACTGAAAGTGTTCAATAGTCTTTATGGAGCAGCAAGAACTAATCAACATTGTTACTCTGCCATCTCCTAGCTGGGATCATTGCCGGACAAAGTGCTGATAATTATATCATCAATAAACACATAGCGGCAGAAAAAGCATGTTGTGATCACCAATATGCTCTAAATAGACTGACACAAAGTTTCTTCATCTCCCTCTCAATGTTTTGCTGCAGTTTTGAAGTAGCAAAAAATGAATTTCTTCCATTTTGCTTAGTTGTTATTAGCTTGCAGATAACAAATTATTTATTGTTGTGGCAACGATTTCCATGCTCATTGTAATAGGAAATGTGCATAATTCTGAATGGTTTTTAGCACACATAAAAGAGAATTCCATACTGGTCATTCATCTGTCATCTGCCTTCAGAATTTCAAAAACAGCTCTATTACATTTCAGCAGTTTAATCAATCTCTTGTCCTCAGGATCAAGAACAGGCAAAGAATTCTTCAAACAATGACTTTTCCATTTGGGGAAAGATTTCCTCCATGCACTATGTAATAATATTGTAAACCCATTCTTTATAAACGGTTTTACAATGCTGTTACATATAATGCACAGAGGAAATCTTCCCCAGAAGGAAAAAAGCTTATAAAGTGTTTTGTTGCTGGGAGTCTGTTCCTTATCCCCTACTCTGTGGGGGAAAAATAAGTTCTTTCTAGTGTCTAGTCTTACTGAACCTTGTTAATTTTAAACATTCTGTCAGCTGGTGGTGGTTCATGGCTCAAGCAATTTCAAAGGATGGAAAAAGGGAGAATCATGAAATAAATTACAAAAGAAAAGCAATAATGCAGCTATCAAATATCTCTTTATCATAGAATGATACAGGACAGAAGGAGGCATTCGGCCCAATGTGCCTGTGCCGGCTCATTGAAAAAGCTATCCAATTAGTCCCACTCCCCTGCTCTTTCCCTGTAGCCCTGTAAATTTTCCCCTTCAAGTATTTATCCAATTCCCTTTTGAAAGTTATTATTGAATTGCTTCCACCACCCTTTCAGACAGTGCATTCCAGATCATTACAACTCACTGCATTAAAAAAAAATGTTTCCTCATGTAGCCTCTGGCTCTTTTGCCGATCACTTGAAGTCTGTGTCCTCTGGTTACCCTTCTGCCTCTGGAAACAGTTTCTCCTAATTTACTCTACAAAAACCATTCATGATTTTGAACACCTCTATCAAATCTCCCCTTAAACTACTTTGTTCTAAGGAGAACAGCCCTAGCTTCTCCGGTCTTTCCTCATCCCTGGCACCATTCTAGTAAATCTCTTCTGCACCCTCTCCAAGGCCTTGACATCCTTCCTAAAGTGTGGTGTCCAGAATTGTACACAATACTCCAGCTGAGGCCTAACCAGTGTTTTATAAAGGTTTAGCATAACTTCCTTGCTTTTGCACTCTATGCCTCTATTAATAAAGCCATGGACCCCGTAATCTTTATTAACATCCTTCTCAACTTGTCCTGCCACCTTCTTCCTACCAAATTGCATCACTCACACTTCTTTGCGTTAAATTGCATTTGCCACGAGTCTGCCCATTTCACCAGTCTGTCTATGTCCTCCTGAAGTCTGCTATTATCCTCCTCACTGATCCAAAATTCCAAACTCCAAAATATTGTGACGATCACGCACTGGACTTAACAAATTTGCCACCAGGCCAAAAACAGAACGTTGCCAGAGTACAGATCCCTTTAAATACCAATTAAACAGTGGTTCACAAAGACATTGTGCAAAGGAATTATAAAGTGCAGGTAATTCTCAAAAAAATTTTAATGTTAGCCTGGCAAAAAAAAACCTGACAATTTAATTGAATACACAGGAGAAATCCATATGCAACGAACTAAGGAATTAAAAACTGTTAAAAATCTTATTTTGGGTGATAGTAGGTGAAGTCGTAAAACAAATTTAAAATGGTCCGAACCAGATCACATTTCTATTTTTCTAACATTTTAATTCGATCAGGATTCAAAGGCCTGCATCGCCACCAGAATTACAGTGGATTGGGATTTCCAGCTGCCACTGTGTCCTGGGGTTGTTTGACCCCATCCCAAATCACCAGAACACGGTCATTTAAATAGTTGCTTTCATGCCTGTGGAGATGCCCGCCTTGAGTGGCTGATGGAAAATTGGAGCGACACTCCGCTGGGGAGGGAGCTCGAGGCTCTAAACAGGGTAAAGATGAGAATTGAAAAAAAATCTTTCTGTAGAGAATTGTCATTGGCCAACAGAAAACAGAATATACATTGCATCATTTTTTAACCAATGTGGAGACACGTCATTGCAAAGGACCCCTCCTTCTAGGGTTGCCAACTCTGGTTGGGTGCTTTTCTTTAAAAACTAGAGGCTTCATCACATGACCTCCCGCCTCAAACCACCCCACCCCCACACTCCCGCCATTGGTCCATCCTCCAGGTGCACTGCCTTCCCACACCAATTGGAAAGGGAACAGACTCTGTTACCTAATTGGATTAATCTTGACTTAGTGAAAACAGCCTTTCTTCCCCATCTCCAATATTTTTATAACTAACAATGAAAGTGTTCAAAGAAAATGAAAATAACCCCCAATTTTGTTTAATGACTGTATGATTTTTCTTTGGGTTGCTTGCAGTTGTGTTCTGGAGATTAATCTTCAATTCCTGGATACTCCAGGACAATCCTGGAGGGTTGGCAACCCAACATCTCCCCATGTACTATTTGCAAATCATGTTTTGCTTAAAATAGTAAGGAGGATGTGGTGCAAGAGATGATTCAGAACTCTCTCACCTGAATGATAATTTTTGATTGCATCTGCACTTTATTTTTAAATAACCACTGCTGGAGCTTTGATAAATAATTTTTGACTAGCCTTAGAACTGTAGTTTTTTCCACTTCTGATTTTAAACTGATCCATAATATTATTCTATCCCAGAGACATAATTTAGCAAGCTAACTTAAAGGTTTTGAGGTCTGTGCTAGAGAAAGTACAAGACAATTATATTGGTTCTGAGATTAGAAAGAATTTCTGTGAATTGAATATTCTCAGTGGAGATGCCATTTACAGAGTAATATACTGATCAAGTGAACAGTTTTTGTTTTCATTTGTAAAAGGAAAAACAGATAAAATTAACATAAATTGACTGTTTTCTCTGAGGATTTGATGCAGCAAATTGAAAAAAGGCACAGTCACAGCAGAATGCAATTCGTAAATGAGCCGTAATCTGTCACCTCAAATATACTTTAAGACCATATACATATTTGTTTTAGTGACAATGGGTGACTCTGCCGCTCTAGGGTTTAGCATTTTTCACGGTTACAAGTTTATAGTGCCTTCTATTTAGCACTGAGCCTTGGGCAAACTTCAAGCCAGTTTAAGCCAGCTGTCACACAGACTAAGCTTAACTACTAAAATAAAAATTACCAAAAGGCACCAAGGCAATGATGAAGAACTTTAGACTGGTAACTCAAGAGTAGTTGACTTAGCAAGAATGGAACACAGGTCCGTGCCCAAAGTTTCTCACACAGTGAGTTGTCAGGTCTTCTGGTAAGGTGGTGAGTGTAGGTTAAGTGCTCATCAATAGGCAAGGACAGGACAGCCCAAGAAGCAGCTCACATTGGAGGGAGAGCTCACATTGTCGCCTTGATGCAGATGAAGGCATTGAGGGCCCACCATACACAAGACCACTGATGGCGATAAACAAGGACCTTCTAAGTGCACTGGCCTGCCTGCCAGCGAGCTTGCACACAACATCGGAGAGCATGGAGGAGTCCAGCTCCAACTTGTGTGCTGTCTTAGCGCACGGCATCGACCATACAGTCAACCACGAAGTGAGTGATCAGCTCCATGAGCACTGCTGGTGAGGTCCACGACAATGGAGCCTCTAATCACAGCTCCGATGGAAGCTCATACTGTTGCCATCTTGACTTTGGGGTCCAGCATCAAGGTGAGCATAGATAGGGGCTTCAAGAGCCTCCAGTCATGCTCACATTCTGTTTGCGTGCAGAGTAGTGGGAGTGCTGAGGTGCAGACCCATGAGAGTGGCATTGGCTCCATAAGAGAGGCAGATGCTGTCTTCTCTCAGGATGACAGCATGTCTACTCCTCCCGAAACCTCTCAAACCTTGTTGGTGCCAGCTGGGTGAGTGCCCCAGCCAAAGCCTAGTTCCAGCCATCTCCAGCCTCAATGGCCAGAGCTCCTCGAGGTCGCCCACAGCGGAAGTTCAGCAGCTTTCCACCTAACAATCTATAGCCACTGGGGAACCACCTGATAGGAGTACTAATTTTGTTGCTCTTGATATTCTTAGTGAACAGCGACACCCATGACATTGTACCGATTGAGGGAATTCAAATGGCGGGTGTAAAGCTTGGATGGGGCTTGTGGTGCTTTGGGTATGGGAAGGTTGGTGCACTGGGATGGGGAGGAATTCTTCAGGAGAACCTCTGTTCAATAATTTGCTGCCTGAGAGCTCTGGTGGGTGGCAGCAATGCTGGGCCTTCCATTTCTTCTGGAGCCTTCACCTCCTCGTCCTCCTCATGTTGTGCGTGGTCTGATCTTCATCCTCTGGTCGCTCCAAGGCTTCCCTCCTTTATAATACAAAGTTGTGCAGCATGCAACAGACAACCATGAATTGTGACACCTATGTTTTAAGAGCCCTATGATTTGCCCTTTAAAGGACCCTGATTCTTGAGTGGCTCTTGTAATGATGCTCCACATCTGTGCCCAAGTTCCTTTTTTTAAAATTTCATTCATGGGATGTGGGCATGGTTGGCGAGGCCAGCATTTATTGCCCATCCGTAATTGCCCTTGAGAAGGTGGTGGTGAGCCACCTTCTTGAAACGCTGCAGTCCATGTGGTGAAGGTTCTCCCACAGTGCTGTTGGTAGGGAGTTCCAGGATTTTGACCCAGCGACGATGAAGGAATGGTGATATATTTCCAAGTCGGGATGGTGTGTGACTTGGAGGGGAACGTGCAGGTGGTGTTGTTCCCATGTGCCTGCTGCTCTTGTCCTTCTAGGTGGTAGAGGTCACGGATTTGGGAGGTGCGGTCGAAGAAGCCTTGGCGAGTTGCTGCAGTGCATCTTGTAGATGGTACACACTGCAGCCACGGTACGTCAGTGGTGAAGGGAGTGAATGTTTAAAGGTGGTGGATGGGGTGCCAATCAAGCGGGCTGCTTTGTCCAGGATAGCATCGAGCTTCTTGAGTGTTGTTGGAGCTGCACTCATCCAGGCAATTGGAGAATATTCCATCACGCTCCTGACTTGTGCCTTGTAGATGGTTGAAAGGCTTTGGGGAATCAGGTGGTGAGTCATTTGCCTCAGGAATACCCAGCCTCTGACCTGCTCTTGAAGCCATTTTATTTATGTGTCTGGTCCAGTTAAGTTTCTGGTCGTTGGTGACCCCCAGGATGTTGATGGTGGGGGATTCGGTGATGGTAATGCAGTTGAATATTAAAGGGAGGTGATTAGATTCTCTCTTGTTGGAGATGGTCATTGTCTGGCACGAACGTTACTTGCCATGGAACACTGTGCAATCATCAGCGAACATCCCCATTTATGACCTTATGATGGAGGGAAGGTCATTGATGAAGCAGCTGAAGATGGTTGGGCCTAGGAAACTGCCCTGAGGAACTCCTGCAGCAATGTCCTGGGGCTGAGATGATTGGCCTCCAACAACCACTACCATCTTCCTTTGTGCTAGGTATGACTCCAGCCACTGGAGAGTTTTCCCCGATTCCCATTGACTTCAATTTTACTAGGGCTCCTTAGTACCATTCTCGGTCAAATGCTGCCTTGATGTCAAGCGCAGTCACTCTCACCTCACCTCTGGAATTCAGCACTTCTGTCCATGTTTGGACCAAGGCTGTAATGAGGTCTGGAGCCGAGTGGTCCTGGCGGAACCCAAACTGAGCATCGGTGAGCAGGTTATTGGTGAATAAGTGCCGCTTGATAGCACTGTCGACGACACCCTCCATCACTTTGCTGATGAGTGAGAGTAGACTGATGGGGTGGTAATTGGTCAGATTGGATTTGTCCGGCTTTTTGTGGACAGGACATACCTGAGCAATTTTCCACATTGTCGGGTAGATGCCAGTGTTGTAGCTGTACTGGAACAGCTTGGCTGGAGGCGCAGCTAGTTCTGGAGCACAAGTCTTCAGCACTACAGCTGGGATATTGTAGGGGCCCATAGCCTTTGCTGTATCCATTGGCTCAGCCATTTCTTGATATCACGTGGAGTGAATTGAATTGACTGATGACTGGCTTCTGTGATGGTGGAGATATTGGGAGGAGGCCGAGATGGATCATCCACTCTCACTTCTGGCTGAAGATGGTTGCAAATACTTCAGCTACGTCATTTGCACTCACGTGCTGGGCTCCACCAACATTGAGGATGGGGATGTTCACGGAGCGTCCTCCTCCGTTCATTGTTTAATTGTCCACCACCATTCACGACTGAATGTGGCAGGACTGCAGAGCTTTGATTTGATCCGTTGGTTGAGGGATCGCTTAGCTCTGTCTATAGCATGTTGCTTCCGCTGTTTAGCATGCATGTAGTCCTGAGCTGTAGCTTCACCAGGTTGGCACTTCATTTTTAGATATACCTGGTGCTGCTCCTGGAATTCTCCTCTACACTCCTCATTGAATCAGGCTTGTTGGTAATGGTAGAGTGAGGAATATGCCGGGCCATGAGTTTACAGATTGTGGTGGAATACAAATCTGCTGCTGCTGATGGCCCACAGTACCTCATGGATGCCCAGTTTTAAGCTGCGAGATCTGTTCTGAATCTATCCCATTTCGCACGGTGGTAATGCCACACAACACGTTGGATGATGTCCTCAATGTAAAGACGGCATTTAGTCTCCACAAGGACTGTGCGGTGGTCACTCCTACCAATACTGTCATGGATGCATTTGTGACAGGTAGATTGGTGAGGACGAGATCAAGTAGGTTTTTCCCTTGTGTTGGTTCACTCACCACCTGCCGCAGACCCAGTCTGGCAGCTATGTCCTTCAGGACTCAGCCAGAACCGAAGCAGCATAGCCGTGTTACAGAACAGTGCTGAAACCAATCGTGATTAAAACAACAGTATCTCCCATCATTTAAGGTGATTGGCGAAAGAACTAAAAGCGACATGAGGAAAAACTTTTTTTACGCAGTGAGTGGTTCTGATCTGGAATGCACTGCCTGAGGGCGTGGTGGAGGCAGATTCAGTCGTGGCTTTCAAAAGGGAATTGGACAAATACTTGAAGGGAAAAGGGTGGGGGAGTGGGACTAACTGGATTGCTCTTGCTGAGAGTTGGCATGGGCTTGATGGGCTGAATGGCCTCCTTCTATGTTGTAACCATTCTATGATTCTAACATCACTTTGCAAAACTAGTGAACTGCCAAAATACAGCCACGATGGCCAAACAATTGGTCCCAAAAGTACACCAGCAGCCTATAAAGCCTGACCAGAGACTTACCTTAAATGGAGTGGAGAATCCCTTTAAATAATCGCTGCTGCAGCCTCCTTCCCCACTGTGAGCACTATGATTTGCTGGGTGGGGTCAATAACCAATGAATCAGGTGCTCCCAGACCAATTTCACAGAAGGATCCTGGATTCAGGTGCAGGACCCTTATTAACATTTTTTAAATGAGGCCAGCGATTGTTCCAGGTGGCCACTAGGGATGCCTAATAAGCGTTCGATGCAACATGGTTTTGGGTGCAATTCCGGCACCTTTCCAGCATGGAACGTCACTGCAAAATTCACCATCTTTGCGACTTTTTTAAACCCGAAAAATGGGCGAAACGCATTTCAATTTCTCCCCCATAGTCTGCTGTGTAAAAAGTCTTCCTATCACTTCCTGTTGTTGAATCCCATTTGATATTCCTGCTGTGACCATGAGAATGTCATCTGTGCAAAGCAGCTGGTGAGGTTTCAATTGATAATCATACCCGAGAATTTTCACCTGGCTACCTTTCCATAGAGTTCTCTCTGCTTGGGATTATATCAGTGCATAATCCCTTCCATCATGAGATTAAATAAGTTAGGAAGACACCATGAGAGAAACTGTACATGATTCATTAGAAGATGCATTCCTCATTCAGTGGCATCAAACGGGGAGAAGTTGTTCCTCATTGCGTCCGTTTTCTGGGCAGAAAACGGGGGCACAAAGGACCAGTTTTGGGGTGCAGCATCCTGCACCCAATCTGTGCCTGTGTTATGGGTGCCGGCTTACCAATAAAGGCATTTTTGTTTTTAATTAAGCTAATTTCAAGCTTCAGACACAAGTATTATCAATGTAAAATGACCAAGCTACACACCTATCCCAATATTCCTAAGGGTGAGTATTAAACAGAATCAGAGTCCAAAGATGCACAACTTGGGCCAGTTCAAGAATATCTGACAAACACTGAACTTTGACCCAATTCAGACATGAATGTACATTTAAAGAAATATAGTTAGCCAAGTGGGATATTATGTGTGTGAATCTACATTGTACCACTCCATGACACAGAACATTGGATTTATAATAGAGTAGTTGCACAAGATCGTGCTGTCCAAAGGAAGTTTAATAAAAGACTAACCTGCTGAATGACCTGATTCCTGACAATAGAACATACAAACTTACAAAAATAACCAGCAGGAAAAGTCCACTGGTCCATCAAGCCTGCCCCACACCCACGATGCCTGGAGCAACATGATGAGACACTTTCCTCAATCTCCTCCCACAGTCACAGCCGCACCCATGTAATCTTCCGGGAGAGGCAACAAAACAGAAAAAAACCTAGAGCCAATAAGGGGAAAAAAAACTCTGGAAAATTCTTCTATGACCCCCCCCCTCAGACAATCAAAACCTGTCCAGGAGATCACATTGACCATGCATACATTAACTGTTAATCCTCTTACCTTCTATATGATGCAATCTCTGCCCTAGTCAAGAACCAGTCCAGCTCCCTCTTGAAGGCAATAGAGAGAGTCAGCACCCACCACACCAACGGGCAACGCGTTCCAGAGGCTCACTACTCTCTGGGAAAAGAAGAACCGTCTAACATCCAGTCTGTTCCTACTTTTGCGTATTTTAAATGCATGATCCCTGGTCCTTCCCAATCTGTCAAACTGAAATAATCTATCAATAGACACGCAATCCAATCGTTTTATTATATACCTGTATCAGGTATCCAAGTCTACGCTGCTCTAGAGTAAATGGAACCAGCTCTTTCAGCCTTTCTGAGTAACTAAGATTCTTAAAGCCAGGAATCGTTCTCGTAGCTCTTCTCTGAACCTTTTTCAAGGCCACTATATCATCCACCATGTGAACAGACCGAAACTGGGCACAATACTTCAGATGCAGTCTGACCAGTGACCTGCAAAGGGACAAAATGGTGTCCTCTGATTTGTATTGAATGGTTCTATTAATACCCTGTTTGCTTTGGCTACGGCTTCTCAGCATTGGGTCTTCAACCTTCAGCGATCTGTGCACAACAACATGTAGATTCTTTTCTCTCTCAACCACTTTCAGTATCGTTCCTTGTAAATGATAAGTATATTCTGTGTTGGTCCTACCTATATACATTATACTGCATTTATCTAGGTTAAATGCCATTTGCCATTGTTTGGCCCATTCCTCTGCAAGAAGAATTAGATGCGCTAGAAGACTGTGCCTCTACTGCCTTAACCGTTGCACAAATTTTAGCACCATATGTAAACTTAATGACCATATCCCAACACCACTGTCCAGGTCATTAATAAAAAGTGAACTGTAGCGGGCCTAGTACCAATCCCTGGGGGACACCACTAGTAACGTGCCTCCAGGTTGATCCACAACCACTGACCACAATTTTTTGGCTGTGGGATTGGCACCAATTCCTAATCCAGTATATCAAATTCCTACTGATACCACGAGGTTCTATCTGGTGAAGTAACCTAGTGTGAGGTACTTTATCAAAAGCTTTCTGAAAATCCAGGTAGAAAATGTCAACCAGATTGCCCTCATTCACTAACCTAGTTAACTTCTTCAAAATCATGAACGGTTTTGATAGAATAAATAAGGAGAAACTATTTCCAGTGGCAGAAGGGTCGGTAACAGAGGACACAGAATTAAGGTGATGGGCAAAAGAGCCAGAGGCGACACGAGGAAACATTTTTTTTTAAACACTGCAAGTTGTAATGTTCTGGAATGCACTGCCTGAAAGGATGGTGGAAGCAGATTCAACAGTAACTTTCAAAAGGCAATTGGATAAATACTCAAAGGGAAAAATTTACAGGGCTGTGGGGAAAGAGCAGGGGAATGGGATTAATTGGATAGCTCTTTCAAAGAGCCGGCACAGGCATGACGGGCTGAATGGCCTCCTCCTGTGCTGTACTTACTATGAGGATACTATGACTTCACCCCATTAGAGTTGATCAACTTAACTAAGGTGAAGTATTCCTTAACCTATTTTATTTGCAAATACCTGCTAAGTTAATTCACTGTTAGCCACCATTATTTTTGCTACAAAACAACAATTAATCTCAGAAAATACCCAATTCCAGAACTTTACAACATCCAGTTTATTTCTGAAGCTAGAAATCCTTGCAATCCTTGTGATCCAACCCAGACACAAGAAGTCAGTGAACACCTGAAGGCACAATTGATGTTACCCAATAATTCCATGTGTACCTAGATTTTACATCTATCTCTTCCACAAGTTCTTCCTTTATGATCACCTTTATGAACACAGCATGTGACAATGAGAAGTACGGTTGCCTGAAGTCAAATGCATGACGACCTTTTCACAACGACTTATGTAGCTGAGTAAGTCCCATTATCATTGGGTGACTCCACACATCTAGCAATGGGTGTTGTGACAGCTAATCTTATTGCCTAGCTCAGTTTATAGTTTTCATTCAAGGTTCTGCCTAGTTTTTAAAAGAGACTAAATTCCAGTTAATGAATAATCCTGAAAGAGCCATTGCATCACTCAAATAAAATTCACAATTTATTTGCTAGACCAGGAATTGGAGTTGACTTGATACCAGTATATTAATCACGTTGAAGGCGGCAGGGCAGGTTCAGAAAGCATTTAAGAAAGCATATGGGATCCTGGGCTTTATAAATAGAGGCAAAAGCAAGGAGGTTATGATGGACCTTTATAAAAAAACCTGGTTCGGCCACAACTGGAGTATTGTGTCCAGTTCTGGGTACCGCACTTTAGGAAGGATGTGAAGGCCTTAGAGAGAGGGTGCAGAGGAGATTTACTAGAATGATTCCAGGGTTGAGGGACTTCAGTTACATGGATAGACTGGAGAAGCTGGAGTTGTTCTCCTTAGAGCAGAGGAGATTTGATAGAGGTATTCAAAATCATGAAGGGTCTAGACAGCGTAGATAGAGAGAAACTGTTCCCATTGGCGGAAGGGTCAAGAACTAGAGGACATAGATTTAAGGTGATTGGCAAAAGAACCAAAGGCGACATGAGGAAAAACGTTGTTATGCAGCGAGTGGTTAGGATCTGGAATGCGCTGCCTGAGAGGTTGGTAGAGGCAAATTCAATCGTGGCTTTCAAAAGGGAATTGGATTAGTACTTGGAGAATAAATTTGCAGGGCTACAGGGATAGGGATAGGACAGGGGAGTGGGACTAGCTGGATTGCTCTTGCAGAGAGCTAGCAGGGACTTGATGGGCCGAACAGCCTCCTTCCATGCTGTAACCATTCCATGATTCTATCTGTTCTGGCAGCTTCAGGTAAATGGGACTATTCTGTGGTTGTCAAAACAAAATGGAGAAGCAAATCAAGCTGAATTAAGGATGCTTGGTACTGACAGCAGCGACAAAGCAAGGAAGTGGTTCTATACATTCTATCACTGTCATTGCACATTTCAATAAGTGCAGAAAGTATAAGATGTCGAAGCAAACATTAATGCTTACTTCAGGAGTAAACTTGACACAGTCATTTGTATTAATTAGTATTGGCTCCTCTGGTTGTATACTTTGCATAATAAATTGTTAATGGTTTCTGCAACGCAGTATGAATTTTAACACCACATACCTAAGCTTCACAAATAATTAAGTTAATTAGGCAGCAATGAATGAAGTGTTGTGCACTTATGGTGTCTTTTCTTTTTGCATATCAGACACTGATTCCAATCAACGGGCCAAAATGGACTCTGGTATAGTCAAACAAATACATCCTTTTTGAGCTTATTTTTGCCGTTAGATTGTGTTGTGTGATTTCTTCCTTTTTAAAAAAAAAGTTTCTAGTGAAATGCAGCTTCTGTTTACTCGGACCCCTTTCACTTCACAATGTTCTCTGTCAAACCTGGTTCTTGTGAACGGTTCAAAATATTTATAAAAGCCTTTGTCTCAGGAATTTCTTCCCAGATATCACAATGACTAGTGCTATATACAAATAGGTTCAGGTTATTGCTCAGCCTGTACAACAAATTCGGAGAATGTATGGCACCGATATTAACCCGGAGACGGGAATGGAGGATGGCGGGGGGAGGGGGGGAGGCGTGCAGTAGCAGGCAATGAGCCCACAACATCGCGCAACTGGGAAACCTGGCCGATTTTCGCGGCCAGGCATCATTTGAATAACGCTACCGGGTTTTGCGTCGCCAATGTGCAATAGTGGGCATGATGCCAACTGGCATGATGCAATTTCCCAGCACCCACTTAAAGGCCCAGTGCAGCACTGAAAAGGAAGCAGAGGTTTGGAGGTATCTAAACAGAGAAAAATAGAAGGAGGACAAAATGGCTGCTACAAGAGGGAAGTTCGCCCTCCCGATTTACTGGTGCTTCCCTGGAGATTCTGCTGAGTGCTGTAAGGGCCAGGAGGGAGGTGCTATTTCCCACAAGCGAGAAAGTTAAACCAGCTGCCACAACAAAGAAGGCCTGGGTAGAGGTGGCAGAAGAAGTCAGCAGTTGGAGTGAGATGATGAAGTAGTGGATTCAGTGCTGTAAAGGTTTCAATGACTTGACTAGGTAAGGAAAGGTTAGCAGGCAGCAATATTCACACAAATCCTGCAATGCGTCCCCTCTCACTCTCGCTTGACAATCCTACTCCATCCACAGTACTCCTCAGCTCCACATCACTCTCATCAGCACCAATCAGAGCGGTTCGATGCACCTCCTCATCCTCACTCCCTTCATATGCTCAATTCCCATTTCCTCCCTCCACTACTGCAACTTGAGTGTACAGGGCACAATTTCAAGATGACACAAAACTTAGAAGTGTAGTAAATAGTGAGGAGGATAGTAATTGACTTCAAGAGGACATAAACAAGCACACATGGCAGATGAAATTTAACGCAAAGAAGTGTGAAGTGATACATTTTGGCAGGAAGAATGAGGAGAGGCAATGTAAACTAAATGGTACAATTCTAAAGGGGGTGCAGGAACAGAGAGACCTGAGGGTATATGTGCACAAATCACTGAAGGTGGCAGAGCAGGTTGAGAAAGCGGTTAAAAAAGCATACGGGATCCTGGGCTTTATAAATAGAGGCATAGAGTACAAAAGCAAGGAAGTTACATTGAACCTTTATAATAACACAAGATAAGAACATAAGAAATTGGAGCAGGAGTAGGCCATCCGGCCACTCGAGCCTGCTCCACCATTCAATAAGATAATGGTTGATTTTCAACCTCAAATCCACTTTCCCGCCCTATTCCCATATCCCTTGATTCCCCTAGAGTCCAAAAATCTAAAAATCTCAGCCTTGAATATACCCAATGACTCAGCATCCACAGCAGTCTGGGGTAGAGAATTCTGAAGATTCACTACCCTTTAAGTGAAGAAATGCCTCCACATCTCAGTCTTAAATGACCGAACCCTTATCCTGCAAGTATGCCCTCTAGTTCTAGACTCTCCAGCCAGGGGAAACAACCTCTCAGCCTCTACCCTGTCAAGCCCCCCTCAGCATCTTATATATTTCAATGAGATCATCTCTCATTCTTTTAAACTCCAGAGAGTATAGGCCCATTCTACTCAATCTCTCCTCATAGGACAACCCTCTCATCCCAGGAATTAATCTCGTGAACCTCCATTGCAGCACCTCTAAGGCAAATATATCCTTCCTTAGATAAGGAGATCAAAACTGTACGCAGTATGCCAGGTGAGGTCTCACTGAAGTCCTGTACTATTGTATTCCTTACTCTTGTACTCCAACCCCCTTGCAATAAAGGCCAACATGCCATTTGCCTTCCTAATTGCTTGCTGCACCTGCTTGCTAACTTTTTAAGTTTCTTGTACCAGGACACCCAAGTCTCTCTGAACATCAACATTTAATAGTTTCTCACCATTTAAAAAATATTCTGTTTTTCTATTCTTCCTACTAAAGTGAATAACCTAACATTTCCCCACATTATACTCCATCTGCCACCTTCTTGCCCACTCACTTAACCTGTTTATATCCCTTTGCAGATTCATTCTGTCCTCATCACAGCTTACTTTACCACCTAGCTTTGTATGGTCAGTAAACTTGGATACATTACACTCGGTCCCTTCATCCAAGTCATTAATATAGATTGTAAATGGCTGAGGCCCAAACACCGATCCTTGTAGCACCCCACTAGTTACAGCCTGACTACCTGAAAATGACCCATTTATCCCTACTCTCTGTTTTCTGTCCGTTAGCCAAACCTCTATCTATGCTAATATGTTACCCACAACCCCATGAACCCTTACCTTGTGTAACAACCTTTTATGTGGCACCTTATCAAATGCCTTTTGGAAATCCAAATATACTACATCCACTGGTTTCCCTTTATCTACCCTACATCCTCAAAAAACTCTAATAAATTTGTCAATAACGATTTCCCTTTCATGAAACCATGTTGACTCTGCCTAATCATATTGTGATGTTCTAAGTGCCCTGTTGCCATTTCCTTAATGATGGATTCCAGCATTTTCCCGATGACTGATGTCAGGCTAACTGGCCTGTAGTTCCCTGTTTTCTCTCTCTCTCTCTCCCTTCTTGAATAGCGGGGTTACATTTGCTACCTTCCAATCCACTGGGACCGTTCTAGAATCTAGGGAATTTTGGAAGATCACAACCAATGCATCTACTATCTCTGCAATCACCTCTTTTAGAACCATCAGATGTAGGCCATCAGGTCCAGGGGATTTATTGGCTTTTAGTCCCATTAGTTTCTCAAGTATTTTTTCTCTTCTGATAACAATTACTTTAAGTTCCTCTCATTGGTCTCTTGGCTCCCCATTATTTCTGGTATGCTTTTTGTGTATTCTACTGTGAAGACAGATACAAAATATTTGTTTAAAGTCTCAGCCGTTTCCTGATTCCCCATTATAATTTCTCCTGTCTCAGCCTCTGAGGGACCAACATTTACTTTTCCTAATCTCTTCCTTTTTACATACTTGTAGAAGCTCTTACAATCCATTTTTATATTTCTTGCTCGTTTACTTTCATATGCTATTTTCATCCTTATCATCAATTTTTTGATCCTTTGTTGGTTTCTAAAACTCTCCCAATCATCAGGCTTATTACTCTTCTTGGCAACATTAAAGGCCTCTTCTTTTAATCTGATACTTCTTTAGTTAGCCACGGGTGGATCACTTTTCCCATGGAGTTTTTATTTCTCAATGGAATGTATATTTTTTGAGAATATTGAAATATTTCTCTAAATGTTTGCCATTGCTTTTCAACCGCCATACCCTTTAGTTTAATTTCCCAATCTACCTTAGCCAACTCTCCCCTCATGCCTATATAATTGGCTTTATTTAAGTTTAAGACTCATCACTCTCAAACTCAATGTGAAATTCTATATTATGATCGCTCTTCCCCAGAGGATCCTTTACTGTGAGATTGCTAATTAACCCTATCTCATTACATAATACAAGATCTAAAATAGCCTGTTCCCTGGTTGGTTCCATAATATATTGTTCTAGGAAATTGTCTCGAATGCATTCCATGAACTCGTCCTCCAGACTACCTTTGTCCATTTGATTTGTCCAGTCTATATGAAGATTAAAGTCCCCCATGATTTTTGCATCACCTTTGTTACAAGCTCCTATTATTTCATGATTAATACTCTGTCCAATGGTATAGCTACTGTTAGGGGGCCTATAAACTACTCCCACTAGTGTTTTCTGCCCCTTGTTATTTCTAATTTCCACCCATATTGATTCTACTTCCTGATCTTCCGAGCCAAGATCCGGTCTCACTAGTGTCCTTACATCACCCTTTATTGTTAGGGCTACACCTCCTCCTTTTCCATTCTGCTTGTCTTTTCTAAATGTCATGTACCCTGGAATATTTAGTTCTCAACCTTGGTGACTTTGCAACCCTGTCTCTGTAATGGTTATTCTATCAAACCCATTTATCTCTATTTGTGCAACTAATTCATCTATCTTGTTACGAATGCTCCGTGCATTCAGATAAAGAGCCTTTAATTTTGACTTTTTACCATTTTTTCCTGATTTGAACTTACTTGTTGATGCTCTATTATTGGTAAACTCCCTGTCCCTTCCTGCCACACTTATCTTTACCCAAATCACTACAGTGCTCTGTTGCCTTGACTTTTCTCATTAGATTTCTAACTTTCCCCTCACCTGACCCCTCCCCCCCACTTTTTAAGTTTAAAGCCCTATCTACAGCCCTAGTTATTCGATTTGCCAGGACGCTGGTCCCAGCCCGGTTTAAGTGGAGCCCGTCCCAATGGAACAGCTCCCTCTTTCCCCAATACTGGTGCCAGTGCCCCATGAATCGAAACCCCGTCCCCTACACCACTCTTTGAGCCATGTGTTTAGCTCTCTGATCTGTTTGACACTATGCCAATTTGCACGTGGCTCAGGTAGCAATCCAGAGATTACCACCTGAGGTTCTGCTTATTAATTTAGACCCTAGCTCCTCAAACTGTCTGAGTTCTACCTATGCCATTGGTTCCTATGTGGAGCATGACACCTGGATCCTCCCCCTTATGCTCCAAGTTCTTTTCCAGCCACAAGCAGATGTCCTTAACCTTGGCACCAGGCAGGCAACACAGCCTTCGGGACTCTCGGTCATGGCTGCAGAGTATCTATACTATCCCTTACCACTACCTTATTCCTTTTTACTCCGCCCACTTGAATGGCCCCCTGTACCATAGTGCTGTGGTCAGTTTGCCCATCCTCCCTACAGTGATTGGTACAACATTAGCAGTCCTCCAATCCGAATGTACCACGCCTGTATCCAGTGAGGATTGGAAAATGGTGGTCAGAACCTCTGCTATTTCCTCCCTTGCTTCTTTTAACAGCCTGGAATACATTTCATCCGGCCCTGTTGATTTATCTACTTTCAAAGATGCTAATCCCCTTAATACTTCCTCTCTCACTAAGTTTATCCCATCCAATATTTAACACACCTCCTCCTTAACTACAATGTCTGCATCATCCCTTCGAGTGGCCTACATAAGAGCTGCCAGATAGCCACCGGTAGCAATGAATGAACTGGTTAAATTTATAGCAGGTTATGAACTGAACTCTTCTCGATCGTTACCCATAATCTAAATAACAAGTCGCTACCCATAATCTGAATAACAAAACCAGCCAAGGGGCATCAGAGCTTCAGCAGGGATAGTTCCACCTTTACTGTAAGAAACTCTTATTAGCCCCATCTGTCCAATACTACAATGTCAGGCTTAGAATAACGATTGAGGTCTATATTTCTGTCCTCTGCTCTCCTTCTCAACCTTGATCAATGTGAGATGGTGCTGAAATGTCCCTTGTGACATATAAATTAGTTTCCCATTTGCAAAATATGTTCACAACATCCAATCTTGTACCCTTTGGATAGTGTTCACACTCCAGGAAATCCTGAGGAACATGCAGCCTTACTATCCCCCCTGCTCTTTCCCCATAGCCCTGCAAATTTCTCCTTTAAGTATATATCCAATTCCCTTTTGAAACTTACTGTTGAATCTGCTTCAACCACCCTATCAAACAGTCCATTCCAGATCATAACAACTCGCTGCGTAAAAGAAATTCTCCTCAGCTCCTCTTGGTTCTGTATCAATTATCTTAAATCAATGACTCTCCTGCCACTGAAAACAGTTTCTCCTTATATACTGTATCAAAACCCTTCATAATTTTGAAAACCTCCATTAAATCTCCCCACATAACTGAAATACCTGATCCCTGGTACCATTCTAGTAAATTCTCTCTGCACCCTCTCTAAGTGTGGTGCCCAGAATTGGAAACAATATTCCAACTGAGGCCCAACAAGTGATTTATAAAGGTTTAACATAACTTCCTTGCTTTTGTACTCTTATGCCTCTATTTATAAAGACAAGGTTCCTGTATGCTTTTTTAACTGCCTTATCAACTTGTCTTGCCACCTTCAAAGATTTGTGTATGTAAACCTCAGATCTTTCTGTTCCTGCACACCCTTTAAAATTGTACCATTTAATTTATATTGCCTCTCCTCATTCTTCCTTCCAAAATGCATCATTTTGCACTTCTCTGCATTAAATTTCATCTGCCATGTGTCTGCCCATTTCACCAGTCTGACTATGTCCTCCTGAAGTCTGTTATTATCCTCCTCAATGTTTACTACATTTCCCAATTTTGTGTCTTCTGCAAACTTTGAAAGTATGCCTCCTATACTCAAGTCCAGGTCATCAGTATGTATCAAAAAGAGCAGTGGTCCTAATACCAACCCCTGGGGAACACCACTGTATACTTCCCTCCAGTCTGAAAAACAAGCGTTCACCACTACTCTCTCCTTTCTGTCCCCCAACCAATTTCATATCCACACTGCCATAGCTCCTTTAATCCCATGGGCTTCAATTTTGCGAACAACACACCCTTTAAAATTGTACCATTTAGTTTATATTGCCTCTCCTCATTCTTCCTTCAAAGATTTGTGTATGTGAATCTCAGGTCATGTTTTTTCAGGATCACCTGGCTTTTGTGCTGACGTTAGCCTAAGGCTGGTGGTGGGGAAACTTCTAAGACCATAATTCGGGACAAAATTAATGGTCATTTGGAAAACGCTGTCCATGCTCACTGTGTATGGGCAACTCAGGCCCATTACTGGCCTGAATTTTGTGTGATTAGGGGTTGATACCAGCCTATTCCTTGCAACTCCCACCACCAATGTTTTCATGGCCACATGATGCTGGCCTGTTTACCCATCCAGTTTGACTGATATATAATTTTTGTGTTTCTTTTTAACAAGACGGCAGAGGATTTCAGGTGCAAATCAGAAGAATGGCCCTAAATGTCAGCAGAGTTTGGAGCAGGTGTATGAAGCAAGGGGAGGAGTCTCAAGGCAGAACAAAAGCGACTGAAGAATGGATTGCTGGGATTGGGGGTGGGTGGGGGGGGAAGTTTCCAAAAAAGAGTTGCAGAGAGCAAAAAGGAGAGAAATTAAAGAAAAGGGAAGAAAGAAAAAAAGAGGAAGGTGAAGAGAGAGAAATAAGGACGTAGGAAAGAAGTCGTGGTCCACGTTGGAACCAATGACATTGGTAGGAAAAGGGTTGAGGTTCTACAGGCAGAGTTTCAGGAGCCAGGAAAAAAGATTGAAGAACAGGATCTCAAAGGTGGTAATCTCTGGATTACTCCCAATGCCACGTGGTAGTAAGTACAGAAACAGGAAGATAGTGCAGGTGGATGCATGGCTGGAGAAGTGGTGCAGGAGGGAGGGCTTCAGATTGCTGAGGCATTGGGACCAGATCTGGGGCTGGAAGGACCTGTACAAGCCGGATGGGTTGCACCTGAACAGGACTGGGACCAATGGCTTCGCGGGAAGGTTAACTCGTGCTGTAGGGGAGGGTTGAAACTAATTTGGCTGGAGGAGGGGCATCAGGACGCAGCAGCAGAGAGGAGAGACAAGGTGCATAGAAAATTAGGAGGGCCAAACAGCAACAAAATGAAGAATAGTGAAGAAACAGCAGGAATTAAATGAATTATAAGAGAATTAAATGAAGGAAAAAAAGCAAAGCTGACTAGAATGGTATTGGAATGCATGTGTGTTAATGCGAGGAGTGTTACAAATAAGGTAGACGAGTTACAGGCACAAATTGCCACATGGGGTTATGATATAGTGGCTATAACAGAGACCTAGCTTAAACATGGGCAGGAATGGGAACGAAACATTCCTGGCTACAATGTATTCAGGAGGGATAGGGAAGGAAAAAAGACAGGAGGCAGGTTGTGGGAGGCGGGGGGCGGGGGGCGGGGCAGTATTGATCAAGGATAATATTACAGTTCTACAGAGGGACGATAAACTAGAGGATTCAAAGATTGAATTCATTTGGTTAGAGTTAAGGAATAGAAAAGGAGCTGCTACATTGATGGGTGTTTACCATAGGCCCCCAAATAATGAGAAGATAGAGGAGCAAATCTGTAGGCAAATTTCAGAAAAATGTAAAAATAATAGAGCAGAAATAGTAGGGGATTTCAATTAGCCTAATGTAGACTGGGGAGAAAAAAAAGAGTAAAGGGCAAGGAGGGTGAGAATTCCTAAAATGTGTACAGAAGAACTTTCTTAATCAGTATGTTTCTAGCCCAACGAGAAAGGAAGCAGTACTGGATCTAGTTCTGGGGAATGAACCAGGGCAAGTGGTGTGTGTTTCAGTGGGAGAGCATCTGGGTAATAGTGATCATAATATAATTAGGTTTAAAGTAATTATGGAAAGGGACAAAGAAAAATCAAAGGTGAAAATAAACAACTGGAAGAGAGCCAATTTCAGTGATTTGAGAAGGGATCTAGCCCTCAGCTAAGGGACAGAAAGCAGAGAGTAGTGGCGAACGGTTGTTTTTCAGACTGGAGGGAAGTATGCAGTGGTGTTTCCCAGGTATCAGTATTAGGACCACTGCTCTTTTTGATCTATATTAATGACCTGGATTTGGGTATACAGGTTTAATTTCAAAGTTTGCAGATGACATGAAAATTGTAAATGTAGTAAACAATGTGGAGGATAGTAACAAACTTCAGGAAGACATAGGCAGACTGGTGAAATGGGCAGACACATGGCAGATGAAATTTAGCACAGAGAAGTATGAAGTGATACGTTTTGGAAGGAAGAATGAGGAGAGGCAATATAAACGAAATGGTACAATTTTATAGGAAGTGCAGGAACAGAGAGATCTGAGGGTGTACGTACACAAATCTTTGAAGATGGCAGGACAAGTTGAGAAGGCTGTTAAAGAAAGCATATGGGATCCTTGGCTTTATTAATAGAGGCATAGAGTACAAAAGCAAAGAAGTTATGCTAAACCTTTATAAAACACCAGTTTGGCCTCAACTGGAGTGCTGTGTTCAATTCTGGGCACCACACTTCAGGAAGGGTTTTTTTTTATTCATTCATGGGATGTGGGCGTTGCTGGCAAGGCCAGCATTTATTGCCCATCCCTAATTGCCCTTGAGAAGGTGGTGGTGAGCCGCCTTCTTGAACCGCTGCAGTCCGTGTGGTGAAGGTTCTCCCACAGTGCTGTTAGGGAGTTCCAGGATTTTGATCCAGCGATGATGAAGGAACGCCGATATATTTCCAAGTCGGGATGGTGTGCGACTTGGAGGGGAATGTGCAGGTGGTGTTGTTCCCACGTGCCTGCTGCTCTTGTCCTTCTAGGTGGTAGAGGTCATGGGTTTGGGAGGTGCTGTCGAAGAAGCCTTGGCGAGTTGCTGCAGTGCATCCTGTGGATGGTACACACTGCAGCCACTGTGCGCCAGTGGTGAAGGGAGTGAATGTTTAGGGTGGTGGATGTGGTGCCAATCAAGCAGGCTGCTTTGTCCTGGATGGTGTCGAGCTTCTTGAGGGTTGTTGGAGCTGCACTCATCCAGGCAAGTGGAGAGTATTCCATCACACTCCTGACTTGTGCCTTGTAGATGGTGGAAAGGCTTTGGGGAGTCAGGAGGTGAGTCACTCGCCACAGAATACCCAGCCTCTGACCTGCTCTTGTAGCCACAGTATTTATGTGGCTGGTCCAGTTAAGTTTCTGGTCAATGGTGACCCCCAGGATGTTGATGATGGGGTATTCGGCGATGGTAATGCCATTGAATGTCAAGGGGTGGTGGTTAGACTCTCTCTTGTTGGAGATGGTCATTGCCTGGCACTTGTTTAGCACGAATGTCAAGGCCTTAGAGAGGGTGCAGAAGAGATTTACTAGAATGGTACCAGGGATGAGGGACTTCAGTTATGTGGAGAGACTGAAAAAGCTGGGGTTGTTCTCCTTGCAGCACAGAAGGTTAAGGAGGTTTGATAGAGGTGCTCAAACTCATGAACGATTTTGATAGATTAAATAAGGAGAAATTGTGGCAGAAGGATCGGTAACCAGATGATATAGATTTAAGGTGATTGGCAAAAGAGCCAGAGGCGACATGAGGAAACATTTTTTTTTAAAGGCCGTGGATTGTTATGAGTTGGAATGCACTGCCTGAAAGGATGGTGAAAGCAGATTCAATAGTAACTGTCAAAAGGGAATTAGATAAATATTTGAAGGGAAAAAATTTACAGGGCTATGAAGAACACAGAGGATTGGGACTAATTGGATAGCTGTTTCAAAGAGCCAGCACAGGCACGATGAGCCAAATGGCCTTCTATGACGTTATGATAGGTGGACTGGAAACAAAAATTGGCCAGAAAAACAGTAAATGAGCAATGGGAGGCCATTAAGGCAGAGATAGTTCGGGTACAAACCAAGCGTATTCCCATAAGGAGAAAAGATAGTGCAACTAAAGCTACAGCTCCCTGGATGACAAAGGAAATAGAGGTTAAAATAAAACAGAAAAAGGAGGTTTTTGACAAATGTCAGGTACAGAATGCAGTCGAAAACCAGGCAGAATACAGAGTGCGCAGGAGGAAATTGAAAAAGAGAGACTTTGAGAAAAGATTAGCGGGTAACATAAAAGGGAACTCAAAAATCTTTTATAAACATATAAAAAGTACGTCATGAATTGGGTGGGTTGATAGAGACAAAGGATCCTGCTTTGTGTTGGCTTGTGGTTCTGTTATTGGCCCATTCCCAGCTAATGGTTATAGGTAAGCATTAGTTATATATACTGTTAGTGTTTAACCCAGTGGAACAGTGGACTGAAACACTGGAAGATTGAAATGCAGGGAGACTGCAGTCAGGGAACAGAATATAAATGAGTTTCACAGTTAACTGTTCTATTCTACTGCCACGATTTCCTAGCATTTCATCTGCTATCAGACTCAGTTATTCTACTGGTGTGCAAATAAAGCAGAGTCTCACAGCTGACTGGTTCTTTCCCCCAACTCTAAAGTACTCAAGACTTTTAACAGTTGGGATGATCGGACAGTTATGACCCAAACTCACTTAGGCAGGACCTGTGCGGCCATTTTTGTATTGTTATCAGTGTGAATAAAAACAATATATGCACTATCAATAAGGGTCAAACACGTAACATAGAATTACAGCTCAAAAACAGACCATTCAGCCTAACTGGTCTATGCCGGTGTTTATGCTCCACATGAGCCTCCTTCCACCTTACTTCATCTAACCATATCAGCATAACCTTCTATTCCTTTCTCCCTCATGTGTTTATCTAGCTTCCCCTTAAATGCATCTGAACTAATTGCCTCAACTACTCCTTGTGGAAACAAGTTCCACATTGTCACCACTCTCTGGCTAAAGAAGTTCCTCCTGAATTCCCTATTGGATTTATTAATGACTATCTTATATTTATGACTCTTAGTTTTGGACGACCCCACAAGTGGAAATATTTTCACCACATCTACCCTATCAAACCCCTTCATAATTTTAAAGGCCTCTTTTAAATCACCCCTCAGCCTCTCTTTTCTAGAGAAATGAGCCCCAGCCTGTTGAGTCTTTCCTGATAATTATAGCCTCTCAGTTCTGGTATCACCCATGTAAATCTTTTTCGCACGTTTTTGTTACATGGAGACCAGAACTGTGCACAGTACTCCAAGTATAGTCTAACCAAGGTTCTATACAAGTTTAACATAACTTCTGCTTTTCAATTCTATTCTTATTCCCTAAAAAACATTACTAAACAGTTGTTTTTTTTACGACAATCAGTTTCATGGTCACTTTTACTGATACCAAGATTTTAATTCCAAATTAATTGGATTCAAATTCTCAAACTGCTCTGATGGGATCTGAACTTACATTTTCTGGATTATTAGTCCAGACCTCTGAATTACTAGTAGAGTAACATAACCACGACAATACAGCAACAATTTGATGTTACAATAGGGACATAGGACAGGAATGGGCCATTCAGCTGATCGAGCCTGTTCCACCATTCAATTTGATCATGGCTTAGCTTAACTCCATTTACCTGCCTTGGTTTCATATCCCTTAACACCCTTACCTAACAAAAATCTATCAATCTCAGTTTTGAAATTATTTTTGTACCTGTCCACTAGCTTTTAGTCAGGACTGTACATGGACCCATAAATCTTTCTGCTCGTCCACTGTTCCTAGCTTCTCACCATGTGGAAAATACTCTGATCTATCTTTCTTAGGTCCAAAGTGGTGGCCTTAGGGGAACTTTAAGATGTTTCTGGATGGGTGAAATAAAATTGTCTGATTGGTCTTCCTTATCCATAATTATCTTGTTCTAACTTCAACCATGAAATAATGCAAGAGGGGCACTTCAAAGGCAAACCCCATCATTTTAAATAGTTCTGCCAACCAGCATGGAACTTTATAGCATACATAAGATGGCTTGTCTCTCCCAGAGCTGGCATGAATGCTTGCATTCTAAAAGCTTCTTTTCATGTTTGCTGTTCGTTTACCACTGTAAGGTTTGCTGAACTCTTGCAAATTATTCTATTACAGTCGGTTTCCTGGGGATCTTGCAGACAATATTCAGTTGTTTTTGGTTACACCAACATTCTGAACATGTTGAGATGCCAAAGGAACAAAAAGATACAAGCCAAAAAAAAAGAGCAAAATTATATTTAAAAGTAAAAAGTCGTAAAAAGCATTATTTAAAATGCTTCTGCCCTTTAATTGCTGCAAATGGATGAGTTCGATACATAACAATCCCTTTGTAAAGGACAGGACATCACGGATACTCCAATTTATGTATATTCAGGTCGTATTTAAATATTCTAATGAATATTGCACAAAATTGCATACGGCACGTTCCAGCAGGAACCAGGCGGACCATGTGCCACAAAATTGCCTGATCACCACCCACCCAAAACTAGCTGACGAGAATTCTCCTACCAGCTGAAAGATAAGCCTCACAGTTTTTCCCTTTGTAAAGAAAACCTTTGGTCAACCAGGTATCTGACATGCAGGGAAAACATTAATGATGTCCACAGCAAGACACTGAAAAATCCACAGAAATATAAGTTTCGTTTGCCCGATGTGAAATGCACAAACTATTTTCTTAGGGACACATCACATTTTCCTAAACCCGGAAAACACAGGCACAAGTTGGCAACAGCCTAGGTTTAGGGGTTTCCAACTGTGAGCGGAAGTACTGCTGGAGTTTGACCAGCTAAGGCCATGCTCCTTACCAGCTCAGAGTACTAGTGAGTTTCTTCCTGCTGGTCCAACTGGCACTACCCTGCCCATTAAACCCACAGATTTATCGGGTTACCTGAAGCGGAGAATCGCAGCCCCAGTGACATATTAATGAGCTAGGCTGAAGTGTCAATCAACAGCAGCACCTCATGTACTGCAGAACCGCCTGGCTAAAGTGCCAGGTAATTGCATGGGATTGTATCCTGAACATTCCTAAAAAGAGTTGGGACAGTATGAAGATGGCTAAAGACAAAAGGTGGCTACACTAATCAAATCCTGCTGTAATTATATTCAAACCTGCACCACTCCTTGGAATGTAATTAGAGATTATTAATTTTATTGAAGCAAAAAAGTGTTTTATCACCATGACCCTGAAAAGGATTAAGTGAATACACTACATATGCAGCTATTGCCAAAACTGATCTATGAAAAATACATTAGCACTATCAGCTCTACATAAAAAATAACCATGCATAACTTTGAATTCCATTGGACTAAGCTACTTCCCTTTTTTGTACAGAATTCCTAATCTAAGCAGAAGAGTTAAACGTAAAATTCTAATCAAAGTCTATAATAAAAACAGAAAATGCTGGAAATATTCAATAAGTCAAGCAGTATCTGTGGAGAGAGAAACAGAGTTAACGTTTCAGGTCGATGACCTTTCGCCCGATCTGGAGGAAGTAAAGATTTAATGTTTTGTTTTAACAAGTACAGAACCAGGGAAAGGTCAGGGGGGGGGGTGCGGTTGGAAAGAGGGGAGGGGAGGAAAGAACAAAAGGGAAGGTCTGTGATAGGGTGGAGGGCAGGAGTGATTAAATGACAAAAGGGATGATGGTGCAAGGCAAAGAACAAAAGATGGTTCTGTGAATGGCAGCAGCAGAACCATTACCATCACCTGCTAGTCCGGAAAAAATGAAAGCAGTGGTTATGATCTGAAGTTATCGAAATCAATGTTGATTTTGGAAAGTTGTAAAGTGCCTGATCGAAAGATGACTGTTGAGCTTCACTGGAACAGTGAAGGAGGCCGGACAGGGAGGTCAGAGTGGGAGTGGGACGGAGAATTAAGATGGCAAGCGACTGGAAACACAGGATCACGCTTGCAGACTGAATGGAGGTGTTCAAAGTCTAGGTTGTTTCCCAATGAAGCGGGTTTTCATGGCAAACAGGCTAAATATCTGCTGCTAAAATCTACCTAAAGGCAACATAACATTTTCAAAATCCATTAACTTCTGTGTAAAATGTTGGTTTTCTATCACTTTTGTTCAGATTAACTCACTGAATAAATGCTTAAATGAGCTTTTATTCAAAAATCTCTGGTAGCTTCATCTGGGGCATTTTTCCAAATTCGTGCTCTTGCTGAGAGCACACATCAGAAATCCAGAGGCCTGCTGCCTGTGATTTTCCGTCCTTTTGTTTGGAGAATTGTGTATATTGTCTCCCGAGTTTCCCATAAATGCTTTCTGCCAGCTAAAAAATGACCCTCTCACGAGTTAGTACAACGGGGCCAAGTTTAATCCTCCCTCCACCACTCGAGTGCACGTTGGGTGGAGTGTACCCAAAGTACTCTTCGCCAGCAGGGACCTGAAACCACCGGCAGTGATGGGTTCAGGTCATTATCATTGCCTTGATGTTCCCCCAATGCATGAAGGCTCATTGAAAGGTGCTTGTGCCTAAAAAGGGATGAAAGGGCATTGCTGCTGCCAGGCCTGAGAGGCCACCAGCTACAGGACCTTCTGGTTGCTGGCCAAAAACAGCAGCTACAAGTAATTAATTTTACAACACCAAGTTATAGTCCAGCAATTTTATTTTAAATTCACAAGCTTTCGGAGGCTTCCTCCTTCGTCAGGTGAACGATGTGAAAATGAAATCCTCGAAATGAAATCGCATTTGTTTACAGTTTGTTTACAATTGTTTACAAGTTTGTTTACAATTGTTTACAATTGTCAACCCCAGTCCATCACCGGCATCTCCACATCATTACAAGTAATTAAGCCCCGATGATTTCCTGCAGGCTTTATGGGGTGTGGGGGCGGGGGGGGGGATGGTAAGTAGCTATGGGGAGATGTTACAAGGTTGCTGGCAGCCCTTTCTCAGATAATGCACTCTAAAAGGAGTTGAGTGCCGCTTCTACAGCCTACTTTAAGTGGGCTTGGTAGGCCTCGTTGTGATATGCGAAGGGGGTGGAGACTAGGTGTAATAGGTCTCCACTCTTTTTCCTCTGCTTTGCAGCTGGGAAGTAGCTGTTCCTAGAGTGCAAAACAGAGCAAAATTAGCTTCACTGTGTACTGTGGTAATGAGCTATACAGACTAGACCAAGTAAATACCTCATTATCTGCGCTGACCCAAAGCAGCAATGGGAATGCTTGGCTGGGCTGGGTTAGGTATGAATACGCAAAGGGAAATCAACAAAGGTTCCTGCTCCTGATTGCTACCCTGTGACTCCTGCTGTGATTTGCCCCAGAGTGAAATAGCTTTCCAGCATTTTCACTGTCTGGCTGCACACGTGAAAAGCAACCATTTTGGTGAGGTAATTGAGTGCTGCTGTCAACTGTGGAGCTGTACCCCCTCCCCCACACATGTCAGGCTCTTCTGGAAAAAAGGGAAGAGGATAAAATGGGGAAAAATTGGGAGCTGCCTATTTATATCTGCAGTTTAAATTAGTATTGACACAAGCATAATTCTGATTCAAGGTTGATATTTCTTGGCAAAGTAATTATGTGTTTATGAAAAATTCAGCTGTATTTTATAAATGTTGCTGTCATCTGCAGCCTATGAAATCTTGAATCATTGAATGGTTCCGGAGAAGTTGTATGTAGTACATCTTGGTACTTATAAAATCAAATTACAGTAGTCTAGGATAACCATACATATCCCAGAATCTAAGAATTAAATTTTCTAAAGGGCACACTCAGCGGGAAAGAAAATCTATTAGCATTTTCTAAAAATAAAAAAAAATTGAGAGTCCACATGGTGCAACAGCCATCAGATGTGCTCAGTAGTACGGGGGACTGGAAAGATGATGCCATTGCAGGAAATGAATGTCAAATGCGACATTTCACCCATTAACAGTGCTGGGTTTATGTTCCTTTGCATGCTTAACGAATGGAATTCACAATTCCTAATCAAAGTCATCAGATTTTCCTCAGAAGCTCTAGTGAGGGGTATCAAGTGATATGAGGCTAAGGGGGGTAAATGGTGTTGAGGTACATGATCTAATGAATGGCGGAACAGGCTCAAGGGGCTGAATTGCCTACTCTTTTCTCACATTCCTATGTCTGAATTCAGATACAAAGGGATACAATTCTGCTATTCCCCAATGGATCATCCACATGAAAAGCTGAACGAAAATCACTTGTAAATATCAACTGAGAGTCCTGAAAAAAGTGAAGCCATAACTTTGTATTGAAAGCATTTATTCTTCAAGCACCAAGTGCACAGTCCAGAGAGAGAGAAAACTACAGGACTAAATACAAACACAGTCCAGTCAGAAGTGTGCACAGACTTCTTGCCTGCCATTCTGGGCACTTAGGAGGACACGTGGCACCTGAAAAACAGACACAACGTGACCCAATTTCTAGGCCACTGTCTTCGGCCCCTGCCACAAACTCGGTTCCCATGTCTCTACTCCAACTGAAAACTGTGCTAAGCTATGTGAAGGTTGCTCATAAATATACGTTTGTAACCTGCCTTCCTCTTATCTTTCTCTAGTTGTACCACAGCAAACCAAGACAACTACATGACCCACTACATCCGGCCATGGTAGCATGTCACAGAACACCCGGTCACTCACTCTATGTTTTACCACATAGAGCAGCTTAGTTCCATTGCCAATACATATTTGAATCATAGATGATACAGGGCTATGGGGAAAGCATAGGGCAGTGGGATTAGTTTTGGACTGCTCCAAAGAGCTGGCACAGACATGATGGGCCAAATGGCCTCCTTCTATGCTGGTGTTCCCCAGGGGTTGGCATTAGGACCACTGGTCTTTTTGATATATATATATCAATGACCTGGACTTGGCTATACACGGTATAATTTCAAAGTTTGCAGATGACACGAAACTCGGAAATGTAGTAAACTGACTTCAGGAGGACATAGACAGACTGGTGAAATGGGCAGGCCCATGGCAGATGAAAGTTAAAGCAGAGAAGTGTGAAGTGATACATTTTGGTAGGAAGAATGAGAAGTAAATTGTATAATTTTAAAGGGGTGCAGGAACAGAAAGGCCTGGGGGGTGCACGTACACAAATCTTTGAAGGTGGCAGGACAAGTTGAGAAGGCTGTTAAAAAAGCATATGGGATCGTGGGCTTTATTTATAGAGGCATAGAGTACAAAAGCAGGGAAGTTATGCTAAATCTTTATAAAACACTGGTTAGGCCTCAGCTGGAGTATTGTGATCAATTCTGGGCACTACACTTTAGGAAGGATGTCAAGGCCTTGGAGAGGGTGCAGAAGAGATTTACTAGAATCTAGGGATGATTCCCTTTTCTGGAGATGAGGGACTTCAGTTATTGGAACATAAGAGCATAAGAAACAGGAGCAGGCCATACAGCCCCTCGAGCCTGCTCTGCCATTCAATAAGATCATGGCTGATCTTCTGCCTCAACTTCACTTTCCCGCCCTATCCCCATAATCCCTTGATTCCCTTAGTGTCCAAAAATCTATCGATCTCAGTCTTGAACATACTCAACGAATGAGCATCCACAGCCCTCTGGGGTAGAAAATTCCAAAGGCTCACAACCCTCTGCATGAAGACATTTTTCCTCAACTCGGTCCTAAATGGTCGACCCTTTATCTTGCGGCTATGACTCCTAGTTCTAAACTCTCCAGCCAGGGGAAACAGCCTCTCAGCATCTACCCTGTCAAGCCATCTAAGAATTTATATGTTTCAATGAGATTACCTCTCATTCTTCTAAACTCCAGGAGAATATCGGCCCATTCTACTTAATCTCTCCTCATAGGACAACCCTCTCATCCCAGGAATCAATCTAGTGAACTTTCGCTGCACCCATCTCTAAGGCAAGTATATCCTTCCTTAGGTAAGGAGACCAAAACTGTACACAGTACTCCAGGTGTGGTCTCACCAGATCCCTATATAATTGCAGCAAGACCTCTTTACTCTTATACTCCAACTCCCTTGCAATAAAGGCTAACATACCATTTGCCTTCCTAATTGCTTGTTATACTAACATGTCAACTTTCTGTGATTCGTGTACAAATATTCTGCTTTTCTATTCTTCCTACCAAAGTGGATAATTTCACATTTCCCCACATTAAATTCCATCTGCCACCTTCTCGCCCACTCACATAACCTGTCTATAACTCTTTGCAGCCTCTTTATGTCCTCCTCACAGTAAGCTGTGAGGAGAGACTGGAGAAGCTGCAGATTGTTCTCCTTAGGGCAGAGAAGGTTAAGGGGAGATTTGATAGAGGTGTTCAAAATCACGAACAGTTTTGATAGAGTAAATAAGAAGAAACTGTTTCCAGCTGCAGAAGGGTCGGTAACCAGAGGACACAGATTTAAGGCGATTGGCAAAAGAAGCAGAGGCGACATAAGGAAGCATTGTTTTAGGCTGTGAGTTGTTGTGATCTGGAATGCACTGCCTGAAAGGGTGGTGGAAGCAGATTCAATAGTAACTTTGAAACGGGAATTGGATAAATACTTGAAGGGAAAAAAATTACAAGGATATGGGGAAAAAGGAGGGGCATGGGACTAAATAGATAGCTCTACTAAAGAGCCAGCACAGGCACGATGGGCCGAATGGCCTCCTTCTGTGCTGTATCAAACCATGATAATATGAAACGTTTATGGTTCAATGGAAGAACCCACCGGCTGTACATGCACAGCCTTGCATGATGGTTCTGTAACACTGCAGTCTACTAGGGAGTGTGTGGAATGTCAACTGACATCTGCAGTGGAGCCTGCCACACCACGTATCATAAAGGAAGTTGATGAATCTCCCATGGATGCTCAATCCGCTCTAAGAGGCCTGGGTTGCAGAGTGGAATGTTTATCTCTTCTAGTTTCAATAGGTTAGGAAATTCCTATGGGTAAGCCCAGTGAGGCACTATTAGAGCTGTTGGGGTAAAGAAAAAAAGGCAGCAGCACAACAATTATCACAAAAGCTCCTGAAAACCTGTGGCAACAGAAAAAAATCATGAAGAGTGGTGCCGAAAGGGCCTAGAAATTGTTCAAAGAATCTTCTTACTGGGTTATTTAAATGAACTTCCATGTGAAGCTCAGTTCCTAGTAACTCTGCAGTCCCATTTTATACGAGTGGATAATACAAACAGAACTATAATGCTAGAAAATTGAATGGACGGATTCAGGATGTCATTTTGCTCATTTTCATGCATAAGCCCACAAACGAGCATGTTCTTGAGCTATTGAAATTGCAATCACAAAATTGGCAGGGCGAAAATGAACAATGATCCAGTGTAACAGATCTCCACCCCATTTTGCAATCATTGACATCCACACTGTTCCCGGAAATCAGGTGTTACTGATCAATACACACAGAATTGAAAATTTAGCATAAAATAGCCAGAATCTCTGACACTTTGTTGATGCATTTACCATGTATATTGAAAATACTATGGGCAACTGAGCCCACGTTTAGTTCATTTCTAATTGAAGGGACTAATTCAGCAAGGCTAGAAGTGACATTAGAAACAGCAACAGAAATCGGCCAACCCAAGCTAATCAATTAACACAAATAGTAAGTGTAATAGTAAACAGAAATGGTTAATATCATGCACAAATGACAAGATGCACAGCACATCTCAGCAATGTTAGTTTAATGAAATCATGGCGTTTTTGGGGTGAAATTCCTCCAATCAGTAACTTTAGTGGAAAAAGTTTGGGTCAGTCTCGTTTTGTACTCATGCTGACCTTATTGAAAGAATTTCACTCCATTGGTTTCTTCCCTATTTTAAAAGCCCAATTTTCTTAACAAACATAATTTGTGTGTTGCTTGTCTTGACAAATCAAGGACTAAATGGAAGCAAGCGATGTAACCATAGTGACGATAACAACTAATTGACAGTTTCCTGAATAGAATGGCTGTATATTGTACCTTTCTGACAGGAACAAATCAGCAAAGTCATAGCTTTTGCTTTAGTAGTGACAATTTCATCAATTATATGACTAGCTGCGCAAGGATAAAATAACCAAGTACCATTTCATAAATCATGTCAAAAGGCTTTCTTTTTATTACGATTGCAATTTGTCACGCAGCAATTTCAAACAGCATCTTAAATTCTTCCACTAGGATGTTAAACCATTTATTTAAAATTGATTACAGAGCAGCTGCATACAGTAATTGTATTTCTGAAGCAAAAAAAAGGCTGAAGATTGGATGCTACAGTTAGATGATGATATGTGCAGAGTGCAGGGCCTAAACGTGTATCTTAAAGAAAAGTACAATCTTCATGATGCTCTTGAGGAAAGATTATTTTCCAGGTGATTTCTCTATGTACATTTATGGTGTAATGTGGCTCATGTATTTTCATGTAGCTGACTACAATTATTATAATTGACATTCGCATTAAACCACTTTAGCAGAGCTGGAAATAGGGTGGATTTAAATAGACTTGGCATAATATTCTGTCCCATAACACAGGTGCCTCACATCTGTTAACTTTTTTTTTCCACCATCCTCTGGAGTTTATCAGTCATCTGGAGAAGAGTGAAGTGTTCTTATCTGGAGGTTGCTAAGGTAATGGACAGTGGTGTTACAGTGCAGCAGAGATTCTGCAGTTACTTTTTGCCATGAGCAAATTGAGCAGTTAGTCAAATTGATTGGAAGAGATGAACATCTGCAGGTATTAGAGATTTTAATCAAGCTACACTGGCTTTAATTTAACAAGTTGATTTAATAACAGAAAAGAGAAATCTGTTGTTAAACTTATTTAATCTTAATGTGGAGATGCCGGTGATGGACAGGGGTGGACAAATGTAAGCAATCTTACAACACCAGGTTATAGTTCAGTAGTTTAATAATAGGTCATTCCCTGTTGCTATATTAATGTTGTCATCTAAGCTTTTTTACAATGATTATGCTCTTGAAGTTACAATAAGCATTAAGACAATGTAAGGAGATGCTAACAAATTAGAATTTTATTTGGATTATTTCTGAAATTAAAACTCAGATGCAATAGTTACTTGTATTTATATAATCATTTGCCAGCAAATGTGAGATATTTCAGCTTCTGTGTTTCCTTAAAGGCACAATTACACTCAAAATGGACAATGTTATTAAAGTGGAAATTCCTTGCAAGTATGACAAAAATAAAGTCTACAATTTTGCATTTAGTTTTTTGGCCATTTCCGTCTCCCCAGTAGTAGAGACTCTCCCAAATATGGGAGAGGATATAGTAGTGACATTTATTTCTGTAGCTCTAGATGCCAATGCCAGGACAACAGTAGATGTTCTTAGGGTTAAGGCCAACAGCCCCTGAGATAGAAAAAGTACCCCACTGTTGAGCTGAAAAGTCAAAGACCTATCTTTAAATAGGCTCCACTGTCAAGTTTAAGGTCATCCAGTGTTTTTATATATAAAGTCTTATGCATAGGGCATCATGCCTCAAAGTGAATGCAGGGTTAAAAAAAGTGATTGGTTCAAATAACCTCCGTCAGTTCAATTCAAATATTGGTTGCTTCAAATATTTTATTGATTAAATGTGGACCATTCCTAATTAGAAACCTAAATTCCACAAAGCTTATATGATGGAAACCTGCTCCGCGAGCTAACATGTTATCTATTTTTATTGCAAATTTGGCTATTTGTGACTCACAGTCACTTAACAATCTACAACATCACATCATAATGCATCCATGGGGCAAAGCAGTAAATATGCAAGAGAAGTCACATCTCCTCTCCAGAAGGAAGTCAGGAATAAACAAAACAATATTTAGCAAGACAGCCTTGGAAAAATCAGCAGCAGTTAAAGAAATCTATTTCACAGAAGTGGAGCTGTTATGCTGCTCGGTGTATACTATAGGTCACCAAATAGCGGGAAAGAGATAGAGCAGCAAATTTGATTGCAAATTTCAGAAAGATGCAAAAACTATAGAGTACTGTTAATGGGGGACTTCAATTATCCTAATATAGACTGGGAAAATAACAGTGTAAAGGGCAAAGGAGGGGAGGAATTCCTGAAATGTGCACAAGAGAACTTTCTTATTCAGTATGTTCTAGCTAAATGAGGAAGGAAGGAAGCATTGCTGGATCTAGTTCTGGGGAATGAAGTAGGGCAAGTGGAGCATGTTTCAGTGGGAGAGCATTTTGGAAACACTGATCATAATATTAGGTTTAGAGTGGTTATGGAAAAGGACAAGGAACAAACAAATGTAAAATTACTCAACCGGGGAGGAGGAGGAGGAGGAGGAGGGGGAGGAGGAGGAGGGGGAGGGGGAGGGGGGACTAATTTCACTGAGTTGAAAAGGGATCTGACCTTTAAATGGGAATTGGCAGGTAAAACAGTGAATGAGCAATGGGAGATAGTTTGGGTACAGACTGGACACATTCCCACCAGGTGGAAAGGAAGGGCATCCAAAGCTAGAGCATTCTGGAAGACTAAAGGATAGAGATTAAAATGAAACTGAAAAAGAAGGCTTATGATGAATTTAAGGCTCATAATGCAGTAGAGAACCAAGATGAATACAGAAAGTGCAGAGAAGAACTGGAAAAGGAAATAAGAGGAGCAGAGAGAGTGTGTGAAAATAGATCAGCAGGTAACACAAAAAGGGACACTAAAGTCTTTTCTAAACATATAAAGAGTAAAAGGATAGTCAAAGGAAGGGTAGGGCCGATTAGGGACCAAAAAGGAAATCTTCTTGTGGAGGCAGAGGGCATGGCTGAGGTACTGAATGAGTACTTTGCATCAGTCTTCATAAAAGAGGCTGCTGTCAATGTCACAGTAAAGAAGGCAGTAGAGAAATTGGATAGGATAAAAATAAAGAGGATGTATTTAAAAGGTTGGCAGTGCTCAAAGTAGAAAAGTCACCCGGATACATCTAGGTTCATGAGGGAAGTAAGGGTGGAAATAGTGGAGAAAGCAGAGTGCAGTGGTGAACGGTTGTTTTTCAGACTTGAGCAAAGTGTGCTGTGGTGTCCCCCAGGGGTTGGCGTTGGGACAACTGCATTTTTTGATATATATTAATGATATGCACTTGAGTATACAGGGCACAATTTCAAAGTTTGCAGATGACAAGAAACTCGGAAAAGTAGAAAACAATGAGGATAGTAGCAGACTTCAGGAGGACATAGACAAGCTGGTGAAATGGATAGACACGTGGCAAATGCAATTTAATGCAAAGAAGTGTGAAATGATGCAATTTGGTAGGAAGAATGAGGAGAGGCAATATAATCTAAGTAGTACAATTTTAAAGAGGGTGCAGGGTGCAGGAACAGAAAGACTAGGGAGTATACATACACAAATCTTTGAAGATGGCAGGACAAGTGGAGAAGGTTGTTAAAAAAACATGTGGGATCCTTGGCTTTATAAATAGAAGCCATGATATGGAGATGCCGGTGATGGACTGGGGTGGACAAATGTAAGGAATCTTCCACCACCAGGTTATGGTCCAACAATTTTATTTTAAAATCACAAGCTTTTGGAGATTATCTCCTTCGTCAGATGCTCACTCACCTGACGAAGGAGATAATCTCCGAAAGCTTGTGATTTTAAAATAAAATTGTTGGACTATAACCTGGTGTTGTAAGATTCCTTACATTTATAAATAGAGGCATAGAGTACAAAAGCAAAAAGTTATGCTAAACATTTATAAATCACTAGTTAGGCCACAGGTGGAGTATTGTGTCCAATTCTGGGCATGACGCTTTAGGAAGGATGTCAAGGCCTTGGAGAGGGTGTAGAGATTTACCAGAATGGTACCAGAAATTAGGGATTTCAGGTATGTGGAGAGACTGGAGAAGCTGGGATTGTTCTCCTTAGAGCAAAGATGATTAAGGGGAGATTTAATAGAGACGTTCAAAATAATGAAGTGTTTTGATAGAGTAGATAAGGAGAAACTGTTTCCACTGGCAGAGGGGTTGGTAACCAGGTTTAAGGTATTTGACAAAGAGCCAGGAGGTGAGATGAGGAGAATTTTTTTTTTACACAACAAATTACGATCATCTGGAATGCACTGCCTGAAAGGGTGGTGGAAACAGATTTAATAGTAACTTTCAAAAGGGAATTGGATAAATACTTGAAGGGCAAAAAATTTCAGGGCTATGGGAAAGAGATGGGGAGTGGGACTAATTGGATAGCCCTTTTGAAGAGCAGGCAAGGGCATGATGGGCCAAATGGCCTCCTTCTGTGCTGTAAGATTCTATGATTTTTAAAAGCTAACGCGCAGGGAGCCTCACAAGGCAGGAGTATGGGTCGAAGGTAAGGTTATAAATCTACAGGGTTAATTCTGAGACTAACACTTCCATCTAGTGAGGACCTGGGACTACCAACTGTCAAATTCTTGCCTGAAAAATGAGCTGGCCAGCAGTTGAAAATCAGGGGTGAGGCAGCTTGGCCACCCCATTGATGCCCAAGGCCCACCTGATGCAATTTTCAGGCAAGCCTGTAAATGGGCCAGCAGCTGGCCCACCAGATTTCAGCAGGAGGCTGCTTACGAGTGCAGGTTGTAAGACCCTAATTTCAGGTACAAATGGGCGGAGCATGCATCGCGCACACTCCGCCCATTTGTACCACTTTCAGCGGCCTAACAAGCAGTCCCTTTGGGCCGCTCAAAAACGGCTGAAGAAACTTTTAATTTTTATTTGTGTGGGACCAAGAGGAGCAGTTTCGTTGGGCACAAGTCTAAAACTGTATCTGCTGAGGAAACCTTCATTCATGCCTCGATCACCTCGAGACTCGACTATTCTAATACTTTCCTAGCTGGCCTTCTAACTTCCACAGTCCATAAACTTCAGTGCATCGAAAACTTCACTACCTGTATCCCATCCCACACCAAGTTCCACTCTCTCATCCCCCCTTTCTGACCTACATTGCCTCCTGGTCCTCCAACGCCTCAAATTTAAAATTCTCATCTTTGTGTCGAAATCCCTCCATGGCATTAACCCCCTATCTCTATCATCTCCACCAGCCCTTTAACCCCCTCCCCCCAAACTCTGTTTCTCGGACACTGGCCGCTCATGTTTCCCCTGTTCTTTTGCCCCATATTGGAAGGCGGCCCTTCTTGCCTAGGCCTAAATCTCTGGAATTCTTTTTGTTCTTAGTATGTTGGCAATTCTGGCAAGGCCATGTTTTTTGCCCATCCTGTGACATATAGGGCCAATTTTTCTCATCTGGTGCAAGTTGTGTTCAAAAGGTAATGAAATGGAGCTAATTTCACATGAGTGATAACGCGTTAATAGCCTTGGATCCATCTCATTTGCAACAGTAGTCGTACATACAGGTGCAGACCAAACAAGGGTAAGGAGTACACTAGTGGTAATTACTGTTTTGCCTACCAATTTTTGATTCCAACCCACCTGGCAAGATCCCCTTTTAACTCACTGAAATTTGCCCTCCTCCAGTTAAACATTTTCACATTTGAATGTTCCGTGTCCTTTTCCATAACTATTTTAAACCTAATGATAGTGATCACTGCTCCTCAAATGTTCCCCCACTGAAACATGCTCCACCTGACCAACTTCATTCCCCAGAACTAGATCCAGCACTGCTTCCTTCCTCGTTGGGCTGGAACATACTGATAAGAAAGTTCTCTTGTACACATTTCAGGAATTCCTCCCCCTCTTTGCCCTTTACATTGTTACTATCCCAGTCTATATTGGGACAATTGAAGTCCCCCATTATCACTACTCGATAGTTCTTGCATCTTTCTGTAATTTGCCTGCAAATGTTCTCCTCTATCTCCTTCCCACTATTTGGTGGCCTATAGTATACACTCAGCAGCGTAATAGATCCTCTATTGTTCCTGAATTCTAACCAAGTGTGATGGAATACTCTCCACTTGCCTGGATGAGTGCAGCTTCAACAACACTCAAGAAGCTCGACACCATCCAGGACAAAGCAACCCGCTTGATTGGCACCCCATCCACCACCCTAAACGTTCACTCCCTTCACCACCGGCGCACAGTGGCTGCAGTGTGTACCATCCACAGGATGCACTGCAGCAACTCGCCAAGGCTTCTTCAACAGCACCTCCCAAACCCGTGACCTCTACCACCTAGAAGGGCAAGGGCAGCAGGTGCATGGGAACAACACCCATCCCGACTTGGAAATATATCGCCGTTCATTCATCGTCGCTGGGTCAAAATCCTGGAACTCCCTTCCTAACAGCACTGTGGGAGAACCTTCACCACACGGACTGCAGCGGTTCAAGAAGGCGTCTCACCACCACCTTCTCAAGGGCAACTAGGGATGCGCAATAAATGCTGGCCTCGCCAGCGACGCCCACATCCCATAAATGAAAAAATTAGATTCTGTCTTTGACCCCTCAACTGCATCACCTCTTTCTAATGCTAGAATAGTTTCTTTGATCAATACTGCCACGCCCCCTTCCTTTCTTTTCTTCCCTATCTTTCCTGAATACCTTGTAGCCAGGAATATTCAGTACTTAATCCTCTCTTTCTTTGAGCCAGGTCTCTGTTATTGCCACTATATCATAGTCCCATGTGGCGACTTGAGCCTGCAGCTCACCAACCTTATTTACCACACTATGTACATTTACACACATGCACTCCAATCTCCTAGACTACCTCGCATTTGCCCCCTGTCTGATCCCTCCTATTTCTGAACTATTCTTCACTCTAGTGCTGTTTGTCCCTCCCACTTCTCTGTGCATCTTGTTTTTCCTCTCTAATGTTTCATCCTGTACACATCCCCCTGCCAAATTAGTTTACGGACTTGGTGCATTGAAGGCTGTCTGTAGTTCGTAATTTGCAAGTGTCTGTGGTTTCAAGGTGCAGCTGTATCTATTACAATGCAAGTTATTTGGGACTGCCAACAAGTGTCTGTTTTTTGCAAATGTCCGTTTGTACAGGTTTCACTGTAGTTGGTGTCCTGCAGCAGATGACACAGATTGGCATCTGCCTCTGCTCACCCAGACCCGGTGAAGAAGCTTTCCTAAAGCCATTGGCAGGTGGGTGTGACAATGCATGCAAATACGATTGGTGGTATATTGGCATCTATGGCTAATCAGGCTTTGCTGAATAATGCCCTGCCATGCCTTCTTTTATACAGTGCCACATAAAGCTGGCATTCTACGATTGGAGTGCTTCTGAAGGACCATACAACACAATGGTTAATAAGGCATTCACACATATCTGTGCCAACAAGCCTGCTGCCACAACCTCCCTCTAGAGTTAGTCCCACCGCCTGTACTGATTGTCTGCTTAAGAAAACAAAGAAGCAAGAGAACAGAAATGTTTGAGGTAGTCAGACACAAATCAAATTTACTTCCTCTCCCCTACTCCCTGCTAATTCATTTCTCTTCTGTTTCCTTTCCTCTGCCTCACATCTTCCCTGTCTGAGGCAGCTCACTATCACCACTCTGCAATGCATCATGTTAGAATATTCTTAGGAGGTGAGGTTTAACGAGCGTGTGCAAAATAAAAAAAAAATGATGCTGTTACTTGCTGCTTAGCATTAACTATGTCAGGGAATGGTGTGGAAGCAGGGGAGCCTTAAAAGTGGAAAATAAAAGTACAAAAAAGAGAGGGAGAGAGAAAATGCAGGAACATTTCATTTAGGATTCAAAAAAAGTGTATACAGTTAAATTGTATAATCACTGAACAGGTATACATTTGAAGCGTGTAGACTGTAAACTGTAGAAGGGATTGTCCCACAGAAGGTACATCACTGTCAGTATAAAGACAAAGAAATGGTGAAAGTGCTGCAATAAAGCAAACTCCGTTCATTATAAAGTACTGCACTGCATCATGTTCAGGCACAGAAACTAAATCTCACCATGAAATCACATCTCCAGAAGTTTGCTGTATATTGTTCCCAATAAATCTGAAACAAAAGTTTATATGAAATATCAGAAAATCTATTCATCTATTGAAATAAACCTTCAGTAACTCCCAAAACTACTTAGATTGTTTTCCAAATTGAAGTGATAGTGCTTTTGTGAGCTGTTCAAATATGCAACACTTTTTTGTACTTCTCATTCTAAACATGCTCATCAGAATAAAGTTACTGAGCAAATCTGAAAAACATTGTATAATTAGTTTCCTGTTTAATTTTTTTCCAAAAAAGCTATTTTAGCTAAATTGACACCTCTTGTAAAACATAGCAATCTTTAAAACCTGCTTGGCTGAGTTCCATATCAATTGCTATCCTGCCCTTTACATTTTTATTAGTATGGCTTACTTGCTATCAATCCTGCTCAAAAGACAGATTCCTCTTATCCAATTCATCTTGCAGCTGCCAGGAACGCAGACAAGGTCATTTCACAATCGCAATGCAGTAAAGTCTATTTATCTCTGAGTGAAGGCTAGCTCCTCAAGACTACGAAAGGCTTTGGGTATTGTTTGGAGTGAAATTCAATGTATTTACAATGCCGCTTCACATAGGAACCGGGGGTAAAAATGACAATACAAGGCTCCTTGGCATATGCTTGGAGCGCCCATCACAAAATCACTTACCTCCCAGTCGCCGAATTTATATTTATTAAGGTCATGGAGGGAAAGTCATGGGCTGGTGGAGCGCTATTTTGTGATACGTTGTCCTTTTGCACATCAAGGGGCAGTGCAATGGGAATTTTACCTAAATCTGTTCTTCTCCACTTACTTTCTATGAATTCCGCACAAAGGCACATTGATGCCAGAGATGCAGATTTTACTGAAGACTAATTATAGAGCACTTCAACTGCACAGTTTGCATCAATGCAAAGTGGTTTCAGCTTCAGATCGATGTAAACTATGCACTGTCATTTGGGTATAAAATGGCCCAAATGGTGCGAGACCATTTCCAGGAGCTATCTTCACATTGCTTCAGCTCCACACAGTCTCCACTATTAGCAAAAGTGGCCCATTGGATCACCTAGGAAATTTAAAAATTGTTAGCAGATGACCAAAGGGGACAGTTGTTTTCTGCAGATATTCAAATTTAATTGGCATCTGGATATCACTGAACTGAGTTCTGCATATGCGCTGCCAGACATGCATGGGAGAGTGATGCATTGCTAGCAGTATAAGTGAGGTCTACTGGCCCTGTGCCAATCTCAGTAGCTACAGGTACCAGTGCCTATAGTATAACATCTTTAAAGTGTCATAATACTACCACTTCTACATCATTGTGAAGCAATTCAGATGTGCATCAATGTGAAAGCAGCAGCGTAACTTGGGAATCAGATCTTCATCTGTTCATAGTGTTAGGGACCAAGAGTGAGTGCAGAATCCATTTTATATTAAGGCCTAAAGTTAAAAGCTTGCAGAACTTTGCAGTCTTCTCAGGAGGTCACAAACAGCCTGGTCTCGAGTTTAAATAACACACTGATTACACGTAATTCTGAACTTTGGCATAGATTTATATAGGCTTAGAGACTAATATGTCTGTAGTGCATTCTTCGGACCACGGACATCAGAAAGAAAGCCTTTGGTGATAAGATGTTTAGGGAGGCTGGAACTTTGTGATAAAGACTGCTGAGAACTAATGTAAAGTGCATCCAGATCATGTAAAATAATAGTTAGAAAGATATAAAAATGAAGAAATTGTAATGTGAGGTTAGAAGGTGAAGCAGGAGGAAGCGATCTCGAAAGTTGAGCTCAACAACTGTAACGTGTCATCTTCAACAGCAAAGCATCGCCATGTGTTGCCTGTGAGTATGAATCTTCATTTAATTCCAGTTCTTCCAGTATAGAAGCTTTACGTTGTTGTAATACTCCTTGCGGCACTCTCTACATTAAAAATGAGCAACTTAGGGAGTTCCTCTATTATCACCACCTGAATGCAACACACAGCTGGCCAGGTTGCTGGGTAATGGTAAGTATACAGAAGGTCATGGAAAGGACACAGTAATGCTGAAGTGTATTTCTTAATTGTGTTTCATCTTTTTCTCCCCTCTGTTGGCACTAAGGTTCACATAAGCGTTTGTGCCAATTGTTATAATTTATTTTTTTCCCTTAGCACTATTTCCAGGACGAACGGGTTTCCCTATCTGAGGAATTTGGAAGAGAAAAAGTATCGGAAAATGCCAGCTTCATGAGAGGGGCTTTGAGCCCATCGGTACCTGCAAGGCTATTAAAAAAGCCTATACTAAACTAAACTAAAAGCGTAAACTAAAAAGGTACAGTTTTAAAGGGTTGCAGGGGGATTCACATTCAGAAATCTTTGATGGTGGAAGGACAGGTTGATAAGGCTGTTTTTTAACAAAAAGCATACGGGATGCTTGGTGTCATAAATAGAGCCATGAAGGCAATTTTACCCAACACGCCGTGGGAAAACCGACGGGATCAGTTACAATGCTGGCTTTACATCCGGTCCGATTTTACGCTCCATTGAAGTCGATGGGAGAATAATATTGGGCAGGGTGTAAACCCGGCATTTCACCCGATCCCGTGGGTTTCCCGCCCGGTGAGTTAGGTTAACATTACCCCCTTAGAGCACAAAAGCAAGAAAGTCATAGATAAACCTTTATAAATCACAGGTTAGGCCTCAGCTGGAGTATTGTGGCCAATTTCTGGGCACTACACTTTAGGATAGAGGGTGCAGAGGAGATTTACTAGAAAGGTGCCTGGGATGAGGGACTTCAGTTACATGGAGATACTAGAGAAGCTGGGGTGTTCTCCTTAGAGCAGAGAAAGTTAAAGGGAGATTTAATAGAAGTGATCAAAATTATGAAGGGTTTTCATAGAATAAATAAGGAGAAACGGTTTCCACTGCCAGGAGGGTCGGTATCCAGAGGATACAGATTTAAGGTAATTGGCGAAAGAACCAGAGGGGGGATGAGGAGAAATCTTTTTACACAGCGAGTTATGATGATCTGGAATGCACGGCCTGAAAGGGTGGTGGCAGCAGATTCAATAGTAACTTTCGAAAGGGAACTGGATATATACTTGAAAAGGAAAAATTTGCAGAGCTATGGGGAAAGAGCTGCGGAGTGGAACTAATTGGATAGCTCTTTCCAAGTGCCGGCACAGGCATGATGGGCCGAACGGCCTCCTCCTGTGCTGTATGATTCTATATTTTGTAACAGTTTATGGTATCTTCTGATTCTAATGCTTACACCTTGGCATTCTTCATTACCAAAAGACCTTGAGTATGGTAGTGCAGCAGTTGTTGCTGGACTAATAATCCAGACAATAGGTGTTCAAATCCCACCATGGCAGTTTAAGCATTTTAATTCAATTTAAATAAAAATATGTAAATAAAAAGCTGGTACCAGTAAAAGTAACCACGAAGCTGTCGAATTCTCATAAAAACCTAACTGGTTCACTAATGTCCGATAGGGAAGGATACCTGCTGTCCTTGCCCAGACTGCCCTATACGTGACTCCAGTCCCACACCAACATCTTAACTGCCCTCTGAAGTGGCTTAGCATGCTACTCATCTGTATCAAACCACGAGAAAGAAAAACAAAAAATGAAACTGGATGGACCACTCGGTTATGACCTAGGCTTCAGATCAGGATGAGACAAAGGCACACCCAGCCCAGTTGACACTACATTGTCCTCCTCACTAACATCTGGGGAGTGGTGCCAAAGTTGGGAGAACTGTCCCTCAGGCTTGTCAAGCAACATCCTGACATAGTCATATTCGCAAAATCATCAACATACAGGTATGTCCCACCGGAAGGATAGACCTACCGGAGGTGGGGGTACAGTTGAGGAGGAGTGGCCCTGAGAGTGCTCAATATTGACTTTGGACTCAATGAAATCTCATGGTTTCGGGTCATACATGGGGAAGAAAACCTCCTGCTGATTACCTACTGCCCTTCCTCAGCTGATGAATCAGTACTCCTCCAAATTGAGGCAGCACGGAGGACACAGAATGCAATCTGGGTGGCAGACTTCAATATCCATCACCAAGAGTGGCTTGACAGTACCAAGTTGCTCAGTTGCATAGGAAGAGGAGTAGGCCATTCAGCCCCTCGAGCCTGTTCCACCATTCAATTAGATCATGGCCGATCTGTATCTTAACTCCATCTACCCGACTTTGTTCTATATCCCTCAGTATCTTTGTGTAACAAAAATCTATCAATCTGAGTTTTGAAATTTTCAATTGACCCCCAGCCTCAACAGCTTTTTCGAGGTGGGGGGGGTAGAAAAAAAAAAGAGTTCCAGATTTCCACCACCCTTTGTGTGAAGAAGTGCTCCCTGACATCACCCCTGGACAGCCTAGCTCTAATTTTAAGATTATGCCCCCTTGTTCTGGACTCCCGAGGAAATAGTTTCTCTCTATCTACCCTATCAACTTCTTTAGTTCTGAAAGGTATAGCTGCCAGACTGGATTTGCGAGCGGTAGTGAGAGAACCAACAAAAGGGTATAACCTACTTGACCTCATTCTTACCGATCTACCTGTCGCAGATGAGTCTGTCCCTGACAACATTGGCAGGAGTAACCACCACACAGTTCTTGTGGAGACCAAGACCCATCTTCGCACTGAGGACATCCTCTATAGTGTCTTTTGGCACTACCACCATGCTAAGTGGGATAGATTAAGAACAGATGTAGCATCTGTAATCTGGGTAACCATGAGGCACTGTGGGCCATCAGCAGCATCAGAATTATATACTACCACGGGTGTCAATCGTCAGCCAATTTGTTTCACTCCACGTGACATCAAGAAACAGCTGAGTGCACGGGACACAGCAAAGGTTACGGGCCCCTACAATATCCCGGCTGCACTGCTGAAGACCTGCACTCCAGAACGAGCTGCGCCCCTAGCTTAGGTGTTCCAGTACACTGGCATGTATCCGACAATGTGGAAAATTGTTCAGTTATGTCCTGTCCACAAAAAGCAGGACAAATCCAACCTGGTCAGTCACAGCCCTGTCAGCCTACACTTAATCATCCACAAAATGATGGAAGGAATAGTCAATAGTGATATCAAGAGGAACTTACCAGTAACCTGCTCACTGATGCTCAGTTTGGGTTCTGTCAGGACCACTTAGCTCCAGACCTTATTACAGTCTTGGTTCAAACATAAGCACAAGAGCTTAATTCCAGAGGTGAGGTGAGAGTGACTGCCCTTGACACCAAGGCAGCATTCGACTGAGCATGGCACCAAGGAGCCCTAGTAAAACTGGAATCAATGGGGATCAGGGAGAAAACTCTCCAGTGGCTGGAGTCATACCTAGCACAAAGGAAGATGATAGTGGATTTTGGAGGCCAATTGTCTCAGCCCCAGGACATTGTTGCGGGAGTTCCTCAGGGCATTGTCCTAGGCCCAATTATCTTCAGCTGCTTGATCATCACCTTCCCTCCATCATAAGGTCAAAAGTAGGGCTGTTCGCTGATGACTGCAGAGTTTTCAGCTACATTTGCAATACCTCAGATAATGAAGCAGTCTATGCCAGCATGCAGCAACATCCAGTCTTTGGTAACATTCGTGCCACACAAGTACCAGGCAATGGCCACTTTGAACAAGAGAGGGCCTTACCGCCTCCCCACATCATTCAATGGCATAACCATCGCCAAGTTCCCCACTATCAACATTCTGGGGGTCACCTCTGACCAGAAACTGAATTGGACCAGCCACATAAATACTGTGGCTACCAGAGCAGGTCAGAGGCTGGGCATTCCGCAGCAAGTGGCTCACCTCCTGACTCCACAAAGCCTTTCCAGAAGTCAGGAGTGTGATGTAATATTCTCCACTTGCCTGGATGGGTGCAGCTGCAAAAACACTCAAGATGTTCGACCAGGACAAAGCAGTCCGCTTGATTGGCACTTCACCCACCAGCTTAAATATCCACTCCCTCCACCACCAGCATACAGTGGCTGCAGTGTGTACAATCTACAGGATGCACTGCAGCAACTCGCCAAGGCTTCTTTGGCAGGACCTACCAAACCCGTGATCTCCACCACCGAGAAGGATGTGGGCGGCAGGTGTATGGGAACACCATCACCTCCAACTGCCACTCAAAATCACACACCATCCTGGCTTGGACATACAGTGCCATTCCTTCATTATCGCTGGGTCAAAACTGTGAATGTTCCTACCTAGCATTATGGAAGTACCTTCACCACATGGACTGCAACAGTTCAAGAAAGTGGTCTACCACCAACTTCTCAAGGACAACTAGGGTTGGGCAATAAATGTCGGCCTTGCCAGCTACGCCCACATCCGAGAATGAATTTTTAAAAATCAATGCACTTCAGTATAACTGAAAGGTTCTGAATATCCAACCAGTTGGGATTGGATAATAATATTTATTATATTGATACTCTGAAGTCTTCATTCAATTGTCTTTTGAAAGTCAAGAGGAATATCATTTTTTTTGGGGTAGTTTTACCCCAGGCAGTGTTATGAATGCCAGTACAAACAGTATCATAACTAATAGTTTCTAAATATTAGTTGATGTACTGTTTGTACTGGCACTCAACACGCATTTTTAAAAAGTTGCCGTCAGTATCGTGTGCTTCTACGAAGAAGATAGGCATGGAGTGTTCCCAAACATTTGATTTATATTGCAACAGTCCCATGACATTACAGGCAAATTGACTGTGATTACAAATACATAAACACTCTAATATATTGTGTTACAGTTCCACTACACTCTAAACAAGGTTTGCAAAATAGGTTCTCACTACACTGATTGTATTTTGTAAGATGTCTGATTAGCAATTCCGTTGCCACTGCATGCACTGACCTATTAACAAAGGAACAAAATACTACCCACAGGCTGTTAACAGGAACCTCAAGAATTCTGGAGGAAATGATTAATTGGTCTAAATAGCAGTTACTTATTCCATTGATCTCCAGATCATGGTAATTATTCATTTAAATGTGTCTGTCTTTTCAATACATTTCATCAAAAAAAATTTACTATGTATGTTGTGCACTCCTTATTTGGGCATCACCATTCTGTGACATAGTCACACCTACAGCTGTATACTTCTGCCACTAAATGGAGCTTTATAATCTGCAGATCCCATACCAATATCTACAGCATCATTGTGAACTCTGTAGGGAAATTTGCTTTGCCTTGACTTGACTTTCTGTGGACAAAGCCACTGGAAAAATCACTATTTGGCAAAATGTAATAGGAAATGTCGACAGCAAAACACAATGATAAATTGTGATAGAAAAGCATGCCCAAAATTCATCACATCTGGAAATAAGGTTTGTGGACAGGAAGTGTGTGCCCTACAAGATATTTAATACACAGATAAATTGCCCATGACATTGCTCACAGTCAGTTGATGAATGTAAGTTTTTTTTTAATTGCAATGAAGTTGGGAGAGACTTCAGAAACTTGCTTCACAGAACCAAATAATGGCAGAGCATACTTTTTCCTTCTCTCTGTATATCTCTTTTTCTTTCTGTGTCTTTCTTTCTGTCTGTCTGTCTGTACAGGCATTTTTACCTTCTTCCAGCGCCATTGACTCCTGATGCACAATTAATGGCAAATGAAAACTTACCAACCCCCTCCACATGACTAAATAAAGCAGCAGAGTCTCACTTTTTCATGGGCCTCCTAATTTGCAACTGGAACTAAGACCTCCTCTGATGGCCTTCTAAACGTACTAAGTCAGATTCAGTGCCTCAGCGTACGCTTGATATTTTAAGGTTTATTTGTAAAGACCAGTCCTCGTGAGCACTATTTCAGTTCTGATTGAGGTGGGCTAAAAATGTAGCTCTGTAATCATGTTCAAACACTATGACTCATTGCCTTTTATTGCAAATGTCATTTGAAATGTCTCGAACAATGTTTTCCATTGGAGGCCTGTTCCTCAGAGTTCATGAAGTTTCCTGGAGCTATTCCAGAGTTCAACCAAGTATCAGTTTATACCTTCCAGGACGCATCAATGTGAACCTGTGCAAGTACTCTGTAGATAAATGGGTAGAAATTGGTCCTGATTGTGCCCATTTTCCAGACAGAAAATAGGGACAAAAAGTACCAATTTTGCAGGATGTACCTCAAGGACGAAATGTGTCTTTTTTTTGTTTGTAAGCTCCAATTTCTCCCCCATTCTATAATTGAAAGGGTCCGAGGAATGACAGCACTAATGGAAGCCATTATCAGAGCTGTAAAGTTAACAGTACATTTGTTTTTTTATACATACAAACACAAGGTAAAAACATGAACTTCTGAACTTTGTCCATGGTAACTTTGACAGGAAAGATATGGCAAGTAATATATTCAAGGTAGTGTAATAATGCAACTGCGTGCACAGATTTATCTACCTAACTGTAGTATGAGACAATAACCCTGGGCAAAATAAATTGGCACTTGGAAAAGGAAATAGTGTTTGAGTAACTTGATTGAGTTATTTGATGAAGTAATGGAAAGGGTTGATGAGGGTAGTGTGGCTGATGTGCATATACAGGCTTTCAAAAGGCATTTGCTAAAGTACCATCAATATACATGTTAGCAAAATTAAAGCCTATGGGAATGAACGGATAGTGGCAGCATGGATACAAAATTGGCTAAGGGACAGAAACCAAAGGGTAGTGGTGAACGGTTGTTTTTTAGACTGGCGGGAAGTTTACAGTGGTGTTCCCCAGTGGTCAGCATTAGGACCAAAGCTCTTTTTGATGTATATTAATGACCTGGACTTGGGTATAGAGGGTATAATTTCAACATTTGCAGATGACACAAAACTCAAATATAGCAAGCAACATGGAGGATAGTAACAGACTTCAGTAGGACTTAGACAGACTGGTGAAATGGGCAGACACATGGCAGATGAAATTTTAATGCAGACAAGTGTGAAGTGGTACATTTTGGTAGGAAGAATGAGGAGAGGCAATATAAATAAAATGGTACAATTTTAAGAGGGAATGCAAGAACAGAGACACCTGAGGGTGCATGTACACAAATCTTTAAAAGGTGGCAGGACAAATTGAGAAGTCTGTTAAAAAAGCATATAGGATCCTGGGCTTTATTAATAGAGGCATAGAGTACAAAAGCAAGGAAGTTAGAAACCTTTACAAAACATTGGTTAGGCTGCAGCTGAAGTATTCTGTTCAATTCTGGGCACTACACTTTAGGAAAGACATCAAGGCCTTAGAGAGGGTGCAGAAAAGATTTACTAGAATGGTACCAGGGATGAGAGACTTCAGTTTTTTTTATTTGTTCATGGGATGTGGGCGTCGCTGGTGAGGCCAGCATTTATTGCCCATCACTAATTGTCCTCGAGAAGGTGGTGGTGAGCCGCCTTTTTGAACCGCTGCAGTCCGTGTGGTGAAGGTTCTCCCACAGTGCTGTTAGGAAGGGAGTTCCGGGATTTTGACCCAGCGACGACGAAGGAACGGCGATATATTTCCAAGTCGGGATGGTGTGTGACTTGGAGGGGAACGTGCAGGTGGTGTTGTTCCCATGTGCCTGCTGCCCTTGTCCTTCTAGGTGGTAGAAGTTGTGGGTTTGAGAGGTGCTGTCGAAGAAGCCTTGGCGAGTTGCTGCAGTGCATCCTGTGGATGGAACACACTGTAGCCATAGTGCGCCGGTGGTGAAGGGAGTGAATGTTTAGGGTGGTGGATGGGATGCCAATCAAGCGGGCTGCTTTGTCCTGGATGGTGTCGAGCTTCTTGAGTGTTGTTGGAGCTGCACTCATCCAGGCAAGTGGAGAGTATTCCATCACACTCCTGACTTGTGCCTTGTAGATGGTGGCAAGACTTTGGGGAGTCAGGAGGTGAGTCACTCGCCACAGAATACCCAGCCTCTGACCTGCTCGTGTAGCCACAGTATTTATATGGCTGGTCCCGTTAAGTTTCTGGTCAATGGTGACCCCCAGGATGTTGATGTTGGGGGATTCGGCGATGGTAAAGCCGTTGAACGTCAAGGGGAGGTGGTTAGACTCTCTCTTATTGGAGATGGTCATTGCCTGGCACGAATTTTACTTGCCACTTGGCAGCCCAAGCCTGGATGTTGTCCAGGTCTTGCTGCATGCGGGCACGGACTGCTTCATTATCTGAGGGGTTGCGAATGGAACTGAACTCTGTGCAATCATCAGCGAACATCCCCATTTCTGACCTTATGATGGAGGGAAGGTCATTGATGAAGCAGCTGAAGATGGTTAGGCCTAGGACACTGCCTTGAGGAACTCCTGCATCAATGTCCTGGGGCCGAGATGATTGGCCTCCAACGACCATTGCCATCTTCCTTTGTGCTAGGTACGACTCCAGCCACTGGAGAGTTTTCCCCGATTCCCATTGACTTCAGTTTTACTAGGGCTCCTTGGTGCCACACTCGGTCAAATGCTGCCTTGATGTCAAGGGCAGTCACTCTCACCTCACCTCTGGAATTCAGCACTTTTGTCCATGTTTGGACCAAGGCTGTAATGAAGTCTGGAGCCGAGTGGTCCTGGCTGAACCCAAACTGAGCATCGGTGAGCAGGTTTTGGTGAGTAAGTGCCGCTTGATAGCACTGTCGATGACACCTTCCATCACTTTGCTGATGATTGAGAGTAGACCGATGGGGCGGTAATTGGCAGGATTGGATTTGTCCTGCTTTTTGTGGATAGAACATACCTGGGCAATTTTCCACATTGTCGGGTAGATGCCAGTGATTTAGCTGTACTGGAACAGCTTGGCTAGAGGTGCAGCTAGTTATGTGGAGAGACTGGAGAAGCTGGGGTTGTTCTCCTTAGAACAGATAGAGGTGTTCAAAATTATGAACGATTTTGATAGAGTAATTAAGGAGAAACTGTTTCCAGTGGTAGAAGGGTCGGTAACCAGAGGACACAGATTTAAGGTGATCGGTAAAAGAGCCAGAGGCGACATGAGGAAACATTTTTTTATGCAGTGAGTTGTAATGATCTGGAATGCGCTGTCTGAAAGGGTGGTGGAAGCAGATTCAATAGTAACTTTCAAAAGGGAATTGAATAAATACTTGAAGGGAAATAATTTGCAAGGCTATGGGGAAAAAAGGGAGTTGGGCTAATTGAATAGCTTTTTCAAAAGAGCTGGCACAGGCACGATGGGCCAAATGGTTTCCTCGTGTGCTGTACCTACTATGATACTATGTGTGGTAGACAAATTTATTGCTCTGTTTGTACACCTGCAGTTGGTAAGGAAAACACTATGGCCCTGAATTTCCGTTTGGTTCTCCTGCTCTAACTTTGGTGGGAGATCAGAGGAAACCCCGGGTAGATGGCCATTTACTCCGTTTCTCCAGTGGTTCCACAAGAAAAACCAGTGTGGAAATTCCAATTTGTTTGCTTATTTAGTTTACAGGAATCAATAAAAAAAACTTTCTTGCTTCACTGCCTGAAAATCTCAACTTTTTTCCCAAATCCTTTTAATGGCAACGTACACTGTCCCCCAAATCCTGCACCCAAGCACCCCTCTTCAACAATGTAACCTCAGTCACTTTGAGCACTGCTAAGTCAACATATTAAAAGGACAGGTAATAGCTCATCCTATACATCATGGATTGATTCTCTGTATCTATATCTAAACTCGCTGATAACTGCTTCTGCAAAGCTACAGAAACTAAATCATGAAGGATTTATAGCCGAAGAAAAACTAATGTTCTCCTTTAAGCTTTGCAACACTAAGCCCAAGGCCTGTCATGCAGTGAATTGCGATCCATTCAGTTCCACCAAGGGATAACTACATTTATAATCCACATAGTGTGTTGCTATAATTAAATCAAATAGCAGATTAGTATGAGGATTATATTTGAAATTTGTTCTGTTGACTGAGATCCACTAATAGTTCATCGTAGGTACAGCACAGGAGGCGGCCATTCGGCCCATCGTGCCTGTGCCGGTTCCTTCAAAGAGTTTCCAATTAGTCCCATTCCCCTGCTCTTTTCCCATAGTCCTGTAAATTTTTTCCCTTCATGTATTTATCCAATTTCCTTTTGAAAGTTACTATTGAATCTGCTTGCACCACCCTTTCAGGCAGAGCATTCCAGATCATAACTCGCTGTGCAAAAAAAAGTTTCCTCATGTCGCCTCTGGCTCTTCTGCCTTAAATCTAGCTACCGACCCTTCTGCCACTGGAAACAATGTAGGAAATGCAGCAGTCAATTTTTGCACACAGCTATGTCCCACAAACAGCAGTGAGATAATGACCAGATAATCTGTTTTAGTGAGTTGGGTGTAGGATAAAAATTAGCCAGGACACCAGGAGAACTCCCCCGCTCTTCCTCAAAATAGTGGCATGGGATTGTTTATGTCCACTTGAGGGTAGATGGAACCTCGGTTTAACATCTCATCCGAAAGACAGTGCAGCACTCCCTCAGTACTGCACTGCAGTGTCAGCCCTGGATTTTGTGCTCACGTCTCTGGAGTGGGACTTGAACCCACAACCTTCTGACTTAGAGGCGAGAGTGCCACCGCTGAACTAGGTGATGCCAAGCTGTGGTGTGAAAATAGGATTGTAGCAGTAAGGATTAACTGGAGAAGTACGGAGTTCTAATCTTGGAGAAAGTACAGAGTTCTAATCTTTACTGTTCACAGTTCTAGAAGTTTATTTCAGACATTTTTAACATGAAACAGCCAAATTTATCAGTAAGTTTAGTGATTTTGTGAAGTGTGTGAAGGCGGCAAACAGTGGTCAAAATTGCGAAGAAAATACTTGAGCAATTTGATTGTAATATTTTGTGGTATTTGCTGGTTTGTGAATCATAGCTTTGAAAAAAATTGTGGCATTTGATAGCTCAGCTTTCTACTGGTTACTCATACCTCATTGGTACTTCTTTGCTACTTCGATTCACTCACATTTAGTTAATCAGATGTTTGATTGATAATGTAACAGATTAGTGGTTACTTTGAGCTAATCGTCATTTACTGCCCTACAGACATGTGACATTTCGGAGCTAGAATCATACAATACAGAAGGAGGCCATTCGGCCCATTGTGCCTGTGGTTGCTCTTTGAGTCATCCAATTAGTCCCACTCCCCTACTCTTTCCCCATAGCCGTGCAAATTTTTCCTTTTTAAGTATTTATCCAATTCCCTTCTGAAAGTTATTATTGAATCTGCTTCCACCACCCTTTCAGACAGTGCATTCCAGATCATAACAACTTGCTGCGTAAAAAAATTTCTCTTCCAGTCTGGTTCTTTTGCTACTTATCTTAAATCTGTATCCTTTGGTTATCGACCCTCCTGCCAGTGGAAACAGTTTCTCCTTATTTATTTTATTTACAAAACCCCGCATAATTTTTAAGCTTCTCTGGTCTAAGGAGAAAATCCCAGCTTCTCCAGTTCTCTCCAATAACTGAAGTCTCTCATCCCTGGTATTTTTCTAGTAAATCTCCACTACACCCTCTACAAGGCCTTGACATCCTTCCTCTAAAGTGTGGTGCCCAGAATTGGACACTTCAGCTGAGGTCTAACCAGTGATTTATAAAGGTTTAGTTGATGTTGTACTCCATGCCTCCATTTCCACATCGTTCACCTGAGGAAGGAGGTAGCCTCCAAAAGCTTGTGAATTTAAAATAAAATTGCTGGACTATAACTTGGTGTTGTAAAATTGTTTACAATTCTATTTATAAAGCCCAGGATCTCGTATGCTTTTTAACAGCCTTATCAACTTGTCCTGCCACTAAGATTTGTGTATGTGAACCCCCAGGTCCTGCACCCCCTTTAAAATTGTACCATTCTTCCTTCCAAAATGCATCACTTCACATTCCTTTGCATTAAATTTCCTCTGCCACATCTGCCCATTTCACCAGTCTGTCACAGACTTTCCCCTTTGTTCTTTCCTCCCTTCCTCCTTTCCCAGGCTTTGTACTTGCCTAAAAACTGTTAAATCTCTAACTTCTTCCCATTCTGATGAAAGGTCATCATCCTGAAATGTTAATGGTTTCTCTCTCCACAGATGCTGCATGATAGCTGCTGAGTATTTCCAGCATTTTCTGTTTTTAACACCAGTATGTCGATGTCCTCTTGAAGACTGCTACTATCCTCCTTACTGTTTACTACATTTCAGATTTTGAAATTATACCCTGTATAACCAAGTCCAGGTCATTAATATATCTTAAAATGAGCAATCGTCCTAATATTGATCCCTGGGGGACACCACTGTACACTTCCCTCCAATCTGATAAACAACCGTTCACTACTACTCTCTGCTTTCTGTCTCTTAGCCAATTTCATATCCATGCTGCCACTGCCCCTTTATTCTCTTGGGCTTCAATTTTGCTAAGAAGTCTATTATGTGGCACTTCATCAAACGCTTTTAAAAAGTCCATATACACAAATCAAGCACACTACCCTCATCAACCCTCTCCATTACTACATCAAAGAACTCAATGAAGTTTGTCAGACAAATCCTTTAACAAATCCGTGCTGGCTGTCATTGATTAACCCATGTTCTTCCAAGTGACAATTAATTTTGTCCCAGATTATGGTCTTTAACAGTTTCCCCACCACCGACGTTAAGCTGACTGACTTGTAGACACTGGGTTTAACACTCTTCCTCTTTCTGGAGCAGGGACGGAACATTTGCAATCCTCCAGTCCTCTGGCATCACTCTCATATCCAAGGAGGATTGAAAGGATGCATCCCATCGGACCAGGTGAATTTTCTACTTTGAGCACTGCCAATCTTTTAAGTACCTCCTCTATTTTTATCCTATCCAATTTTGCTACCCCCTCCTTTTCTGTAATATTGGCAGCATCCTCTTCTTCTGTGAAGACAGATGCAAAGTAGTCACTCAGTAACTCAGCCATGCCCTCTGCCTCCACGAAGATTTCCTTTTTGGTTCCTAATCATCCCATCCTTCCTTTGACTATCCTTTTACTCTTTACATGTTCCTTTTATGTTACCTGCTAATCTTTTCTCTCACACTCTCTGCCCCTCTTATTTCCTTTTCGGTTGTTCTCTGCACTTTCTGCATTCTGCTTGATTCTCTACTGTTATGAACCTGACATTTATCATTAGCCTGACACTTCTAAAGTAAGACTACATTTTTAGGTGCGATGCAGGTGATCAAGAAGGCCAACGGAATGTTGGCTTTTATTGCTCGGGGGATAGAATATAAAAACAGGGAGGTATTGCTGCAGTTATATAAGGTATTGGTGAGACCGCACCTGGAATACTGCATACAGTTTTGGTCTCCATACTTAAGAAAAGACATACTTGCTCTCGAGGCAGTACAAAGAAGGTTCACTCGGTTAATCCCGGGGATGAGGGGGCGGACATATGAGGAGAGGTTGAGTAGATTGGGACTCTACTCATTGGAGTTCAGAAGAATGAGAAGCGATCTTATTGAAACATATAAGATTGTGAAGGGGCTTGATCGGGTGGATGCGGTAAGGATGTTCCCAAGGATGGGTGAAACTAGAACTAGGGGGCATAATCTTAGAATAAGGGGCTGCTCTTTCAAAACTGAGATGAGGAGAAACTTCTTCACTCAGAGGGTAGTAGGTCTGTGGAATTTGCTGCCCCAGGAAGCTGTGGAAGCTACATCATTAAATAAATTTAAAACAGAAATAGACAGTTTCCTAGAAGTAAAGGGAATTAGGGGTTACGGGGAGCGGGCAGGAAATTGGACATGAATTTAGATTTGAGGTTAGGATCAGATCAGCCATGTTCTTATTGAATGGCGGAGCAGGCTCGAGGGGCCGATTGGCCTACTCCTGCTCCTATTTCTTATGTTCTTATGATGCCTTTGAAAGGTGTGATGTGATGGATTAACTACATATAAGAGGGTAGAATTTCCGGAGATTTCCCAATATTGCCAGAACAAGATTGGTGGTAGACTGGCAGAAACCTTGCGGAAATGGCGCCATTCATCTGGGCGTTCCACCAATCTCCCACTGAAGGTATGGTGGGAGACCAGAAGTAGTTCATAGAAATTCCAAAGCAAGGGAGGGAGGGCGGGAGGGCGAGCAAGAATGCGCAAATGAGCCAGCGATGTGTTTATGTGCTTGAAAAAAAAACGTAACTGTTATGCTTTTCATGTAGTGAACATTTTAAGGAACTTTACAGGAGATCAAAGGATACCAAGCAGGAAGTGAAAGGATCTACTGGAAGTGACGAGATTTTGAGGTTTTTGAAAGTACAAAGCGAAATAGGAAGGTTAAAGAGTTAGGGAGAGAGCTCTAAAATGCAGGAGCATGATGACAATGCTAAACCGTTGATGGTGGAGCAGACCGGGGGAGTGGGGGGGGGGGAGCTGTGGAACACATTAGACCAGAGTCAGTAGGACAGGGGTTGCATGCTAGTATATCGGACTGGAAGAGACTACAAGATCATGGACAAATCTGATGATGAGAATGAGGACCTTTTGTCAATGCAATGGGGTCTGGAGAGCACGTATGAATTGGGGAGGACATGGGTGATGGGCACTCAGGACTTAGTGTGGGATGCAATACAATTGGCACATTTCTGAATAAATTGAAGTTTATGTATGGTTGACCTCTATTTGCCAATCTGTGGCGCATTATTGATTTCTTTCTCTCTGTCACAGTGCATAAAGGGGTTAAAAACCAGGTTTACGCACAGATGCACAATAGCCCCAGAATAGGCATTGGGGAATGAATTTCCACGGTCCTCTGTAACTTCGGCAGAAGAACCATGGAAATTCTAGAAAAACAGATGGAAGGGAGAACGCATCTGACCCACTGGGGGTAATTTTAATCCCCAAGAACAGGTGGGCTGGGGGCGGGTAGGTAGTAAAAATAATTGAATACTTCAGTAGGACCACATTCTGGCTCCAACACACTCACTTCCGGGCTTAACCCAGGCACGTTAGGATGCACGTGCGTGCAACAGAAACCCGGAAATTCCGTCCCCATTTAAATCTGGCAGGCCGATTGTTAAAGGGGCAATGTACCTCATTGTGATAGTTGAGGCACTTAATTTTTTGTGTATTAGAAATGTAAAACGAATTTAACCTAACCTGTTTAGGTTTCCCATCGCTTCCCATTCACGTCAGATGAAAGTAGACAAGAAGGTCTGGATCCATGAGGAGAGTTCCTTTATTGCACTGCTTGTGGGCCAGGGTGAGTAGGAGTGCTTCATCCAGGCCCAACAAGCTCATCTGGCGCAATTGGACCCTGCGACAGCCAACCAGCCTCTCAATCAGATTGGCTGCCGGGCGCGAAACCTGGAAGTAAAATTTATTGCCCTCAATAAGGTCGCGATCGCAGATAGCGACCCGCCAACTTTACTTCCGGGTTTCGCGTCCACTTATCTCCCCACAACCCCCCCACCACCCCACTCCCTTCTCGCCTCCATGTAAAAATCATGCCCATTATATCTGACAGATATCAAAAGGGAGGGAAGAAGCCATTCACTTCAAATGCAAACACCCTATGAGTTTTGTTTGAATATAGGTTTGCAGGCCAATTCTATTGCGTTTAAGAGATTTTCAATTGGCTGGTAGAACCAAAGGTACAGAAAATCTACAATTAATTTCACATTTCAGAAGAAGGACAAACTTTACTAAAATGGCAGAAGATGTGGAACAGGTTAACCCTACTGGGTGGTGATGAAACCAACGTAAAATATACATGGAAAGTTTTTAAGAACAAAATGAAACATGTGGAAGACTTCTATGTGCCCAAAGTCAAAAGAAGGGAGTGTGGTTAGAAAAAGCCAAGGTGGGTGATTGGTCATGTACAAAGACGTTTCTACTAAAGTCATATCATACTCAAAGTTAGGTACCGGGAACAGCTAAAGAAAACTAAGGCCGCTATTAGATCAGCTAAACGGCGAATAGAAAAGAGGATCATAGAGAATTGCGGAAGGAATGGGAAAAGCTTTCTCAGCTATGTGAAGAGTCAGAACGATCAAAGACTGTATTAGACCATTGAAGGATACTCAATGACAGGTTACAAAGGACTCATGGTAAATGGCAGAAACACAAAATGAGTACTTTGCATCGGTCTTCACTCTTGAAGTTGATGCTCGACTGTCAGAATATTAACATAGATGAACATACTGTTTTAGATAGAATTAGGAACCTTAAAATAGGGCAGCCAGCCCAGATGACATCTGTCCTCAGAGACTGGACAGGTGCGATGCGAACCCCTTGCCTGTATTTTTAATAGCTTGCTGGCGTTTGTGTCTGTTCCCTTAGACAGAAAGGAGGCTAATGTAGTTCCAATCTTTAAAAGAGGAGACAAGATGGATCCAGGTAACTATAGATCCATTAGTTTGACATCAGTAATAGGGAAGGTTGGAATGAGGGAATCATTAGGGATGCAATATGTAACTACTTAGACAGAGAAGGACATATTAGGGACACCCAACAAAAAAAAAAAGGTCCTGTCTTACTGATTCAATTGTATTTTTTGAAGAAGTCACCAAGACAGTGGATGAGGGAAACCTGGTAGACATTGTCTAGGCCTAGACTTCCAAAAAGCTTTTGATAAAAAGGTACAGCATACGTGGCTTCTCCACAAGATTGCCACTAATGCCTGAGGCTTCAATCTACTGTGCTGAATTGAGAACTGGCTGAAAGTTGTTGTAGATGGATTTGGATCTGCTTGGAGACCAGTGGTGTCCCGCAGGGATCAGTGTTAGGACCATTGCTTTTACTATTTTCATTAATGATCTAGATGTAGGTGTTGGGGGAACTATCTACAAGTATGTAGATGATACCAAGATATGTGCAAGTGTCAGGACTGTAGACGAAACTAGACTACTACATGTAGATCTAGATGTGCTGCAAGATTGGCAAGTGACTGGCAAATGATGTTTAACTTAGAAAAGTGCAGTGTTATGCATGTGGGCAGGGGGTTGGGAACCTGAGCAGGGAGAGAGAGGAAAGCGTAACAGGAATGGACAGAAGGTATGGAGTAATAGGTAAAGTGTTAAAAAAGGAAAAAGCAGGAACTAAGCGTCACAAAACAGATTTGAAAGTTCTTTATCTGAATGCACGTAGCATTCGTAATAAAATGGACGAGTTAACGGCACAAATAACTACGTATGGGTATGATCTTGTGGCCATTACAGAAACATGGCTGCAGGGTGACAACGACTGGGAATTAAATATGCCAGGGTATTTAACAATCAGGAAGGACAGGCAGGAAGGAAGGGGAGGTGGGGTGGCTATGTTAATAAAGGAAGGAATCACTGTAATACAGAGAAATGATATTGGGACAAAGCATCAAGATAATGAAACAGTTTGGGTGGAGATAAGGAATAATAAGGGAAAAAAAACATTAGTGGGCGTAGTATATAGGCCTCCTAATAGTTGCAACTCTGCTGGAAGAAGTATTAATCAGGAGATAGTCGGGGCATGTAATAAGGGAACAGCCATAATTATGGGGGATTTTAATTATCATATTAACTGGACAAATCAAATTGGGCAGAGCAGCCTTGAGGACGAGTTCATTGAGTGCATCAGGGATGGATTTCTTGAGCAGTATGTAACTGATCCTACAAGGGGGCAGGCAACCTTGGACCTGGTCCTGTGTAATGAGTCAGGATTAATTAATAATGTCCTAGTTAAGGATCCCCTTGGAACGAGCGACCACAACATGGTTGAATTCCATATCCAATTAGAGGGTGAGAAGGTTGATTCTCAAACAAGCGTACTGAGCTTGAATAAAGGAGACTATGATGGTATGAGAGCGGAATTGATTAAAGTGGACTGGGAAAATAGATTAAAGGGTAAGACGGTACATGAGCAGTGGTGTTCATTTAGGGAGTTATTTTACAACTTTCAAAATAAATATATTCCACAGAGGAAAAAAGGGTGTAAAAGAAATGACAGCCACCCGTGGCTAAGTAAAGAAATCAAGGATAGTATCCGACTAAAAACAAGGACATATAAGGTAGCCAAACTTAGTGGGAGGATAGAAGATTGGGAATTCTTCAAAAGACAGCAAAAAGTAACTAAAGGATTGATTAAGAAAGGGAAGTTAGATTATGAAAAGAAATTAGCAAAAAATATAAAAACAGATAGCAAGAGTTTCTATAGTTATATAAAAAGAAAAAGGGTGGCTAAGGCAAACATAGGTCCCTTAGAGGATGAGACCGGGAAATTAATGGTGGGAAACATGGAGATGGCAAAAATGCTGAACAAATATTTTGTTTCAGTCTTTACAGTAGAGGACACTAAGAATATCCCAACACTGGACAAACAGGGGACTCTCGGGGGGGGAGGAGCTAAATACGATTAAAATCACTCAGGAGATGGTACTCAGTAAAATAATGGGACTCAAGGCGGATAAATCCCCTGGACCTGATGGCTTCCATCCTAGGGTCTTGAGGGAAGTGGCAGTAGGGATTGTGGATGCTTTGGTGATAGTTTTCCAAAATTCCCTGGACTCAGGAGAGGTCCCGGCAGATTGGAAAACTGCTAATGTAACACCGTTATTTAAAAAGGGTAGTAGGCAGAAGGCTGGAAATTATAGGCCAGTTAGCTTAACATCTGTGGTGGGTAAAATTTTGGAGTCTATTATTAAGGAGACAGTAACGGAACATTTAGATAAGCATAATTTAATAGGACAAAGTCAGCATGGCTTCATGAAGGGGAAGTCATGTCTGACAAATTTGCTTGAGTTCTTCGAGGATATAACGTATAGGGTGGATAAAGGGGAACCAGTGGACGTAGTGTATTTAGACTTCCAGAAGGCATTCGACAAGGTGCCACATAAAAGATTATTACTTAAGATAAAAAATCACGGGATTGGGGGTAATATTCTGGCATGGGTGGAGGATTGGTTATCAAACAGGAAGCAGAGAGTTGGGATAAATGGTTCATTTTCGGACTGGCAACCAGTAACCAGTGGTGTTCCACAGGGGTCGGTGCTGGGTCCCCAACTCTTTACAATCTATATTAACGATTTGGAGGAGGGGACCGAGTGCAACATATCAAAATTTGCAGATGATACAAAGATGGGAGGGAAAGTAGAGAGTGAGGAGGACATAAAAAACCTGCAAGGGGATATAGACAGGCTGGGTGAGTGGGCGGAGATTTGGCAGATGCAATATAATATTGGAAAATGTGAGGTTATGCACTTTGGCAGGAAAAATCAGAGAGCAAGTTATTTTCTTAACGGCGAGAGACTGGAAAGTACTGCAGTACAAAGGGATCTGGGGGTCCTAGTGCAAGAAAATCAAAAAGTTGGTATGCAGGTGCAGCAGGTGATCAAGAAAGCCAACGGAATGTTGGCTTTTATTGCTAGGGGGATAGAATATAAAAACAAGGAGGTATTGCTGCAGTTATATAAGGTATTGGTGAGACCGCACCTGGAATACTGCATACAGTTTTGGTCTCCATACTTAAGAAAAGACATACTTGCTCTCGAGGCAGTACAAAGAAGGTTCACTCGGTTAATCCCGGGGATGAGGGGGCGGACATATGAGGAGAGGTTGAGTAGATTGGGACTCTACTCATTGGAGTTCAGAAGAATGAGAGGCGATCTTATTGAAACATATAAGATTGTGAAGGGTCTTGATCGGGTGGATGCAGTAAGGATGTTCCCAAAGATGGGTGAAACTAGAACTAGGGGGCATAATCTTAGAATAAGGGGCTGCTCTTTCAAAACTGAGATGAGGAGAAACTTCTTCACTCAGAGGGTGGTAGGTCTGTGGAATTTGCTGCCCCAGGAAGCTGTGGAAGCTACATCATTAGATAAATTTAAAACAGAAATAGACAGTTTCCTAGAAGTAAAGGGAATTAGGGGTTATGGGGAGCGGGCAGGAAATTGGACATGAAGCTGAGTTCGGATCGGTCAATGCCCTGTGGGTGGCGGAGAGGGCCCAGGGGCTATGTGGCCGGGTCCTGCTCCGACTTCTTGTGTTCTTTAGATTTGTGGTTGGGATCAGATCAGCCATGATCTTATTGAATGGCGGAGCAGGCTCGAGTGGCCGATTGGCCTACTCCTGCTCCAATTTCTTATGTTCTTATGTTCTTATGAATGCACCCTTCGGGGAAAAGAACTAAAGCCGATGGGTGCTCTAGTGCATAGATCTCTACGGTTCATGAACAATGCTGTGAAGCAATAGCTACAGCAAATAGGATGCTAGGGTGTATTTATAGGATAAATCACTATAAGACAAAGCATACTATTTTGTCTTTGTACAAGACCTTTGTTAGGCCTCATTTAGAATACAATGTCCAGTTTTGGTCTCTTCACATGGTGGGTGATATTGAGGCTTTGGAAAGGGTGCAGAGGAGGGCCACAAGACTATTTCCCAGTTTGAAGCATCTTAGTTACAAAGATATGCTCAAAAACCTGGAACTCCAGACTTTAAAGAACCGTAGACTTAGAGGTGATTTGATCGAGCTTTATAAGATGAAGGGAATAGATTGTGTTTTTGTAGACAGCTTGTTTCAAATAAATAGGTCAGGGAGGACATAGGGGTCACAATTTTAAGTTATGTAATGCCAGAACTAGGTTGGATATTAGGATGTGGTTCTTTTCCCAGAGAATAGTGGCCCTGTGGAACAGGTTGCCAGCTTGTGCGGTGAACGCTGATTTGCTGAATTCCTTCAAGTGAGAGCTGGACCTGTTTCTGGCTGGGGCAGAGAGATCAGTTCTTACAAAAGGTAGGTACTACATAGCAATATCAGGGCCAGAGTGATCTCCTGGACTAGTTTCGATTGCGTAAGGGGCTCGGAGAGGAATTTTCCAGGTTTTTTCTCCTTAATTGGCCTGGGTATTTATCTGGGGTTTTTTTGCCTCTCCCAGGACATTACATGGCTTTAGGGTAGGGTGGGGAGGGGAGTGTATATATTGTGATGCACAAGGCATTGCAGTTGTGTGGGATAGGTTGGATGGATAAATGGGTCTTTTCCTGTCGGTCATTGTTTCTATTGTATTGTTGGGATGTGGGCATCACCGGCAAGGCCGGCATTGATTGATCTGTACAACTTGCACAGTGTGCTTGGCCACTTCAGAGGGAAGTTAAGAGTCAATCACATTGGTGTGGGACTGGAGTCACATATGGCAGGTTTCCCTCCCGAAAGGACATTGGTGAACCAGTTGGGTTTCTATGGCGATTCAACAGCTTCACGGTCATTTTCACTGATACCAACTTTTCATTCCAGATATTTTTTTTAAAAACTGAATTCAAATTCTCAAACTACCATGATGGGATTTTAACTCATTCTCCAGTTCATGAGTCCAGGCTTCTGGGTTACTATTCCCTAACATAACCACATATAACTTTAAATTTCCTATATCCCAGTGAAATTTTGAAAATATATCTCTGCCTGTCTTGTTCAAAGCAAGTACTCCATTGGAAAAAATGAGAGAGATATAGATAAGCTAGAAAGATACTGTGGAAGGTCAGCAGCAACCAGTCATATAAATCAGGGATGTTCACCCAGGTCCAGGTCACACTGAAGCTTCCTGCTGTGGCAGCAATGGCTTGTTACTTTCCATCTTTCAAGGAGGGATACTCAAATAACTACTATAAATCTAGTGTTTCATTGTTCACTTATCTACTTACCGATTAATAAATCTGTTTTGGCTGTTTACAGCATAAGCAATGATCTAGTGGAACGTTTATTCTACTGCATCCCCAAGGCAAGGAAGATCACAGGCGAGCATGTGATACAACCAGTAAATCAAAATACAAAAACAAAACAAGAGTTTTCTATTAGATCCCTGGGCTCACTATAAATTACGTAGATATTGGGAGAAAAAGGCACACTCCAGTTTGTAGGGAGCAAGAGCCCACCTACAGTAGTGGACAGAGTTACTGAACCCAGGAGAAATGGCTGGAGTAAAAAGACAAAAACATAATGGCCAGCGGGAAAGGCATTGGAGAAATCAAGCCGTTAGGTGAGGTGAGGTGATGAAGGCATGGAGAGGGTTCAGAATTGGTGGCTGAGGTAAGGATATGGGTTGCAAAGGCAGAAGTAGATGGAATTCGTGACAAAGCAGATGTGCCATTTGAAGCTGAGCTCAGGACAATGACGGGTTCATCCCTGAGTGAGTGTAAGAAACTGTGCCAGAGGCACGTAGGAGGGTTTGGAGTGAATGTGTATAAATGCATGGAGCATGACAAATAAGGTTGATGAGCTGCAGGCACAAGTTGCTAAATGGGATTATGATATAGTGGCAATAACAAAGACCTGGCACAAACAAGAGCAAGAATGGGAACTAAACATTTCTGGCTACAATGTATTCAGGAGAAATAGGGAAGGGAAAAAAAGAGGGGGGTTGGCAGTATTGATCAAATATACTGTTACAGCCCTGGAAAGGGATGATGTGCTTGAGGGTTCAAAGACAGAATGTATTTGGTTAGAGTTAAAGAGCAGAAGAGGAGCTGTTACTCTACCGGGAGTATACTAAACAAACTGGGCCACCAAATAGTGGGAAAGAGATGGAGGAGCAAATCTGCAAGCAAATTTCAGAAAGATGTAAAAACAATATAGTAGTGATAATGGGGGACTTCAATTATCCTAATATTGACTGGGGAAAAACCAGTGTAAAGGGCCAGGAGGGGGAAGAATTCCTGAGATGTGTACAGGAGAACTTTCTTGATCAGTATGTTTCCAACCCAACGAGGAAGGAAGCATTGCTGGATCTTGTTCTGGGGAATGAAACAGGGCAAGATGAGCATGTTTCAGTGGGAGAGCATTTGGGATACAGTGATCATAGTTTCATTAGGTTTAGAATAGTTATGGAAAAGCATAAGGAACAAACAAAGTGAAGATACTCAACTGGAAAAGGGCTAATTTCAGTGAGTTGAAAAAGGATCTGGTCCAGGTTGATTGGAAACAAAGATTGGTAGGTAAACCATTAAATGAGCAATGGGAAGCCTTCAAGAAGGAGATAGTTTGGGTACACACTAAACACAATCCTACAGGGGGTGGGGGGAGGGGGAGGTAGAAAGGGCATCCAAAGCTAGAGCTCCTTGGATGACTGAAGAAATTGAGATTAAAATGAAGCAGAAAAAGGAGGTTTATGATAAACGTCAGGTTCATAATACAGTAGAGAATCAAGCAAAATACAGAAAGTGTAGAAGAGAACTGAAAAAAGAAATAAGAGGGGCAAAGAGAGTGTATGAGAAAAAGATTAACGGGTAATATAAAAAGGAACGTTAAAGTCTTTTATAAACATATAAAGAGTAAAAGGATAGTCAAAGGAAGGGTGGGACTGAATAAGGACCAAAAAGGAGATCTTCTTGAGGAGGCAGAGGGCATGGCTGAGGTACTAAATGAGTACTTTGCATCTGTCTTCACTAAAGAGGATGCTGCCAATGTTTCAGTAAAGGAGGAGAGGATAGCAAAATTGGATAGGATAAAAATAGTTAAAGGCAAGGTAGTGAAAAGGTTGGCAGCAAGTAGAATAGTAAATTGCCCCACTTTATTCCCCAGAAATAGATCCAGCACTGCTTCCTTCCTTGTTGGATATGGGAGTGGTGCCAGAGATCTGGAGGGTTGCAAATGTTACACCTATGTTCTTAAAAAGGAGAGAGGGATGAACTGCAGGTCAGTTAGCCTAACGTCGGTGATGGGGAAAATTCTAGAAACCATAATCCGGGACAAAATGAATTGTCTTTTGGAAAAACATGGATTACTCAATGACAGCCAGCATGGATTTGTTAAAGACAAATCATTTTTGACCAACTTGATTGAGTTCTTTGATAAAGTAACGGAAAGGGTTGATGAGGGTAGTACGGTTGATGCTGTGTATATGGACTTTCAAAAGTTGTTTGATAAAATGCCAAATAATAGACTTGTTAGCAATATTGAAGCCCATGGGATTAAGGGAACTGTGGAGCGTGGATACAAAATTGGCTAACAGACAGAAAGCAGAGACTAGTGGTGAACGGTTGTTTTTCCAGACAGGAGGGAAGTCCCCCAGGGCTGTATTAGGACCACTGCTCTTTTTACTATGAGGAGAGGCAATATAAAGTAAATGGTACAGTTTTAAAAGTGGTGCAGGACCTGGGGGTTCACATGCACAAATCTTTGAAGGTGGCAGGGCAAGTCGATAATGCTGTTAAAAAAGCAGAAGGAATCCTTGGCTTTATAAACAGAGATATAGAATACAAAAGCAAGGAAGTTATGGTAAACCTTTATAAATTACTGGTTAGGCCACAGCTGGAGTATTGTATCCAATCTGGGTACCACACTTTCGGAAGGATGTCAAGGCCTTGTAGAGGGTGCAGAGGAGATTTACTATAATACTACCAGGGTTGAGGGACTTCAGTTATGTGGAGAGATTAGAGAAATTGGGATTGTTTTCCTTAGAGCAGAGAAGGTTAAGGGGATATTTAATGCAGTTGTTCAAAATAAGGAGCAGTTTTTATAGAGTAATTAAGGAGAAACTGTTCCCACTGGCAGGAAGGTCAATAACCAGAGGACACAGATTTAAGATAATTAGCAAAAGAACCAAGGGGAGAGGAGAATTTTTTTTTAAACATAGCAATTTGTTATGATCTGGAATGCACTGCCTGAAAGGCAGTGGAAGCAGATTAAATAATAACTTTCAGAAGGGAATTGGATATATACTTAAAAAGGAGAAATTTTCAGGGCTATGGGGAAAGAGCAGGGGACTGGGACTAATTGGATAGCTCTTTGAAAAAGCCAGTACAGGCACGATGGGCCGAAATGCCTCCTTCTGTGCTGTATCATTCTATGATTCTAGGCACAACCTTTCGGAAAGGGAGGGCGGGGGGGGGGGGGGGGGGGGGATGAAACAAACAGGATGGGTTCTGACGTTGAGCTGGAGAGTGTTCTGGTTTATGCAGGATTTGATATCTGACCAAAAAAAAAGTAAGACAGCACAGCATCAATCATAAAATCAGGAATAGTGGTGGAGAGATAACTTTCAGTGTCATCAGTATACATGTCGAAGTTAATACCATAGATGATGTCGCTGAGAGGCAACATGTAGATGAGGAAAAAGTGGGAGCCAAGGATGGGGCATTGTGGTTCAACTGGCAGTGACTGTGGAAAAGCACAAGGAAAAGCACTGAGTACACAGGCACAGGTAGGAATGGAAGCAGAATAAACTGGTAGCGTGGAGGTGAGGGAGTGTCGGAGAATGTGATGATTGACCGTGTCAAAAGCTGTGGAAAGATTGAGGAGAGCCAGGATGGATAGTGCACCATGGTCACAGTGACTTTGAACACAATACAGAGAACTGTGTGGAAGATCAAATGCCCAGTCTCATAGCAGGAAAATTAAAGTGCTTTCTCTCTCAACAAACTACAATCTAGTCCATCTGATAACATACTTACATTCTTAAAGAAAAATCATAAACCACATAACTGAGAACATTTAGAATAATTAAAGAATTTAGAACCTTAAACAGCTTTAAAATGCATTACGGCAGCAGAATGGCCCAATTTTTTTTTAATCTTAAAGGGCCATAATTCCTTTGTTTGCTAATTGTAGTAGAAAAAGTAGACATAAGGATACTCTGGTGATTACTGATTTATACTCATATTTATGTTTCCACTAAAATTAGCAAATGCAGGCAAATATACCTCTGTTAGTATAATGAACACCATTGTTCTGTTCTGCTAGATCAATATCTTCATATTAAGTGTCATGATTTAATACTATTTTAAATGGCATGCTGTGTGTTTATGCCATTTCCGGCCTGAATGAAGGAATTGCAGTAAATTTACGCCCGTATATACCAGAAGTACCTTTTCAAATAACTTGTGAGGAAAGCAGAGAAGTCATTATTAACAATACGAACTGCAGAAAGGATTGAATTCCTTCCATTTATTTTTCCTGACTGTGGCACATTTTTAAAAACAAAATCGGTAAAACCTTAGTTACACTAACTGGTGTTGGAGTAGCTAAGACACTTGAATTTGGCACTCTACTAACTTTTGAGCAGGCTGTGTTGCTGAAGATGAAGGCACATTGTCTAAGTAGTTCCGTAGTACTCTAATCTCCGGAGGTGAGAAGCAGTGAATGGATAGATTTTTGCATGTACTGTACTTGCATATGCATCTTTTGTATCACCTCCACCATTGGCTGCTCTTCTCCATGCACCTTCTCTTACAACTGCTGTAGATGTAACACCTATCTATACAGTTCTTTCGACATCATTGTCTCAGGCACCAAACGCTAATTGATTTACATGTACTTCCACAATCAAATATACTGTATTCACTGCCCACAGTGCAGTCTCCTTTGTAACATGGGGACTTTGGATGAATACTTTGGTGAACACTTCCATTCTATCCAGAAGCACAATTCTGGCCTCCCTGAGGCTCGATACTTCAACTCCACCTCCCATTCCAACTCCGACATTTCCAGTTTTAGTTTTTTTTTCAATGCTCCAACCAAGCTCAATGCAAATGTCAGCTTCATAACCAACCTGCAGTTCTCTGATGTGAACACTGACTTTAACCCTTTCGGCCTTTGTTATCTCTCTATTCTCTCATTCACACTGCATGCTATTTTGGAGCAGTTTTGCTCATCTTTTGTCATTTTAATGCATTTTCACAATCTGACTGAGATGAGCCTTCTATATCATCTACACTTTCATCTCTTTCAGTCTTTTATATAAATTCTTTACAGGTTATTAAACCCAGTAGCTGCCTCTTTGTGACATATTTAGCACATCTGAACTCTTGACTTTTACCTGCTGTTCTCCCTTCCCTCTTTGTTTTGATCAGCACTGTAAAAGGAGTGCTGTTGTCTTCCTATATCGGTGCTGAAGAAGGGTCTCCCACCTGAAATGTTTGGGCTCATTTTCTGACTTTGCACTCTCAGCAAAGAGGCTGATCCAACAGAAACATCAATCAGAAAATCTGTTGTGCTGAAATGGTCACAAATCACGCACTGCCTGTATCCAAACTTCCGATTTACGTTCCTTGCTGGACTTCTTGCTGGAAGTGTAAAGTCAGAAAAGTAGCCCTGCTCACCTGACTTTTCAGCTGTTGATGGATCCACTGTGTATTTCCAGCAGTTTTTGTATTTATATATCAAAAAGCCTGTTTCTAAGTCTGTATTCTCCAATTTCTTCTGTGTCTATGATTTGAAGACATCAGTTATTAGGGTTTCCAAAACGTTTCATCAGTAGCAAGGGAAATATCAGAGACACACATTAAAGAAACATCAGAAACACATGGTGGAAATTTGGGCATGCACCTGCTATGATTTTCCAACCATTCTTTTAAATGCCTGGAAAATCAAGCACAGCACACGCCCAAATGTCCAATATGGATTTGCACTGGCAGCACTAAGTCAGGAAATTGACCCTGAGAAATCAAATCGTGAATCTGCCATGTCTAAGAATTTCTTAACATTTCTTAATGGATGTCATGCCTTATAATTCAAACACTCTTTTCCCAATGAAGACAACTGGTTCTTTGATGCAGAAAATAAGCATGCTTTAGGGAAAGTACATGACTCTCGAGACAGACACATGTTGATTCATGGAATATCTTCAAATGTTTCATCCTCCTAGTGATATATTTTACCATTTGAAGATTCTATTGCTTCTAGTGTAATTATATGCACCAAAAAAATTCCCAGTTCAGATTAAGCTGATATTTCTAAATTAATGTGGATTTTTGTATTATTATGTAAAATATCTTTGAAATTATATTTTTTTCCTCTCTGTATCCAATACTCCTGAGATCCCTGCCACCAGGACCAATTACTGGAGGGAAAGGAATTTCCTGTGGGATCAATGTCAGCAGCAATCCGAGGCAAAATGCTTCCTCTGGGCCGATTACTTTTTCCCTTAAGAGTTTCATTAGCATTGCTGCCTTTACCAACCTGCTGCTGGGCTCCAAATCATTTGCAGGATTCAATTTCTCGTCCTTATTTTGACCAAGATGCCCGATGTAAGGTTAGTTCATTGTAAAACACAACAGACTGTCAATTATATCTGACATTGAAACTAACCACATATTACGTGAAAATCCATCCAGGCAAGAGAAGGACCACAAGATAATGAATTATTTAAAGTGCACTTTTTTTTAATATTAAAAACAAGCCTCCAAAAGTGACTTCTCTAGTCCAATTTCCAAAACAAAACAAATGGCAAAATTACAAGCTGAACACTCATTCCCTTTCTGTTCATGTCTCCACTTTGTCCCTGACTGGAGTCAAACTCTCATTGTTTGATGGATGAATTATTCTCCATTTATAGTATCTTTCAGTCTTTTCCTGATGTGATCTAAATTATTGACTTGCACAATCACAGTTGCTGATGAAGTGCCATTTGCTGAAATGGGTAGAACTGGGATGAGATTACTTGGTGCATCTTGTAGGAAGTATGGTATGAGGCATTCGGATTGCTCTAGATCCACTAATTCATGGTAGTGACTGACAACGTCTAAAACATTCACATTTTTGAAGAGTCAAAACATAGAACAAAAAGACACATTTTAAGAATAGATTTGAAATTTTTCAATGTTAACAAATGAAACTAAAATATTGATGCAAAGTGGACATGTGGAAAAGTCTACCAGTGATTATGACAATTTATCTATTGCTTTGTGCTCAGCTCTCAGTCCCTTATTCTAATACAAGCCCTGTGCAAGCAATAAATTTATTTTACAACTGCCTCATTATATTCATTTTGTCTGCTATTCATATTTACAATGACACTAAACTATCGCAATACCATTTTCAATTGTAACTATTAAAGCCCTTATTAAATAATGCTAAATAATTTGACACTGAATTTCCATTTACATAGTTAAACGTTAATACCTCAAATGAGCATTATTATGGACCAAGAGCCGGCTGTAATGGAAACTGCCACCACGTCCTTTTGTGTGTGCGTGTGTTTGTATATACTGATATCTAGTTTCAGAAATGTATCTTTATTCAGGCTTGGCTTTTCGGTAACATCCACTTTACTAAATGTTTACACTCTCTAGATGCAATGCACGTACAGTTTGTGTGTGTAAGGAGATTTACTTCCCACTGATAATCTAATTATATTAGTAATGGATAATGGCATGGAACTCGCCAATGGCATTGTTTTCACCAAGGACGATGTACAATGTAAAACTGCTGCATAATTCATTTTTTTTTAACCATCTTAGTTAAGTATGTCCAAGGGAGTCCAAAAATCCCATTTCTGCCTGTCACATGAAGTGTTGCCTTTCAAGAAAGTCACTGCTTCTCTTATTCATGAAGACTGTCTCTACCACACTATCTGAATGGCTGTGATAGAGTTGCTGCATGCCATGTAAAATTGTATAACAGCAGTGGGGAATTAACAGTTACAGAATCAATTGAAAAACTTGGGTAGGTTTTTTTTCCTGTGAATTTAAATCTCTTTTTAAGCTCCATAGAATTTACCTAATGCAAGGCTTTGGGATAAAATATGAAAAAGTGGACATACCAATAAAAGTACACATCGCAGATTGCCCTTTTAAAATAGTCAGTGGCCACAAATAAAATTGCCAGATTTACAGTCATGATTAGTCTGAGTGCAATAACTGTCGTCACCAAAAATGACCGTTCAAGCATAACCACAGAAACAAAGAGTGAAATTCAAACATGTTCTGGGTGTGTGGCACTCTCAAACCAGTATTCACCAGTGAGGGTGACGACACCTCGAAGGAGTGCTGTCCTGAGCGTGGCACCATGGGGGCAAAGGACTGCACGGGGTGGGGTACAGTGAAATGTAGAAATGCAGCAGACATAGAGGATTCAATAGTCAGAGGGACAGACAGGCGTTTCTGTGACTGCCGACGTGAGTCCTGCATGGTGTATTGCCTCCCTGGTGCCAGGGTAAAGGACATCGCGGAGAGGGTGCAGAACATTCTGTGGGGGTAAGGGGAACAGCCAGAAGTCATGGTCTATGTGGGTACTAACAATATAGGAAAGAAAAGGGATGAGGTCCTGCAGTTAGAGTTTCAGGAGCTAGGGAGCAGGTTAAAAGCAGGACCTCAAAAAGTAGTAATCTCTGGATTACTCCCAGTGCCTTGCGCTAGTGAGTACAGAAATAGGAAAATAAGGCAGGTTAATGCATGGCTAGAGACATGGTGCAGGAGGGAGGGCTTCAGATTCTTGGGACATTGGGACCAGTTCTGGGGCAGGAGGGACCTGTTCAAGATGGACGGGTTGCACCTCAACAGAGCTGGGACCAATGTCCTCTCGGAGAGGTTCACTAGTGCTGTGGGGGAGGGTTTAAACTAATTTGGCAGGGGGATGGGCACTAAGATGTAGCATTAGAAAGGAGAAACAAGGTGCATAAAAGGATTGGGAGAGACAGATAGCACTAGAGTAAGAAATAGTACAGTAGAAGGTGGGATCAGACTAAGAGAGAATACGAGACGTTCTCAAGTAGGTTTAGCGTGCATTTTTTAAACACATGAAGCGTGGTAAATAAGGTTGGTGAGCTGCAGGTGCAAATAGCCACACGGGAATATGATGTGGCAATAATGGAAGCCTAGCGCAATAAAGGGCAGGATTGGGTACTAAATATTCCTGGATACAAGGTGTTCAGGAAAGGTAGGGAAGGAAAAAAAGGAGCGGGGTGGCAGTATTGATTAAGGAGAATATTGCAGTGCTGGAGAGGGAGAATATCCTTGAGGGGTCAGGGGCAGAATATATTTGATTAGAGTTAAGAAAGAAAGAGGTGCCATTACACTACAGGGTGTATTCTACAGACCACCAACTAGTGGGAAGGATATAGAGGAGCGAATTTGCAGGGAAATTACAGAGAGGTGCAAAAACTATAGAGTAGTGATAATGGGAGATTTCAACTATCCTAATATAGACTGGGATAGTAATAGTGTAAAGGGCGAAGAGGGGGAGGAATTTCTGGAGTGTGTTCAGGAGAACTTTCTTGATCAGTATGTTTCCGGCTCAATGAGGAAGGAGGCATTGCTGGATCTGGTTCTGGGAATGAGGTGGGTCAAGTGGAGTAAATATCAGTGGGGGATCAATTAGGGAACAATGATCATAGTAACATAAAGTTTAGATTAGTTATGCAAAAGGACTAGCAGCAATCTAGAGTAAAAATACTTAATTGGAGGAGAGCCAATTTCAGTGGGTTGAGAACGGATCTGGCCCGGGTAAATTGGATTCAAAGATTTACAGTTTTGCCTGCCATCGATCAATGGGTGGCCTTTAAAGAGGAGATGGTTCGGGTACAATCTAGGTGCATTCTCACGAGGGGGAAAGGTAGGGCAACCAAAGCCAGAGCTCCCTGGATGATGAAAGAGTGCAAGATGAAGCAGAAAAAGAGGGCGTATGACAGGTGTCAGGCTGATAATACAAATGAGGACCAGGCTGAATATAGAAAGTACAGAGGAGAAGTGAAAAAGGAAATACGAGGGGCAAAGAGAGAGTATGAGAATAGACTGGCAACTATCATAACGGGGAATCCAAAAGTCTTCTATAGGCATATAAATAGTAAACAGGTAGTAGAGGAGGGGTGGGGTTTATTAGGGACCAAAAAGGAGATCTACGCATAGAGGCAGAGGGCGTGGCTGAGGTACTAAATGAGTACTTTGCATCTGTCTTTACCAAGGAAGAAAATGCTGCCAAAGTTACAGTAAAAGGAGGTAGTTGAGATACTGGATGGGCTAAAAATTGATCGAGGAGGTACAAGAAAGGCTAGCTATATTTAAAGTAGATAAGTCACCCAGTCCAGATGGGATGCATCCTTGGTTGCTGAGGAAAGTAAGGGTGGAAATTGCTGGCCATAATCTTCCAGTCCTCCTTAGGGTGGTGCCAGAGGACTGGAGAATTGCTAATGTTACACCGTTGTTCAAAAACTGGTGTAAAGAAGCAGATTCAATCATGGCTTTCAAAAAGGAATTGGATAAATACTTGAAGGGAAAAAACTTGCAGGGCTACGGGGAAAGAACTGGGGTATGGGACTAGTTGGATTGCTCTTACAAAGAGACAGCATGGGCTCGATGGGCTGAATGGCCTCCTTCTGAGCTGTGACTATTCTATGATTGTCTATGTTTGTCAATCTTTCCTCTGGCTCCAGCGGATACTGTTGATTATATTGATTCTGGTCCACTATTTTGATACACCTGTCAGCTGTCCCAGGATAACCAATCAGAATTCAAAAAGCAACAGCCATGTAGAGCAATACAGCAAATTAATAGAAAGTGAGTCAAATTGATTCCTCAATGTTACAGTTAAAATCTCTCAGACCTCCCACTCTGGGAAGCCGGACCAATTGCCGCCCGCTTCAGCTCCCACACTCCTGATTCCCGCCCCGAGGTAAAATTGACCCGAGTATCAGTAGGTGATTCCACTACAGGGAGAAACAAAGCCAAGCCTGGCCCTGTCTTCCATTGATGCCCATAAATGTGCACATACAGCAAAGGTTGCATGGTAGTGATCAGGAGCAGGAACCCTGGCCAATTACCTCCCCTCGAACGCAGGACACTGAGGTCAACTATAACATTTTTATGCCATCTTAGCTGAGATCAGTTAACTCAGCACAGGCTGGAGACTGAACTTGGGATCTTTATGGTTAATATGCCTTAATCGACTGAGTTACCGGGGAAGCCCTTGTTTCTGGGTTCCTTATTGAAAACGTTGGTTCAATATCATACAAGTTTCCCATAGATGCCTATTGTGCCGACAGTAGCTTATTTTCTGTATTTGATATTGATGCCTATACTATATTTCCAGCAGAAGGAAACAAAGTTGATGTGACAATAAACCCAACTCAGTGCAGGTTGGGATGCTCACAAGTGTGTATCTGTTTCTTTGCAAGTACATAATGCAACGCTTGAGCAGTAGCCGAGAACATGAGAGGCCAGCTGCAGCCATTCTCCACTCCCACTCTTCGTGGACTCCCAGGCAAAGGCCAAGGAGCCCAACAAAGTTATACAAATGATCTAGAGGTTGCAAAATTGGCCAGGGTCAGGGCTGCCTCTTTGTGGCGGGTGGAAGTCCCGCTACACTGAAGATGCACCTCAGTTCCACTAAAGCAGAAAATCCATGTCATTATCTTTTCTTAGACATCATCCAAAGTGAGCTACTAGGGTGGTGTTTTTTTTTCAACTCTGGAACTCATTGGTGGGCCCACTGGTTAACAAGTCTCAAGAAAATTATCTCGCTCTGTTCACAATGTTGCTAGTAATAGATTGTAAACATTTTCAACATTTTTCCCTCCAGAGCCCCATGAATCATTACAAACTATCTGCAGTGTACAGACAGGACCAGGTTAAAACAAGCATGCTTGAAAAATTCCAAATATTGAAATGGCAAACATGACAAGTATAAACCAACACTTTTGCATTCATTCTCTGTTTGTGACAATAACTTAGTGAATAATTTCTGTACTTTCACTCACACACAAAACTGACCTTTTGGTGCTGAACATTTTGACAATGTCTTGCTTCTCATCTAAGATTTGGATTTCATAGACAGGGAAGGTGTGCTGACCCCTTCAGTTCACCTGATGAGAAAAGCAGGAAACACGTTAAAAACAATTCAAATGCAACTAGACTTAAACAGATGAAATTCATTTTATCATCACAGAAACAAAGCATAGATTGAGAAAGGTGGTTTAGCCCATCAACCCGAATCCTTCCATAGACCATATGCAATTTACTCTATCAAGGCCACAGCCAAAAGTTCGAAGAAAACAGACCTCTGAAATTTCTTCCTGACATTCTGATCCATTCATGTAATATTACAATCTGCTCAGTCGACTCCAGACTAGCTGCATTCCAAAAGTGATATCTCCTCTGACTGTTTAGAATTGGAACCACAGTGTCTCATTGAAAACCTGACCACCTATGTCTGTACGTATCCGTATAATTTTCAATTCCGTCCTTAAATAGATATTTACCCAGCCCTTCTTTATAATACATCACAGTAGGATTACCTGTTGTTGCTTCTACATATATTTGATTCCTGCACGATGGGGCAAGCTCTAACCTGTACTCTCGTTAGAGGCTGGTTAACTTTGTACTTGTGCCCTCTAGTTCAGCCATCACTGTTGTACTTAAATAATCTGCTTACATAAATAATGTCTCATCATTTTAAAGAACTGTATCATATTCATCCTCAATATTTGTTCTCCAATGAAAACCAGTTCAGTTCTCTCAGGAACTCTTCCAATGATAATAGTACAGGATTGTTTAACACAATGGGTGGAATTTCTGTAATGGTCGCAGAGTTAGTGGGAACAGTGCAGCATGCGGTTTGTGTACGCCTGAATAAGGCACATCCACTGAGCTTCAATTTCTGGGTCAGAGCTCAATATATATGCGGAGCAAGCTCCCAATGTGATTTGAGCCTTCTGCTGGGAGCTTGTACAGTGGGGGGGGGGGAAGGGAGCAGAGTGGACAAGGATTTCTTGCACAACTGCAGCAATTTAAAGGGGTTACAGACTGCAGCTTTCAACAAAAGCGTACTGTATGTACATTTATTTACTCACACAGATGCTGAGATACATGATGGGCACTAAGTGCATTTGGTCTTCCAACATCTCAACGCTACTTCTCTGTTTGCAGGGCAAGTTAGCAAATTAAGGAAGGTAGCAGAAGCACACAAGAGGAAGGATCATCAATTCTAAGCCCTCAAGTGTATTTGTGGAGGCAGCTGTGGAAACTGTCAGTGTCGACAGCATAGAGGAAGTGGGGATGGGTGAAGGCAGATCAGTCTTCCAAGTTGATGGTTATCATCATCCTTTCCTTGTTATTTCTTTACTCCATACTCACTCATTCCCATAGGCATACACTCAACAATAACAACAACAACAATTTGCGTTTATACAGTGCCTTTAACGAGGATAAATGTCCCAAGGCATTCACAGTAGTGTAATCAAATAAAGATGGACAGTGAGCCAAAGAAGGAGATATCAGGAGAGGTGACCAAAAGCTTGGTCAAAGAGGAGGAACTTAAAATAGGAGAGGGAGGTGGAGCGGTGGAGTGACTTACGTAGGAAATTCCAGAGCGTAGGGACCAGATGACTGAAGGCACAGCCGCCAACAGAAGGGGAGCAGAAAGCATAACATATAATGCGCTGTATATTGCTTCAGAACCAAAGTAATGGAAAGTCATGCAGTATTTACAATGCTTAACAGATGTCAGACACATTTTCAAATAACAAAGTATTTAAACTGCCAATCACCTTTAACTGTTCATAATTTTCCTAACAAGAGAAATGTTCATTGCATTTGCTAAGCTCTGTGGACAATGCAGCTTTTTCCTTCACCCATATTACTATGACTCAACAAAAATACTCCAAAATCATTTAATCTCGAATACTATACACTATCAAGTAATCACTCTCCCCTACATACTGAGGTCTTGCAATATCAGGTTATCAAACGGCACTTACTCACCAATAACCTGCTCACCGATGCTCAGTTTGGGTTCCGCCAGGACCACTCGGCTCCAGACCTCATTACAGCCTTGGTCCAACCATGGACAAAAGAGCTGAATTCCAGAGGCGAGGTGAGAGTGACTACCCTGGACATCAAGGCAGCAATTGACCAAGTGTGGCACCAAGGAGCCCTAGTAAAATTGAAGTCAAGGAGAATCAGGGGGAAAACTCTCCAGTGGCTGGAGTCATACCTAGCACAAAGGAAGGTGGTAGTGGCTGTTGGAGGCCAATCATCTCAGCCCCAGGACACTGCTGCAGGAGTTCCTCAGGGCAGTGTCCTAGGCCCAACCATCTTCAGCTGCTTCATCAATGAACTTCCCTCCATCATAAGGTCAGAAATGGGGATGTTCGCTGATGATTGCACAGTGTTCAGTACCATTTGTAACCCCTCAGATAATAAAGCAGTCTGTGCCCGCATGCAGCAAGACCGGGACAACATCCATGCTTGGGCTGATAAGTGGCAAGTAACATTCGCACCAGACAAGTGCCAGGCAATGACCATCTCCAACAAGAGAGAGTCTAACCACCTCCCCCTGACATTCAACGGCATTAGCATCGCTGAATCCCCCACCATCAATATCCTGGGGGTCACCATTGACCAGAAACTTAACTGGACCAGCCATATAAATACTGTGGCTACAAGAGCAGGTCAGAGGCTGGGTATTCTGTGGCGAGTGACTCACCTCCTGACTCCCCAAAGCCTTTCTGCCATCTACAAGGTACAAGTCAGGAGTGTGATGGAATACTCTCCACTTGCCTGGATGAGTGCAGCTCCAACAACACCCAAAAAGCTCGACACCATCCAGGACAAAGCAGCCCGCTTGATTGGCACCCCATCCACCTCCCGAAACATTCACTCCCTTCACCACCGGCGCACAGTGGCTGCAGTGTGTACCATCCACAGGATGCACTGCAGCAACTCGCCAAGACTTCTTCGACAGCACCTCCACCATCTTGAAGGACAAGGGCAGCAGACACATGGGAACAGCACCACCTGCACGTTCCCCTCCAAGTCACACACCATCCTGACTTGGAAATATATCGCTGTTCCTTCATCGTCGCTGGGTTAAAATCCTGGAACTCCCAACCAAACAGCACTGTGGGAGAACCTTCACCACACGGACTGCAGCGGTTCAAGAAAGCGGCTCACCACCACCTTCTCAAGGGCAATTAGGGATGGGCAATAAATGCTGGCCTGGTCAGCGATGCCCACGTCCCATGAACGAATAAAAGAAAAGGGTATTATGGAGATTGATTAAATTATGGGACTGAGTTTCCTTGCGTCCACTGATCCAAGACTTACAAAGACAGTTGCCATGCTATTGGGCTCTCTGCAACATGCACATTTGTTGTTCAGCGGAAACTAGCCAAGATTCTGTAGCCTTGATAATCTTAATCTTCAATTTTAAGGCTATGTTCGAATAATTATGCTTTACCTTTTGGACTTTTGGAATGGAGATCCCTGGGCTCAGTGTGTAGATGAATATCTACACAGCCTACCTGATTTTCTTCTATGCGCTGTATTCAAGCAATCCTTTATGCCAAGGCGCAATGATAGTAGGCAGATTTTCCTATCATAGTATGTTACAGCACAGAAGGAGGCCATTCGGCCCATTGTGCTCGTGCCGGCTCTTTGAAAGAACTATCCAATTAGTGCCACTCCCCTGCTCTTTCCCCATGGCTCTGAAATTTTTTCCCTTCAAGTATTTATCCAATTCCCCTTTGAATGTTATTATTGTATCTGCTTCCACCACCCTTTCGGACAGTACATTGCAGATTATAACAACTCTGAGTAAAAATGTTTCCTCAGGTCGCCTCTTGTTCTTTTGCCAATCACTTTAAATCTGTGTCCTCTGGTTGCCGACCATACTGCCACTGGAAACAGTTTCTCCTTATTTATTCAATCAAAACCATTCATGATTTTGAACAACTCTATCAAATTTCCCTGTAACATTCTCTGTTCTAAGGAGAACAACCTCAGCTTCTCCAATCTCGCCACGTAACTGAAGTCCCTCATCCCTGATACCATTCTAGTAAATCTCTTCTGCACCCTCTCTAAGGCCTTGACATCCTTCCTAAAGTGTGATGCCCAGAACTGAACACAATACTCCAACTGACGCCTAACCAGTGTTTTATAAAGGTTTAGCATATCTTCCTTGCTTTTGTACTCTATGCCTCTATTAATAAATCCCAGGATCCCATATGCTTTTTTAAAAAAAAACAACCTTCTCAACTTGTCCTACCACCCTCAAAGATTTTTGTACATACACCCCCAGGTCTCTCTGTTCCTGCACTCCCTTTAAAATTGTACCATATAGTTTACATTGCCTCTCCTCATTCTTCCTACCAAAATGAATCACTTCACACTTCTCTGTGTTAAATTTCATCTGCCATGTGTCTGCCCATTTCACCAATCTGTCTATGGCCTCCTGAAGTCTGTTATCTTCCACACTGTTTAGTAATTTTCTGAGTTTCGTGGCATCTGCTAACTTTGAAGTTATACCCTCTATACCCTGTTCAGGTCATTAATATATATCAAAAGGACCAATGGTCCTAATAATGACCCCTGGGGAACACCACTGTATACTTTCTTCCAGTTTGAAAAGCAAACTACTCTCTGCTTTCTGTCCCTTAGCCAATTTTGTATCCACGCTGCTATTATCCTTTAATCCCATGGGCTTTAATTTTGCTAACAAGTCTATTATGTGGTGCTTTATCACATGCCTTTTGAAAGTCCATATGCACAACATCAACCACACGACCCTGATCAACCCTCTCCGTTAATTGAATTCTTTGATGAAGTAAGTTAGTCAAACGGGATATTCCTTTAACAAATCTGTGCTGACTTTCATTTATTAGCCCAAACTTTTCTAAGTGCCAATTAATTTTGTCCCGGATTATTGTCCCGATAAGTTTCCCCACCACCACCGTTAGGCTGACCGGCCTGTAATTGGCAGGTTTATCCCTCTCCCCTTTTTTGAACAGGGGTGTATCATTTGCAATCCTCCAGTCCTCTGGCACTGCCCCCAAATCTATGGCAACATCTTACACATTTTTTCCGGACAATATTACTTTGTATACAAAAGATTACAAGCAGACAAGCCTACATGTACATGGTAATAAAATTCAAGCATTTTAACAGAACAGTCGGCAGAAAAAAAAGTGAGGCTAATATGCAAAATGCAACAGCACTTTCCTAAAATTGTAACAAGAAAATAGGGTGTATTTAACAGTGTTGTGAATTTTATACTACATTTTATGACGTAGTATCAATTATCGAAGTCACATAATGCTATTATACCAGAACCATTGGTGCAGCATAATCAATTTGCCACACATCACTGAAACAACATAAAACTGCCAGTTTTCATTTTCAGTCTGCAGGATTATGAAGCAAAATATTTTATGCATTTATGCGACCTAGCTAATCTTGTTTTATTTGACAAATAGTTTAATAAAAACAAATATTATGGAGACTACAATCTCTTATGCTTGCAAATTGTTAATTAATTTTTGTAGCAGTGATCCGCCATAAAAATGTGAGAAATAAAAAAGAAAAAACTAGATTTGCTGGAAATCTGAAACAAAACAGGAAAACAGCAAGTCTGCCAGCATCTGTAAAGAGAAAAGACAGGTTAATGTTTCGTGTGTAACCCTTTGTGAGAATCGGTTGACAATTCAACTGTCAACTTATCTTTTCTCTTCACAGATGCTGACTGACTTGCTGCGTTTCTCTAGAATTTTCAGCTTTTGCTATTAAAAATTATGATAGTCATTTTGAAAGCATGTTGTCTAAATGATAGATAAATCTATACAGGTAAATATCTCTCCAGGTGCACAGACTACATCTAAAGTGCTTTCAGCCCTTTCCCATTGCAATTTGTCAGAGGGTCATAGGAATTGCTGGATGAAAAAAGACCAAGATCCATCTAGTTTGCTTCTACTATAGAGTCATAGAGTTATACAGCACGGATAGAGGCCCTTCGGCCCATCGTGTCCGCGCCGGCCATCAAGCCCTGTCTAATCTAATCCCATATTCCAGCATTTGGTCCGTAGCCTTGTATGCTGTGGCATTTCAAGTGCTCATCCAAATGCTTCTTGAATGTTGTGAGGGTTCCTGCCTCCACAACCCTTTCAGGCAGTGAGTTCCAGACTCCAACCACCCTCTGGGTGAAAAAGTTCTTTCTCAAATCCCCTCTAAACCTCCCGCCTTTTACCTTGAATCTATGCCCCCTTGTTATAGAACCCTCAACGAAGGGAAAAAGCTCCTTAGTATCCATCCTATCTGTACCCCTCATAATTTTGTACACCTCAATCATGTCCCCCCTCAGCCTCCTCTGCTCCAAGGAAAACAAACCCAATCTTCCCAGTCTCTCTTCATAGCTGAAGCGCTCCAGCCCTGGTAACATCCTGATGAATCTCCTCTGCACCCTCTCCAAAGCGATCACATCCTTCCTGTAGTGCGGCGACCAGAACTGCACACAGTACTCCAGCTGTGGCCTAACCAGTGTTTTATACAGCTCCATCATAACCTCCTTGCTCTTATATTCTATGCCTCGGCTAATAAAGGCAAGTATCCCATATGCCTTCTTTACCACCTTATGTACCTGTTCCGCCGCCTTCAGGGATCTGTGAACTTGCACACCAAGATCCCTCTGACCCTCTGTCTTGCCTAGGGTCCTCCCATTCATTGTATATTCCCTTGCCTTGTTAGTACCTCCAAAGTGCATCACCTCGCACTTTTCCGGGTTAAATTCCATTTGCCACTGTTCCGCCCATCTGACCAACCCATCTATATCGTCCTGCAGACTGAGGCTATCCTCCTCGCTATTTACCACCCTACCAATTTTGTATCATCAGCGAACTTACTGGTAGTCGCCTGATAAAATCAATCTCTATTAATTAGTCTACAACAGACCCACACAAGACACAAGGAAAACCTCAATGGTGGAGAGATTTGGGAACCACAAGTCCAAAATCACCTGTTCCTCACCAGCATACTGCACTTACCACATGTCATATCTCAAATTAGTCAGATACTGTATCCGAAAATGTTATTTTCTGAGCGAATCAATACTAACTGCTTTCACCGTCTCCCTAGGGAGTTTGTTCCACAGATTGACCACTTGCTCACTGAAATACTGGCCCCGATTTTAACCCCCGCCCAGCGGGGATGGTGCGTGGGAGGGGTTAAAATTTAAAAATTCTACCTCCCAGCTCCAACCTGCCACCTTCTCTGCCGTTTACATTTTTACAACCCCAAATCAAGCCATCAACGAGGCTCCCACACAAGGCAGGTGGGGGCCTAGTTAATATTCAAAGGTCGCGGCCCAATGACATCATCTGCGCTGCGATGTAGAATTAACTGAGCGTTAGGAGGAGTCCCGTGCTGATGGCTGCCCGGCAGCAGATCAAAGGCAGAAGGCTCCAACCGGCTACGGTAAGTATTAAAGATCTGTTGCTTTTAGAACACCTTGAGAGCCAGGAGGAGCAGGAGTGCTTCCCTTCAGGCCCCTCAAGGAGTTCTTGGGCCTCCCTAGTCCCGGGCCTTCCCTCCCTGAACTCGCTGGAGCTCTCAATCCCCTCCATCCACTGACTGCCGTGGACCGTCCCCACGGGTCCAGCCTCCTGCCGCTCAATTCCTACTCTACCGAGGCAGTCAATCTGGCCGGATGCCAGGCGGGAGTCAGTGAAGAGTTATTTAAATGAGGCCCTGCCGTTAAAATCGGCAGTGTCTCCACGTCCCCGGCCTTGCCAGGTTCGTTGCCCACACACTTCCTGCCCTCCCACTGATAGAGGCCATTGTTTCCACAGATTAGTTTCAAATTTACACCCCTTCAAAATCTTCCGGTGGGCTGACCCTGTGCGAGGTAGTCAGAAGCAAGTGCAGGATTTTGTACAGAAAAATGCAAAAAAGGTTCAAAAGGCATTTCAAAAGCTGCAAAAATCACTATGAGGTTTCCAGCTCACAAACTCCTCACTTCTGCCTTGATGAGGTGATCCTCGCAGATGCTGCACCTCCTATATCTCAGTCTACATTATCCAGAGCGCAGTGACAAACAAGTAAACACATAGCTGCTCCCCCACTGGCCCTCAGTGACATAATGTGGAGATGTCGGTGATGGACTGTGATGGACAAATGTAAAGAATCTTACAACACCAGGTTATAGTCCAACAGTTTTATTTGAAAATCACAAGCTTTCGGAGGCTTTCTCCTTCGTCAGGTGAGTGTGTGATTCTGTGGAAGGTACCGCATATATAGTCAGAGAACAATGCCTGGTGATTACAGATAATCTTTCCAACTGCCCATTGTCAAGGCAATCAAAGGAGTCGAATAGTGTTCAGACACCACACACAGGACCACCGAATACACAAATGGTCAGAACCCAAAGACAGAGAGAGAGAGAAACATCAGAAAGGAAGAGAAAGAGAGAGAATGATCAGTTGTATTAAAAACAGATAACTCTTTTTTCGCTGGTGTGGTTACGTGTAGTGTGACATGAACCCAAGAACACTATTCGACTCCTTTGATTGCCTTGACAACGGGCAGTTGGAAAGATTATCTGTAATCACCAGGCATTGTTCTCTGACTATATATGCGGTACCTTCCATGGAATCCCACACTCACCTGACGAAGGAGAAAGCCTCTGAAAGCTTGTGATTTTCAAATAAAACTGTTGGACTATAACCTGGTGCTGTAAGATTCTCAGTGACATAGGCAAACAAGATCAGTGGGGGCTCAGTGGATGGATCGCGGGAAGGTTCAAAGTGTAAGGAAACTCGGGGAAAGCATTTTAAAAGGTGCACAAACAACTTCCATGTGAATTTCCTCGCTTAAAAAAAATCCTGGCACTGTTTATACACTACTAATGCTGGAGGTTTGATTGCTATAATGTCCATATCAGAAAGGCTGAGTGATTCTTTCTTGGTGGAAGGTTTCAAAATAGCATTCTTCACAACAAAGAGGAGGATGGGTTGGAAGAACCTTGGCAAAGATTTTAGTTCTCCTTCAAGATTTTAAATACACAAAACAACTCCTGATTTTTAAAAACAAAAACACCTGCTGAATTAAGAGTTGGCATTATTTTACAGAAAATCTAGTTTAGTGCTGTAGAGTAATTTTAGTGGATCAACTAATGTGGTAATGTATTTTTTGAAATAAGATTCTCTGATGCTGTTTGATTCAGTTGGTATAGTCCACTCTGATATTTAGGGCAAATACAGGATAAAGTTAATGAAGTTTGGTATTTAATGCTTCAATGACTTAAAATTTTAAAGCACAGCAAATGGATCTCTGTTTGTCAACACAGATGGTCTTTGACAATTATATAAAAACCACTATTCCATTCATATGGAACTGTTCGACCCCATGGTTTTGTCAAAAATTCCGTAATTGTGGAATACCCTGCTGGCTCAGCAAGAAGGTCCCAGGAACAATCTCCAGTCTATGTTAAGGGTGGCTTTAGGGCCTCTACAGTTGGTTTTAGTGCTTCACTTTAACAAAAAATCAGCCAGGTTCCCAGTCATCATAACTATTCAATAACCCATGTTGGAAGTGGACATTAGCTCAGGCAAGATTATGCTTGGCTGTGATGCCTCAACATGTAAGTGGGTAGTTTAGTGACACCCAACATCAGAGTTCAGGGCAGGATAGACATAGGTGATGAAAAAGATTTGGTATTAATTTGAAAGAGTCTACCTGATTTCAATCATTCTCTTCTACTTAAGATATCCAGTTAACCATATGCTGTTGTGTTGTAGAGAATTCTATCTTGTAACATCATCAGGAGAAATTCTTTGTTTTATTATCATGCAGTAATCTTTGGATAAAATCATGCTGCTATCACTGGCTTGTGGTCCATGGTTGCGCTATATTGCTTTTCACTGAATTTTGAATGGTAAATAAAAGAGATATCTGGGAAGTAGAGGGGGAAGCCAAATTTCCATGGAGATTTACGTAACATAGCTACATAGTGCAAACTGGACATGGTAATGTCATTCTCTCCAGTCATGTCATCCTACCCTGAATACACTATAGGAAGACTCAGCGAAAATAACTCAGTGTTACTGACTAGACTTATCCATATCACAGAAGTCCACAGTTCAAAACATTGCACAAATGATTCTTTTTCTGGGAAAACTGTTGTAAATTGGCATCCTTTTTTTTGATTAGTATATTTATTTTGTCCTTTTATGACTTTAGCCCTGTTATTGAAGAAAATTAATATTTGATGTTTGGCCTTGTAAGAAATTTGCATTAAAATCAAATCATCGGCTATGAAGGTCTTCCAGATAAATTGTGGTTCTGAAGCATAATCCACCTAAATCCAGTAAAAGTGATACTATTGCCTGCTATGGGCCTGAAATAATTAAATTAACTTCTTTATGCAAAGAAGGAGGACAAATGTCAGCATTAACATTTTAGTTGCTGGTCTGCAGTCAGCCAATTTACATGGATATTAAAGTGAAATTAATTGTCATGGTATTGTATTTACATACATAAATGTCATTTTTCTAAAGTTTGCGCACCAGGAATTCAGAATTTGGAAATACTTTGTTATATCGCAGGAGCAGTGTAAACTTTTGTATGCTCACAACACAAAAAGCAGATGGCAAAATGAATTTAGACCTAGTCAGCAACAAGAAAAAATGGAAAGCATGCATGCTTGATTTAACAAAGTGCACCCTTAAACTGTCAACCATCAATGGTACATTATCTACAAGGTCGCATTAGATGCTGAAGGTGTCCGTTGTAACAATGGTAGCCAAGGATAAACAGCAAACCAAATTCTCTGGATTCAATTGTTCCATCAATTATGGCACTGCCTGTTATCTATGCTTCTTAGTATAGCTAAAACTGATACCCATACTCCTTGGCACAGATGGAATTATTGTATGAACTGCCACTCTGATGTGTACATCTTTAGTTTAAGATTTGGATTTTCATTACAAGAGCCAAATTTCAGACCTACTAATGCTGAAGCTGAACCGAAAATCCAAATTTATTCAAATACTCAACCCTACAAGTGGTAATTCTTCAATTCATCAGGAATCTCCTCCTGCCAAGTCTGAAATTGTTTCAGAATAAGAAATGGGTGGCTTTTATATTAAAGTGATAATGTCTTGATGAAAAAGTGTTTTGTAGCTCTTTATGCTCGTTTCCACTACATCGTTTGTGAGCACCATCGTTCCTAATGAAAATCACATGCAGCTCTTCTCCTTTCCTAAAAGGCTATGAAGACAATATCTGTTTAAGATTGCCTTTCAGTACTTTTCTAAAGCATGTTGCTGTAATGTTATGACAGATGCACATTCCTCTTGTTATTTTTGATTGGTGCCAATACTGTTGCTTTAGGGAAGAAGTGTAAAATTGAAAGGCCACTGCTTTATGACCAGTAGAACCTCCAATAACCTGGATACATACTGGCACTAGATAACCACAGAGCCTAGAAATGACTGTATGCAATATTAGCACACAAGTGCTTAATGACTTCATTTGGCACACTCTGCGGTGGAGACTAAACCTTTTGAAATAAATGGGTTAATGGCTTTGAATTGTAATGATCCGGAATGCGCTGCATGAAAAAGTGGTGGAAGCAGATTCAGTAGTAACTCTCAAAAGCGAATTGGATAAATACTTGAAGGTAAAACATTTACAGGGCAATGGGGAATGGGACTAATCAGATAGCTCTTTCAAAGAGCTGCACAGGCGCGATGGGCCGACTGACCTCCTCCTATGCCGTACCTACTATGATTTAGATAGCGGATAGGGGAAGGACGTCCAAACGCTTTAAACATTCCTACATTAATACCACATGCACCATTTTTAGATTCGTATTCCCAGAATCCAAAAGGAAATGGTCACATCAGTAAACCATCATGAAAATTGATCCGGACACGGGCCATTATAGAAAAAAAATCACATGCCATTCAAAGAGTTCCTCTTTTTAAACGTCATTAGCCACAAACATATGGTGCCACAAAAAAAAAAATCGCCTTGTAGAATCACAAAGAGCACAAACCAAGCAAGATGTCTCCTTGTGCATGTAACGATCAATTGTTATTCAAAATGAATCAACCTAACTGAGAATTCAGACTTATTGCTCATTCCTAGTCACTTTGCTGTTCACACTTTTCCCCCTCCCTAAAGCCACTTTTTCTGTTTCCTTGCTCTTAAGCATGAAAAACAAGGGAGAAAACAAACGAGCCTTCAGAACAGATATGCGTATTCAATTGTACAATGTGTTTTATGGAGTGCAAAATTGAAACAGTGAACACCTACTAACTCAACATTCATAACAGAAAACCATTTTGTTTATACCTTCAATGTTATTGTTCCTGTTGCTGGAATTTCAAATGCAAAATTCCTAATTTCATTTTTTCTCTAAACTCAGATCACACATTTTACCCTAATTACAATTCAATTTGCTCACAATTTCTCTCCCTATAAAAGGCTGCGTACCTTCCCCGATTTCAACAATAAATTAAAACTACAACAGATTAGAAACAGCTAGATTGTGAATGGCTGTGTTTAGGGAAAAAATTCCATTGCGATTAAAATTCGGCAACAAAAAATTCTCTTGCGTTCGACTGTTTTACTGATAAGCGAATGTTTTGACCGTTAATTGTGGCTCGGTGGTAATTCTCTCGCCTCCGAGTCAGAAAGTTGTGGGTTCAAATCCCGCTCCAAAGACTTGAGCACATAATCCAGGCTGACACTTCAGTACTGTACTGAGGGAGTGCTGTACTCAGAGGTGCTGTCTTTTGGATGAGATGTTAAACCAAGGCCTCATCTGCCCTCTCAGGTGGATGTAAAAGATCCTGTGACACCATTCGAAGAATAGCAGGGCGTTCTCCTGGTGTCCTGGCCAATATCTATCCCTCAACCAACACCTAGAAACAGATGATCTGATCATTTATTCCATCGCTGTTTGCGGGAGCTTGCTGTGTACAAATTGGCTGCTGCATTTCCCTATATTACAACATATTTACGTTTTAAAAGTACTTCATTGGTTGTAAAGTGCTTTCGGACATCCTGAGGTCATGAAAGGAGTGATATAAGTGCAAATCTTTTTTTCTTTCTTTCTATGTTTTGTGGAAAATTGGTTGCTCGCTTATCAGCACAGACCAAAATCTTCATATTTTACTATTATACTCAATTTCACAGAGGAGAAAACAGCAAATGGTGAAAGTAATGAATTTTTCACTTTGTTGCTGTCAGGGAACTACATCCAATTAGTGATACATCTTTCCATTGAACAGTATAGTTTTACAGAATTCAAAGTAGCCAGAAAGGTACCTTATTTATGCTTTTCTGACTTTAGTGACCTGCTAGCTGCTGTATTACAGTATTGCTTCCTTTCAACAACAAGCCAATTACTGATAGATAGATCGATAGATAGATTATATCTGGTGACATCTTAATCAGGTTTTAAATGGTCCACTGATAACTATAGTTAATTAAAATGGAGAGATCACTTTAGGTGACTAACAGACCCCTATTCGTGCACTCTCAAAGTCAAACTTGAAGCTGAAAGATATGTACACTATTATTTAAATTACTAAATAATCATGAAAGTGCTGATATTTTAAAATGATAAAGATACTCGCGTTCTATTATTAGAACTAGCTGCTGTATTTGGATGAGCACTTGAAATGCCATAGCATACAAAGCTACGGACCAAATGCTGGAATATGGGATTAGATTAGACAGGGCTTGATGGCCGGCGCGGACACGATGGGCCGAAGGGCCTCTATCCGTGCTGTATAACTCTATGACTCTATAGTAGAAAGCAAACTAGATGGATCTTGGTCTTTTTTCATCCATGATGTGGAGATGCCGGTGATGGACTGGGGTTGACAATTGTAAACAATTTTACAACACCAAGTTATAGTCCAGCAATTTTATTTTAAATTCACAAGCTTTCGGAGATTTTCTCCTTCCTCAGGCAAATGTTTCAAGAGCTCCTTGAAGCCTACGCATTTATACATATTGAACAATACATGGTGTTTACAGACTGCCCCTGCAACTGCCCGTTGCCAAGGCAATCACCGTGTTCAGACAGAGAGGTGTCACCTGCAGAACCCCCGAATACACATTCAACAAAAAAACAAACAGGGAAAAAAAACAGAGAAAAAAAACACAGAGAGAGGCAGAAACATCCGGAAGGCAGAGAGAGCCAGCAAATGACCCATTATATTAAAAACAGATAACATTTGTTCGCTGGTGGGGTAACGTGTAGCGTGACATGAACCCAAGATCCCGGTTGAGGCCGTCCTCATGGGTGCGGAACTTGGCTATCAATTTCTGCTCGACGATTTTGCGTTGTCGTGTGTCTCGAAGGCCGCCTTGGAGTACGCTTACCCGAAGGTCGGCGGATGAATGTCCATGACTGCTGAAGTGTTCCCCGACTGGGAGGGAACCCTCCTGTTTGGCGATTGTTGCGCGGTGTCCGTTCATCCGTTGTCGCAGCGTCTGCATGGTCTCGCCAATGTACCATGCTCTGGGGCATCCTTTCCTGCAACGTATGAGGTAGACAACGTTGGCCGAGTCACAGGAGTATGAACCATGCACCTGGTGGGTGGTGTCATCTCGTGTGATGGTGGTATCTGTGTCGATGATCTGGCATGTCTTGCAGAGGTTACCGTGGCAGGGTTGTGTGGCGTCGTGGACGCTGTTCTCTTGAAAGCTAGGTAGTTTGCTGCGAACGATGGTCTGTTTGAGGTTGGGTGGCTGTTTAAAGGCGAGTAGTGGAGGTGTGGGGATGGCCATAGCGAGGTGTTTGTCCTCATTGATGACATGTTGAAGGCTGCGGAGAACATGGCGTAGTTTCTCCGCTCCGGGGAAGTACTGGACGACAAAGGGTACTCTGTTGGTTGCGTCCCGTGTTAGTCTCCTGAGGAGGTCTATGCGATTTTTTGCTGTGGCCCGTCGGAACTGTCGATCGATGAGTCGAGCGTCATATCCCGTTCTTACTAGGGCGTCTTTCAGCGTCTGTAGGTGTCCATCGCGTTCCTCCTCGTCTGAGCAGACCCTGTGTATTCGCAGGGCCTGTCCATAGGGGATGGCCTCTTTGACGTGGTTAGGGTGGAAGCTGGAAAAGTGGAGCATCGTGAGGTTGTCCGTGGGCTTGCGGTAGAGTGAGGTGCTGAGGTGCCCGTCTTTGATGGAGATTCGTGTGTCCAAGAAAGAAACTGATTCTGGGGAGTAGTCCATGGTGAGCTTGATGGTGGGATGGAACTTGTTGATGTTATCGTGTAGTCTCTTTAGTGATTCCTTGCCGTGGGTCCATAGAAAGAAAATGTCGTCGATGTATCTGGTGTATAGTGTTGGTTGGAGGTCTTGTGCAGTGAAGAAGTCCTGCTCGAACTTGTGCATGAAAATGTTGGCGTATTGGGGTGCGAATTTGGTCCCCATGGCTGTTCCGTGTGTTTGGGTAAAGAACTGGTTATCGAAGGTGAAGACATTGTGATCCAGGATGAAGCGGATGAGTTGTAGGATGGCTTCCGGAGATTGGCTGTTGTTGGTGTTGAGTATTGATGCTGTCGCAGCGATGCCGTCATCGTGGGGGATACTGGTGTATAGTGCCGAGACGTCCATCGTGGTGAGAAGTGTTCCTGGTTCAACTGGTCCGTGGGTACTGAGTTTTTGTAGGAAGTCTGTAGTGTCACGACAGAAGCTGGGGGTTCCCTGTACGATGGGTTTCAGGATGCCCTCGATGTATCCAGAGAGGTTCTCACACAGGGTTCCGTTGCCTGATACGATGGGACGTCCGGGTGTGTTGGCTTTGTGTATCTTTGGGAGGCAGTAGAAGTCTCCCACGCGGGGATTACGTGGGATGAGAATGCGTAGGATGCTTTGAAGGTCTGGATCGAAGGTCTTGATCAGTTTGTTGAGCTGGTGGGTGTGTTCTTTGGTCGGATCTGCGGGTAACCGTCTGTAGTGTTCCTGGTTGTCCAGTTGTCGGTATGCTTCTTTGCAATAGTCTGTTCTGTTCTGTATGACTATGGCTCCTCCTTTGTCCGCTGGTTTGATGACGATGTTGCGGTTGGTCTTGAGAGCGTTGATGGCGTTGCGTTGTGCTCGGGTGACATTCTGGACTGTCTTCTGAGTGCGGCTGATGAATCTGGCATTGACGCATTTCCTGACAGCTTGAGCATACATGTCCAGCATACATGTCCAGCTTTTTTCATCCAGCAATTCCTATGACTCTCTGACAAATTGCAATGGGAAAGGGCTGAAAGCACTTTAGATGTAGTCTGTGCACCTGGAGAGATATTTACCTGTATAGATTTATCTATCATTTAGACAACATGCTTTCAAAGATTGACTGGTTGTAGCTGTACTGCCTGAATCTAAGAAAACATAACCTTAAATTGGGAGTGTGAATTAGAGAAATCACTGAAAAGAGAAAGTGCTCCATCATAAGGAGCTGCTCTCCTTCATCCTCTCCCTTCTCATACTCTCCAAGTATTGCTCAATTTTCATACATTCTGCACAATTGCTGTTCATGGAGGCAGTGTGCACAGAAGCACCATGGTGGACACACAAAGGTTCAATCGCCTGCTCCAATTTGTGCAACATCTCAGCCATTGTATCAACTTTTCCCATTTACTTTTGCTTGCAGTTCTGGGCACTGAACACCCAAGTGTGAAAACACCCTGAAAAAATAGTGCAACTTTCTGTACTAATACTGCCATTTGTATACAGAAGAGACTTTGATCCAAGGTTAATACTAACATACATACTCTTATTTTATTTTATCTCGTTTCTTTTCTCAGTCACTTTGCTGCATATCACTCCTCTGCATGGTTTCTTTGCTGCTGTTCTTATTTACCTTCATTCTGATTTCTCTTCAGAGCAATTCTTATTCTCCTTTTGGTTTTCCTTCACTTTCCCTTCCTTCATGCAGACACCCTTGATGTACCTCCCGTCTCGAGCCTTTGCAGTAAATTACAACAAAATGGCCACCTTGGTCTCTAAGGTTCTTTGAGACAATCCAAACACCTCAGGGGCATTTTAGAAGTTTGGCAGCAATTTAAAAAAAAACGTCAACAATGACAAGGCTCCACACCTGATGCTTTTGAAGAAAATAAAACTGTATGGAATGAATAGCAAATTAGCTAACCAGACTGAAAATTGATTGCAGTAAAATGTAAATGTGATAAATGAGATAAATGAACAAGGGGGATGTCTAGTGCAGATCCACAGGACCTTCTGATATTTACATTGCTCATTATACAGTGGAAAAACCTTCTTGTTTACAGGTATTATCAAATTTACTAATGATACTAAAATGTGTGTATGGAGCAAACTAAATATACAGGAGCTAAAAGCACTTCAATGGGATTTTAACTAGATGAGCTAAGAAATGGCAGGTGGAATTTAATATGAAAAAAATTAACGGACACTGATATAGGAGAAATGAGAGAGGTGTTGGAGAAAGGTCATTCACTCACTGTGATTCATTCAGGCCACAACCTGGAAATTAAGGCTTCAAAGCTGTTGAAATGACACTAGAGCATAAAAAGCTAGAGGCCACTAAAGTTTATTTATTTTGGAAATACAAATAGCACTTGAGAGATGCAGCAACTGTACGCTTGAACAAGTAAAATATAAAAATTGACAAAACGCTGTAATAATTTCCTCAGCCCTCAGGAAAGGCCAAACCCTGTTGGAAAGGTAATTTTCTACTTTTGTATTCAATTTGTTTCAATGGTCTGCTGTTGACCTCATCTGACAATATCCAAGTAGGGTTATCTACTCTCCCGGATTGTCCAGAAATTGAAGATTAACCTCTCTCATACTGCTGTGAGCAACCCGGGAGATTTTCCGATAATCTGCCCACCACGCTCCAAGAGGGGTCAGTTTTATGAGTGTGCAGACTGTACTGAAACTGAAATTGGCCATACTCAGTCTCTGTTGCCACAGGGCCGAGGATGTTTCCATTTATTGTCCTTCCTCTCTCTCCACTCTGAAAATTAGTTGTACTTGTTGGCCCAGCTAAGTCATGCGTTTAATTAAAACAAAAATTAAGCTCTTTTATTGAAATTCCGTACCTGACAAGTCTTCATGCACATGCACAATCCCCTGAAATCAGGTACAAAAAATTATCAAAAAGGCTAATGGAATTTTAGCCTTTATCTCAAGGGAGCTGGAATACAAAGGGGTGGAAGTTATGTTACAATTATATAAAGCTCTGGTTAGACCACATTTGCCGTACTGCGCTCAGTTTGATAGGGTAGATAGAGAGAAACTATTTTCTCTGGTGGGGGGAGTCCAGAACAAGGGGCATATCTTTAAAATTATAGCTAGGCTGTTCAGGGGTAATGTCAGGAAGCACTTCTTCACACAAAGGGTAGTGGAAATTGGACACTCTCTTCCCCCAAAAAGCTGTTGCGGTTAGGTCAAAGGAAAATTTCAAAACTGAGACTGATAGATTTTTGTCAGGCAAGGGTATTAAGCGTTACAGAACAAAGGCGTGTAAACAGTTTTAAGATACAGATCAGACATGATCTGATTGAATGGCAGAACAAGCTTGAGGGGCTGAATGGCCTACTCCTGTTCCTGTGTTTCAAAATGGCGGATGATGCACTTCCAGCTGGAAGTGCGTACACTCTTCCTGTCTGAAATTTTGGGGACTTGGTAGGCCGCTTAGAGCCTGAAAAACGGGCGTTATGCGGCCCAATTTCTAGGCCACTGACTGATAGCAAAGAGAAACAAGTCATAGCCAAGATGAAAGCTCTTTTTGCATGCCACGGTATTCCAGATGAGGCTATATCAGACAATGGACCTGCACTTAGCTCAAAGGAACTCCAAGGGTTCACTGAACAATATAATTTCAATCATATCACCAGCTCGCCAAGGTGTCCACAGTAAAATGACAAAGCTCAGAGTGCTATTGAAATAGCAAAGGCACACAAGGCCTGTGATGACCCTTCATAACTGGTTTAAAAAAAATGTGGAATGCTGCGAAACTCATCAGCTCAAGACTTTTTGGCAAATTAACCAAGGCACTTCTACCCACAGCGAGCAGATTTCTGAAACCGAGGATGATAAGTGACGCAAAAAAGAAGCCAAACGTGCCTGGTTATACAATAATGGTACCAGAGATAACATAACGGCAGTATAATAATAGGGGTATTGTATATTTCACATAATTGAGGACATGAGGTGGAGGAAGAAATATGTGAGCAAATCTATGAAATGAGTAAAAGACATAGAATATTAATCATGGGAGATTTCAACAATCCCCAAATAAACTAGCAAGAGGTAGGGAAAGGGGTAAAGGGCATGGAGTTTTCACAGGTGTACAGGACTCCTTTCTTACCAGTCTGTAAGAAGCCCAACAAGTGAGAAATCACTGCTGGATCTAGCTATGGGAAATGAACCAGAGCAGATAAAATAAGTAAGCGTAGCGGAACATCTAGGCAATAGCGATCAAAACATAATCTAGGCCAAACAATGATTGAGAAAGACATAAGAAAGACAAAGACCAAAGTAATAGATTAGAGAAAAAGATAATTGAGGGGAATGGAACTAGGGAAGGCAAACGGGAAAATAATATTGACAAACAAAGAGATAGAACAGCAGAGGGAGATATTTAAAAAGGCGATCAATAGAGTTCAGGAGAAATATATTCTGCTAAAAAAACAAGAACAAACTAGCCAATAATTAAACATCATGGATGAATAAAGAGATAAGGGCAAAATCGAAACTAAAGATAAAGGCATACACTAAGTACAGAGACAATTAAGGAGAGAATGACAAAAAAAAGTTAGGAAAGAAGTAAAAAAAAAACAATTTGGAAGGCAAAGAGGAGCTACGAAATTAAATTGTCAAAGAATATAAAAGAAATAGTAAAGTATTCTACAGACATATAAATAACAAAAAGAAAAGCAGGATAGGGATAGGGCCATTAGGGAATGCACATGATAAACTCACAAGTAATGACAGCGAAATGGCAGAAATATTGAAAAATTTACCAGGGCGACTAACTGTGTGGATATGACATTAGAAGAAGAGATTTTAAAAAAAGGTATTGATACATTTAATATAGAAAGGGGGGAGATAATTGATAAACTAGTTAAACTCAGAGGATAAAACCCCTGGTCTGGGTGGACTGCATCTGTGCATACTAAAAGAAGAAGTTAGGGAAGAGATAGCAGAGGTACGATTACATATATATAAAAATTCATTAGAAAAAGGGGATAGTGCCAGAGGACTGACGGACAGCTAATGTGATTCCTATATTTAAAAAGGGAGATAGAACAAGTCCAGGGAACTATAGACCAGTTAGCTTAACGTTAGTGGTAGGAAAGATAATGGAATCTTTACTCAAAGATGGAGAAGAAAAACATCTAGAAAACGAAAGTATAATAGTCAGCACGGATTTCAAAATGAATGTCATGCTAGACCAACCTTATTGAATTCTTTGAAGAAGTAACAAAGAGTAGGTAAGGGTAATGCAGTAGATGTAATATACTTGGATTTTCAAAAGGCCTTCGATGAGGTACCATCATGATTAGGGTGAAAGCACATAAGAACATAATGGGCACCGGAGTAGCCATACTCAAGCCTGCTCCACCATTCAATAAGATCATGGCTGATCTTCGACCTCAACTCCACTTTCCCGCCTGATCCCCATATTCCTTGATTCCCTTACAGCCCAAAAATCTATCGATCTCAGCCTTGAATATACTTAACGAATGAGCATCCACAGCCCTCTGGGGTAGAGAATTCCAAAGAATCCATCTGAGTGAATACATTTTTCCTCATTCCGGTTCTAAATGGCCGACCCCTTGTCTTGAGACTACGTCCCCTCGTTCTAGACTCCCCAGCCAGTAGAAACAGCCTCTCAACATCTATCCTGTCAAGCCCTCTTAGAATTTTATACATTTCAATGAGATTACCTCTCGTTCGTCTAAACTCCAGAGAGCATAGGCCCATTCTACTCAATCTCTCCTCGTAGGACAACCCTCTCATCCCAGGAATCAATCTAATGAACCTTTGTTGTACTTCCTCTAAGACAAGGATATCAATCCTTAGGTAAGGAGACCAAAACTGTACATAGTACTCCAGATGTGGTCTCACCAGAGCCCTAGATAATTGCAGCAAGACCTCCTTACTCTTATACTCCAACCCCCATGCAATAAAAGCTAACATCCATTGGCCTTCCTAATTGCTTATGTTAACTTTCTGTGATTTGTGTACAAGGACACCCAAATCCTTCTGATTACCAACATTTCTTAGTCTCTGATCTTTTAATAAATATTCTGTTTTTCTATTCTTCCTACCAAAGTGGATAAGTTCACATTTCCCCACATTATACTCCATCTGCCACCTTCTTGCCCACTTACTTAACCTGTCTATACCCCTTTGTAGCCTCTTTGCGTCCTCCTCACAGCTTACTTTCCCACCTAGCTTTGTATCATCAGCAAACTGCGATTCATTACACTGTGTGTACAGTCAATCACACCCTGCACGTGAAGGAAGCTTGCAATTGCTGCAAAGCCATGAACTCTGTCCTGTTGACTACTGAGGTCAGTGTGGATGGTGACGTATTGCTAGGCCCTGGCAAATAGGGTGTCAATCACCTGCTTAATGCAGTTGTGATCTGCAAACTGAGAAATGTGGTTGATATCCCCAGTAGCAAAACCGAAAGGATCCAGTGGTGTAAAAGTTCAGGGCTGTGGTGACTTTGAGGGCCACTGACATGCCCCCTGGTCCAGCAGGCAGCAGGTCGTGTTGCAGGAGGATGCAGAGGTCTATGACAGCCTGCTTGGATAAGTGCAGCCTCCTCCTGCACTGCTCCTCACTAGATCCAAGGTGATGGTTCTTGGCCTGTCGACCCCGTGTGCTGGATATTGCCTCCTGCACCTGGTCCTTCCCCCGACCTTTACCTGTTGACTTCTGAGAGGCCCAGGTGCTGTTGGTGGTGGTTGCTGATGCTGCTGCTCCTCCTCCTCCTCCTCCCCCTCTCGAGTCTTCCTCCATCCAGAACAAAAAAGCAAGAACAGCTCCCATACTAAGAGACACCTGACTAAAGGGTTGTAAGGCAACTAAAGTGCAAAGGACGCGATCTGGAAGCTGGAAACACTCCTGGCAATTGATCCAGTGAGCTGCAGCTGAGAGCCCCCTTTTATATGGCTTCAGGGGCCCTCTGAGTGAAGAAGTTTCTCCTGAATTCCTTATTGGATTTATTCACGACTATTTGATATTTATGGCCCCTAGTCCTGGTCTCCCCCACAAGTGGAAACATCTAAGTCTACCCTATCAAATTCTTTCATTATTTTAAAGACCTCTATCAGATCACCTTTCAGCCTTCTCTTTCCTAGAGAAAAGAGCCCCAGCCTGTTCAATCTTTCCTGATAGTTGTAGAAGGAAAAAAAGAGAGACTGTATGCCCAAATTATAGGGTACTGTTTAAAAAAATGATTAGTACTAGCTCACCAAAAAATAATCAGCAGTTTATTAGCAGTAAATTCTATATCTAATGTATAAAGAAGTTGACCACAGTTTTGTGATGCTGTAAATTAAGTAATGCGCTGTATTTCACTGTATACACTCAGTGCATAGAGCGCTGTATGGCACTGTATTCACTATATTTCTCTAATGTCTTTTTCCTCTTGATCTATATTTACGTACTCTTCAAATACCACGGGAAACATGAAAAAATATTGTTTTCTTTAGAATATACTTACATCGAATTAATTTTTTCCTTATTCAGGTTATTACTTAAGATACAAAAAAAAATCACTGAAATGGACTTCAAAATACTTCACAAATATACATTCCAAGTACATTGAAACCCCAACACAACTATCTATCCTTTCTTTATCATAGGTCAGAGTTTTTTGTCTTAAGAGCAAATACAACAAACCACTAACCCCATTTGTCGCAAACAAAAATTACTGGGCAGAAACTGAGACTTCACTGCCAGCGTGGAGTGTTGCTACACACAAATGCGGGACAGAGAATCAAGGTGACAATGTTCTAGCCTTATCTGTGACCTGAGCTCACATCTAACAAAGTTCAACATTGGCAGCGAAGTCTCGCAGTCTCAGACCCAAGGTCTGATGCACAGACTCACAGAATGGATTTCTAATAGGATTGCTAGAATTAAAGATAATCGGCTATTTGATCTGGGAAAGATTTTTGTTTTAAGCTGCAGCAGGTTTTAGGTATAAGGTCAGGTTTGGGACTTTTAAGAGTTAATTCACAAAGATGGGATCTGCTCTCGCTTGTTTTTAAACATAGGGAAATGTTGGAACCACTGGGACAAAAGTGGGATTGGTATGTTTACATGCAGCCCTTGAAACGATTATCCTTAACTATTTTGAACAATGGGAGGGGTTGTTAAATCAACACTTATTCAGAAAACGGCAGGAGATACTCATAGCATCTTAGAATGGTTACAACACAGGAGGTGGCCATTTGGCCCAATGAGCCCATGCCTGCTCTTTATTAGAGCAATCCACTTAGTCCCACTCCCCCGCCCTTTCCCCGTAGCCCTGCAAATTTATTCCCTTCAAGTATTTATCCAATTCCTTTTTGAAAGCTATGATTGAATCTGCTTCCACCACCCTTTCAGGCAGCGCATTTCAGATCATAACTACTTGCTGCGTAAAAAAGCTTTTCCTCATGTCGCCTTTGGTTCTTTTGCCAATCACCTTAAATCTATGTCCTCTGGTTCTCGACCCTTCCGCCAATGGGAACAGTTTCTCTTTATTTACTTTATCTAAACCTTTCATGATTTTGAACTCTTCTATCAAATCTCCTCTCAACCTTCTTTGCACTAAGTAGAACAACCCCAGCTTCTCCAGTCTATCCACGTAACGGAAGTCCCCCATCCCTGGGACCATTCTAGTAAATTTTTTCTGCACCCACTCTAAGGCCTTCACATCTTCCTAAAGTGTGGTGCCCAGAATTGGACACAATACTCCAGCTGTGGCCAAACCATTGTTTTATAAAGGTTCAACATAACTTCCCTCCTTTTGTACTATACGCCTTTATTTATAAAGCCCAGGATCCCATATGTTTTTTTAAACCGCTTTCTCAACCTGTTCTGTCACCTTCAAAGATTTGTGCACATATACCCCCCCCCCGGTCTCTCTGTTCCTGCACCCCCTTTAGAATTGCATCATTTCGTTTATATCACCTCTCCTCGTTCTTCCTGCCAAAATGTATCACTTCAAGGAGCCCACTTCACATGAACACGGAACAGAAGGGCAGTGCAACACATGTTGAAGATCTGTTCCAAAGGCCAAGAGGGGCAGGCTCTGGCCTGGGCTGGAAATTTAGATGCAGCTAATCAGTTTTGCAGCTTTAGGCTGACCAGAAAGAAAGGAAAACAAATGTGAGCATACAGCTGCAATTTGGGGTGGCATATCTGTTATAGAAGCATTATAGTGTAGTGTAGCAGTTATGTTATTGGATCAGTTATCCAGAGGCCTGGACTAATAATCCAGAAAACTCAAATTCAAAATCCATCATGGTAACTTGAGAATTTGAATTCAGTTTTTAAAAAAATCTGTGAATAAAACTGATATCAATAAAAGTGACCATGAAGTTGTGAGATTGTCATAAAAACACAACTGGTTCACTAATGTCCTTTAGGGAAGGAAATCTGCTGTCCTTACCTAGTCTGGCCTCCAGTTCCACACCAATATGGTTGACTCTTAACTGCCCTCCGAAGTGGCCCAGTAAAGAGCATGATATCCAATTTATGTGACAAGGGAGAGGCATCATTACACCTTCCCAGCTTTATCCACTTTATAACTAGATACTGGGCAGTGCCGGCTAACACCAGAATGTAAGGGATGCAGGGCCGACTTACAGGACATACCGGTGACATAAACCCAAGAGAATATCCGAGGCACACCTAAAATTTATAACAAAATGATCTGCTACCTCCAGTTCACACTTAGTGCAAATTGTCCTGCACTGCTTTGCAATTGAGGACTGTGGTGGAGTGGCAATCTTCAGTTGTCACGGTAGCATACATAAAAACAATCTGTTCAGTCAATTCAAATTTTCTGGGCTTGTGAGTTGGCCCATCAGACACAATGTGGCTCTGTCCACGGTGAAGCATGCCACCGGATTTGGAAGCCTTGGTGATAGGGGCCTCCAAAGTCCCAACATGTGGGAGCCCCCGAGGCACATAGTTCACAGGCCCTTAAGACTACTTCTGATTTGTTCATATTCCAAAAAAATGTCACCTTACATTTTCTTAATACCTACTTTACAACACTCTGCCAAAGAATGCACAGAAAACCAATTTAGCAGATGTAATACGAAAGATACATGTTGATGAAGTCACTGTCTCAGCCAGGAATGGGGCATGACATAGCAGGGAGAGGTGAAGGAATAAAAGAGTATGTTATCCTTCTTCCTGTCTGCATTTGGCTAAGAACGAGAAAAATACATTTCGAAAGCTGAAGCAGTACAAGACTGTTCAAAGGGTTAGCAGGCACTACGAAGTTATAAGACAAAAGGCTGATCATTAAAACCTCCAAAATGTATTATTTGGAAATCTGCAGGTATTCCATAGTAACCCCTTTTTTTGTTCTCCACTGAATTTTACTACTAGTGATACTTGAAACTCTCATTCCTGTCTGCACACACGCACACCGTGTCTACATCTAATGACTATTTAATGCATTCCATTCAATAACTGTTAATATAGGTCACTGCTGAATCAGGACTTGTGCTCGGAATTCCTTGCAAGGAAAGCAATATGATTCTTGGCATTAGACTGGATAGATTGAAACAGGCTGCAGCACAGAAAAAAAAGCAACAAATGATACACAACCATCAGTTCTGGAGGCACCACTATTCGTGGCCACCTTAACCCTCTACAATCTGAGCAATCACCAAAACAAATGAGGATTCCTGGAAACTGCAGAAGCTACCTGTCACTATCACATTAATATTTTCAGAGTCAATTAGACAGCCATTGTTTAATTCAGCTTGATTACTGACTATTAAACCAAATACTCTGATTTGGATGTTTTTATTGTCTTTATGGCCATGAAGTAAGATTGCCCTGAGCTCATTGCATTTATGTCCTCACTCCCGCCCGCCCCCTCCCCTCATCCTCTCTTGAAGGTACTGATTCTTGTTGGGATTTGGTTTCATGGGTGCGAGCATGTCTATAAATATTACTTTACCAAACAGTTCATCAGCCTGATGACTCAAGTGATTGTGTCAGCGCCTGTCAACCTGTTGTATAAACTTATTTTGCCATCAGCATACAGGAACATGCAGTTATAATGGACCAAATATCATAAGGCATGCAGTAGTGAGCCTCTGCAGCAATTTTAATTGCTAACAGTGAAGTCATTTTGAAGTTGAACCAATAATAAATACTTCTATTTAAAGAAATGTCATTAAATGATTGGCTAGCTAAAAATTGATAAAGAAGAAGAGGTACTAGAAAGGATGGCTGTACTTAAAGTAGATAATTCACCCAGTCTGGATGGGATGCATCCTAGGTTGCTGAGGGAAGTAAGGGACGAAATTGCGGAGGTGCTGGCCATAATCTTCCATTCATCCTAAGATACCGGGGTGGTGCCAGAGGACTGGAGAATTGCAAATGTGACACCCTTGTTTAAAAAGGGGTGTAAGGATAAACCCAGCAACTACAGGCCAGTCAGCTTAACCTCGGTGGAGGGGAAAGTTTTAGAAACACTAATCCAGGACAAAATTAACAGTCATTTGGACAAGTACGGATTAATTAAAGAAAGCCAGCAAGGATTTGTTGAAGGCAAATTGTTTTTAACTAACTTGATTGAGTTTTTTGAGGAGGTAACAGAGAGGGTTGATGAGGGCAATGCAGTTGATGTGGTGTATATGGACTTTCAAAAGGCATTTGATAAAAGAGCTGCATAATAGGCTTGTCAGCAAAGTTGAAGCCCATGGAATAAAAGGGGCAGCGGCAGCATGGATACAAAATTGGCTAAGTGACAGGAAACAGAAAGTAGTGGTGAACGGTTGTTTTGCGGACTGGGGGCAGGTATACAGTGGTGTTCCCCAAGGGTCAGTACTAGAACCACTGCTTTTCTTGATATATATTAATGACTTGGACTTGGGTGTACAGGGCACAATTTCAAAATTTGCAGATGACAAAATTTGGAAGGGTAGTAAACAGTGAGGAGGATAGTAATAGACTTCAAGGGGACATGGACAGGCTGGTGGAATGGGCAGACACCTGGCAGATGAATTTTAACGCAGAGAAGTGCAAAGTGATACATTTTGGTAGGAAGAACGAGGAGAGGAATTATAAACTAAAGGGTACAAGTCTAAAGGGGGTCCAGGAACAGAGAGACCTGGGGGTTTATGTGCACAAATAGTTGAAGGTGGTAGGACAGGTTGAGAAAGCAGTTAAAAAGGCATATGGGATCCCAGGCTTTATTAACAGAAGCATGGAAAAGCAAGGAAGTTATGATGAACCTTTATAAAATACCGGTTTGGCCACAACAATTCTGGACACCGCACTTTAGGAAGGATGTGAAAGCCTTAGAAAGGGTACAGAAAAGATTTACTAGAATGGTTTAGGGATGGGGGACTTCAGTTACGTTGATAGACTGGAGAAGCTGGGGTTGTTCTCTTTAGAGCAGAAAAGGTTGAGAGGAGATTTGATAGAGGTATTCAAAATCACGAAGGGTCTGGACAGAGTAGATAGAGAGAAACTGTTCCCATTGGTGGAAGGGTCAAGAACCAGAGGGCGTAGATTTAAGGTGATTGGCAAAAGAACCAAGGGCGACATGAGGAAAAACTTTTTTTTTAAAAACAGTGAGTTGTTATGGTTTGGAATGCACTGCCTGGGGTGGTAGTGTCGGCAGACTCGATTGTGGCTTTCAAAAGGGAATGAGACAAGTACTTGAAGGGAAAAAATTGGCAGGGTTCTGGGGAAATGGCAGGGGAGTAGGACCAGCAGGATTGTTCCTGCAGAGAGATGGCACAGATTCGACAGGCTGAATGGCCTCCTTCTGTGCTGTAACCATTCTATGATTCTATGACACCATTGGATCTGATTGATCTAAAAGGTGCGGTTTCCATTTCACATCAACATTAAACTTGTGTAGTGTAAACACAGTTAGGGGTTAACCTAACTTCAGCATTAAATCAAAAGCAAAATACTGCGGATAATTGAGTATTTCCAGCATTTTCTGTTTTTATTTCAGAATTAAATGGCGTGAGGCTGCCTCTTTGGGCAGTCTCATTCTGCTTCTCTCCGCTGTCAGGCTTTTTGACTTTGGATTTAGGCTTCATTTACACTATAATTGCAAAAAGAAACTGTGAGTTGATATTGTCTAAATGGAGCCCAAAATGTTATCCTTTAAACCTTAAATCCTTAAAATGCAGTTTGCTGGATTTGAATAAAATCTACCACCAATATCACAAGTCATCATCTGGACAGCCAAATCGAAAAATATTACAATAACTTCTTTCACGATGAAGGTAATTTTGGAGGCTATAATTAAAACAGAAAATGCTGGAAATACTCAGCAGTTCAGGCTGTGGAGAGAGAAAGGTAGGACTAACATTTGTTGACCTTTCGTTTTTGGAGGCACTGTCTTCATGATCAAAAGTGTTTGGCAAATTATTATTTATTTAGGCAGACAGAAACCAGAATAGCCGTGCATCACTTTTGTCTCATCACCATGTACAGGCGATGCACTTGTATATGACTTATGTTGTTGTGTATGTTAGAAGCAAGCAAAAACAATTTAAATACAATTTTTCCATCAAGCAGATGCATAGAATTACATAGAATGTACAGCACAGAAACAGGCCATTTGGGCCAACTGGCCCATGCTAGTGTTTATGCTCCACACGAGCCTCATCCCATCGTTCTTCATCTAACCCTATCAGCATATCCTTCTACTCCTTTCTTCTTCATGTGTTTATCTAGCTTCCCCTTAAATGCATCTATGCTATTCGCCTCAACTACTCCATGTGGTAGCGAGTTCCACATTCTAACCACTCTCTGGGTAAAGACGTTACTCCTAAATTCCCTATTGGTTTTATTAGTGACTGTCTAGCATTATGGCCCCCAGTTTTAGACTCCCCAAGTGGAAATATCTTCTCTACATTTACCCTATCAAACCCTTTCATAATCTATCAGGTCACCCCTCAGCCTTCCCTCTTCTAGAGAAAACAGCCCCGTCCTGTTCAGTCTTTCTTGATGGGTGTAACCTTTCAATTCTGGTATCATCCTTGTAAATCTTTTTTGCACCTTCTCCAGTGCCTCTATATCCTTTCCAAAATATGGAGACCAGAACTGTGCCCAGTACTCCAAGTGTGGTCTAACCAAAGTTCTATAGAAGTTAAACATAACTTCTCTGCTTTTCAATTTTATCCCTCTAGAAATGAACCCCAATGCATTTTTTTTTAAATGGCCTTATTAACCTGTGTCGCTACTTTTGGTGGCTTTTTGTAGATGCACCTTTAATATAAACAAAGGGCAGTTCGGAAAGGAAAGATTTATTTTTCTTATTTTGTAGTCATCAAAGTGAAGGTTGCCACTGCTGGGAAAATAGAAAATGTTCCATCTTCTGTCACCCAGCATCAGTATGCAGGACTCCTAGTTCAGGTACAGCACATACCCAATGCAGAGTAAAGCTTCCTCTACTCTATGTCACAATACACTTTAAACCCAACCTCAGATAACCCCTCCCTACTGCACCAGTGTCAACTTTTATCAACTAGCTGTGGGCCCTTTCTGGGTCAGGTCTATTATGGGAAGTTAAAACATTCTGTAGGAATCTTTCAGTAGTTTCATCCCATTAGTTTTAGCTGAGTTCAAACCCAGGTTCCAGAGGTGAAAGGACAGATTGCTAACCCATTCTTTTTTTTTTGCGTTGCTAACCCATTGTCCTACCCAGTCCGCCTGGAAAACTGAGTTAAAGCAGGTGCAAAATCATTATAATCTAATAATTTTGAAATTGGAAGGGTGAGAAGCAATGTTCCCAGGTATAGGAATAGATGAGAAAATAAACAAAGCACAGGTTTTTTGAACTACATTGTCATTTTTATTCCCTCCAAAGTTTCAGTAACATCTTTACCATCTCCGGTCTACCCAAGGTCAACCCGGTGCCACTTAAGACTTTTCACAGCAGTATTAGTTTGCTTATACAATTATTATTGAATATTTAACTGTCTCTGCTTGATCTGCAGCCTTTGTACAAGTGTTCATCCTCGGAGGAGCTCACCACTTTTGTTTGCTCCTACCGCAAAAGTAAATATAATTACAACCATGAAAGGAATAATAAATTGCTCTGCGCATTTATGTTATTTGACTTCACTATGTAACCAAGTCTAGATTGCACAAATATCTGAACCAAACAGATGAACATAAGTTCAATCCAGTAAAATAACAACAGTTCTGGCCCAAGCTTAACAACAAAATTTTAAAATACAAATGCACAGAAAATAATTTTGCCAATATACTGTGCATGTTCTGAGCACTGTATTTTCAGTATTTAGTTTAACCAAATTCGGTAACTTAGATATGTAATTGCCTAAGATATATGCCTTGCTGTCCTGATGTTCATATATTATTACTCATATGACTGAAACATTTGTTTAAATTTTAATTTTGGAGAGCAATAGGAGGTTTACCAGCAGCCAGGGCACGTTGTCCCAGCATGATTCACCTCTTTCAGGGAGGGAATGGAGAAAAAGGATTATCTTTGTTGCCAGGATAGGAGGGGAGTTGCATACTCTTCTTTTTTCAATGTCACAAGCAAACAAAGCATCACAATGATGTTTTTGCAACATATCAAGTGTTTGACAAACAAATGAAAACCACTTTGAATGCAGACTCTGACCCTTCAAGAAAGAGTTAAGATTAAGCCAGTCAGTAAGGTTTGCTCAATTTTTCATTTTGTTTTTTAAAATGATGATTTCATCAGTTATCGAATCGCTGGCTGGATCAAACATTCAGATAAGATACAGCACCACAAACATTACAAGTCATTATCCTCAAAAACACAGAAAAAAATTCTTCCTGTCTGCTCATTTTCTTTATGCAAATTGTGGAAAAAATAAAAACACTGTTTTGCATTCCATAATCAACTAATTGTACCTTCATTATTTTTGTAGTACTGCAGTGTTCAGTATTCTAATGTTATTGGACTCAGTCTGGAGCACAGAGTTTTCATTGCAGCCTTCAAAGCATGTTTTTAATACACCAGTACATATGATTTAAAGTTAAAATACCAAAATATTTTGAAAATTCAAAATAAGCTATTGTGTGGAATTAATATTGCTTCAATCACAATCTCCTCCATTCAATGTTTAAGTTAAAGAATGAAATAAATACTTCTATTTTATAATGCTGCAAAAAATTCTGCTGTGGTGCTCAAACAGTCAATTACTGTGCAATGGGCACTTTATTGGATAGATCCATAGCACATTATTACAGTCTGTACATGGTTAAAGATATTTCACCTCAACCAGGAGCTCAGAGCTAGGAAGCTTCTACATTGTTACCAAGCTGTGCTTTGTTTCTCATTCAACCACAAGTACAGCTGTCTAATTAAAGCAGGCAGTTCTAATCACTCAGAAGTAGATGTCATCTGTAGCAGCTTACAAACCTTCCAGCAGTGGACTGGGTATTACCGTACTGTATTGCAGCAGTCCAATAGATTACCTGAAACAGAACTAGTTCAGCATCCATTGCATTACACTGTTTACATCCCCAGAGCACAAAGAAAGATTCCTGCCCGACACATGTCCTTGCTTTTGCTTGAGCCTTTGGTAATATCTTTTGCCACTCAATGTTAACAAATTCAGTTTCCTCTCAATCACTTACAATATATATAAAAAAACAATTATCCGGTGCATTAACTACAGAAAAAGGCTGCAGCCACAACACGGCTGCTTCCCATTCACACAAGACAACAGCATTTACAGACAAATAAAGCAACTTACTTGCAAGGCAGAAGCTAATATTACTCCACCTCCCACTTCACTTTTGTCTGCATACAGTACTCTCACTATTTGCCCAAGGCCTTGGCATTCAGTACTTCAGCAACTGCATCATAGCTCAGCTGTGCACCAGACATGCTCAGTAATATGACCTTCTCATTCTGGAAACTACCAAGCTATATGAAATGAAGGGGGGATTGGATTAAACCACAGTCAGGATTAAAGCACCTGACTGCTGAAATACAGGTAAGCAGGAGAAAATTAAACCTGACTTCTTTTTCATTAAGAAGGTGATAGAGCTGATGAATGTTAGGTTTTATGAGGTACTTTTCAATGTAAAAAATGCACTGTACAATCAGAAATGACAGGCCAGATTCCTCAGGGTGTGTAGTGCCTCAAAGAAATTGTAAACAATTTTACAACACCAAGTTATAGTCCAGCAATTTTATTTTAAATTCACAAGCTTTCGGAGGCTTCCTCCTTCGTCAGGTGAACGATGTGAAAATTTTCACATCGTTCACCTGACGAAGGAGGAAGCCTCCGAAAGCTTGTGAATTTAAAATAAAATTGCTGGACTATAACTTGGTGTTGTAAAATTGTTTACAATTGTCAACCCCAGTCCATCACCGGCATCTCCACATCATGACTACCATCGACCTCAAAGAAAAGCCTCTCTTTCTTTAAGCAAGATCACAGAATATGTAAGTTATTCAGTAAGCCAGAGCATTACATTGCTCAACTGTGATGATATTTATTTTCAAATTACCATTCTCTTCCTAGACCTTTTCTAAGCTAGCATTGAAACCGAAGAAGAAATGAAAGCACATTCTGTGCTTTTAATTATAGGCGAGTATTGTAAGTTCAAACTACTCAGGGTAGGGTTGCCAACTCTAGTTGGAAGCATAGCTGGAGGTTTGATCACATGATGTTCTGAACACATAACAACTGATCACGTGACATCTGGGCTTAAATTTTAACCCCACGAGCGGGTGGGAAGATAAAAATTGTATCAAGGGGCGGTGGGTCAGTCAGTGAAAGTTTTCAAGGAGGCTGTGGGCCTCCATTTTGACAGTTTTGACAGTTTTTTTTGTAACTCCTGGGGGCCGGGACTCCCGGGCTTTCTGCTTCACACCACGTGAGAGGAGGCGAGAAGGCCCAGCTCAACAGGTAAGTGCCTTTATTGCACTGCTTGTGGGCCCGGAGGAGCAGGAGTTCTTCTCCCTGGCCCAACAAGCCTACCAGCAGCGATCCCACACGCGCAATCACTGACCCCACCACCCTCAACGATCCTTGACCCCGCCACGATCTCCGACACCCCCCCCCCCATGATCTCCGACACCCCCCCCTGCCACGATCTCCGACACCCCCCCCCCGCCACGATCTCCGACACCCCCCCCCGCCACGATCTCCGACACCCCCCCCCCGCCACGATCTCCGACACCCCCCCCCGCCACGATCTCCGACACCCCCCCCCCGCCACGATCTCCGACACCCCCCCCCCGCCACGATCTCCGACACACCCCCACCCACGATCTCCGACACCCCCCCCCACCCACGATCTCCGACACCCCCCCCCACCCACGATCTCCGACACCCCCCCACCCACGATCTCCGACACCCCCCCCACCCACGATCTCCGACACCCCCCCCCCCCCACGATCTCCGACACCCCCCCCCACCACGATCTCCGACACCACCCCCCCCACGATCTCCGACACCACCCCCCCCCCCCCCGCCGATCTGCGACTCCCCCCACCACCACCAACGATCTCCGACTCCCCCCCCCGCCGCCGATCTGCGACTCCCACCACCACCAACGATCTCAGACTCCCCTCCCCCCCCCGATTTCCGACCCCCGATGACCCGTGACCAACCACCTGTTGACCCCCAACCACCCCAGATGGCCGACCGCTGCAATGACTCCTTCCTGTTGACCAACCCCCAATGACCCCCAACCCCCCCGGTGACTGACTTTCCCAATGACCGACCCCCTCTTATGACCCCCGACCCCCAACACCCCTGCTGACTCCCCGATGAACGATCAACAATGACCCCCAACCTCCCCGATGACTGACTTTCCCAATGACCAACCCCCCAATGACCCCTGACCCCCAACCCCCCCGCTGACTCCCCGATGAACGATCAACAATGACCCCCAATCCCCAGATGATCCACGACCTCTTGATGGCCCCTGACAACTCTCAATGATCCCCGACACCCCCGATGACCGACCCTCCCCCGATTACAGCCAACCCCTCCCGTTGACCCCCGACCTCCCAATGACCCCCAGCCCTCCATTGACCCATGACTCCCCCTGATGACTGATTTCCCCCCCGACCCCTGCGCTGCCCCCCCCCAACCCTGCCATCTAAGACTTACCTGTTGGCATGTGCTCCCTGGCTTTTCTCCCCTCCGAATGACAATCTGGCTGGCCTGTCGGGCAGGAAACCGACAAAAAAAACTTAAAAGACGTCCTTATGTCAAAATCGTAAGGACGCCTGGGAAACCCGTATTTTCGGGTTTCCTGTCAGGAATTCCACCCCCCCCCCCCGCCCCCGACTTCCTCTTCCCGGCTCCGGGTTAAAATTCACCCCGTGATCACATGACTTCTACAAACGTTATTGCATTTACCTGATAAAGGTTGGGTCCCCTGCAGTTGAGTTTTTTTGCTCGTGGTTTCACGCCAGCAGTGCGAGAAATTCCAAGAACCAGGAGGCCACCCGTGAGGCGGCGGAGAGGGGAAACCGAGGGCGGCGGAGAGGGGAAACCGAGGGCGGCGGAGAGGGGAAACCGAGGGCGGCGGAGAGGGGAAACCGAGGGCGGCGGAGAGGGGAAACCGAGGGCGGCGGAGAGGGGAAACCGAGGGCGGCGGAGAGGGGAAACCGAGGGCGGCGGAGAGGGGAAACCGAGGGCGGCGGAGAGGGGAAACCGAGGGCGGCGGAGAGGGGAAACCGAGGGCGGCGGAGAGGGGAAACCGAGGGCGGCGGAGAGGGGAAACCGAGGGCGGCGGAGAGGGGAAACCGAGGGCGGCGGAGAGGGGAAACCGAGGGCGGCGGAGAGGGGAAACCGAGGGCGGCGGAGAGGGGAAACCGAGGGCGGCGGAGAGGGGAAACCGAGGGCGGCGGAGAGGGGAAACCGAGGGCGGCGGAGAGGGGAAACCGAGGGCGGCGGAGAGGGGAAACCGAGGGCGGCGGAGAGGGGAAACCGAGGGCAGGGGAGCAATTTTCGGAGAGGAAACCAGATGTGGGAGGAACTTTGATTGCACCAATAACTAATGGTAACTCACTGAAATTACTCTGATAACTAACGTGGCGCTCTCTCCTGTAACCCCATTCCTCCTTTTCAAATACTTATCCAGTTCCATTTTAAATGAAGTTTTAGTCTCTACCTCAATAGCCAAATGTGGTGAACGATCCCCCAGTATAATAGTCCTCAGTTCAAGACCCTTCCTTCTCCCTTCGCCCTTGGTTCTTCCAGTAAGAATCCTCGCTCTTTGTCCCTTTTTTCGTATTCGCCCACCAGTGGAAATAATCTTTCACTATTTAGCCACAGTCAGGTCCCCAGGTTTCACTCACCGCTTTACTGGCTGCTCCTCTCTTGGCGCTGCTCCCACTTACCACATTGCTGCTGCTGCTTTCAGCTCTGCAGGAAATGCTGGTCCCCGCGCCCACCCCTCCACTTCATGGAATCAGAGAATGGTTACAGCACAGAACGAGGCCAGAGGCCTTTCAAAGGAAAATATCCCTTAAAAACATAGCCAACTGCTTAGCCAATATGTTAAACCAACTTAATAAGGCATTTACACGAATGTTGTTGTAAATCTGGCACTAATTCCTCTGGAATCACTGCTCATGCTAAGCTTACTCTAAGACCCTTAAAGAAAATGAGCACATATTTTGCATTGTATTAGCTACAATACAGAAGCTAAAAGAATCGGTGAATGAACTCTGGTAATTGTAGTTACTGGTGTGGGTCCAATTTCCCTTGGACCAGTAGACTCGGAGTGACATTACACTGAGCATACACAGGCGTTCTTCTGTTTAATGCTACTGGCACAGCCATGCTGTTTTAAGTATAATAGGAGTGTACCAGAACACTTCAGTGTGTGACAATAATTTCTCCAAAAGCACAATTTGTCGTCACCTCTCGACTGAGAGAATGCGGAATTACATCCTATTTGGTCTTTTGCTCAATCTACAAGACCTTGATGGCCTGTAGCCAGCACTAGGGCAAGTGATTCGGTGTAGCTTGACGCCCAGTGGTAAATCCTGCATGTTTCTCCCTTTATCAGGTATAGCACAATTTGCTTCAACTTTGCTTAAGACGTTTGATGCAGTGAAAATGATGGTTTCTGAGTAGATTTAAGTAATGACCAGTTGCTCGCTGCAACACATCACTTGTGTTCATAGAAAATAGGAGCAAGAGGAGGCCACTCGGCCCTTCGGGCCTGCTCCACCATTCAAAATGATCATGGCTGATCGTCTAACTCAGTACCCTGTTCCCGCTTTTTCCCTATATCCCTTGATCCCTTTAGCATTAAGAAATATATCTATCTCCTTCTTGAATATATTTAATGACTTGGCCTCCACTGCCTTCTGTGGTAGAGAATTCCACAGGTTCACCACCCTCTGAGTGAAGAAATTTCTCCTCATCTCGGTTCTAAATGGCATACCCCGTATCCTGAGACTGTGACCCCTGGTTATGAATTCCCCATCCATTGGGAACATCCTCCCTGCATCTAATCTGTCTAGTCCTGTTAGAATTTTATATGTTTCGATGAGATCATCTCTCATTCTTCTAAACGCGAGTGAATATAGGCCTAGTCGACCCAATCTATGCTCATACGTCAGTCCTGCCATCCCAGGATTCAGTCTGGTAAACCTTCGTTGCACTCCCTCCATGACAAGGACATCCTTCCTCAGATAAGGAGACCAAAACTGCACGCAATACTCCAGATGTGGTCTCACCAAGGCCCTGTACAACTGCAGTAAGACATCCCTGCTCCTGTACTCAAATCCTCTTGCAATGAAGGCCAACATACCATTCGTCTTCTTAACTGTTTGCTGCACCTGAATGCTCGCTTTCAGTGACTGGTATACAAGGACACCCAGGTCTCGTTGCACCTCCCCTTTTCCCAATCTATCACCATTCAGATAATCTGTCTTTCTGTTTTTACATCCAAAGTGGATAACCTCACATTTATCCACGTTATACTGCATCTGCCATGTTCTTGCCCACTCACCCAACTTGTCCAAATCACATTGGAGCCTCTTTGCATCATCCTCACAGCTCACATTCCACCCCAGCTTTGTGTCGTCTGCAAACTTGGAAATGTTACATTCAGTTCCCTCATCCAAATCATTGATATATATTGTGAATAGCTGGGGCCCAAGCACTGATCCCTGCAGTACCCCACTAGTCACTGCCTGCCACCCGGAAAAAGACCCGTTTATTCCTACTCTCTGTTTCCTGTCTGTCAACCAATTCTCAATCCATGCCAGTATATTCCCCCCGCTCCCATGTGCTTTAATTTTGCACACTAACCTCTTGTGTGGGACCTTATCAAAAGCTTTCTGAAAATCCAAGTACACCACATCCACTGGTTCTCCCCTATCTATTCTACTAGTTACATCCTCAAAAAACTCCAGTAGATTTGTTGAGCATGATTTCCCTTTCATAAACCCATGCTGACTTTGTCCAACCCCGTTCATGCCTTCCAAGTGCTCTGTTATCACATCTTTTATAATAGACTAGAGCATTTTCCCCACTACTGATGTTAGGCTAACTGGTCTGTAATTCCCTGTTTTTTCTCTTCCCTCCTTTTTTAAATAGTGGGGTTACATTTGCCACCCTCCAATCTGTAGGAACTGTTCCAGAGTCAATAGAATTTTGGAAGATGACCACCAATGCATCCACTATTTTCAGGGCTACTTCCTTTTGTACTCTGGGATGTAGATCATCAGGCCCTGTATAGAGTAGAATGGGCTTATACTCTCTGAAGTTTAGAAGAATGAGGGAGGATCTCATTGAAACATATAAGATTCTGAGGGGGCTTGACAGGGTAGAGGCTGAGATTGTTTCCCCTGGCTGGAGAGTCTAGAACGAGGGGGCATAGTCACAGGATAAGGGGTCGGCCATTTAAGACTGAGGTGAGGAGGAATTTCTTTACTCAGAGGGTTGTGAATCTTTGGAATTCTCTACCCCAGAGGGCTGTGGATGCTGAGTCGTTGAGTATTTTCAAGGCTGAGATAGACAGATTTTAGGACTCAAGGAGAATCAAGGGATATGGAGATCGGGCAGGAAAGTGGAGTTGAGGTTGAAGATCAGCCATGATCTTATTGAATGGCGGAGCAGGCTCGAGGGGCTGTATGGCCTACTCCTGTTTCTATTTCTTATGTTCTTATGTTTCATGGCCCTTTTTTTGTTACCAAGTTCAGATGGAGTGCTGAACATATATAAAATTAAAGCAGTTCACTGAAACAGAAGAAAGCAAGTTATTACTCTGTACAGCTTGGTTATTACTCTGTACACGCTATAGCCCAGTACAATGTGCTACAAACAATTTGTACCAATAAACTTCAGGCAATTTGAAGCAAACACATATTTTGATTCTATACCCAGTACATCTTAAGTGTGGTGGGTGTACTATCTGATACAGAAGTTGCACATCGCTCACCCTAGTAACAAAATCCTTTGGCCTGAAACTAGACCTCAAAACAATCACATTCTTCTACAGAAAGAGTGAGAGAACAAACAGCTTAGAGTCTGGAGAAAAAAGACGGGGGGAGTTGAAATTGTTCAACGCCAGTAATGCAAAATGGGCTGATAACGAATTGGCAACCGTTGCACACCATACCCATTGACTTGTCAATGCAAAAGAAAATTGGACGCAGCGTAAAACGGGCTACCGATTCACTATCAGCCCGCTACTGGCGATGACCAATTTCATCCGCAGGGAATTTTACAAATAGGATTTAAGAGGAAAACTGGAAACCTGAAACCTGAAATAAAAAGTACGTTCCTCAAATAAGTCAGTGACTTTATTCTGAGTGTCTAAGCCATACAGGAATGACTCCGGTTCAATCACCAGTCTGTGCTGAGGTAACTATTGCATCTGGTCAGAAATAGGGCCTGTATAATTGGCTTCAGTTTCCCTGGACTAGGGAGCAAAATTTCAACTAGGCTTCCTGCTCCTAATTGCTATCCAACCATCCCTGCTGGAAGTGCTCACGTATGGATGTCAGGTGTGAAAGAAAGAACTTGCCTTGCATGTCCCTTGCCAGTGCATTACTTTTGAAGTGCAATCACTGATGTTGTACAGGCAAATGCAGCAGCCAATTTTCACACAGTAAAGTCCCACAGCAGATGAGATGAATAACCAGTTTGATTTGTTTTTCAGTGGTATTGGTTGTTAGAGGAATATTGGTCAGAACACTCGGAAAACTCCCCTCCTCTTCTTTTGAATAGTGGCATGGAATCTTTAGCATTCATCTGAACAGGCATTGGTTTAATGTCTCATCTGAAATAGAGTACCTCTGACAATGCAGCACTCCCTCAGTTACCACAGTGAAATGTCAACTTGGATTATGTGCTCAAATCTGTAGGAGGGCATGAACCCACAACTTTCTGACTCAAAGTTGAAAACACTACCAATTGAGCCAAACTAACACAAGAACAGATTGGGTTCAACTGTGATTTTAACAACCCCCACCACGGTTCAGTCACCTGACATCCACTGTTAAGGCTCACAAACAAACAATGGCCACTTGATCGAAGTAAAAAAGGACAACTGGTACTCCTGGAATCATACATAGCAAGACGTCAACACCTTCAGAGAGCAGGGAAGGGAAGCAAATTGTCAAGACAAACCCAGAAAATCCTGAAAATACAGAGCAGATTGATCATCACCTACAGAGAGAAAAGGGAGGTTAACATTTCAGAACAATAGAATGGTTATAGCACAGGAGGAGGCCATTCGGCCCATGTGCCGGCTCTTTGTAAGAGCAATCCGGTTAGACCATAAGACCATAAGAGATAGGAGCAGAAGTAGGCCATTTGGCCCCTCGAGCCTGCTCCACCATTTAACGAGATCATGGCTGATCTGATTTTTACCTCAACTCCACTTTCCCGCCCTTTCCCCATATCCTTTGACTCCCTTGATGATCAAAAATTTGTCTAACTCAGCCTTGAACGTATTCAATGACTCAGCCTCCAGTTAGTCCCATTCCTGTGCTCTTTCCCGGTAACCCTGCAAATTTTTTCCCTTCAAGTATTTACCCAATTCCTTTTTGAAAGCCACGATTGAATCTGCTTCCATCACTCTTTCAGGCAGTGCATTCTAGATCATAACTACTCGCTGCGTAGAAAAGATTGTTCTCATGTCGCCTTTGCTTCTTTTGTCAATCACCTTAAATCTGCGTCCCCTGGTTCTCAACCCTTCCACCAATGGGAACAGTTTCTCTTTATTTACTTTATCTAAACCCTTCATGATTTTGAACACTTCTTTCAAATCTCCTCTTAACCTTCTCTGCTCTAAGGAGAACAACCCCAGCTTCTCCAATCTATCCATGTAACTGAAGTCCCCCATCCCTGGAACCATTCTAGTAAATCTCTTCTGCACCCTCTTTATGACCTTTACATCCTTCCTAAAGTGCAGTGCCCAGAATTGGACACAATACTCCAGCTGTGGCCGAACCAGTGTTTTATAAAGGTTCAACATAACTTCCTTGCTTTTGTACTCTATGCCTCTATTTATAAAGCCCAGATCCTGTATGCTTTTTTAACCGCTTTCTCAACCTATCCTGCCACTTTCAAATATACACATATACCCCCAGGTCTCTCTTTTCCTGCAACTCCTTTAGAATTGTACTATTTGGTTTATATTGCCTCTCCTCCTTCTTCCTGCCAAAATGTTTCACTTCACACTTCTCTGCGTTAAATTTCATCTGCCATATGTCCACCCTTGCCACCAGCCTGTCTACATCCTCTTGAAGTCTATCACTATCGTCCTCACTGTTTACTACCCTTTCAAATTTTGTGTTATCTGCAAATTTTGAAATTGTGCCCTGTACACCCAAGTCCAAGTCATTAATATATGGTGAGTTTATTTTGGATAGGATCCTTCAATAGAATTGAGGGTCTAAGAAATGATGGTTTGCTATTTTGTGGTGGGGTAATAATAAGATGAGTTAAAAAAAGAAGAGTTAGACACTTGCTGTCCAGCCTCAGCAGTGTAGAGATCGTTGTGCTCTACAACAGTGACTCACTTTGATGATATCAGAATTGGAACTGAAGAAAGGAGAATTGGGAGGTCAGAGGGAAAAAGATTAGAGGATTAAAGGAATTGGGGAGAATTAGGTAGGTGTTCTGAAGAAGTATATTTGGATTTTCAAAAGTCATTCAACAAGGTGTTACACAAGATAAGGGCTCATGGGATTGGGGGTAACATATTAGTATGGATAGAGGATTAGCAAATGGACAGAAAACAGAGAGTAGGAATAAACAGGTAATTCTCAGGTTGACAGGCTGTAACTAGTGCGGTGCCGCAAGAATCAGTGTTTGGGCCTCAGCTATTTACAATCTGTATTAATAACTTAGATGAAGGGACCAAGTGCAATGTATCCAAGTTTGCTGATGATACAAAGTTAGGTGGGAAAGTAAGCTGTGAGGAGGACACAAAGGGGGTGATTTTAAAACAGAGCCGGGAAGGGGGGATCAAATTGAGGTCGGGAAACCCATTAGTACAGGTTTTCCGGACGTCCTTACAATTTTGATGTAAGGACGTCTTTTATTCTTTTTTGTCGGTTTCCCGTGCAACTGACCAGCTGATTAACAGGCTGGTCTCAGTCGGACAGAAGACCAGCCATGGAGAGGACATCTTCAGGTAAGTCTTTTGTTTGTATGGATGGGTGGGGGGGGGGATGGGTGGGCACAGGGGGCATATGGGGGCATGGATGGGCACTGGTGGCACAGGGGTCACGAGTAATGGGGGATGGAATCGGGGGTCAGTCACCGGGGGTGCTGTCAGGATCGGGGGTCATCGCAGGGGTCTGCGATCGTTGAGGGGGAGGGTCAGGGGTGGGAGGATCGGGGGGGGGGTGGGTCGGGGTCGGGGGTCGGAGGGGGAGGATTGGGGTCGGCGGTCAGAGGGGGAGGATCGGGGTCGGCGGTCAGGGGGGAGGATCGGGGTCGGGGTTAAGGGGGGGGATCGGGGTCAGGGGATTGGGGGGGATTGGGATCAGGGTCGGGGGAGGGTTGGGGTCTGGGGAGGATCAGGGTCGGGGGTCCGCGATCGTTAGGGGGTTGGTGCAGATAGGCTTGTTGGGCCTGGGGGAAGCACTCCTGCTCCTCCCGGCCCAGAAGCTGTGCCTTTCTAGGCACCTACCTGTTAGTCTCAGGCCTTCTCACCTCCTTTCACGAGGCGTAAAACAGAAGGCCCGGGAATCTTGGCCCCCCGGGGTTGAAATCGGGAATTGGTGAAAAATGGAGGCTTGAAGCCTCCTTGAAAGGTTTTAAGGCCCGACACACCTCCTGGGAACGGGTTGGTTGCCCGCCCAGATGAAAACCGGAAATGGGCGGGTTGGGGGCGGGTCTAAAATGGTAGCAATTTTCAATGCCTTCCACCCCCAACCCACCTGTTTTTTAATTTGAAAATTGAGCCCAAAGAGTGTGCAAAGGGATATAGACAGGTTAAGTGAGTGGGCAAGAAGGTGGCAGATGGAGTCTAATGTGGGGAAATGTGAGGTTATTCACTTTGGTAGGAAGAATAGAAAAACAGAATACTTTTTAAATGATGAGAAACTATTAAATGTTAGTGTCCAGAGAGATTTGGATGTCCTTTTACATGAAACACGGAACGTTAACATACAGGCACAACAAGCAATTAGGAAGGCAAATGGTATGTTGGCCTTTATTGCTAGGGGGTTGGAGTATAAGAGTGAGGAAGTGTTGCTACAATTGTACAGGGCTTTGTTGAGACCACACCTGGAGTATTGTGTACAGTTTTAGTCTCCTTACCTAAGGAAGGATATACTTGCCTTGGAAACGCTGCAACAAAGGTTCATTAGATTGACTCCTGGGATGAGAGGGTTGACCTATGAGGAGAGATTGAGTAAAATGGACCGATACTCTCTGGAGTTTAGAAGAATGAAAGGGGATCTCTTTGAAATGTATAAAATACTTAGAGGGTTTGATAGGGTAGATGCCTGTGAGGCTTTTTCCCCTAGCTGGAGAGTCTAGAACTAGAGGGCATAGTCACTGGATAAGGGGTTGGCCATTTAGGACTGAGATGAGGAATTTCTTCACTCAGAGGGTGGTGAATCTTTGGAATTCTCTACCTCAGAGGGCTGTGGATGCTCAGTCGTTGAGTATATTCAAGACTGAGATCGATAGATTTTTGGACTCTAGGGGAATCAAGGGATATGGGGATCGGGCGGGAAAGTGGAGTTGAGGTCGAAGATCAGCCATGATCTTATTGAATGGCTGAGCAGGCTTGAGGGGCTGTTTGGCCTACTCTTGCTTCTATTTCTTATGTTCTAAAAGATTAAGTGAAGCTAAGATACCAAAGAGAATTGCAAAGGTATTGGAATCATGAGGGTGAAATTCTCGGACAAAGAACGAAGAACAGAAATAAAAATAGAAAAGCTTAAGGCCATGTTAAACTTGAAATCCTTTGTGGTGAGAAGGAAGGTAGCAAAACTAGGACAGATCATTTGGAGTCAGAAGGAGAAAGATCAGAAAGGATGGCGAAAACTTGACAAACCGGACTGAGGTTGAAGGGAAATTGGGATCATACTGTTTGTGAGATAATGGTTGTTTGTCTTGTGTGTGTGAAACACAACTATCTTTTGAAGGCCATGTTAAGAGTGCAAGAAAATATTGAGGGTAATTTTAACCCCAAAATTGGATGGGTTGGGGTCAGGTGGGTAGTACAAATTGTTGATTTAATCAGTAGGACAGCAACCCGGCTCCAACGTGCTCACTCCTGGGTTTAACCCAGCCGTGTTTGGATGCGCGTGCATATCCGAAACCCGAATGTCCCATCCCCTATTAATGTCGGCAGCCGACTTGTTAAAGGGGCAAAGTAGGTAATTTAAACAATTTTTTGTGGATTCTGAACACGAAACAAATGTTACCTTACCTGCACGGGTTTTCCATGGCTTCTCAAACTTGCCAGTGAAACGGAGGCGAGATTCATGTAGAAGTTGATTTGGCCCTTTAAACCTGTGATTGACACATCTCAAGAAATGCTCGGGGATTGCAGCTGGTCTCTCAGGTAAACGTTTGGCTGAGAGCTGTTTGTGTTGGGTCTCTATTCACTCTTCCAGCCATCACTCAATTAAATTAAATAAACTGAAAATAATCACTTGTTAACATCCTGAATCAATGTTGAGTGTGTCCACAAGCTTATATTTTAAAGAATGATAACAACATCTGAAATATTGGAATATTCTGCAGTCAAGTTACTTGAAAGAATCATAACATTTTCTAAGAACTTGGCTGTCTTGCTAATAAAAATTGTACAACTCCAAATTAGTTCCCAGTTCTTATCCATTCTTTATCTTTGTGTGGCTCCATCTCTTCCTTTCTTTTTCTAGCTTTCTCTCTCCATCTTTGGCAATGGGCTTTCCATAGATATTTATTACAAGCTCGGACTCCCACAATTATTTGGATTGCGTTTCTTCCCACCCCACTTCCAGTAAATACTTCATCCCTTTCTCTAATATTCTCCTTCTCTATCATATCTGCTCTAATAAATCTATTTTCCACACCAGAGTTCCTAAAGGTCCTTCTTTTTCCTCAACTGAGTCTTCCCTCAGCAGTGATCAACAGGCCCTTTGCAGCGGAATATAATTGCCAGGGACAACCATTATGGTTTTCATCTTTTAATGCTAATGCTAGTGCTGGTGCTGTTAGGAAGTTCCAAAAATGAATATTACTTATATTGTACCTCCTTCTCTCCCCACCCTCCCCTTCCCTGTCCTCACCCTTTATCTGTCCTCTCTCTCCTCCCCATTCCTCCCCTTCATGCCTCTCCCTTCCCTACTCCTCCTCTCCCCCCTCACTCAGTCTGCTTTCACAGTTCTCATCCTCTCCCTTTCTCTTACCCCTCCCCTCCCAGTCTTGGTTCAAATATCTCCCTTGGTTGACCTGAAAAGTTGCATTGGTTTTGACTTCCTGTGTGCAGTACCAGGGGAGATTAACTAGCAAGAACTGCAACCAATGAGAAGAAATCTCTCCCCCTCAGCACCACCATTGCATCACTTTCTACATCCCTCGGTAGAATAATAAACGTTGCCCCCATTCAACTGAGCAAAAAAAAATAAAAATCAAACCCCACCCACTGAACAAAGATTGGGAACAAAGCCAATCGTATATATCCGGTAACAATCCCCCAAAAAATGATCATAAGGCCAAATGGATCCCCACAGCATACGACCACAAACACATAGCAGAAATTCCAGGTTAGGAAAACAAACCTTCTCCCCACCACTGAGCAGAAATTCTGGCATAGGATCACAAACTCTCATTCACCCCCAACCACCCCATCTCAGAAATTGTTGGTTAGGATATCAAACCAGCTTTCACGCCGAGACCCCCCCCCACCATTCTCCAATTGTCGAGACCCCTCCCCCCGATGGTTGAGACTCCCCCCCAATGATGGTCAAGACCCCCCCCCCCACCATGGCCGCCTTCAGCATCAGACCCCGTCCACCCATGTTCTCCACGCCCCACGATCTCTCCCTCCCTCCCTCCTCTCCAATTCCCAACTGCTTTCTCTCCCTTCCTCCTGACAATTGTAAACAATTTTACAACACCAAGTTATAGTCCAGCAATTTTATTTTAAATTCACAAGCTTTCGGAGGCTTCCTCCTTCCTCAGGTAAATGTTCAGGAGCTCCTCGAAGCCTACGCATTTATACATATAGAACAATACATGGTGTTTACAGAATGCCCCTGCAACTGCCCGTTGCCAAGGCAATCACCGTGTTCAGACAGAGAGGTGTCACCTGCAGAACCCCCGAATACACATTCAACAAAAAAACAAACAGGAAAAAAAACAGAGAGAGGCAGAAACATCCGGAAGGCAGAGAAAGCCAGCAAATGACCCATTATATTAAAAACAGATAACATTTGTTCGCTGGTGGGGTAACGTGTAGCGTGACATGAACCCAAGATCCCGGTTGAGGCCGTCCTCATGGGTGCGGAACTTGGCTATCAATTTCTGCTCGACGATTTTGCGTTGTCGTGTGTCTCGAAGGCCGCCTTGGAGTACGCTTACCCGAAGGTCGGTGGATGAATGTCCATGACTGCTGAAGTGTTCCCCGACTGGGAGGGAACCCTCCTGTTTGGCGATTGTTGCGCGGTGTCCGTTCATCCGTTGTCGCAGCGTCTGCATGGTCTCGCCAATGTACCATGCTCTGGGGCATCCTTTCCTGCAACGTATGAGGTAGACAACGTTGGCCGAGTCACAGGAGTATGAACCATGCACCTGGTGGGTGGTGTCCTCTCGTGTGATGGTGGTATCTGTGTCGATGATCTGGCATGTCTTGCAGAGGTTACCGTGGCAGGGTTGTGTGGTGTCGTGGACGCTGTTCTCTTGAAAGCTAGGTAATTTGCTGCGAACGATGGTCTGAGGTTGGGTGGCTGTTTAAAGGCGAGTAGTGGAGGTGTGGGGATGGCCATAGCGAGGTGTTTGTCCTCATTGATGACATGTTGAAGGCTGCGGAGAACATGGCGTAGTTTCTCCGCTCCGGGGAAGTACTGGACGACAAAGGGTACTCTGTTGGTTGCGTCCCGTGTTAGTCTCCTGAGGAGGTCTAAGCGATTTTTTGCTGTGGCCCGTCGGAACTGTCGATCGATGAGTCGAGCGTCATATCCCGTTCTTACTAGGGCGTCTTTCAGCGTCTGTAGGTGTCCATCGCGTTCCTCCTCGTCTGAGCAGACCCTGTGTATTCGCAGGGCCTGTCCATAGGGGATGGCCTCTTTGACGTGGTTAGGGTGGAAGCTGGAAAAGTGGAGCATCGTGAGGTTGTCCGTGGGCTTGCGGTAGAGTGAGGTGCTGAGGTGCCCGTCTTTGATGGAGATTCGTGTGTCGTTCGCAGCAAATTACCTAGCTTTCAAGAGAACAGCGTCCACGACACCACACAACCCTGCCACGGTAACCTCTGCAAGACATGCCAGATCATCGACACAGATACCACCATCACACGAGAGGACACCACCCACCAGGTGCATGGTTCATACTCCTGTGACTCGGCCAACGTTGTCTACCTCATACGTTGCAGGAAAGGATGCCCCAGAGCATGGTACATTGGCGAGACCATGCAGACGCTGCGACAACGGATGAACGGACACCGCGCAACAATCGCCAAACAGGAGGGTTCCCTCCCAGTCGGGGAACACTTCAGCAGTCATGGACATTCATCCACCGACCTTCGGGTAAGCGTACTCCAAGGCGGCCTTCGAGACACACGACAACGCAAAATCGTCGAGCAGAATTTGATAGCCAAGTTCCGCACCCATGAGGACGGCCTCAACCGGGATCTTGGGTTCATGTCACGCTACACGTTACCCCACCAGCGAACAAATGTTATCTGTTTTTAATATAATGGGTCATTTGCTGGCTTTCTCTGCCTTCCGGATGTTTCTGCCTCTCTCTGTTTTTTTTCCTGTTTGTTTTTTTGTTGAATGTGTATTCGGGGGTTCTGCAGGTGACACCTCTCTGTCTGAACACGGTGATTGCCTTGGCAACGGGCAGTTGCAGGGGCATTCTGTAAACACCATGTATTGTTCTATATGTATAAATGCGTAGGCTTCGAGGAGCTCCTGAACATTTACCTGAGGAAGGAGGAAGCCTCCGAAAGCTTGTGAATTTAAAATAAAATTGCTGGACTATAACTTGGTGTTGTAAAATTGTTTACAATTGTCAACCCCAGTCCATCACCGGCATCTCCACATCATTCCTCCTGACAGCCTGCCTGTCAATCTGGCTGGCTGTTGCATGGGAAACCCGAAAGTGAAATAATTTGCCTTCAATTGAATTGCGATCGCAGAATCCAGCACGGTCACTTGACTTCCAAATTTCCCATGCAATAATCTACCCATCCACTCAGTTCCGGCTCCATGCCAAAATCATGCCCATTGTGTAACCTGATACCTCCCCAGTAACACAGCAGAGCTCAGGGGCATAGTGGAGAGGAGGAATTAAGACCGTGCCCCTCCCCTCCATATTTTATTTGGTCAAACTGGTTTCAACACAATTGCTTGTTTTGTACAGTAGCTGAAGTTTTTTTTAAATAAGAGTTGCAATGCAAAATGTTTAGTGTTTTCATTGAAACATTTACTGTTCGCTTGAAGAGGCAACACAGATATCTCCCCGGGGCTTTTATAAACCTATAATTGTGAATGGTTTACATAGGCCTCATGCTAATTCCCCTTACAATATTTTTGATTACACTTCAAGCAGCCTAATTCAGAAGCTTTTAAAACAATTACTAGAAAACACCTACTAGGAGCAAGGGAGGAAGTTAAAAAGCAGGACCTCAAAGGTTGTAATCTCTGGATTACTCCCAGTGCGATGCGTTCGTGAGTATAGGAATAGTAGGACAAGACAGGTTAATGCTGGAGAAATGGTGCAGGAGGGAGGGCTTCAGATTCCTGGGGCATTGGGACCAGTTTTAGGGCAGGAGAGATCTGTTCAAGATGGACGGGTTGCACCTCAACATAACTGGGACCAATGGGGAGGTTAACTAGTGCCGTGGAGGAGGGTTTAAACTAATTTAGCATGGGGATGGGCACAGGATGAAACATTAAAGAGGAAAAACAAGGTGCACAGAGGACTGGGAGGGACAAACAGCACTGGAATAAAGAATAGTTCAGAAATAAGAGGGAACAGGCAGGGGGCAAATGTGAGGCAGTCTAAGGTTAGTTTGGAATGCATGTGTGTAAATGCATGTCGCGTGGTAAATAAGGTTGGTGAGCTGCAGGCTCAAGTCGCCAAATGGGACTATGATACAGTGGCAATAACAGAGACCTGGCTCAAACAAGGGGAGGATAGGGTAGTTAATATTCTCGGCTACGAGGTATTCAGGAAAGATAGGGAAGGAAAGATAGGAGGGGGTGGGGGGTGGCAGTATTGATCAAAGAAACTATGATGGCACTGGAAATGGATGGTGTAGTTGCGGTGTCAAAGACAGAAACTATTTGGTTAGAATTAAGGAACAATAGAGGAGCGATTATGCTACTGGATGTATACTATAGGCCACCAAATAATGGGAAGGAGCTAGAGGAGCAAATATGCAGACAAATTACAGAAAGATGCAAGAACTATAGAGTAGTGATAATGGGGGACTTCAATTATCTCAATATAGACTGAGACAGTAACAGTGTAAAGGGCAAAGAGGGGTTGGAATTCCTGAAATGTGTACAAGAGAACTTTGCCAACGAGGAAGGAATCCGTGCTGAATCTAGTTCTGGGGAACGAAGTGGGGCAGGTGGAGCATGTTTCAGTGGGGGAGCATTTGGGGAACTGTGATTATAATATTAGGTTTAGAATAGTTATGCAAAATGATAAGGAACAATCAAATGTGAAAATACTTGACTGGAGGAGGGCTAATTTCAGTGAGTTAAAAGGGATTTTGCCCAGGTGGATTGGAATCAAAAATTGTTAGGCAAAACAGTAATTGAACAAGGAGGAGTTGGTTCAGGTACAGGGTAGACACATCCCTACACGGGGGAAAGAAAGGGCATTCAAAGCTAGAGCTTCCTGGATGACTAAAGATATAGAGATTAAAATGAAACAGAAAAAGGAGGATCATGATGAATGTAAGGTTCATAATACAGTAGAGAACCAGGCTGAATACAGAAAGTACAGATGAGATCTAAAAAAGGGAATAAGAAGGGCAAAGAGAGAGTATGAGAATAGATTAACGGCTAACATAAAAGGGAACCCAAAAGTATTTTATAAATATATAAATAGTAAAAGGGTAGTCAAAGGAAGGGTGGGACCGATTGGGGACAAAAAAGCAGATCTTCTTGTGGAGTCGGAGGGCATGGCTGAGGTACTAAATGAATACTTTGCTTCCGTGTTCACTAGAGAAGAGGATGCTGCCATGGTAGCAGTAAAGGAGGAGTAGTAGCGATATTGGATAGGATAAAAATAGAGAAAGAAGAATACTTAAAAGGTTGGCAGTACTCAAAGTAGAAAAGTCACCCGGTTCAGAATGGATACATCCTAAGTTACTGAGGGAAGTAAGGGTGGAAATTGAGGAGGCTTTGACCATAATCATCCTTAGATATGGCGACGGTGCTAGAGGACTGGAGGATTGCAAATGTCACACCCCTGTTCTAAAACAGGAGAGGGATAAACCCAACAATTACAGGCCAGTCAGCCTAACGTTGGTGGTGGGGAAACATTTAGAGACAATAATCCGGGACAAAATTAATTGGCACTTGGAAAAGTATAGGCTAATAAATGAAAGTCATTTGTTAAAGAAAAATCATATTTGACTAACTTGATTGAGTTCTTTGATGAAGTAATGGAGAGGGTTGATGAGGGTAGTGCAGTTGATGTATATAGTGGACTTTCAAAAGGCATTTGATAAAGTACCACATAATAGACTTGTTAGCAAAATTAAAGCCCATGGGATTAAAGGGACAGTGGCAGCGTGGATACAAAATTGGCTAGGGGACAGAAAGCAGAGAGTAGTGGTGAACGGTTGTTTTTCAGACTGGAGGGAAGTATACAGTGGTGTTTCCCAGGGGTCAGTATTAGGACCACCGCCCTTTTTGATATATATTAATGACCTGGACTTGGGTATAGAGGGTATAATTTCAAAGTTTGCAGATGACACGAAACTCAGAAATGTAGTAAACAATGTGGAGGATAGAAACAGACTTCAGGGGGACATAGACAGACTGGTGAAATGGGCAGACACATGGAAGATGAAATTTAATGCAGCGACGTTTGAAATGATACATTTTGGTAGGAAGAATGAGGAGAGGCAATATAAACTAAATGGTACAATTTTAAAGGGAGTGCCGGAACAGAGAGACCTGGGGGTGCACATACACAAATCTTTGAAGGTGGCAGGACAAGTTGAGAAGGCTGTTAAAAAAGCATATGGGATCCTGGGCTTTATTAATAGAGGCACAGAGTACAAAAGCAAGGAAATTATGCTAAACCTTTATAAAACACTGGTTAGGCCTCAGCTGGATTATTGTGTTCAATTCTGGACACCACGCTTTAGGAAGGATGTCAAGGCCTCAGAGAGGGTGCAGAAGAGATTTACAAGAATAGTACCAGGGATGAGGGAATTCAATTATGTGGAGAGATTGAAGAAGCTGGGGTTTTTCTCCTTCGAACAGAGAAGTTTAAACTGAGATTTTCAAAATCATGGACGGTTTTGACAGAGTAATTATTTCCAGTGGCAGGAGGGTTGGTAATCAGAGGGCATAGATTTAAGGTGATCGGCAAAAGAGCCAGAGGTGACACGAGGGAACATTTTTTTACGCAGCGAATTGTTATGATCTGAAATTCACTTTCTGAAAGGGTGTTGGAAGCAGACTCAATAATAACTTTTAAAAGGTAATTGAGTAAATACTTGTAGGAAAAAAAATTACAGGGCTATGGGGAAAAAGCAGGAGAATGGGACTATTGGGTAGCTCTTTCAAAGAGTCAGCACAGGCATGATGGGCTGAATGGCCTCCTCCTGTGCTGTACCTACTATGATACTATGATTCTGTGAAAACACCACTAAGAAATCAACCACACTTAAAATGTGCTGGATTTAGTGCAATTGGTGTTCTACTTGGAATCATTCCTAAATTAACATTTAGATGTACTACACATAATGAACAAAGGAATTCTTGCCTCATTTTTCTGAAACCTGAAAGTCAAATTATGAAGAGACTCACAGAACTGAACCTGATTTCAGCAAATAGGATTGAGAGATGAGGTGTGCTGAGAGGAATGGCTAATGCAAATTTAAGCAGGTCATTTTACTTGAAGAGTGATTGCAGGACTGGAGGCCATGAGCATAAAATAAACATGCCCGAATTGAGACTAGAAATTCAAATGAGTTCTTTCTCATGTAATACAGTAGGTATATGGGATATACACTGATCAAAGGCAGTTAATGTAATGTTGAATTAACTCCTCGAAAAAAAAGTGACTATTTGGTTAAGAACAGGACTTCTCTGCTTCTCCCTTGCAACTCCCTCCTCAGCATGCCCTTAGTGCTGGCGCTCCTCTTCCTCCTCCCTTTCTTCACTCCAATAGAACGCGACTAGAGCAGCACCCGTAAACGAATTCTCCTTTTTTAAACAGAGAGTATCAAAGTCACAGTGCCAAACAATCTATTCTCAAAACCGTAGCCCACAATGAACTGAGAAAGTACCTGTGACTGCAGAAGCTGCATTTAAATCAGGCCTCCTTAACTTTAGGCACATTGATAAAGTTCAACATTTTTACCTCTCACCCAACCCTGTCCCGCCCGTTGGGGCATTGTGGGGGGGGGGGGGGTGGGGGGCGGTGGGGGTGCTTAAAATCGAGGCTAGTATTTCAGATTAGTTTTGAATTTACCCTCCTTCGAGTACAGGCCGGTTCTATTGTTCTAAGAACATAAGAACTAGGAGGAGGAGCAGGCCATACAGTCCCTTGAGCCTGCTCCGCCATTCAATCAGATCATGGCTGATCTTCGACCTCAACTCCATTTTCCCGCCCGATCCCCATATCGCTTGATTCCCCTATAGTCCAAAAATCTATCCATCTCAGCCTTGAATCTGGGGTAGAGAATTCCAAAGATTCACAACCCTCTGCGTGAAGAAATTCCCCCTCATCTCAGTCTTGAATGGCCGACTCCATATCTTACGATTATGCCCCCTAGTTCTAGACTCTCTAGCCAGGGGAAACAATCTCTCAGCATCTACCCTGTCAAGCCCTCTCAGAACCTTATATGTTTCAATGAGATCACCTCTCATTCCTCTGAACTTCAGAGAGTATAGGCCGATTCTACTCAACCTCGCCTCATAGGACAACCCTCTGATCCCAGGAATTAATCTAGTGAACCTTTGTTGCACCGCCTCTAAGGCAAGTATATCCTTCCTTAGATAAGGAGACCAAAACTGGATGCAATACTCCAGGTGAGGTCTCACCAATGCCCCGAACAAGTGTAGTAAGACTTCGTTACTCTTGTACTCCAACCCGCTTGCAATAAAGGCCAACATGCCATTTGCCTTCCTAATTGCTTGCTGTACCTGCATACTAACTTTTTATATTTCTTGTACGAGGACACCCAAGTCTCTCTGAACACCAACATTTAATAGTTTCTCACCATTTAAAAAATATTCTGTTTTTCTATTCTTCCTGCCAAAGTGAATAACCTCATATTTCCCACGTTATACTCCATCTGCCACCTTCTTGTCCACTCACTTAACCTGTCTATATCCCTTTGCAGACGCTGGACAAAATTAATTAGCTTTTCATGGTCTACATTGTTTTAAAGACAAACACATTAACCAGTGTGCTAACAGTAGCACAGAGGAAATGAAACCCCTATAGGTTCCAATTTAAATAGACTAATGGAAATGTCTTCTGTAGAATACAACTGGTCAGACTTGAATAATCTAAGTTGCAATGTTAGACTGGTGCCCCCCAAGTTTGGCTATATTACTTCAGTGGGGCATGGAGAAGAGTTTTAACTTCTTGGAAATTTTATCTCTCGTTATTTTTTAAATGGTGAGAAACTATTAAATGTTGGTGTTCGTGAAACACCGAAAGTTAACGTGCAGGTATAGCAAGCAATTAGAAAGGCAAATGGTATGTTGGCCTTTATTGAAAAGGGGTTGGAGTAAAAGAATAAGGAAGACGTGCTGCAATTGTACAGTGCTTTAGTGAGACCACACCTGGAGTACTGTGCACAGTTTTGGTCTCCTTATCTAAGGAAGGATATACTTGCCTTAGAGGCGGTGCAATGAAGGTTCACTAGATTGATTCCTGAGATGAGAGATTGAGTAAAATGGGCCTATATTCTCCGGAATTTAGAAGAATGAGAGGTGATCTCATTGAAACATAAGATTCTGAGAGGACTTGACAGGGTAGATGCTGAGAGGCTGTTTCTCCTGGCTGGAGAGTCGAGATCTAGGGGACATGGTCTCAGGATAAGGGGTCGGCCATTTAGGACTGAGATGAGGAGAAACTTCTTTGCTCAGAGAGTTGTGACTCTTTGGAATTCTCTACCGCAGAGGGCTGTGGATGCTCAGTCGTTGAGTGTATTCAAGGCTGAAGTCACGAGATTTTTGGACTCCAAGGGAATCAAGGGACATGGGGATCGGGCGGAAAAGCGGAATTGAGGTCGAAGATCAGCCATAATCTTATTGAATGGCAGAGCCGGCTCAAGGGGCCGTATGGCCTACTCCTGCTCCTATTTCTTATGTTCTTATGTTAGTCACATCCCTGAAGAGAGAAATAAATTGGGGAGAGGCAGTGTCATCAAATACTGTACATGAAATATTCAATTGTTCAAATATTCTCCTTGTTCCAAACAGTCTTATTTTCTTGTGCAATTTGATGAGCAGCAACTTCAATTCTTATTATGAATGCTCACAAACTGAAAATGTGTCAGTTAATGCTGGGGAGTGTATCAACCACATTGCACATTTCATCAATAATCATCCATTTCACCTCGACGTGTCCTTGAACGCTCAGGAATGATCAATTCAGATTCAATTAAGGTTACATACGAATATACGAAAAATGATGGACAGGAAAAGACCTATTGGTCCATCCAGCCTGTCCCATATAGTTGGGATGTCTTAAGCATCACAATAAATACACACCCATCCCACCCAGAAGCCAAGTAATCTTCTAGGAGAGGCGAAAAACCAGATTAAGGCCAATTAGGGGGAAAAGAACTGGAAAATTCCTCTCCGACCACTTTAGGCAATCGAAAGCTAGTTCAGGAGAGCATTCTGGCCCTCATTAATGTAACCAGGTCCTGGGGAGGAGATCTCCGCCCCAGCCAGAAATAGGTCCAGCTCTCGCTTGAAGGAATTCAGCGAATCAGTGTTCACCGCATGAACCAGCAACCTGTTCCACAGGGCCACTATTCTCTGGGAAAAGAAGAACCGCCTAACATCCAACCTAGTTCTGCCCTTATATAACTTAAAATTGTAACCCCTTGCCTTTCCTAACCTATTTAGTTGAAACATTTATCTGCACAAACACAATCTAATCCTTTCATCATCTTATAAACCTCAATCAAATCACCATAAGTCTACACTTCTTTAAATTATAGAGGCCCAGCTCTTTGTGAGCCTATCTGGATAATAAGATGCTTTAGACTGGGAATTAATCTTGTGGCCCTCCTTTGCACCTTTTCCAAAACCTCAATATCACCCACCATGTGAGGAGAGCAAAACCGGATATAGTAATAATCTAACTGAGGCCGAACGAATGTCTTGTAGATGGACAAAATAGTAGGCTTTGTTTTGTAATTAATTGTAGTAAATACACCCAAGCACCCTGTTCACTCTAGCTATAGCTTCATGGCATTGGTCATGAATCTTTTAGAGATCTATGCACTAGAATGCTCAGATTTCTTACTTTCATTACTGGCTTTAGTTATTTTCCCTGAAGGGTATATGTATGTTCAACATTTGCCTTTCCCAGATGCATAACACTGCACTTTATGACGTTAAACGTCATTTGCTAGTAACGGGCCCAATCCCTCAGTGCATCTAAATCTGCTTGTAGTAGTCATGCATCCTCTACAGTCCTGACATATCTTGGTATCATCTGCAAATTTGCAGATAGTTCCCCCAATGCCTACATCTAGATTATTAATGAAAATAATAAATAGCAATGGTCCTAACACTGATCCCTGCGGGACACCACTCCAAGAAATTTCAAATCTACAACCACTTTCTGCCTACGGGCTTTCAGCCAGTTTTCAATCCAGCGCTGTAGATTACCACTAATTGCAGAAGATTCAATCACATAGAAAAGTCTCTTATGCGGTCCCTTATCAAAAGCTTTCTGAAAGTCGTGGTAGACAATATCTACTGGGTTTCCCTCATCAACTACCCTGGCGACTTCTTCAAAAAGTACAATCAAATTGGTGAGACAGGAACTTTTTCAGAAGCCATATCGTGTGTCCTTGATATGGCCTTCCCTGTCTAAGTATTGTGCATCCCGAATAATTCCCTCAAGCATCTCCTTTACTGAAATCAAGCTAGTGGGCCTATAGTTACCCGGTTCTGCCTTATCACCCTTTGTAAAGATTGTAACTACTCTAGCCTCCTTCAAGTCTAAAGGAACCATCCCAGACTCCAGTGAGCTATTAAAATTACAGGCTAGGGGCTCGTATAGCACTTGTCTTATTCCCTTGAGGACGCTCAGGTGGCTATCACCCGAGTCGGCAGACCGATATATTTTGAAGTTCCTAATTCTATCTAAAACAATATGTTCACCTATATTAATATTAACAACTTTATTGATAACTCCATTTAATTCTGTCAGTTCGGCATCATCAAGTGAAGACTGAAGCAAAGTACTCTTTTAGTATCTCTGCCTTACCCTGAGAGTCATTTATAATCTGTCCTTGAGCATCTTTCAATGGCCCAATACAGTCTTTGAGGGTCCTCTGACTCTTCACAGAGCTTAAAAATCTTTTCAAATTGCTACCACAGTTGTCCCCAATCCTCTTTTCCATTAAATTTTTAGCTGATCTAATAGCAGCTGTGGTTTTTGTTTGCTGTTCCCAGTACCTGTCTTTGTTTCATTGAATATAATGTGGCTTTAATTTATAAAAATATTTTTGTTTACATCTTATTTGTCTTTGTACATGACCATTCAGCCATCTTGGCTTTTTCTTACTACACTCCCTTCTTTTGACATGGCTTCCACGTGTTCCTAAAAACTTTACATTTATATTCCGCATCGGTTTCCTCCCATCCAGTAGGATTGACCAATTCACCTGCTCCAAATCCTCTGTCATTTGAGTAAAGTTCACCCTTCTGAAATCGGGAATAAATCATGAATTAATCTGGGTTCCTGGTGATCTTGCTATAAATTACTATTGGAGCCAACAAAAGCTTCACACATTTGTATGATTATATGGGCCAAGAGCATTTACTTTAATGGGTTAATACCATAGTTAAAAATAGCAGGCAGAGGAATCTGCATGAAGCATTTGCCAACTAATCCCAGTAAAAAAATTTCAACTCATTTACCTTTTGGTACCTTTAGTTCCAGGGAGCAAAACGAAAATCTTTCAGAAAGCACTGAGTGAAATTAAATGGTTACTCTATGGCCCCAATTTTATAGGGGGATCGGGGGACGGGCACAGTGCTTGCGAGCCCCGAAGCTCCCAGGGAGTCCAGGGATGTGGAGGCCCGGCTGATCTTAATGCCTGGGCCTCATTTCCATAACTTTTATCAGAGTCCCGTCCAAACCCGCACACTACCTGGCCGGCCAGCGGGACTGGAAGATCCAGGACGCCTCAGCCAAGGACCTGGGTGATCGATGGTAAGGAGAAGGAGGTGGTCGGGGCGGAGGGGCGGGGGTGTGAAGATGATCGGGGGAGCAGGGAGCCCGAGACAGTGGAGGCCCAAGGCTTCCTTGTGAGGCCCAGAGAGCTCCTGGCCCACAAGGAAAGATAAAAACACTCACCTCCAATAACAAATGCGAGGAGCTCATGGACTTCTTTGTCACTAAGTTTGAGACCATCTGTTCAGCTGATTCTGCCGCTTCTCTCCCTTCCCCTAGCTTAACAAAGAGAAACCATTATCTCACAAACTTCCCCCAAGATTCCCTCTTATACAAGCCCTGAACTCGCATCTTTCTCTAGTTTTTCTCATATCTCCCGTCACGCCCTCTCTGAGCTCAATGTAGGTCAGTGAGCACGGGGATGATGGGTGAACGGACTTGGTGTGAGTCAGGATACAGGCAGCAGAGTTCTGGATGAGCTCAAGGTTATGGAGGGTGGAAGATGGGAGAGCATTGGAATAGTCATGTCTAGAGGTAACAAAGGCCTGGATGAGTGTTTCAGCAGCAGATGAGCTGGGGCAGGGGCGGAGACGGGAGATGTTACGGAAGTGGAAGTAGGCAGTCTTGGTGATGGAGCAGATATGGGGTCAGAAGCTCATCTCAGGGTCAAATAGCTCGGTGAAAAGGTTGTGAACTTGGGAACGGTCTATGCTCCTCCTACTCCATGAGCTCGGCCTCTGCTTGGAGTGCCAGGTTGTGGAATCACCCTGATATTTTCCACCTTAACAGCCACTTGTGGTTCACGTTGAAAAAAATTCTTCTGACTTTCCCCTTCTACTGCCTCCTTTGTTGTTGGACTATAACCTGGTGTTGCAAGATTCCTTACATTTGTCCTTTTTACAGATTCACCAACCAGTGGAAACAATGGGACAGAAATTGCGCAGAACGGCATGGCAACGATCGCCGCAGCTCCTGTGAAATAAATTTACCAACATACGATTTCCACGTTTTAGTGCGTGTGCAAATTCATGAACTTGCTCCTTCGATTCGCCATAGAAAACGGAAAGCACTTTAATATCACCACCAGACTGGTCTCTCACACAACTCCCAGGGTCCACCTCAGAGTGCCGTTGACTGAGACCTAGGAACAGGTTATCTGCCTGACCTTTCTCTTAGCCACAGTTGATGTGTAGCCTATGATATCAGAGAAAAGGGAAGAAAATAATTTGAAAAAAGGTGACTCAACCCAGTATTGTTTGTTACTAAACGCACCACATATTTCAACATGCTTCCAATAACGCACTTCAGTGCTTGTCTGGTTTATTAAAGAACGCTGTCTCTAAGCCTTAGCCTTGTGGATGCTGTGCTCTTTTGAACTCCAGCAACAATGATCAATATTATAACAATACCCTAATAAAAATTATTTTAACTAAAAAGTGTGTTTTATTTTCAGTGGATCACTATCTCGCCATGTATTGGTATAAAAAGTCTACCCAAGTTTGGTAAAAAAGGAAAACTTTTAGTCCACTTACTCTGTTAGGGGGGAAAACTCCAGCCACGATCTCCTCAAATCTTTCCTGCCTATATACTGCTTTATTTTGAAGGTTAGTCCCATTGGCATTCCTGTCATGTGATGTGACTGCAACTGTTACTAATCCAAGGGACTCAGAGTAAGTTTGATTTAAGTTTACTTTTTTGAATAGAAAGCAAATTTTGCACATTATAAGTGGAGCACAATCAGACTACATTGCACAATCTCCCTCTATGCTCTTCATTCCTCATTAACTGCTGGTCCTTGCTTTATGTTTTGCTCCCTTAACTTAAGTTCATTAGTGCAGACTAAACACTCTCCGCTTCTTTACTCATCACAGACAAAGTTATCTTTGTAATGGATACCTAAGTGGCAAGATTCCCCTACACAGATACTCATTTCCTTGTTGTTTGAGGCCCTGAAATTACTTTGTGGGATGTTGATGTGCATCAAGCATTCATCTGAAATTTCACTCTGCTGTTTTAGCAGAAGTGTTACACACTTAAAATATGTTCGCTACAACACTAAAGTAGCAAAGAGGAATTTTCAGATGAACACATTAAGCATGTGCATGCCACTATCTCACAATTTCTGAGCTTATATCCTTTCTAATTTTCTTTTAATCCCATTTCTATTTTCTTATCTAATGGAAAAGTGACAATGACACAGAAAGGAGTGTGCAATACCAAGCTATTGTGGGGCCAGCTCAGTTCTGGACGTACAACCAACTTACCAACTGGCATTTCACTATCCTTTCCTTGATTATTTCTTTCACTTTTCCTACCTGCCTTTCCATCTATTTATTCATCCATTTACCTATCTCTTGCCTTCAATAAATCCATTTACCTTCTCTGTTTTAGCAGAGGTGTACTGGGCAGCATTTATGCCTCAACCAACATCACTGAAACAGATTATCTGATAACTCTCAATTCCACTATAATGTGTGCAAATTGGTTGCCACTTTTGCCTACATAACAATCGTTATGTTTGCCTACATAATAACAACACTTCAAAAGTACTTCATTGGCTGTGAAGCATTTTGGGACATCCTGAGAACGTGAATGGCGCTATATAAATGAAAGTTGTTGTTTATCCTTTCTTTTTTCATCCTTTAAAAGATGGTAGTTTTTAATCTCATGCTCCTCAGCAAAAGTGAAATTGTCTCTAAGGCATTGGAGTGGATTCATGGACCCTGAGGAGGTTAGGAACTACCACCATTTTCATTGTGTACTAAGCTATCTGAATGCTTATACAGTCCCTACTGCTTATAGTGGGCACGTTGGTGTTAAGGCGATTAGCCCGCTATAAGCATTGGATGGTGTATCATCTTTTAGAGTCACCAAGAGAGAATGGGGACAGAGAAGGAAACAAATGGCTGACTGTATTCCAATCTATTCCCGCTATTATTGTTAACAAAATTTAACGTGGAAAGGGATCAACAGATGGTTTGTCCAGGATTTAAGTGAGGGGTTTTCCATTGTTCCCAAATTCCCAACTAAAGAATCAGGAGCTGGTAAAAAGCAGGAAATGCAGGAGGACAGAAAATCTTAAACCTTTGCAGCAGTTACTGATAACTGAGCCATGGGTGGGATTCTAGTTCAGAATGGGTGATTGTTAATGAGAGAGATCACGGGCACAAAACAGACACGGACACAGAATGATACATGGAGGGATTTAAATACAAATATAAGGAGATGTGAAAAATTTATTGAACTGCCCGAAATAACCAGTGCTTAACATGTTATAAGCGGCGCCTTTGTAACTGACTCCTATGGTACTGGAAAATGGTTAGCAGTATTTGCCTGATATATACGGCTGCCCATGATAAACATGGACGTTGTAAGTGGTGGGGATTGGACCTATATATGTATATTCTGAAATTTGTGAAGTTAATTCTCATACAAAGATAACTCTCAATTCCACTATGAACCTATTTGTGCAGTAGAATCTTATGAATACATTGTACCTGTATATACTTTCCCCCAGCATTATCTGGTTATAATATATTTATCCTGCTCTTTTACATGTTCAATCAAAAGGAGTTTGTACACAGAATAATTGGCGCACGCAATGGAGTTTGTTGGCACGTATGTACATGTTTGCTTTATCTGTTTAATAAGGATAGTCAAAGTGGCCTATTTTCTAACACCAGCTAATATATGTGATTCACATGACATTTCTCTGTAGCTATACCTTTGGGGTCACTTTATTCTGACATTGAATTATGTTGTGAATAACCTGTTTACAAATCAGCTTGAGCACATTTTGTTTGGCAATTTAAATGCATCAGTTTGATCTGGTTGCCAAGTCAGAAAGGAATGCTGCAGCACAGAATAATCCAAGCACAGTACAATAAGTTTGTCTATACTGGTGTGTGGGCTGGTGCATTTGTACTTTCGGTTAGATTGAAATACTCGTATTCTGCCACACATGAGAGAGCGCTCAGGAGATTGTTTTAAATCCAAATCTATACTGAATATTCCTCTAATGCCTTTTAAAAAAATGAGGTTGTCATTTGAATTAACTTGAATGCTCAACCTTAAACACCAGCTTGATAAGGTTGAGCATTCTAGTTAATTCAGATGGAAATTTCAACTAGTCAGCTCTGAGTATATCTTAAATTTTAAGTTTGCAAAGCCAAGGAGACAGCGGCCTATAAATTTGGCAGTGCAATGCCCGTTTATCGGGCGTTAAGCAGCCCAATAAGTTCCCAATATGGAGGGCAGGAAGTATGGGTGCAGTTCTAGCTGGAAATGCGCCACCCGGCGTATTGGTACAGGTGGTCATGCTGGTGGCAGGAGCTGGCAACATTCTGAACTCTGCATAATTTATTTAAATTGGGGTCCTGTGCTTCTTGCAGGACCCGTTTTCCATTTTCAATTGCCCCAATGTTTCACTCGCAACGTGCTGACCTCACTCAGCGCAATGTGGTGCAAAGCGTCAGGAAGGCCCCCTCGCCAGCACTATTTAAAGGCATCATGCAGTACACTTACAGGTTAGTTGCTGGTCTAGTATTTCTGTCCACTGTCTGACATCTAGGTGTTTTTTGTTGTGTTATATCACCCTGGATAGTTCACTTTGTCTGCACAGAGGGAGGTTTTGCTGCTCTTGCAATGTTGTTCTTTGCTTCACAACTGGTATGGCTGCAGACATGGGTAGTCTCAGAGGGCTACATTTGTAGCTGGAGGACGAGGGGGAGCAGCAAGGAAGACACCACAGAGCAGGAGAAACTGCCAGAAGAGGGAGGAGGAGGAGGGCACTGAACAGGAGGCCATATCCACAGAGTCTTCAGGGAGCAATTCTCCTACATCAGCTTTACTAAGGAGCAATGTCTCAGGCACCTTCGCTTAACCAAGAAGGCTGTCACCGAGCTGTCACCTGCTGCAGCCACAACAACAAAATTTGATACCGAGCCACATAAGGAGATATTAGGACAGGTGAACAAACGCTTGGTCAGAGAGGAAGGTTTTAAGGAGCACCTTGAAGGAGGAGAGAGCGGTAGAGAGGTTTAGGGAGGGAATTCCAGAGCTTAGGGCCTAGGCAGCTGAAGGCACAGCCGCCATTGGTGGAAAGATGAAAATTGGGGATACGCAAAAAGCCAGAATTGGAGGAGCGCAGAGTTCTCAGAGGGTTGTAGGGCTGGAGGAGGTTACAGAGATAGGGAGGGGTGAGGCCATGGAGGGATTTGAAAACAAGGATGAGAATTTTTAAATTGATGTGTTGCCAGACTGGGAGCTGCTGTAGGTGAGCGAGCACAGGGATGATGGGTGAACGGGACTTGGTGCAAGACAGGATACAGGCAGCAGAGTTTTGGATGAGCTCAAGGTTACGAAAGGTGCAAGGTGGGAGGCCAGCCAAGAGAGCATTGGAATGGTCGAGTCTAGAGGTAACCGTGGATGAGGGTTTCAGCAGCAGATGAGCTGAGGTAGGGATGGAAACGGGTGATGTTATGGAGGTGGAAATAGGCGGTCTTGGTGACAGAGAGGATATTGGGTCATAGAATCATAGAAAGTTATGGCACAGAAGGAGGCCATTCAGCCCACTGTGAACAATGCCAGCCGAAGAAGAGGTATCCAGTTTAATCCCACTTTCCAGCACTTGGTCCGTAGCCCTGTAGGTTATGGCACTTTAAGTGCACATCCAAGTAAGGGTCAGAAGCTCACCTCAGTATTAATTAGGACGCTCAGGTTGCAAAAGATCTGACTCAGCCTCAGACAGTGACCGAGGGATGGAGTCGGTGGCTAGGGAACGGAGTTTGTGTCAGGGACCAAAGACAATGGCTTTGGTCTTCCCAGCAAATTTCGGCTCATCCAATGCTGGATGCTGGACAAGCAGTGTGACAAATCAGAAGCAGTACAGCCTCAAACCAGGGCATGGACAGCAGTGCCTGTGGCTGTTAAGGTCACAGTCATCCTCAACCTTTATGCCACAGCTACTTTCAGGCTGCAACAGGTGACACCAGCAACATCTCACAGTTTGCAGTGCACCGATGTATCAAGGAGCTCACCGGGGCTCTGTGCACCAGGAAAAACACCTATATCTCCTTCCCTATTGACAGAGCGAAGCAGGACGAGGGAGCATTAGGTTTCACATGCATCGAAGGCATCCCCAGGGTAGAGTGTGCCATTGACTGCATACAAGGTGCCTTGCATGCTCCCTATCACCAACCTGGCATGTTTATCAATCAAAAGGGATTGCATTCCCTCAACATACAGCTGGTTTGCAACCACAGGCAGTGCATCATGCAGGTCTGTGCCAGATATCCCGGCAGCAGTCATGATTCCTTAATCCTGCTCCACTGCTTTGTGCTGCCTTTATATCAACCAAAAGCAACACTTCCGCTGCTTGGACCATTCTGGAGAGCTTTGCAGTACAACTGAGCAGGTGTGCAGATTTTTCTTCGTCTGCTGCATGATCCATATCTTCGCCATCATGAGGGACCAGCCCTTACCACCACCTGCAAACCAACAAGTTCAGGAAGAGGAGGCGGAGAGGCAGTGCTCATCAGAGCCCCTATGCTAACAATCCGACAATCCTTCAATCCTTACCACTCCTCTTAAAACCACCATCCAATTGCCTTCCTTCACTCCAAGCTTATTGGTCCTGCCCTTACTTCACGACAAAGACAAATACCAAAACCAAATCCAGATCAAAAACAAAACAAGTCATGTCAGAATTGACCAAAATAATGATTAATCACCCTCGTGCAAGCCTTTGGTGCCTGTCTTGTGAGCTCTTTTTCCTTCAGATGACTTGGAAGACAACCTCGAGCAGCTCTGGGTCTAGAGGCTTCAAACTGCAGCATCAAATCACAGAATCATAGAATGATACAGCACAGGAGGCCATTCATCCCATCATGCCTGTGCCAGCTCTTTGAAATTAGTCCCACTTGTTTGCTCTTTCCCCATAGCCCTGCAATTTTTTTCCCCTTTAAGTATTTATCCAATTCCCTTTTGAAAGTTACTATTGAATCTAATGAGGAATTCCTAATGGGGAATGGGAAGGCTGATTTAGTTGAAGTGCTCCTCGATGAGCTGGTCTCAGAGCTCTGGCAGATAGGGGCTCTGGTGGTCGCTACCTCTCTTCCTCCTCCTTTTCTTGTTGCTGCCCAGGTGCTGGTATGGGCTGATCCCACAAGATGCTGAAGTTGTGTGACATACTTCTTTGGTCCTACCAATGTCTTTAGTTCCCACATAGACTACGACAATGGCTGTTTAACTCAGGCTGCCCAAAATTCTGTCCTTTCAGGCAGTGCATTCCAGTTCATAACAACTCGCTGTGTAAAAAAATTCTCATCTCCCCTTTGGCTCTTTTGCCAATTACCTTAAATCTGTGTCCTCTGGTTACGACCTTTCTGCCAGTGGAAACAGTTTCTCCCTATGTACTCTATTAAGACCCTTCATAATTTTGAACACCTCCATTAAATCTCAAGAAATTTCTTCACTCAGAGGGTGGTGAACCTGTGGAATTCTCTACCACAGAGGCAGTGGAGGCCAAGTCATTAGATGTATTCAAGAAGGAGATAGATATATTTCTTAATGCTAAAGGGATCAAGGGATATGGGGAAAAAGCGGGAACAGGGTACTGAGTTAGACGATCAGCCTGATCATTTTGAATGGCGGAGCAGGCCCGAAGGGCCGAATGGCCTACTCTTGCTCTTATTTTCTATGATTCTAACCATAACTTCTCTGCTCTAAGGTGAATAATCCCAGCTTCTCCATTCTCTCCACATAACTGAAGTCCCTCATCCCTGGTATCATTCTAGTAAATCTCCTCTGCACTCTCTCCAAGGCCTTGACATCCTTCCTAAAGTGTGGTGCCCAGAATTGGACACAATATTCCAGCTGAGGCCTAAACAGTGATGTAGAGAGGTTTAGCATAACTTCCTTCCTTTTGTACTCCATGTGGCTATTAATAAAGCCGAGGACTCTGTATGCTCATTTTTTAAAACAGCCTTATCAATTTGTCCTGCCACCTTCAAAGATTTGTGAATGTCAACCCCCAGATATCTCTGTTCCTGCACCCTCTTTAAAATTTTATCATTTAGTTTATATTGCCTCTCCTCATTCTTCCTTCCAAAATGTATCACTTTACACATATCATAGTATCATATTAGTTGCAGCACAGGAGGCGGCCAGTCGGCACATCCTGCTTGTGCTCTTTGAAAGAGCTATCCAATTAGACCCACTCCCCTGTTGTTTCCAGATAGCCCTGTAAATGTTTTTCCTTCACGTATTTATCCAATTCCCTTTTGAAAGTCATTCTTGAATCTGCTTCCACCCTTTCAGGCAGTGCATTCCAGATCATAACAACTATCTGCATAAAAAAATGTTTCTTCATGTTGTCTCTGGTTCTTTTGCCAATTGCCTTAAATCTGTGTCCTCTGGTTACCAACTGTTCTGCCACTAGAAACAATTTCTCCTTATTTATTCTATGAAAACCATTCATGATTTTGAACACCTCTATCAAATCTCCTCTTAACCTTCTCGGTTCGAAGGAAAACAACCCCAGCTTCTCCAATCTCTCCACATAACTGAAGTCCCTCATCCCTGGTATCATTCTAGTAAATCTTTTCTGTAGCCTGTCTAAGGCCATGACATCCTTCCAGAAGTGAACAGAATACTCCGGGTGAGGCCTAACCAATGTTTTAGAAAGGTTCAGCATAACTTCCTTGCTTTTGTACTCGATGCCTCTATTAATAAAGCCCAGGATCCCATATGCTTTTTTTAAACAGCCTTCTCAACTTGTCCTGCCACCTTCAAAGATTTGTGCACATATATACCCCCAGGTCTCTCGGTTCCTGTGTCCCCTTTAAAATTATACCATTTAGTTTATATTGCCTCTCCTCATTCTTCCTACCAAAATGTATCACTTCATACTTCTTGGCGTTAAATTTCATCTGCCTTGTGTCTGCCCATTTCACCAGTCTGTTTATGGCATCCTGAAGTCTGTTACTATCCTCCACGTTGTTTACTGCATTCCTGAGTTTCATGTCATCTGCAAACTTTGAAATTAGTCTCATTCCCCTGTTCTTTCCCATTGTCCTGCGAATGCTTTCCCTTCAAGTATTTATCCACTTCCATTTTGAAAGTTACTATTGAATCTGCTTCCACCACCCTTTCAGGCAGTGCGTTCCAGATCATAACAACTCGGTGTGTAAAGATATGTTTCCTCAAGTCACCTCTGGCTCTTTTGCCGACCACCTTAAATCTGTGTCCTCTGGTTACCGACCCTTCGGCCACTAGAAACAATTTCTCCTTATTTACTCTATCTAAACCAGTCATGATTCTGAACACCTCTACCAAATCATCCCATAACCTTCTCTGTTCTAAGGAGAACAACCCCAGCTTCTCCAGTCTCTCCGCATAACTGAAGTCTCTCATCCCTGGTACCATTCTAGTAAATCTCTCCTGCACCCTCTCTAAGGCCTTGACATCTTTGCTAAAGTGTGGTGCCCAGAATTGAACACAATACTCCCGCTGTGGCCTAACAAGCATTTTATAACTTCCTTGCACTCTATGCCTCTATTAATAAAACCCAGGCCCATATGTTTTTTTTAAAAACAGCTTTCTGAACTCGTCCTGCCACCTTCAAAAATGTGTTTACATGCACCCCCAGGTCTCTCTGTTCCTGCACTCCCTTTAAAATTGTACCATTTAGTTTATATTGCTTCTCCTCATTCTTCCTACCAAAATGTATCACTTCACACTTCTCTGCATTAAATTTCATCTGCCATGTGTCTGTCCATTTTACCAGTCTGTCTATGTCCTCCTGAAGTCTGTTACTATCCTCCACATTGTTTACTACATTTCTGAATTTCATGTCATCTGCAGACTTTGAAATTATACCTTCTATATCCAAGTCCAGGTCATTAATATATATCAAAAAGAGCAGTGGTCCTAATACTGACCCCTGGGGAACACCACTGAAAACTTCCCTTCAGTCTAAAAAACAAACAGCCATTCACCACTACTCTCTGCTTTCTGTCCTTTAGCCAATTTTGTATCCATGCTGCCACTGTCCCTTTAATCCCATGGGCTTTAATTTTGCTAACAGGTTTTGGGTGCATGTTGAGGGGGCGTGGCCACCTAGGCTCCTCCGGAAATTCTGACAGAAATGCCATCAATGCGGCCCGCAGTACATATCCTAGGGGGATCGAATGCTGTTACAATATGGGGCCACCAGCGAGGGAGCTGCAAACCACTACCTGGATACCTGTGTAATGTCCAGCCAGATTGTCCTGTGGCCAGTACGTCTGTAGGGTCTGCCCCAAATATAGTAATGATCCTGTTCCTGAGATTTGGGAGAGGATCAAGGCAGAGACAGAGCAGCGGATTGAAGTTCTCCGCCCTGCATTTCCAGCAATGCTACAGCCATTTCTGTGCTAAATTCTTTCCTTAAACGATCATAAATCTCTGCACTTTAGCAAAATAATTATAATCAGAGCAAAATATACCCTCTGGTGTTAAGATTTAGGTGCCGATTTTAACTGGAAAGGAAAATCAGGCCTAGTATACGCCCGGCCAGAACAGTTAAAATCAACCCCTCAAACTAGCAGGAGCACACAAAACCCTTCACTATCAGAAGCTTGGGAGCCCTCCAGATCACGTCCCATTGGCTCCCATTGTACACAATTCCAATCTATCAAATTACTTCTCATTCACTCGCAACGTGTTGAATGTCAATGTACTGAACTAGTTCTCTTTTGCTCCCAATATAGAGGATATGGATTGAGAAGTGAACTGATTGGAAATGTACAGGAAATGATGCATTGTATTGAATCATAATGCACAAAATCACTGCCCATTCATTCCTACTCGCTTCCTACTGCTGAGTCTGTTTGCTCGGTGAATATTTGAATTGAGTCTATTCCTGGAGTATTATTTTAATTTTTAAGTTGTATCTATGCTATTATTTGCATTTATAAAGGTTGTGCTCAGAGTGTTCCTTCACTCTGTTGCAGATTCCTACTGTAAAATATCATTGCACCCTATACGGCGGGCGAATTAAACCTTTTACTCAGATTACACACCAACAGCAAGAACTTGCATTTATATAGCGCCCTAAACATCCCAAGGCACTTCTTGGGAGCATTAGCAGACAAATTTTGACACGGAGCCACAGAGATATTAGTATAGATGACCAAAAGCTTGGTCAAAGAGGTAGATTTAAAAGGAGTGACTTAAAGTGCTTAGGGCCTAGGCAGCTGAAGGCATGACTGCCAATAGTGGAGCAATGAAAATCAGGGATGCACAAAAGGCCAGAATTGAAGGAGTGCAGAGATCTCGGGGGGGTCATAGGGCTGGAAGAAGTTACAGAGATAAGGAGGGGTGAGGCCATGGGGGGAGTTTGAACACAGGGATGAGAATGTTTTAAAATCGAGGCATTGTCAGACCGAGAGCCAATGTAGGTCAGCGAGCACAGGGGTGATGGGAGATCGGGTTGAGAGCAAGTTACGATATGGACAACAGAGTTTTGGATGAGATCAAGTTTACAGAGGGTGGAAGGTGGGAGGCCGGCCAGGAGAGCATTAGAGTAGTTGAGTCTGGAGATAACAAAAGACACGGATGAGGGTTTCAGCAACAGATATGCTGAGGCAGGGCCAGAGACAGGCATTATTATGGAGGTGGAAGAAGGTGGTCTTGGTGAAGGAGAGGATATGGGGTTGGAAGCTCAGCTCAGGTTCAAATAGGATGCCAAGGTTGTGAATAGTCTGGTTCAGCCTCAGACAGTGGCCAAGGAGGAGGATGGAGTTAGTGGCTGGGGAAAAAGGTTTGTGGCAGGGACCAAAGACAATTGATGCAGTCTTCCCAATATTTAATAGGAAAAAATTTCTGCTCATCCAACACTGGATGTCGGACAAGCAGTGTGACAAATCAGAGGCCATGGAGGGGTCGAGAGAGGTGGTGACGAGGTAGATCTGGGTGTCCTCAGCGTACTTGTGTTTTTGGATGATGTCACTGAGGGACAGGAAGGATGTAGTTGAGAAATAGGAAGGGGCCACAGTTAGATCCTTGGAGGACTCCAGAGGTAACAGTGCAGGAGCAAGAAGATAAGCCATTGCAGGAGATTCTCTGGCTATGACTTGATAGATAGGAATGCGAGAGCAATCCTGCCCAGCTGGACAACGGAGTAGAGGCATTGGAAGAGGATGTGTCACACCAGTATGACATAGACTTACAGTAATGAATTACATTAAATATGTTATGTTAAATATTACTCTTGTAATTTATGATTGTAGTTTCAAAATAACTATATCCTGGAGCAAACAACACATTTTTGCTCATCTACTGGCTTGGCTTCAATGTTTTGCTGCATAATATGACCATCAATTAAGAATTAAACAGAATGGAACAAAGTTAATGCATATAATACACAAACTCCAAAATAGATCTTGAAAGGAGTTAGTTAACAAGGGAGATGCTGTGTGTGTGATGATATGGAGAACCTCATAATCTTTGGAATCTAAATATTCTGAAGATGTGTCTTTACTGGATAACTTTTCCATTAAACATAGACCCAATTCCTTTTTTCAAAGCCAGCGTTATTAGCAATTTCACTGGTCTGCTTGTACTCATTGTGATTCATACTACCCAAGGGAATTGAGAGATAGAAGCTTGAAAAATCAATTTAAAAATATAATCAAAGAAACTTAGTGGTGGGAGTAAATATATGTGAAAGGGAATCTAATGGAGATTTACTTGTATTAACATCAATTTCTCAAGTGCAGCTCGGTGTACAGCCAAACCACAGCAATTCTATTTATTGCAATTTTCTTGTATAATTTTTCTCTTTGTAATGGTCCTAATCACAAATGAGTTTTGGGAAGATAGGAACAGGAGTGGGCCATTTAGCCCCTCAAGCCTATTCCGTCATTCAATGAGGTCATGGCTGATCTGTGACCCCATATCCCTTAATACCTTTGGTTAATAAAAATCTATCAATCTCAGATTTAAAATTAACAATTGAGCTAGCATCAACTGCCGTTTGCAGAAGAGGTTCCAAACTTCTAACACTTTTTGCATGTAAAAGTGTTTGCTAACTTTACTCCTAAAAGTCCTGGCTCTAATTTTTAGGCTATGCCCCCTAGTCCTAGACTCCACAACCAGTGGGAATAGTTTCTCTCTATCTAACCTATCAGTTCCGCTTAATATCTTGAAAACTTCGATCAAATCACCCCTTAATCATGTAAATTCCAGGGAATACAACCCTAGTTTGTGTAATCAAAAGCAAAATACTGCGGATGCTGGAAATCTGGCCACGGCCTCCAACCTCATAGTCCCCCAATCCCGTACAGCCCACTTCTACTTCCTTCCCAAGATCCACAAACAGGACTGCCCTGGGAGACCCATTGTTTCAGCCTGTTCTTGCCCCACAGAATTTATTTCCTCCTTATCGAGACTATTTTTTCCTCACCTCGTCCAGTCTCTTCCGACCTACATCCACTACTCTTCTGGCCCTAACCGTCTCCCTTTCACAATGGACAGCCAATCCATCTACACCTCCCTCCCCCACCAGGACAGCCTGTGGGTCCTCCACTTCTTCCTTGAAGAGAGGCCCAACCAGTCCCCATCCACCACCACCTGGCTGAACTTGTTCTTATGTTGAACAACTTCTCCTTTGACTCCACTCACTTCCTCCAGATAAAAGGTGTCGCTTTGGGAACTCGTATGGGTCCCAGCTATGCCTGCCTTTTTGTGGGATACGTGGAACATTCTTTGTTCCCGTCCTACTCAGGTCCCCTCCCTCACCTCTTTTTCCGGTACATTGATGACTGTTTCGGTGCCGCTTCCTGCTCTCGCCCTGAACTGGAAAATTTCATCAACTTTGCTTTCAATTTCCACCCTTCCCTCACCTTCGCATGGTCCACCTCTGACTCTTCCCTTCCTCGACTTCTCCATCTCCATTTCTGGGGATAGGCTGTCAACCAATATCTATTATAGGCCCACCGACTGCCACAGCTATCTTGATTACACTTCCTCCCACCCCGCTTCCTGTAAGGACTCAATTCCCTTCTCTCAGTTTCTCCGTCGCATCTGTTCTGACAATGCCACCTTCCACACCAGTGCTTCCGACATGTCTTCCTTTTCCTTCAACCGAGGATTCCCCTCCACTGTAGTTGACAGGACCCTCGACCTTGTCTGTCCTATTTCCCACACTTCTGCCCTCACCCCTTCTGCTCCCTCCCAGAATCATGATAGGGTCCCCCTTGTCCTCACCTTCCACCCCACCAGCCTCCACATTCAATGTGTCATCCTCCGCCATTTCCGTCACCTCCTGCGCGATCCCACCACCAAACACACATTTCCCCTCCCCTCCCCTTTCAGCATTCCGAAGGGACCGCTCCCTCCGCGACACCCTGGTCCACTCTTCCATCACCCCCAACACCTGCCCTCCTCCCCAGGGCACCTTCCCGTGTGAGCGCAGGAGATGCAACATCTGCCCTTTCACCACCTCCCTTCCCATCGTCCAGGGCCCCAAACACTCCTTCCAGGTGAAACAGCGGTTTACTTGTACTTCTTTCAATTTAGTATATTGTATTCGCTGCTCACAATGCGGTCTCCTCTACACTGGGGAGAGCAAACGCAGATTGGGTGATCGTTTGCTGAACACCTCTGCTCGGTTCACAAGCGTGACCCAGAGCTGCCGGTCACTTGCCATTTTAATTCCCTGTCCCACTCCCACTTCGACCTCGGCCTCTTACACTGATCCAATAAAGCTCAACGGAAGCTTGAGGAACAGCACCTCATCTTTCGTTTAGGCACTTTACAACCTTCCAGTCTCAACATTGATTTCAATAACTTCAGATCATAACCACTGCTCCCATTTTTATTTTGTTTGTTGGATTGCAGCTGCTGGTTATGGTCCTACTGTTGCCAATTACAACTCCTCTAGGCCGATCTTTTGTTTCTTAATGTGTCCCATTACCACCCTCCTTGCCTTGCACCATCATCCCTATTGTCATTTAAAAACTCTTGCCTTCTACCCTATCACAGACCTTCCCTTTTGTTCTTTCCTCCCCACTCCTCCCTCCACCCCCCCACCACCCCAACTTTCTCTGGCTCTGCCTAAAAACGTTAATTCTTTAACATCTTCCAGGTCTGACGAAAGGTCTTCGACCTGAAACGTTAACTCTGTTTCTTTCTCCACAGATGCTGCCTCACTTGCTGAGCTTTTCCAGCATTATCCTAGTTTGTGTAATCTTTCCTCGTAATTTAGCCCTTGGAGTCCAGGTATCATTCTAGTAAATCGATGCTGCACTTCCTCCAAGGCCAATATATCCTTCCTAAGGTGTGGTGCCCAGAACGGAACACAGTGCTCCAGGTGTGGTCTAACCAGGATTTTGTATAGCCTTAGCACAACTTCTACCCCCTTGTATTCTAGTCCTCTAGATATAAAGACCAGCAGTCCATTAGCCTTTTTAATTACTTTCTGTACCATTTTAATGATCTATGTACATGGACCCCTAAGTCTCTTTAGACCTCCACTGTTTTGAGCTTTTAACCATTTAGAAAGTACTCTGATCTATCCTTTTTTAGGTCCAAAATGGAGGACCTCATGCTTACATTGTAATCCATTTGCCACAGTTTTGCCCATTCACTTAATCTATTAATATCTCTCTTTAATTTTATTCTATCTACACTGCTTACAATGTTGCCTTTGTTTGGGTCATCGACAAACTTGGATACGTGGCTCTCTATCCCATCATCTAAGTCATTAATAAATACACTGAATAGTTGAGGCCATAACACAGATCCCTGTGGGACACCGCTAGTCACATCCTGCCAATTTGAGTACCTGCTCATTATCCCGACTCTCTGTCTCCTGCCGCTCAATAACCAGATCAATAATTTACCCTCGATTCCATGAGTTTCAACTTTAACCAAGTCTCTTATGAGGGACTTTATCAACTGCCTTCGGAAGTCCATATAAATAAAATCCATAGATGTTCCTCTGTCCACTACTTCAAAAAAAATTCAATCAGGTTCGTCAGGAATGACCTACCCTTTACAAATCCACGCTGGCTCTCTCTGATCAGTTGAAAATTTTCGAGTCACTCTATCCTTAATTATAGACTCTAGGCTTTATCTGAAAGCACCTATAATTACAGTAAAAATAATACATATGCAAACAGGAATGAACATTCCTCCCTTATTAAACTATTTGTTACAAAGGACGTTGTTTATAATGATATTCAGTTAGTTTTTTTTTATTCGTTCCTGGGATGTGGGGGTCGCTGGCAAGGCCAGCATTTATTGCCCATCCCTAATTGCCCTTGAGAAGGTGGTGGTGAGCCGCCTTCTTGAACCGCTGCAGTCCGTGTGGTGAAGGTTCTCCCACAGTGCTGTTAGGAAGGGAGTTCCAGGATTTTGACCCAGTGACGATGAAGGAACGGCGATATATTTCCAAATTGGGATGGTGTGTAACTTGGAGGGGAATGTGCAGGTGGTGTTGTTCCCATGTGCCTGCTGCCCGTCCTTCTAGGTGGTAGAGGTCGTGGGTTTGGGAGGTGCTGTCGAAGAAGCCTTGGCAAGTTGCTGCATTGCATCCTGTGGATGGTACACACTGCAGCCACTGTGCGCCGGTGGTGAAGGGAGTGAATGTTTAGGGTGGTGGATGGGGTGCCAATCAAGCGGGCTGCTTTGTCCTGGATGACGTTGAGTTTCTGGAGTGTTGCTGGAGCTGCACTCATTCAGGCAAGTGGAGAGTATTCCATCACACTCTTGACTTGTGCCTTGTAGATGGTGGAAAGTCTTTGGGGAGTCAGGGGGTGAATCACTCGCCACACAATACCCAGCCTCTGACCTGCTCTTGTAGCCACAGTATTTATATGGCTGGTCCAGTTAAGTTTCTGGTCAATGGTGACCTGCAGGATATTGATGGTGGGGGATTCGGCGATGGTAATGCTGTTGAATGTCAAGGGGAGGTGGTTAGACTCTCTCTTGTTGGAGATGGTCATTGCCTGGCATTTGTTTGGCGTGAATGCTACTTGCCACTTATCAGCCCAAGCCTCGATGATGTCCAGGTCTTGCTGCTTGCGGGCGCAGACTGCTTCATTATCTGAGGGGTTGCAAATGGAACTGAATTTTCAGAGCGCTGAGAACAGGTGAGAGGATCGGATCGGAGCAGAGGGAGCATCGCATAAAAAGGCGGGATTTCAGAGCGCTGAGAACAGCTGAGAGGAGCGGATCGGAGCGGAGGGAGCTGCGACGGAGTTCGAAGTGACGTCAGGAATCAGAAAGGGACGCGAAACAGGGGAGGCACCTGATTGGTGAGTAGGTTCAGGTGAGTATTTCTACTTATCTACAGCAACTAAAGTAAAAAGAAAGGTAAAGTCTGCAGGTCTTCTAGCAAGTAGCATTTTTTTTAGTGAATCATGGTTCCTAGTGTAGTTAACATTCTCTAAATTAAGAATAATTTAAAGGAGTAAACTCCTTAAAGGGAGTGGTAAGTAGTTTTTCTTTCCTTTTTTTTCTCTTGACATTGTAGTTGTTGTTAAGCTAACTTAAGGGTTAAGTCATGGCAGGAGATCCCAGAGCCGTGTCATGTTCCTCTTGTGGGATGTGGGAATTCAGGGATCCTTCCTGTGTCCCTGATTCCTTCACCTGCGGGAAGTGTGTCCAGCTGCAGCTACTGTTTGACCGCTTGATGGCTCTGGAGCTGTGGATGGACTCATTTTGGAGCATCCGCGATGCTGAGAAAGTCGTGGATAGTGAATGGGTGACCAACAGACAGAGGAACAGTAGGAAGGCAGTGGAGGGGTCCCCTGCGGTCATCTCCCTCCAAAACAGGTATACCGTTTTGGATACTGTTGGGGGAGATGGCTCACCAGGGGAAGGTGGCAGTGACCAGGTTCATGGCACCGTGGCTGGCTCTGCTGCACAGGAGGGCAGGAAAAAGAGTGGCAGAGCTATAGTGATAGGGGACTCGATTGTAAGGGGAATAGACAGGCGTTTCTGCGGACGCAACCGAGACTCCAGGATGGTATGTTGCCTCCATGGTGCAAGGGTCAGGGATGTCTCGGAGCGGCTGCAGGACATTCTGGAGGGGGAGGGTGAACAGCCAGTTGTCGTGGTGCATATAGGCACCAACGATATAGGTAAAAAACAGGATGAGGTCCTACAAGCTGAATTTAGGGAGTTAGGAGATAAACTAAAGAATAGGACCTCAAAGGTAGTAATCTTAGGATTGCTACCAGTGCCACGGGCTAGTCAGAGTAGGAATGACAGGATAGCTAGGATGAATACGTGGCTTGAGAAATGGTGCAAGAGGGAGGGATTCAAATTCCTGGGCCATTGGAACCGGTTCTGGGGGAGGTGGGACCAGTACAAATTGGACGGTCTGCATCTGGGCAGGACTGGAACCAATGTCCTAGGGGGAGTGTTTGCTAGTGCTGTTGGGGAGGGTTTAAACTAATGTGGCAGGGGGATGGGAACCGATGCAGGAAGTCAGTGGGAAGTAAAGTGGTGACAGAAACAAAAGGCAGTAAGGGAGAGTGTACAGAACATGAACAGACAGATGGTCTGAGAAAGCAGGGCAAAGACCAAGGGAAGTCCAGATTAAACTGCATTTATTTCAATGCAAGAAGTCTGATGGGCAAGGCAGATGAACTCAGGGCATGGATGGGTACATGGGACTGGGATGTTATAGCTATTACTGAAACATGGCTAAGGGAGGGGCAGGACTGGCAGCTCAATGTTCCAGGGTACAGATGCTATAGGAAAGATAGAGCAGGAGGTAAGAGAGGAGGGGGAGTTGCATTCTTGATAGGGAGAACATCACGGCAGTAGTGAGAGGGGATATATCCGAGGGTTCGCCCACTGAGTCTATATGGGTAGAACTGAAAAATAAGAAGGGAGAGATCACTTTGATAGGATTGTACTACAGACCCCCAAATAGTCAATGGGAAATTGAGGAGCAAATATGTAAGGAGATTACAGACAGCTGCAAGAAAAATAGGGTGATAACAGTAGGGGACGTTAACTTTCCCAACATTGACTGGGACAGCCATAGCATTAGGGGCTTGGATGGAGAGAAATTTGTTGAGTGTATTCAGGAGGAATTTCTCATTCAGTATGTGGATGGCCCGACTAGAGAGGGGGCAAAACTTGACCTCCTCTTGGGAAATAAGGAAGGGCAGGTGACAGAAGTGTTAGTGAGGGATCACTTTGAGACCAGTGATCATAATTCCATTAGTTTTAAGATAGCTATGGAGAAGGATAGGTCTGGCCCAAAAGTTAAAATTCTAAATTGGGGAAAGGCCAATTTTGATGGTATTGGACAGGAACTTTCAGAAGTTGATTGGGAGAGTCTGTTGGCAGGCAAAGGGACGTCTGGTAAGTGGGAGGCTTTCAAAAGTGTGTTAACCAGGGTTCAGGGTAAGCACATTCCTTATAAAGTGAAGGGCAAGGCTGGTAGAAGTAGGGAACCTTGGATGACTCGGGAGATTGAGGCCCTAGTCAAAAAGAAGAAGGAGGCATATGACATGCATAGACAGCTGGGATCAAGTGGATCCCTTGAAGAGTATAGAGATTGCCGGAGTAGAGTTAAGAGAGAAATCAGGAGGGCAAAAAGGGGACATGAGATTGCTTTGGCAGATAAGGCAAAGGAGAATCCAAAGAGCTTCTACAAATACATAAAGGGCAAAAGAGTAACTAGGGAGAGAGAGTAGGGCCTCTTAAGGATCAACAAGGTCATCTATGTGCGGAACCACAAGAGATGGGTGAGATCCTGAATGAATATTTCACATCGGTATTTACGGTTGAGAAAGGCATGGATGTTAGGGAACTTGGGGAAATAAATAGTGATGTCTTGAGGAGTGTACATATCACAGAGAGGGAGGTGCTGGAAGTCTTAACGCGCATCAAGGTAGATAAATCTCCGGGACCTGATGAAATGTATCCCAGGACGTTATGGGAGGTTAGGGAGGAAATTGCGGGTCCCCTAGCAGAGATATTGGAATCATCGACAGCTACGGGTGAGGTGCCTGAAGAATGGAGGGTAGCAAATGTTGTGCCTTTGTTTAAGAAGGGCGGCAGGGAAAAGCCTGGGAACTACAGACTGGTGAGCCTGACATCTGTAGTGGGTAAGTTGTTAGAGGGTATTCTGAGGGACAGGATCTACGGGCATTTGGAGAGGCAGGGACTGATTAGGAACAGTCAGCATGGTTTTGTGAGAGGAAAATCATGTCTCACGAATTTGATTGAGTTTTTTGAAGGGGTAACCAAAAAGATCGATGAGGGCTGTGCAGTAGACGTGGTCTACATGGACTTCAGCAAAGCCTTTGACAAGGTACTGCATGGTAGGTTGTTACATAAGGTTAAATCTCATGGGATCCAAGGTGAGGTAGCCAATTGGATATAAAATTGGCTTGACGACAGAAGACAGAGGGTGGTTGTAGAGGGTTGTTTTTCATACTGGAGGCCTGTGACCAGCGGTGTGCCTCAGGGATCGGTGCTGGGTCCGCTGTTATTTGTTATTTATATTAATGATTTGGATGAGAATTTAGGAGGCATGGTTAGTAAGTTTGCAGATGACACCAAGATTGGTGGCATTGTGGACAGTGAAGAAGGTTATCTCGGATTGCAACGGGACCTTGATAAATTGGGCCAGTGGGCCGATGAATGGCAGATGGAGTTTAATTTAGATAAACGTGAGGTGATGCATTTTGGTAGATCGAATCGGGCCAGGACCTACTCCGTTAATGGTAGGGCGTTGGGGAGAGTTATAGAACAAAGAGATCTAGGAATACAGGTTCATAGCTCCTTGAAAGTGGAGTCACAGGTGGATAGGGTAGTGAAGAAGGCATTCAGCATGCTTGGTTTCATTGGTCAGAACATTGAATACAGGAGTTGGGATGTCTTGTTGAAGTTGTACAGGACATTAGTAAGGCCACACTTGGAATACTGTGTACAGTTCTGGTCATCCTATTATAGAAAGGATATTATTAAACTAGAAAGAGTGCAGAAAAGATTTACTAGGATGCTACCGGGACTTGATGGTTTGACTTATAGGGAGAGGTTAGATCGAGTGGGACTTTTTTCCCCTGGAGAGTTGGAGGTTAAGGGGTGATCTTATAGAAGTCTATAAAATAATGAGGGGCATAGATAAGGTAGATAGTCAAAATCTTTTCCCAAAGGTAGGGGAGTCTATAACGAGGGGACATAGATTTAAGGTGAGAGGGGAGAGATACAAAAGGGTCCAGAGGGGCAATTTTTTCACTCAAAGGGTGGTGAGTGTCTGGAACGAGCTGCCAGAGGCAGTAGTAGAGGCGGGTACAATTTTGTCTTTTAAAAAGCATTTGGACAGTTACATGGGTAAGATGGGCATAAAGGGATATGGGCCAAGTGCAGGCAATTGGGACTAGCTTAGTGGTATAAACTGGGCGACATGGACATGTTGGGCCGAAGGGCCTGTTTCCATGTTGTAACTTCTATGATTCTATAATACTGTGCAATCATCAGTGAACATCCCCATTTCTGACCTTATGATGGAGGGAAGGTCATTGATGAAGCAGCTGAAGATGGTTGGGCCTAGGACACTGCCCTGAGGAACTCCTGCAGCAATGTCCTGGGGCTGAGATGAGTGGCCTCCAACAACCACTACCATCTTCCTTTGTGCTAGGTATGACTCCAGCCACTGGAGAGTTTTCCACGATTCCCATTGACTTCAATTTTACTAGGGCTCCTTGGTGCTACACTCGGTCAAATGCTACCCTGATGTCAAGGGCAGTTACTCTCACCTCACCTCTGGAATTCAGCTCTTTTGTCCATGTTTGGACCAAGGCTGTAATGAGGTCTGAAGCCGAGTGGTCCTGGCGGAACCCAAACTGAGCATCGGTGAGCAGGTTATTTTTGAGTAAGTGCTGCTAGATAGCACTGTCGACGAAACCTTCCATCACTTTGCTGATGATTGAGAGTGGACTGATGGGGCTGTAATTGGCTGGTTTTATTTGTTCTGCTTTTTGTGGACAGGACATAGGGACATAGGAATATAGGAACAGGAGTAGGCTATTCAGCCCCTCGAGCCTGCTCCGCCATTTGGTAAAATCATGGCTGATCTGTGATCTAACTCCTTTTACCTGCCTTTGGCCCATATCCCTTAATACCTTTGGTTGCCAAAAAACTATCTATCTCAGATTTAAATTTAGCAATTGAGCTGGTATCAATTGCCGTTTGCAGAAGAGAGTTCCAAACTTCTACCACCCTTTGTGTGTAGAAATGTTTTCTAATCTCACTCCTGAAAGGTCTGGCTCTAATTTTTAGACTGTGTCCCCTACTCCGAGAATCCCCAACCAGCGGAAATACCTGCGCAATTTTCCACATTGTCGGGTAGATGCCAGTTTTGTAGCTGTACTGGAACAGCTTTGCTGGAGGCGCGGTTCGTTCTGGAGCACAAGTCTTCAGCACTGCAGCCGGGATGTTGTCGGGGCCCATAGCCCTTGTTGTATCCAGTGCACTCAGCCATTTCTTGATAGCATGTGGAGTGAATCAAATTGGCTGAAGACTGGCTTCTGTGATTGTGGGGATATCGGGAGGAGGCCGAGATGGATCATCTACTCGGCACTTCTGGCTGAAGATGGCTGCAAACGCTTCAGCCTTGTCTTTTGCACTCACGTGCTGGACTCTGCCATCATTGAGAATGGGGATGTTTACAGAGCCTCCTCCTCCTGTTGGTTGTTTAACTGTCCACCACCATTCACGACTGGATGTGGCAGGACTGCAGAGCTTTGATCTGATCCGTTGGTTGTGGAATCGCTTAGCTCTGTCCATAGCATGTTGCTTCCACTGTTTAGCATGCATGTCGTCCTGAGTTGCAGCTTCACCAGGTTGGCACCTCATTTTTAGGTACGCCGGGTGCTGCTCCTGGCATGCTCATCTACACTCCTCATTGAACCAGGATTGATCCCCTGGCTTGTTGGTAATGGTAGAGTGAGGAATATGCCGGGCCATGAGGTTACAGATTGTGCTGGAATACAAATCTGCTGCTGCTGATGGCCCACAGTGCCTCATGGATGCCCAGTTTTGAGCTGCTAGATCTGTTCTGAATCTATCCCATTTAGCACGGTGGTAGTGCCACACAACACATTGGATGGTGTCCTCAGTGCGAAGACGGGACTTCGTCTCCACAAGAACTGTGCGGTGGTCACTCCTACCAATACTGTCATGGACAGATGCATCTGCGACTGGTAGATTGGTGAGGACGAGGTCAAGTAGGTTTTTCCCACGCGTTGGTTCGCTCACCACCTGTCGCAGGCCCAGTCTGGCAGCTATGTCCTTCAGGACTCGGCCAGCTCGGTCAGTCGTGGTGCTACCAAGCCACTCTTGGTGATGGACTTTGAAGTCCTCCACCCAGAGTACATTTTGTGCCATTGCTACCCTCAGTGTTTCCTCCAAGTGGTGTTCAACATGGAGGAGGACTGATTCATCAGCTGAGGGAGGGCGGTAGGTGGTAATCAGTGGGAGGTTTCGTGGCCCATGTTTGACCTGATTTCATAGGTTCCGGAGTCAATGTTGAGGACTCCCAAGGCCACTCCCTCCTGACTGTATATCACTGTACCACCACTTTACAAATGTAGATCTTTACTAAATGTAGTAAAGATCTACATTTAATTGAACATGTGGTGTGCTCAAAATAAAAAAACTGAAGATATTTTATGCTTTGATCATCAATGTGCAAATTAATCATGCATTATTGCCCCGCTTCCGTCACACACCTCAATCCTGATGTCATTGCCCCTCCTCCTTAAAAACCTCACCCTCAACCTTTCCATTTTCATTGACTGTTGCCCGACTTTCAAATTCCATATCCTCTTTAAGGTTCTCAAATGCCACCACCACGAAATTCACCGGCCGCCTCTCCCACCACTCTGCTCGAATCCCTTCAGACTGGTTCCTGCCTACACGGGTTCAGCCTGGTAAAATTCACAGTGACTGAGGGATGGCTTTCTTCCAACCTCTTCCATCTCGACTGAATGCATCCGTATGGAGTTCTTAGAGTGCTCTGTCTGACCTGACCTGAGCCCACCCATATTTGCAGGTTCAGGTCATTTAAATCAACCCGATGTTCCCCAGGAGCAAGCCCACTGCCTTGGCATGGCCTTGTGTCTGGGAACAGGAGCAGAAATTACCCCACAGCTGCAGATCTCTGAGGCCTGCAGTATTAGTAATGGCTGTTAGCCTATCTAAAAACAGCAGCCAGAAGGCCTCCCTCCAACTCCAGTCCTCACCCTGTTGACCTCAGACAGCAAATCCTTTCGCCCCGAATTTAACTCGGGGTGGGAGTAGGGCGGGCGGGGGCCGAAGCAGGCAGCAAACCATCCTGATCTCGGCAGTACGATTCACATATTTTGAAAACTTACGAGGCTCTGGCCTGCCTGGAGTCTATTAAAACGCCGCAGAGCGCAAGTCCGTGTGAACAAGGTGAGTACTACACAACCCTGATTTTAAATCCCTCACGTCCTGTTCCTATCGGGCAGTAATGGGGAGGCAGGGGGGGGGGGGGGGCAGGGGTTAAAATCGGGCCTTAGTGTTGCTGTTTCCTGCCTCTCTTCATAAAATACATAGGCAGTGATGGCTCTGGGGAAAATTATTTAAAAAATGCTTGATCTTCCCCTTCCCTTATGTTTGCATTAATTTTACTGCGGATTTACTGTTCTCGACTGGGCTTTCATTCCTCTACAGCTCATTGTCAGAGGAAAGATTTGTCTCCAAGCAAACCATGTTGCATATGCATCGACATTTGCATCTAGAAAATTTCACCCAGCACCTTATAGACTTGTAAATATTATCAGTCTACTTTCACTCAGTATCTTTTGAGGTTTTGACATTGTTGCCTATATTATATTATTGATGTTTTACTACAGAGAGAAGCACTGCTAATGGGCTTTCCCGATAGAGGAATCAGATACCGTTATTAATTAAACATTTCTCCTGGGAGCTGAAAAATGCCTCATTCTCCGTCTGATTAAACATATTGGGCTAGATTTTGCTGCGAAAATAACGGCGTCTGAACGACGCACGCCGTTATTAAGGCACAAATCAGCCAGCAACTTGCGGCATGGGAGAGATACCCCATGAATTGGGAATCGCCACAAGTTGCTGGCCGATTTGAGCCACTTCTCCATTAGCTTCACGGGACCGGCATCTCGCACTTAACCTCCCTGTGATTTTCATGAAGTTGCTGCATTTGCACATTAATTGCCCATTAAACTCACCACAGAAAGTTAAGTCTAGTAATTATCAGCGTAAGTAAACTTTTAACGACGTGCTAATTGTTAATGACTGCCAATCTACCTCTCGCCACAATTGAAACAATTCTAAGCGCGGAGTTTCATTCCTTCAGGTGGTGAATTGTTTTCGGAGATTTTAAAGATATCAAATTTTAAATGTTAATTTTTTTTTCTTACTTTTCCTTTGTCCTTTTTTTCCCCCTCTCATACTCCAATCTTTCTTTCCCTCTCTCTCTACCTGATTTGACTCTAATTCACCTTCCCTCAGTCCTTCCTCTGTTAATTTCTCAATCCTTAAATCTCATTGGTTAAGGAGATACTCTGGGAGTGAAATTGGGTTGTCTAGCACCCGTTTCTCAGGCACTACGCAGGCAACTAAGCTTCAAAAATGGGGTCCGAGATGCGCACGCACACTTTCGACGGGTTGTGCGCAGGACGCCATCTTGACAAAGGGGTTTCCGCGCGCGTACCTAACAAACGCTGGCAGCATACTGGGTCGGGAGATCATGACGCAAATCAGTGTGCAACGCTGATTTGAAGGCAATACTGTTATTTTGGAACTCCACACTTCATGACTGAAACGGCATGAAAGATCATTCACCTTAAAGGAATGGTGAAGTAGTTACAGGTTGGTTGCTAGATTATTTCTTCTGGCTGCTGGTGCATTTGTCCGTGTTTTGGGAGGTTTTCTATACTTGGATAAAGTTTCAATACTCTACAGGGATTGGGCTGGTTAGCTGACAGGCAACAGCAAGGGCACTGGCAGAGTGGCAGGGCTGGGATCAGGAATGCTGTCATCCTGAGAGAGGACAGCAGGTTCATGTTCTGTGGAGCCACTGCCACCTTCTTCTGCAAGAAAGAGGGAAGTGTGTAAGTGAGTGTCCTGCAAGATGTTTGGGTGATGTGGCTGACATGGTTAAATAGCTACCAGTATGTGTGAACTGTGAGTTGTGGGTGTGAGGCTTGTAACAGTGGTAATGTGTGTGAGGGTGAGATAAAGCATATGATTTGAATGGCTGAGTGCTGATTGAAAGAAATTGTTGGTAGGTGGGTGATGGAGGTGTAGTGAATTGAGCAGTGGATGAGGCTAGTGGTGCAGTTGGTAGGATATGCCACTTGAAGCTTGAACTCACATGCCTTGACAACTCGTGTTAAATCATTGAACTTTTTCCTGCACTGCATCCATGTTCTTGGAGCAATGCTCCTGGCATTTACCTCCTCCGTTACTTCCTCCCAGTACCTTGAGCGTATGTCTGGAGGGCCCCCTGCTCCCCTGCGGATACAGGATGTCCCTCGTTCTCTCATCTCTTGCCCCAAGGCCTCCAGTGGATCATTAGTGAATCTTGGTGCACGTTCTCTCTCATTCTTCAAAGTATCACAGCACAGATTCGGTTTTGAAACGACTCCCACCATTTCTTGCAGCTGTAATGCACCTCCCTTTTAAGAGGTGCAGGCTGCCTTTAAGAAGCACAAGCCACTCGTGATATCGGGGCCCCCTGCTGATGTGTGCTGCCAATGAACGGGGCAGGTAGTGCTGCCTGCTTTGCAATGATCCCCGTGTCAGTTTTCAGGGGTTATCCAATTTAATCCCCACTGTCTGCCCCATTGTTCACCAAGGTCCCAGATGCCCGTTTTCCCATGCTGCGCTGTTATCAGCTCGCACTCCCAGCAACTTTATGGGCAAAAAATGTTAAAACCTAAATGTGCAATTTTAAGTCTGACTAACGGGATATGCCACAGGATGCTCTGCTCTAGCAAAACCTGGCCCAGTTCTCCCCTTCAGACTAATATTACCCGAAAATGTGGAAAATTGCCCAGGTATGTCCGGTCCACAAAAAGCAGGACAAATCCAATCCGGCCAATTACCGCCCCATCAGTCTACTCTCAATCATCAGCAAAGTGATGGAGGGTGTCGTCGACAGTGCTATCAAGCGGCACTTACTCACCAATAACCTGCTCACCGATGCTCAGTTTGGGTTCCGCCAGGACCACTCGGCTCCAGACCTCATCACAGCCTTGGTCCAAACATGGACAAAAGAGCTGAATTCCAGAGGTGAGGTGAGAGTGACTGCCCTTGACATCAAGGCAGCATTTGACCGAGTGTGGCACCAAGGAGCCCTAGTAAAATTGAAGTCCATGGGAATCAGGGGGAAAACTCTCCAGTGGCTGGAGTCATACCTAGCACAAAGGAAGATGGTAGTGGTTGTTGGAGGCCAATCATCTCAGCCCCAGGGCATTGCTGCAGGAGTTCCTCAGGGCAGTGTCCTAGGCCCAAGCATCTTCAGCTGCTTCATCAATGACCTTCCCTCCATCATAAGGTCAGAAATGGGGATGTTCGCTGATGACTGCACAGTGTTCAGTTCCATTCGCAACCCCTCAGATAATGAAGCAGTCCGAGCCCGCATGCAGCAAGACCTGGACAACATCCAGGCTTGGGCTCATAAGTGGCAAGTAACATTCGCGCCAGATAAGTGCCAGGCAATGACCATCTCCAACAAGAGAGAGTCTCACCACCTCCCCTTGACATTCAACGGCATTACGATCGCCAAATCCCCCACCATCAACATCCTGGGGGTCACCATTGACCAGAAACTGAACTGGACCAGCCATATAAATACTGTGGCTATGAGAGCAGGTCAGAGGCTGGGTATTCTGCGGCGAGTGACTCACCTCCTGACTCCCCAAAGCCTTTCCACCATCTACAAGGCACAAGTCAGGAGTGTGATGGAATACTCTCCACTTGCCTGGATGAGTGCAGCTCCAACAACACTCAAGAAGCTCGACACCATCCAAGATAAAGCAGCCCGCTTGATTGGCACCCCATCCACCACCCTAAACATTCACTCCTTCACCACCGGCGCACTGTGGCTGCAGTGTGCACCATCCACAGGATGCACTGCAGCAACTCGCCAAGGCTTCTTCGACAGCACCTCCCAAACCCGCGACCTCTACCACCTAGAAGGACAAGAGCAGCAGGCGCATGGGAACAACACCACCTGCACGTTCCCCTCCAAGTCACACACCATCCCGACTTGGAAATATATCGCCGTTCCTTCATTGTCGCTGGGTCAAAATCCTGGAACTCCCTTCCTAACAGCACTGTGGGAGAACCGTCACCACACGGACTGCAGCGGTTCAAGAAGGCGGCTCACCACCACCTTCTCGAGGGCAATTAGGGATGGGCAATAAATGCTGGCCTCGTCAGCGACGCCCACATCCCATGAACGAATAAAAAAAAAGATAGTGCCTGTTCTGTTCAAGAATGTGCTACCACAGCACAAAAGCAATCTCATTGATTTTATTTCACTTTGTAAACAAGTATGGTTATCCAATTGCAAAGAATGAGGCATGGAAATGCAGTAACAGGGTAATGGTATGTCTTGTACAAATGCTAAGCAACATTAAGGCTATTATTTCTGTTAGCATTCACACCTCAAGATCATAAATAATAATAGTGCAGTCATTACAAATGATTTTGAAGGAGTTCAGCAACTTACCAACTTAGGCCTTGGTCCTACTCCTGCAAAAATTGGCAGGCTACCACGGAAGATATTCCAGCAAATAGATTACAATGTTGAATTTCTTTTCCAAATGTGAAATTCAACACATAATTGGCACCCCATTCACCACCCTAAACATTCACTCCCTTCACCACCGGCGCACAGTGGCTGCATTGTGCACCATCCACAGGATGCACTACAGCAACTTGCCACGGCTTCTTCGACAGCACCTCCCAAACCCGTGACCTCCACCACCTAGAAGGACAAGGGCAGCAGGCACATGGGAACAACACCACCTGCACGTTCCCCTCCAAGTCATACACCATCCAGACTTGGAAATATATCGCCGTTCCTTCATAGTCGCTGGGTCAAAATCCTGGAACTCCCTTCCTAACAGCACTGCGGGAGAACCTTCACCACACGGACTGCAGTGGTTTAAGAAGACAGCTCACCACCACCTTCTCAAGGGCAATTAGGGATGGACAATATATGCTGGCCTTGCCAGCGACGTCCACATCCCATGAACGAATGAAAAAAACAGATCTGAAAACACATGGGGACTGAAGTTCTATAGGGTATGCTCTGACCTATCATTGGAGTTACAGTGGGAGACCAGTAGAACCCCATGAAATTTCAGCCCTTGTGTTGTGGCTTGCAGCGAAAGGTGGCAGCTGTGTCCTTGCTGGAAGATTGTACACAACACCACTCATCCTATACTTCTATTTCCATCACTCAACTGGCACTTACTGCCAGTTTCTTGTAACTTCAGCAACCATGACATAGTAGGGTAATTTTTGTAAGACCCTGTGCAACACACAGAATGCTTGCAAGATGGAGCCAAATTTCAGACCACAGCTGACTAGTATTGTCACTGCAGTGCCAGCCTTGTGCTGCATCACTGCTACAGCTTTCCTTGCAGAAGATGGCACAACTCTGATGACCCAGATTATTTCATACAGTTCCTCACATTCATCAGGTAAGGGTACTAGGGCCTGCAGATATGGTTGGTGGCATCTTGGCAGGTGAGGACAATCCGGATCACCCTCAGTATATATTATTTCATGCAATGCCACTAAAAGAATGGCATATTTTGATTTGAAAGCTCCTGAGGAAGCATGCAACACTACGCTGGGCAGGCATTCACATACCCTGATGGCGCCATTGAGTTTCTTGTCCAAGCTTCCTTTTGGAATAGAAGCCTTTGCCAAAGTGAGATATGTTCACCTGCATCTACAGTTTTGGCTGTGCGCGCACCAGCAGGCAAGCACAGAGAACCTTTCAGGCAGCCTCAACTGCCCGGAATCACTTTGCTAATCTTCCTCTCCTTCCAAACTCATCAGATTGGGATAGCTAATGTAGCCAGTACATTTGGAGCAATTCACATAAAGCCCGATGAGAATCTAAATGCCAGGGCAAAAGAAAGAAAGAGGAAAAATCATCAGGAAATGCCTTTAAATTGCAGTAGCAATTTACTTCCTGCACCCTTTCATTGAATTAATCCTCACAGCTGATTCTTTAGCAGCCCTGCGCACCTAGCAGCAGGAAAGCCACAGCCTTTCTGATACAATCCCACGTTCCACCATAACTCTGGTTGGTCTGCAGTGGAAGGGCCAGAAATTAGCCTGGAGATAATGGGTCCTGGCCTTGCATAGAGATTAGGTGGGGCCTTGTAAGGGGTGGAACCACTGCCTGCCCCAAACAAGACCAGCATTGTAGGATGGGTCATGGCTGGGATGGGGATTTCCAGGTCAGGAGTTTCTTTGCACTTACAGTGGAAGACATCAGTATGCTGGCTGAAGCAGGCATATCAACCAGTCCAACAGTGGAAGTGGGGACCACCTTGGGGGATCCTTGAAGAAAGAAGTATTGTTGTTAAATTTCAGTCTCCTTACAAAGGGAACCAAGGGGCACTTGTATTTATTTCCAGAAGAGGAGGCTAAGAAAGGGGATTTAATTTTAAATCTTTTTGTTCCCTTGTGGGCCAGGAGAATCGGGGTGCTCCTGAATGCCGGAGACCATTCATTCCTTCGGGGCCCCAGCAACGGCCTTCTGCCACTTAACATCTTGCTCCCGTCCACCAGTCAGCTGGCGCCCGTTAAAATCTTGGGCTTCACGCTGCAGAGGACCAGGCAGTTTGCCGTCTGCTTTGGCTCCGCCGCACGACTCCCGCTGAAATTTAAAATTGGTCTTTAAAAGTCCCATCTCCTGTAATGGTGAACAGCAAACGCAAGAGCTGCTGCCTACCTGGATTTTGTGACTCTCCCCAGCCAATCCCACTACACTGGCCAGGCTTCCTACAGATGTTTTTCATTCATAGGGAACATATAGAAGTTAGAGGAAGGAACTAACCAAACACAATTTGGCAAAGCCAGTCTATCCTGCTGCTGGCACAGCCACACTCTAACTTTTGTGCCTTTGGAAAAATAGAGCTACGGTGCTCCACATTGGTGTCATTAGCAGCCTGGTTGAAATTGTATTTTGTAAAAACCCAAAACTGTCAGCTTCCTGAAGTTGAAGCCCAAAGTTATTTAATCTAAATGCTAATCCCATATGTGATGGATCTGGAGTGTCAAAGCTAATGGGTTTGGGCATTGATTAAAGAAAACTTGAAAACCTGACAGGGATAAATTTGAGCTTTAAGCTTGACAAAACTCACCAATAATTTACACCTGACCATTTTCTGTTCACTGTGTCTACATAAGTTTGTTGTATCTTATAGCAAATATAATTGGCTTAAAACTTCTCAGTATAGTAATTGCATATAATTTTATGATTAATTTTGATAATCATTTCTAACAGTTAAAACTAAGTGTCCTGGCCAATATTTATCCCTCAACAAACATCACTAAAAACAAATTATCTGGTCATTATCTCATCACTGTTTGTGGGACCTTGCTGTGTGCAAATTGGCTGCCACATTTCCTACATTACAACAGTGACTACATTTCAAAAGTACTTAATTGGCTGTAAAGCACATCCCTGAGGTCGTGAAAGGCTCCATATAAATGTAAGATCTTTCTTTATGATTAAGAGCCAAGAGCGAACTATAACAAACCTTACACGGGTATTGGGGAAAGGGCAGGAAAAGGAGACTAGGTGCATAACTCTTTCAGAGAGGCAGCACAGGTGTGATATAACAAATGGCCTTCTTCTCTGATGTAAGTTGTGATGCTACAATAGCACCAGTCACATCCAAAGCCATGTTTCTGATCTAACCAGATGCTAGAACATTAACAGACACAGGTGGCTGGGATATGTTAGAGGCCTGTAGAGTCTATGGATTTGACCCTTGGCATCCCAGAAGGGCAAAAAATGAAAATCAATCCAAAAGAACTTCAGAATTCAACATCAAGACAGCAGTCCCAATTATAGGTTGCAAATCCTCCTAGGTTTACTATCATTTCCACTAAATAATGAGCATTAAGTTCATTTTGATACAAGAGCCTTTCTTTGAAATGAGCCTAGAAATGTTACAGTGACCCTGTGTAGCTTAAGACCAGATTGAAAACTCAGTGCGGGTGAAATTGGTCTTCGCCAAAAGAGTGAAACGGGTGACAGTGATTTTGCAGCCCATTTTACATCAGTCAATTTTCTTTTCCATTGAAGTCAAACGGGCTGCTGATTTGCTATCATCTGTTTTGCGCTACTGCCCAACACCTATTTTAACCCACGTTTTCCTTACGCCTAACCCTGTAGCTTTACTTTTCCCAGAATCTGTACTTGCTGTCTTTGCTATGATAGCCCAGTGTTTCACAGCTTTTTGTAAATCTCAATCTGTTTTGATTCACATAAATAACTACAATAATGCTTAAAGAGAAGGCAAGGCCACTCAAGGCTGATGAGGGTAAATACATAGCGGTGTCAGTTTTTACAAATGATGGTGGAATGAGACGGTAGGTGTTCCAGAGCAGGATATAGAACAATTGTCAGAGATAGCAGTAGAAAAGAAATTGGTTCTTAAAAATGAGCATAACTCAAGGTGGTGAAGTCACTGGATCCTCTTGGCATTCTTGACCAGAAACTAAACTGGACCAGCCACATAAATACTGCAGCTGCAAGGGCAGGTCAGAGGCTGGGTATTCTGCAGCGAGTGACTCACCTCCTGACTCCCCAAAGCCTTTCCACCATCTACAAGGCACAAGTCAAGAGTGTGATGGAATATTCTCCACTTGCCTGGATGAGTGCAGCTCCAACAACACTCAAGAAGCTCGACACCATCCAGGACAAAGCAGCCCGCTTGATTGCCACCCCACCCACCACCCTAAACATTCACTCACTTCATCACCAGTGCACTGTGGCTGCAGTGTGTACCATCCACAGGATGCACTGCAGCAACTCACCAAGGCTTCTTCGACAGCACCTCCCAAACCAGTGACCTCTACCACCTAGAAGGACAAGGGCAATAAGATTACCTCTCATTCTTCCAAACTCCAGAGAATATAGTCCCAATCTATACTCAATCACTCATGAGACAACCCTCTCATCCCAGGAATCAATCTAGTGAACCTTCGTTGCACCCTCTCTAAGGCAAGTATATCCTTCCTTAGGTAATGAGATCACAACTGTACGCAGTACTCCAGGTGAGGTCGCAGCAAGATTCTTGTACTCCAACCCCCTTGCAATAAAAGCTAACATACCATTTGCCTTTCTAATTGCTTGCTGTGCCTGCATGTTAGAAGTAAAGGGAATTAGGGGTTACGGGGAGCGGGCAGGAAATTGGACATGAATTTAGATTTGAGGTTAGGATCAGATCAGCCATGATCTTATTGAATGGCGGAGCAGGCTCGAGGGGCCGATTGGCCTACTCCTGCTCCTATTTCTTATGTTCTTATGTTCACTTTCTGTGATTAATGTACAAGGACACCGAAATCCTTTTGACGACCAACATTTCTTGGTCTCTCACCTTTAAAAAATATTCTACTTTCTATTCTTCCTTCCATCTGCCACCCTCTTGCCCAATAAGTTAACCTGTCTATATCACTTTGCAGCCTCTGTGTCCTCCTCACAGCTTACTTTCCCACCTAGCTTTGTATCATTCGCAAAGTTGAATACATTACACTTGATCCTTTCATCTAAGTCATTGATATATATTGTAAATAGCTGAGGCCCAAGATTGATCTTCAGGCACCCCACTAGTTATAACCTGCCAACCCAAAAATGACCCGTTTATTCCTACTCTGTTTTCTGTTCGATAACCAATCCTCAATCCATGCTAATATATTACCCCCAATCCCACGAGCCCTAATCTTGTGTAACAACCTCTTGTGTGGCACCTTATCGAATGCCTTTTGAAAATCCAAATATACTACATCCACTGGTTCCCTCTTATCTGCACTGCTGGTTACACCCTCAAAAAACTCCAATAGATTTGTCAAACATGATTTCCCTTTCATAAAACCATGTTGACTCGGCCTAATTCTCTTATGATTTTCTAAGTGCCCTGTTACTATGTTCTTAGTAATAGCTTCTAGCATTTTCCCTACTACTGATGTCAGGCTAACTGGCCTATTAGGTCCCTGTTTTAGCAGGGTTACATTTGCTACCTTCCAATCCACTAGGACCATTCTAGAATCAAGGTAATTCTGGAAGATCATAACCAATGCATCCACTATCTCTGCAGCCACCTCTTACAACCCTTGGATGTAGCCCATCAGGTCCAGGGGATTTGTTGGCTTTTAGTCCCATTAATTTCTCCAGTATTTTTTCTTTACTAATCTTAATTACTTTAAGTTCCTCACTCTCATTAAACCCTTTGTTCCCCACTATTTCTGGTAGTTTTTTTATGTCTTCTACTGTGAAGATAGATATAAAATATTTGTGAAGATAGATATAACATCTTTGCCATTTCCTTATTCCCCATTATAATTTCTTCTGTCTCTGCCTCTAAGGGACTCACATTTACTTTCACTAATGTCTTCCTTTTTACATACTTGTAGAAGCTGTTATAATCTGTTTTAGATTTCTTGCTAATTTACTCTCATTCATTTTTTGCCCTCTATCAATTACTTAGTCATCCTTTGCTGAATTCTAAAACCCTCCCAATCCTCAGGCTTACTCCTGTCAACATTGTAAGCCTTTTCTTTTAATCTAATACTACCCTTAACTTCTCTAGTTAGCCATGGTAGGATCACTTTTCCTGTGAAGTTCTTATTCCTCAAGAAAATGTATATTTGTTGAGAATTATGAATTATTTCTTTAAATGTTTGCTATTGCTTATCTACAGTCATATTTTTTAATGTAATTTCCCAATCTACCTTAGCCAGCTTGTCCCTCATAATTTGCCTTGTTCAAATTTAAGATCCTAGTTTTGGACTTAACTACATTACTCTCAAACTCTATATGAAATTCTATCATTATGATCACTCCTCCCCAGAGGATCCTTGACTATAAGAATACTAAAATTACTAAACCAGTCTTATTACACAATACTAGACCTAAAATAGCCTGTTCCCGAGTTGGTTTCTCGACATATTCTGGAAAACTGTCTCAAATGAATTCCATGAACCCGTCCTCCAAACTACTTTTGCCAATTTGATTTGCCCAGTTTATTTGAAGATTCAAATCCCCCACGATTTTAAAAAATTCATTCATGGGATGTGGGTGTTGCTGGCGAGGCCAACGTTTATTGCCCATCCCTAATAATTGCATGACCCTTGTTACATGCTCCTCTAATTTCCTGATTTATACTATGTCCAACACTTTAACTACTGTTAAAGACCGATAAACTACTCCCATTGATGTTTTCTGCCCCTTGTTATTTCTTAGCTCCACCCATACTGATTCCACATCCTGATTTTCTGAACTAAGATCCTCTCTCACTACTGTATTTATCTCATCCTTTATTATCAGGGCTACCCCCTTCCCCCTCCTTTTCCATTTTGCCTATCTTTTCTAAAAGTCAAGTACCCTCGAGGAGTTCAAAATTATGAAGGGTTTTGATGGAGTAGATAAGGAGGAGGATCAATAACCAAAGGACACAGATTTAAGATAATTAGCAAAAGAACCAGAGGGGAGATGAGGAGAACTTTTTTTTGCAGTGAGTTGTTATGATCTGGAATGCACTACCTGAAAGGGTGGTGGAAGCAGATTCAATAGTAACTTTAAAAAGGGAATTGGATATATACTTAAAAAGGAAAAAATTGCAGGGCTATGGGGAAAGAGTAGGGGAGTGGGACTAATTGGATAGCTCTTTCAAAGAGCCGGCACAGGCACAATGGACTGAATGGCCTCCTCCTGTGCCATAAGAGTCTATGACTTTATACAACAAGCAAGAAAATGGAACAAAATCTAGGCCTACATCTGCCAGATCATATTTGACCATTTGCAATGTAATCCCAATACCAAGCACATCTTGGACTTTTTTTCCTCTTATCTTTCTTACATGAGCATTTCCTCCATGTCATCATTGTTCACTCATCCATTTAAAATAAAGTTGTTAATTTCTCAGTCTTTTGTTCTTTGCCTTCATTAGTGTGCCTTAGTTGTTAGTCATCATCCTCATAAGACATTGATCCACAGCTACATTAATGATTATGTTGTATATGTGGCTGAAGCACACACAGAATTCATTGCTTCTTTTTAGTTCATTCGGACCCTGGGGTAAAATTGTCTGAGTAGCAGATACATTGACTATAATTCTCTTGATTAATTAATGAATTCACTGACTGCATAATCAGTCATTTTGCTGTTGACTGTTGCTGTAGCAGTAACTGCAGGCGGCTTTGATTCATTGCTGGGTGGTGAGCAGCAGTGAAAGGCTGGAGACTGTTGCAGTGTGCATAATGTTAAGAATAGGAATTGGTTTCAGTGCACCTCTTATATTGCATTTGGTGGAGGAGAAACAATAACTGGAAAGGGCAGCTCGTTATGTCAGGTGGCCCAGAAGGCACACAGTTGTCTCCTGCTGTTATTAAGCACAGAGGGATTCAATGCTGCAGGCAGAAGTACCTGGAATATCGGGGGAGCGATGTCTTAGGAGATTTAGGCTCTGAGTTTAACTCCCCCCGCCTGGTGGAATCCCACTGCCACTCCAACGGGTCCGAATATTAACTTGATCTTTTGAGCAGGACACTCATTTTGGTGCTGTAGATTCTTTGTAATTCTATGCTCAACCAGGAACTACAGTCTGTATCTATCCTTTGCAGGGCACTGCCAGTTGCTGTGAATGTCACCATTGCCCTCAGCTTTTATCCCTTTGGGTCCTTCAAGGTCAGCACAGAGAACATCTGTTGCTTCAGTCAATGTACTGTGAGTGGGCAGGTGGCTTATTTACACAGGCTCCACAATTTTTTCACCTTTCCTACTTATCAACAGAGCCAGCAGCCCAGGACAGTACAAGTCCAGAGATCCACTGGCTTTGTCAGAGTCCAGGAAGTCATCCATCACATATATGTGGCTATACAGACTCCTGCACACAATGCTCTGCCCCAGTGAACTTTCTTGATCAGTGTGTTTCCAGCCCAACGAGGAAGGAAGCAGTGCTGGATCTAGTTCTGGGGATTGAAGTGGGGCAGGTAGAATATGTTTTAGTGGGGGAACAGTTGTCATACTATTAGGCTTAGAATCGTTATAGAATCAAATGTGAAAATGCTTAACTGGAGGAGGACTAATTTCAGTGAGTTAAAAAGGGATCTTGCCCAGGTGGATTGGAATCAAAAATTGGCAGGCAAAACAGTAATTGTATAATGGGAGACCTTTAAGGAGATGGTTTGGGTACAGAAAGGAAAGGTATCCAAAGCTACAGCTCTCTGGATGACCAAAAATATAAAGATTAAAATGAAGCAGAAAAAGGAGGCTTATGACAAATGTTTATAATACGGTAGAGAACCAGGCTGAATACAGAATGTACAAAAAAGATCTAAAAAAGAAAGAGGGACAAAGATTATGAGAATAGATTAGCAGCTAACATAAAAGGGAACCCAGAAGTCTTTTATAAACATATAAATAGTAAAAGTGTAGTCAAAGAAAGGGTGGGGCTGATTAGGGACAAAAAAGGAGATCTTCTTATGGAGGCAGAGGGTATGACTGAGGTACTAAATGAATCCACTAGAGAAGAGGATGCTGCCATTGCAGCAGTAGAGGAGGAGATAGTAGCAATATTGGATAGGATAAAAATAGATAAAGAGGAGGTACTTAAAAGATTGGCAGTACTCGAAGAAAAATCACCCAGTCCAAATGGGATGCATCCTAGGTTACTGATGGAAGTAAGGGTGGAAATTGGAGGGGCTCTGGCCACAATCTTCCAAAGGTATAGGGACAATTCCAGAGGACCCTATTAAACCCCTGTTCAAAAAAGGGAAGAGGGGTAAACCCAACAATTACAGGCCAGTCAATCTAATGTCAGTGGTGGGGAAAATTTGAGACAATGATCTGGGACAAAATTAATTGGCACTTGGAAAAGTATGGGCTAATAAATAAAAGTAGCACAGATTTGTTAAAGGAAAATCATGTTTGACTACCTTGATTTAGTTCTTTGATAAAGTAACAGAGAGGGTCGATGAGGGTAGTGCGATTGATGTGTATGTGGACTTTCAAAAAGCATTTGATAAAGTACCACATAATAGACTGGTTAGCAAAATTGAAGCCCATGGGATTAAAGGGACAGTGGCAGCGTGGATACAAAATTGACTAAGGGACAGAAAGCGGAAAGTAGTGGTGAGCAGTCTTTTTCGGACTGGACGGAAGTATACAGTGGTGTTCCTCAGGGGTCAGTATTAGGACCACTGCTCTTTGATATATATTAATGACCTGGACTTGAGTATAGAGGGCATCATTTCAAAGTTTGCACAGGACACGAAATTCAGAAATGAAGTAAACAATGTTGAGGATAGTAACAGACTTCAGGAGGACATAGATTGATGAAATGAGCAGACACATGACAGATGAAATTTAACATAGAAGTGTGAAGTGATACATTTTGTTAGGAAGAATGATGAGGCAATGTAAACTAAATGGTACAACTTTAAACCAAGTGCAGGAACAGAGACACTTCAGTGTATATGTACACAAATCTTTGAAAGTGGCAGGACAAGTTGGGAAAGCCGTTTTAAAAAAAAAGCACATGGGACCCGAGCTTTATTAATAGAGGCATAGAGTACAAAAGCAAGGAAGTTATGCTAAAGCTTTATAAAACACTGGTTAGGCCACAGCTGGAGTATTGTGTTCCATTCTGGGCACCACACTTTACGAAAGATGTCAAGGCCTTAGAGAAGATGTAGAAGAGATTTACTAGAATGGTATCAGGGATGAGGGACTTCAATTATGTGAAGACACTGAAGAAGCTGGGGTTGTTCTCAGAACAGAGAAGGAGAAGGGAAGATTTGGCAGAGGTGTTCAAAATCATGAATGGTTTTGATAGTTTCTCCTTATTTACTCTGTTTCCAGTGGCAGAAAGGTCGGTAACCAGAGGACACAGATTTAAGGTGATCGGCAAAAGAACCAGAGGCGACGTGAGGAAACTTTTTTTTTTTAAAAATGTCGTGAGTTGTAATGATCTGGAATGCACTGCCTGAAAAGGTGGTGGAAGCAGATTCAAGAAAGGAACTGGATAAATACTTGAAGGGAAAAAATTACAGGGCTATTGGGAAAGAGCAGGGGAATGGGACTAATTGGATAGCTCTTTCAAAGAGCTGACATAGGCACAATTGGTCAAATGGCCTCCTCCTGTGCTATACCAACTATGATGCAATGATACCTTAATTAATGCATAAATATCAAGCTTGTTTGCAACCAACAGAACAGTCAAATACCCACTTTCCTGGTAGTTCCCATGATGCCTTCATATTAAGGGAATCTTCTGTGTCCAAGACTTTCATCCATCTTTGCACTTTCCAGTCAAGGGTCTACAATAGTGAGTCATCAAACTTGTATGTTCTACAAAATTGCTGGCTTGAGCTTTTAAATGCCTGTTAAGGCCCATAATATGCAGCTACCCATTTTGCATTAAAGCGCACAGACTATGGAACATACATATGGAAAAGCAGCAAGATTGCACCTTCTGCTGTGTGCTTAACAATGCTCCCAAATTAAAACAAAGGCATCATTACTTCCTACTCACCACAAAGAACAGACATTTCCAGGCTCCTATTTTTACTGATTCAATTGCAGTAGTGCCAATGCACAAGGAGCAAAATTGAGACCATTGTGTCCCAGTCAGAGATTGTTATATGTCAAAGTGTTGTAGTGAAGACTTGTGAAGAAGTTAGTGGTCATATCATTTAATTATACAGTGACTACCACTGTTGTTGCTTTGCAATTTCAGCCTTTTTTCAATTTTGATTTCATCAGCAGATAGGAAGGTTTATCCATTTGAAGCACAATTTTGATAGTCAAATAGGAAGGTTGCATTTCAGAATAATTTAATCAACACTTTATACCTGACAGTGATTTTCAAAGTTAGAAATATCAAATTAAATTTTGTAATATGTATCTGGACTGTCAGTCGCTATAAGCTGACTTATTGAGCCAAATCTTACTGGAGTGGGGCATCTCGCAGCAGGCGCCGTTAGTTAGACTTTTCCTGCACCCTTCAAGCTCAAAAATGTTTTGCGCCGTAACTTGCCGGAAGTGCGAGCTGATAACGGCGCAGCGAGGGCAACGGGGCATCTGGGACCTTAGTGAACGACGGGACCAACAGTCTTATCTCCTTAAATGAATGAGATTTAAGGATGGAGAAAGAAACAGAGGAATGATGGAGAAGGAGGGTGAATTTGAATCAAATCTGGTACAGAAAGAGAAATAAAGGGAAAGAAAGATTGGATTAAGAGAAAGAAAAAAAGTCAGAATGGAAAAGAAAGAAAAACATTCAATAAATTTGAATTTTAAATCTAAGAAGAATTTACTACATGTAGGAATGAGATCGAACACTTTAAATTGTTCCTTTTCTAGGCCAGAGGTTGATTGACATTGCAATAACAATCATCAGATTGTGAAAAGGATACAAAGTCTTAATCACCAGCCTTAACTTTCTGCAGTGATTTTAATGGGCAATTAATGTGCAAATCCTGCAATTTCTTAGAAATAATGGGGAGGCTAAGGGTGAGATGCCTTTTCTGTGAAGCAAACAGTGGAGTGGTGAAAATTGACCATCAAGTTCTGGTGATTCACATCTCATGGCATATCTCTTAATCCCTGAACTTGCTGGCCGATTTGTGCATTAATAATGGTGTGCATCATTAGCACGTCGTTATTTCTCTAGCAAGATTTGGCCCATTACATTCCTCTAATACCATACAGTAAAACAAACAGTCCAAAAGTATACCAAAACAGTTCTGTTTTCCTTCATAATGTGCACTCTGGCTTTTGGGGTTCATACTCAAAATTTCAGCCTTGTTCTGAGCAGCCTGCCTTCTCTAACTTCTAGCTAGCACCTTGTACTTGTTAATAAAACTGGTATGGAGAAACTTAATGAGGTAATTGTCAGACTATACATTCCATAAATTACTTTAAACTGTCATAAAGCTCGGATTATTCTCTGGAATATACTTGAACACACTTAAAACATTTCCAAAAATCTCCTATTTTCAAACCTCAAGCTTCTCCAAATTTCTTCCCCCTCCTGCTTCAACTTCTGAAATCCAAGACAAAAATACTTCACTTTCTCCTTAGATTATCAAGCTTTAAATATTATTTCAGTCCATCTAACCCAATCAATCACTCCTTCCTGAGAGCAGTGCACAGCCAACTGGGATATGTCACTGTTGCCACCTGCTGTCACCTGGAATGACCCGGTGTAAAAGTTAAGGGCCACGGTGACCTTGACAGCCACAGGCAGTGCTGTCCATACACTGGTTTGTTGCTCCAGTTGCAGCTGGTGACATAGCTCTGACAGCCTCCTTGATGAAGCGCAGGTAACTCACATTGCTCTTTGGTGAAGTTGAGGTGTGAGAAGGTCCATGATGGATATGGCCTCCTTCTAGCTGCTCCTGTTCTCCTTCAATACACCCCCTCCTTCTCCGGTCCCAGGGGCAGCTCTACCAGACCACCGATGATGGCAATAAACTGATTCCAAAGGAGCCAAATAGAACTCGAGCACCAGAACAAAGTTGTTTCCAGGTCAGAATTCACTTGTGGAATGTAGAAAATAGCTAAATATTAGCCAAAAACAGCCAAGGAGTTAGCTGGCAAACTAAGGACAAACCAGCAACTAATCTGTATGGAGGAGATGAGCCCTTTAAATAGAACTCCTGCAGGGTCCTTGCTGGCTGAGCTGCTGAGTGAGCTTATCATGTGGTGAATCAGGTGCTGGGGCTCCAAGTTTTAGTAAGCTTTATTAGATTCTTGTTTAATAGGCATGACTATGCATGTAACAGAAGCCAATTACACAGAAAATAAATAATTTCTCCTGAAGTATGTACATTTTCATCCCTGCAGTCACTTCTCTAGTGCCATCTGCAAGTTGGTTCAGTAATGACGCTCTGACACAGTTTAGGTCGTATCTATAAGTTAACAGTTTTAGGTTTTAGTGTGTATTGTGACATTCATATTTGTCAAACCTTGTTCTATCTTTGATTCAATTGATAACTTCAGTGAGCTTTAGAGCCTGTGTAAATGTACAAATAGGGTAATGTTTGTGCATGACTATCAAAATTGAGCATATAAAAATTTTCACTTTCCAAGAAATACTTCAATAACTTGTACTGTAACAGATTGAAAGAGGGATGATATGAGAGTCAGACTTTAGAACCCTACATCTGCTGGGGTACAGCTTTAACAAAATTGTCAGAATGACCAAGGCAATATAGCTTTAAAAAATCTTTAGGCAATTAAAGCCAATCAGGAACCACACCCAACCTAGAAGGATAAAAGGCAGGAAAATGATTCAGTTGGGACAAAGGAGCTATGGTGAGAATCTATGTGCCAGAAGGGAATCCCTGGCACTCTTGTTCACCTCTGCACTTAAAGGCACAAGTGCCCTGGGTAAATAAACCTCATTTGTTTTGAACATTAAGCTCCAGTCTGTGTCTAATTGAGCATTGGGTCGTGGTGTCAGAAGTGGGATTGGGCACGAAGGCCAAAACCCACCATCATGGAGGAAATGGTGAGAGCATTCATGCAGGCCACATTGGCACAACAGGAGCAGACTAACAAGAAATGAATTGGGTCATGAAGGCAAAAGCAGAAAGAACTCTGTCCAGATGGGATGCATTGTAGGTTACTAAGGGAAGTAAGGGTGGAAATTGCAGAGGCTCTGGCCACAATATTCCAATCATCCTTAGATATGGGGATGGTGCCAGAGGACTGGAGGATTACAAATGTTACACCCCATTCAAAAAAGGGAGGGATTAAACCGGCAATTACAGGTCAGTCAGCCCAACGTCAGTGGCGGGGAAATGTTTAGAGACAATCTGGGACAAAATTAATTGGCACTTGGAAAAGTGTAGGCTAATAAATGAAAGTCAGCATGGATTTGTTAAAGGAAAATTGTGTTTGACTAACTTGATTGAGTTCTTCGATGTAATGGAGAGGGTTGATGAGGGTAGTGCTGTTGATATGTACATGGACTTTCAAAAGGCATTCGAGAAAGTACCACATCACTCACATGTGCCCACTTGGGGCTAGTCTTGCCAATCTCCTTCCCATCCACTCACCCTTACCATTGTTGACCCTGTGGACTCTGCCAGCAGATCAGCTATCACCACCCCTCCACATCTCCCTCCAGAATGTCTGTTCACTTGTGAACAAGGCCCTTGCCATTCATGAGCTTATTGTGGATGATTGCATTGACATCATGGCCTTCATGGAAACCTGGCTCACTGGTGATGATACCTTCCCCCTTAATGAAGCCTCCCTGCTTGGCTATATTGTCCACCACTTGCCCCGCCCAGACTGCCGAGGTGGCCCTGATCACCAAATCACACCTAGTTTGTCCTCCCTACTCCTCTGGCACCTTCTCCTTTGTGCAGCTCCTTGTTCCACCCCCTCACCTCTTCTTTAAAATCCTCATTCTTTACCACCCACCCAAGTACCACAGCAAGTTTCTCATATCTTCACTGCTTTCCTCCCTCAGCTTTTGGACCAAGCGACTTATCCTTGGTGATTTCAACCTCCATCTCAACTCATCATGCTCACTCCTGAGTTCACTGCCCTCCTATCCTCCCTTAATCTCTCCCTCCATATAAACTTCCCTACCCATATTCATGGCCACCCCCTTGACCTTGCTATCTCACATGGCCTCTCTACTTCCATTGTGTCAATCACAGATAAGGCCATCTCTGATCACTTCCTTCTGTATCCCTCCACCCACATCCCCTTTTCCCCCTCCCAACCACACTTCCTTCTGTGTTCGCCCTGGGAAAAACTCCCCAAGTCACTTACGACGGCACTTTCAAATTCCCAACAGTCTAGCCTTTGGCCCTCCATTCACCACAATGTTTCTGCAGCTACCGATCTGCTCAATCACACCCTCACATCCAGCTTTGATGCCCTTGTACCCATTAAAACCATTACTCACCCTGGTCACTTCCCTGGTATGGCCCTCATCTCTGCTTCCTTAAGTCCAAGGGATGCAGATTTGAACGTTTATGGCGGACAACTGATTTAGCCATTAGCACCAGATTTGGCTGGACCACAAAGCACTCTCAGGTCCTGCTTTCCTGTCAAAACTGCTCACTATTTCAGGATCATCCTGGAATGCAAAGATAACTCCTAGCTTCTCTTCACTACAAACCATCTTCTTGAACCCCCTCTCTCCTGCTACCTCCAACAAGTGCGAGGAGCTCATGGACTTCTGTCACTTAAGATTTAGACCATCCATTCAGCTGCCTCTGCTGCTTCCCTCTCTTCCCCAGCCCACCAAACCAAACTTCCCCTATGGTTCCCCCTGCCCTAGCCCTGAACTTATCTTTCTCTAGTTTCTCTCCCATCTCCCCTCATGCCCTCTGAGCTCATCTTGTCCACGAGATCCATCTCCTGTTCCCTTGACCCAATTCACAACAAAACTGCTGACCACCTAACTTTCCTTCCTGGCCCCTATGCTAGCTAATATTGTTCCCTCTCCTTAGGTACTATTCCCCTCCCCTTCAACTCTGCTGTCATCACCCCCCCCCCTCAAAAAAACCACCCTTGATCCCTCTGTCCTTGCAAACTACCGCCCTATCTCCAACCTCCCTTTCCTCTCCAAAGTCCTTGAACGTGTTGTCACCTCCTAAATCTGTGCCCATTTTTCCTGCAACTTCATGTTTGAATCCCTCCAGTCAGATTTCTGCCCCTTCCACAGTACTTATCAAAGTCACAAGTGACCTCTTATGTGACTCTGGTAAACTATCCCTCCTCATCCTTCCCGACCTGTTTGCAGCCTTTGACATGGTTGACCACTCCAACGCCTCTCCTCCTTCGTCCAGCTGGGTGGGACTGCCCTTACCTGGTTCTATTCTTATCTATACAATTGTAGCCAGAGAATCACCTGCAATGGCTTTTCTTCCCACTCCTGCACTTTTACCTCGAGTCCCCCAAGGATCTATCTTTGGCCCCCTCCTACATGCTGCCCCTTCATCCGAAAACAGTCAGATTCCATATGTACGTTGATGACACCCAGCTCTACTTCACCCCCAAATCCTCAACCCCTCCATTGTCTGATTGAGCAAAAATTTCCTCCAACTAAATATTGGGAAGACCGAAGCCATGGTCTTCGTTCCCAAGCCACCAACTCCACCCCTTTCCTTAGCCACAGTCTGAGGCTGAACCAGACCATTTGCAACCTTGGTATCCTATGACCCTGAGGTGAGCTACTGACCACATAGCCACTCCATCACCAAGACCGCCTACTTCAATGTCTAACATTGCCCGTGTCTGCCCCTGCTTCAGCTCATCTGCTGCTGAATCCCTCATCCATGCCTTTGTTACCTCTAGACTTGACTATTCCAATGCTCTCCAGCCTCCCATCTTCCACCCTCCGTAAACTTGAGGTCATCCAAAACTCTGCTGCCTGTATCCTAACTTGCACTGGTCCAGGAAGGCTCGATTTTAAAATTCTCATCCTTGTTTTCAAGTCCCTCCATGGCCTTGCCCCTCCCCATCTCCAACCTCCTCCAGCCATACAACCCAAGATCTCTATTCCTCCAATTCTTGCCTCTTGTGCATCCCCAATTTTAAATCACTCCACCATTGGCAGCAGCCGTGCCTTCAGCTGCCTAGGCCCTAAGGTCTGGAATGCCCTCCTTAAACCTCTCCACATCTCTATCCTCCTATAAGACTCTCCTTAAAAGCTACCTCACTGTCCTAATATCTCCTTATATAGCTTAGTGTCAAATTTTGTTTGATAATGCTACTGTAAAGTACCTTGGGATGTTTTACTATGTTAAAAGGTGTTATATAAATGCAAGTTGTTAGTGGCAAAATTAAAGCCTGTGGGATTAAGGGGACAGTGGCATCATGGATACAAAATTGGGTAAGCATAGTGGTGAACAGTTGTTTTTCACACTGGAGGGACGTATACAGTGGTGTTCCCCAGGGGTCAGTATTAGGACCACTGCTCTGATATATATTAATGACCTGCACTTGAGTATAGAGGGTATAATTTCAAAGTCTGCAGATGACAAAATTCAGAAATGTAGTAAACAATGTAGAGAGTAGTAACAGACTTCAGGAGGACAGAGACTGGTGAAATGGGCAGATGAAATTTAATGTGGAGAACTATGAAGTGGTCATTTTTGTAGGAAGAATGAGGAGAGGCAATATAAACTAAATTGTACAATTTTAAAGGGGGTGCAGGAACAGAGACACCTGGGGGTGTATGTACACAAATCTTTGAAGTGGCAGGACAAGTTGAGAAGATAGTTAAAAAGCATATGGGATTCTGGGCTTTATTAAGAGGCATAGAGTACAAAAGCGAGGAAGCTATGCTAAACCGTTATAAAACACTGGTTAGGCCTTGGCTGGAGTATTGTGTTCAATTCTGGGCACCACACTTTAGGAAGGATGTCAAGGCCTTAGAGAAGGTACAGAAGAGATTTACTAGAATGGTATCAAGGATGAGGGATTTCAATTATGTGGAGAAACTGGGGTTGTTTTCCTTAGAACAGAGAAGAAGGAGAGATTTGATAGTAGTGTTCAAACTCATGAATGGCTTTGATAAAGGAGAAAACATTTCCAGTGGCAGAAGGGTCAGTAACCAGAGGAGACAGATTTAAGGTGATTGGCAAAAGAGCCAGAGGTGAACATCTTGGGGTAGGAAAAACCCAGGAGAAAATTTTACACAGTTTTTTGGCCAGGGATTTATAAGAAATTTCAATTATATTGTATTCCTGCCCAGAATGTCAACTGGCAGGACCTAAACCTAGTCTCCATGCTCTGTTTGTCCCCCTACCCATAATTGATGTACCCTTCAAAAGAATTGCTATGGACCTGGTGGGGCTTTTGGAACGGTCTGCCAAGGGATACCAGTATGTTCTAGTGATAGTTTATTATGTGACCCCAGGTATCCAGAGGCTATTCCCTTATGGAACATAGCATCAAAAAACATTGCCAATGAATTGGTAAGGGTGTTTTCCTGTGTAGGAATTCCAAAAGAGATTCTGACAGATTAGGGGACTCCATTTGTAGCCAAACTAATGGGAGACCCACGTGCATTGTTAAAGATTGAGGTTGTACGACCCTCGATAGATCATCCCCAGATCAATGGGTTGGTAGAGTGTTTCAGTAAAACTTTGAAAAGTACATTAAAGAAAATAGTTTGGATGGAAAGAACTGGGACGCCTTGTTACTGTACCTAGTGTTCACAATGAGAATTTCCCCACAGGGTTTTAATCTTTTGAGCTTCTCTATGGGAGACAATTTAGATAATATTATTATTATTAGGGAGGAATGGAAGGAACAGAATATTCCTTCTTGGAATGTGGTAGAACACATCTTGAAAAAGTAAGGAACATCTGAAAAAGGCCCAAGAAAAGCAACAGGTCTACTAGAATAAGCAGGCCAGGGTGGGGCTGTTCCATCAGGGTGATGGAGCTTTGCTTCTGGTTCCCATGCCTGGGAGCAAACTAGTATGGCCCCTGCCATTGAGCCACAAGATTATGGAACAAGTAGGGTCCATAAACTACAAAGTTATTCAGCCTGGGAGAAGGCTGAATGAGTAGATCTATTATATTAATCTGCTAAAACCATGGAGAGATCAGGAGATCCTTATGTCTGAGCCTTTTGGAAACTAAAACCTGAGAAACCAGGGAAGTTAACTTGGCCGAAGAACAAATGGCACAGCAGCGACTAAAACTAGTCAAAAGAAATAGGGACTTTTTACCTCTCGATCTCTTGTAATGCCTTTAGAGATAACCGTCTCGGCGAAACTGTACTGGATCCCTGAGGCGAAGAGACAGGAGGACTGCCAAAGCTAGCGGTAACAAGAGTCTCAGTGAATGGTCAAACCCCTTAGTTATGGAGTCAAAACCTAAAGGGTCATGGAGATTCTGTAATGATTTTAGAAAATTAAACAAATTCTCCAAGTTTAATGCTTACTCCTTGCCTAGGGTGGATGTGCTAACTGAACATCTGGGAAATGCTAACTTTTTGTCCACCCTGGTCCTGGTTCTGGCAGTTTGTATATTCAGTTGTCTGGGGTATCTACGATTTCTCTGTCTGAACACTATTCAATTAATTTGATGGTCTTGATAACGGGCAGTTGGAAAGATTATCTGTAATCACCAGGCATTGTTCTATGACTATATATGCGGTAATTTTCAATGAATCTCGACACTCACCTGACGAAGGAGAGAGCCTCTGAAAGCTTGTGATTTTCAAATAAAACTGTTGGACTATAACCTGGTGTTGGAAGATTCCTTACTTTCTTACGAAAGGGTATCAGCAGATACAGTTAACAAATTCTGCCAAAGGGAAAAAACAGCCTTTGTAACACCTGGAGGGTTATGCAAGTACTGAGTGATGCCATTTGGGCTGCACGGGGCTCCTGCCACCTTTCAGCAGCTAATGGATTGGATTTTGAGGCCTCATGATCAGTGCACCACTGCATACCTTTGTAACCTACAGCAGCGACAGAGTCCCATTAAAAAAAGTTAGAAGGATACGGGATGGCTTAAGAAAGGCAGGTTTGATGGCCAACCCAGAGCAATGCCATTTGCGTGTTAGAGACACATTACTTTGGGTATGCAGTCAGGGGCAGACTATTTAAGCCCCAACTTGACAAAGTAGAGGTCATTAGGAAATGTCCCAGAACCATGACAAAAATAATGAACGAACTTTTCTGGGCCTCGTTGGATATTATCAATGATTTATCCCAGACTTCGCCACCAGGGCGGCCCCTTTGACAGATCTAATCAAATCTGATGGACCCCTAGAGGGAAAACAGCATTTTGGGACCTCCAGAATGCCTTACGCTCAGACCCAGTATTTATCGTTCCAAATCATGGAGGAGTGGATGTTGGGCTAGGGGCTGCATTATTGCAGGTCTTCGAAGGGGCCACGAATCCCATAATGTACTGAGTAGAAAGTGCTACCTCAAGAACAGAACTATGCTATAATCAAGGAGTGTTTTGTGATCAAATGGTCAGTGGACATGCTAAAATACTGTTTTAGTGAAAACCTTCCAGCTGGTAAGAGAATGTGGTGAATAAGGAAAAGAATGCCTGGGTTACACATTGGTTTTTGTCCCTCCAAATATATGCTTTAACAGTTGAGCATAGAGCCGGGTCGGCACATGGGAATGCTGATACCCTCTCCCGAATGTCATGCCTTATGACAGAAATCGCTCAAGTCCCTGGCCCTTTGCTGGCATGGGGGATATGTAACAGTGAGTGAGGGACACAATGTGCACTGTAGGCTTTTGATGGCTCTGCATCCTCTATAGGGGCACAGCTTTAAGAAATTGTATAAAATGTCAGAATGACCAAGGCAAGATAGCTTTAAGAAATTTTTTTTAAGGGCAAGTAAGATCAATCAGGAACAACTCCCAGTCTAGAAGGAAAAAAGGCAGGGAAAGAGTTCATTTGGGGAGAGGCCAGAGTAAAGTGAAAATCTGTAAGCTGGAAGGTAATCCTTGTTACTCTTTTGTTCATCTCTATACTTAAAGGCACAACTGCACTGGGTGAATAAACCTCACCTGTTTTGAACATTAAGCTCTAGTCTGCATGTCTAATTGACCAATGGGTCCTGGGCCTGCTTCAACTTGTTACAATATATTTACATATACAATATTTTTACTTATAATATTTCTGCCAGTTTGTGTGTGCATGCATGACTTACCTGAGGGGACTTTGAGGGAAGTATTAAAAAGTCTGAAATGAATCTATGCAACAACTGAAGAGCCCTAGAAACTATCTTTGAGATTGATTTGTTTGTTGCAACAGGTCTCCCAACATTGGTACCAGTCCCCAGATGTTAATGAAGAGGCCTTTGCAGGGTCGACTGGGCTGGGTGTACTTTTGTAACATCCCGAATGGTCCATCTGGTTTATTCTTTTGTTCCTTTCTAGTGGTTTGATACAACTGCGTGGCTTGCTAGGCCACTTCAGAGGGCAGTTAAGAGTCAACTACATTGGTGTGGGATTGGAGGCACATGGGCCAGACTGGGTAAAGATAGCAGGTTTCCTTCTCTGAAGGACATTAATAAACCAGTTGAGTTTTTACAGCAATCAAACAGCCTGGTACCAAACTTTTATTTCCAGATTTTGTTTTTAAAAATAGAATTTAAATTCTCAAACTGCCATGGTGGGATTTGAACCCAAGTTCTTGTAATTGCTAGTCCACTATGTTACTGTACTAACAATTGATAGAGATTGATTGTTATAATTAGTCAACAACTCCATTATCATTTGATCATGTGACTACCAGGATGGCAGAAGGCAAACTAGATGGATCTTGGTCTTTTTACATCTAGCAACCCTCAACCTCTTTCTGCAGGAAAAAAGAACAGCACACAATGCAAAGGAGAGTCAAGACTGGGGAAGGAGTACTTGATATCACTGTCCTCACCCAAGCAGAGCAGGACATCCTAGAGATCACTGATCCAGGCAGAGGCAGCACCATTGCTAACAATAAGACTGGTGACATACCAGAGCACAGCGTTTGCCTCTTACTTACAACTGTTCCATCATCTCAGCAAAAATGCAGCAAGCTGCACAACTTCAAACTGTATTCTCAGGACTATCACCTGCAAATGTCCAGCTCCCATCGTAACTCTTGTCCCTTTTTTTTACATCCTTCCATTGTAAGAAGACACCTCAAAAGGAGTACAATCCTCCTGAGGATGCACCATCAGAGCTCCATCACTCCGAGGCACCAGCTCAGAGGTTGATACCCTGAATGGGTTAGATAGTGAGTTCAAGCAATCTGCACATGGTGAATCACAAAGCAGCAATGAGCAGCGGTAGGTACTGGTGGCAGGAAGACCACAGGAAACAGCTTGCTAGAGGATGAGGTCCTTGCCCAGCTCTGCTCAGGAAGGCACAAAAAGATAACTACAGGGACCCAGGCATGGAAGAAAAACTGCTGGCATCACGTACAGCTCTATGAGGTATCGGAAGGCCTGCCAAGGAGTTATCATTATGGCGGAGTGTATGGAGTTTAGGCCATCTCCAGGGAAGCTGCAACCAGGCTCTCACAACAGGAGTCCATGTTTGCACGCTTTGGTGGAAGCTTAAATCATAGAATGGCCACCTCCTGTGCTGTAACCATTCAGCCCATTGAACCTGTGCTGGCTCTTTTAAGAGCAATCCAGTTAGTCCCATTCCCCTGCTCTTTCCCTGTAGAGCAGCAATTTTTTTTCCCCCTTGAAGTATTTATCCAATTCCTTTTTGAAAGCCATGATTGAATCTGCTTCCACCACCCTTTCAGGCCATGCATTCCAGATCATAACTCACTGCATAAAAAAGTTCTCATGTCACCTTTGGTTCTTTTGCCAATCACCTTAAATCTGTTCTCTGGTTCTCGACCCTTCCACCAATGGTAACAGTTTCTCTCTATCTACTCTGGCTAGACCATGATATGGAATACTTCTATCAAATCTCCTCTCAACCTTCTCTGCTCTAAGGAGAACAAACCCAGCTTCTCCAGTCTATCCACGTAACTGAAGACCCTCATCCTTGGAACCATTCTAGTAAATCTCTAAGGCCTTCACATCCTTCCCAGAGTACGATGCCCAGAATTGGACAGTGCTCCAGCTGAGGCCAAACCAATGTTTTATAAAGGTTCAACATAATTTCTTTGCTTTTGTACACTATGCCTCTATTCGTAAAGCTCAGGATTCCTTATGCTTTTTCAACTGCTTTATCAACCTTACCTGCCATCTTCAAAGATTTGTGCACATATACGCCCAGATTTCTCTGTTCCTGCACCCCCTTTTAAATTGTACCATTTAGTTTAGAACTCGCTGTTCTTCCTGCCAAAATGTATCACTTCATGCTTCTCTGCGTTCAATTTCATCTGCCATGTGTCCGCCCATTCCACCAGCCTACGTCCTCTTGAAGTCTATTACTATCCTCCTCACTGTTTACTACACTTTCAAAATTTGCAGTTAACACAAAACTTGGAATTGTGCTCTGTACACCCAAGCCCAAATCATTAATATATCAGAAAAAGCAGTGGTCCTAGTACCGACCCCTGGGGAACACCACTGTATACCTTCCTCCAGTCTGAAAAGCAACTGTGCACCTCTACTGTTTCCTGTCACTTAGCCAATTTTGGCTCCTTGCAGCCACTGCCCCTTTTATTCCATGAGCTCCAATTTTGCTGATAAGCCTATTATGTGGCACTTTATCAAACACCTTTGAAAGTCCATATACTCAACACAAACCACATTGCCCTCATCTACCCTCTGTTACCTCATCAAAAAACTCAAGTTACTTCAACACAATTTGCCTTTAACAAATCTGTGCTGGCTTTCCTTTATTAATCCAAGTGACTATTATTTTGTCCTGGATTATGGTTTCTAAAAGATTCCCACCACTGAGGTTAAACTGACCGGCCTGGTTTATCCTTACACCCTTTTTTGAACAAGGTGTAACATTTGCAATTCTCCAGTTCTCTGGTACTGCCCCCATATCTAAGGAGGATTGGAAGATTATGGCCAGCACCTCCGCAATTTCCACCCTTACTTCCCTCAGCAACGTAGGATGTATCCCTTCTGGACCGGGTGACTTTTCTACTTTAAGTATAGCCAGCCTTTATGGCTGTTAAACAGCAGCCATGCAGGCTCTGGACTCCAAATGCCCATTTTGGACAGAGTGGTATCCACCTTGGACAGATCAGTGGACCGAATAGACAGGGGTCTTGAAGGAGCCATTCATCTTTTGCAGTCTGCTCTCCCGTAGATCTGTGGAAGTAATGAGCCTGAGCCCCACGGGAATGGCAGTGGTACAATGGGAGCAGTACGTGTTACCCTCAGGATGCAACAACCTGGAGAAATCTTGTCGTTGGATTAAATATCTAAGGGTTAATAAATCTTGGGCACCTCTTAAATAAATTCTAAGCGCTTTAACAATTGGAGTTTAATCTGAAACCTCTAGATAAAAAAGGCCTGGCACAACCTATTCTTAAAATGAGATGAACAAACTGAAATCCTGCCTTCAATGACAAGAACATGTTTAAAATTACCCAGAATTTAATTGTCTTTCATTTGGCAAAGTTATTTTAAATTTATGTGAAAGCTGTATGAGTCTGACGACATCTGGCTCCGTCATTTTTTTTCTGCAAAGAAGTTAACCCCTTCCAAGGATAACTTTTTAAATGAGCAAGCAGCCACATTTGCATAAACATATAGTTTAGTAATGTTAATAACATTATTCAATTTCAAGTTTCTTAATTTGAGTGGATATTTCCCCATGGTAATAGAAGGAAATCATGATGTGAAAAATTAACCCCTTGTGCTCAAGAGCTACAATGGATTTTCTCATTTTAAAACAGGGGACCATGGTTTTCGGGACGGCATGGACGTTGATGATGCAGAAATACAGAGTAGTTCTTTGACATAAAAGTGGCTTCACAAAGTTATGGAGCAATCCTTTGTTGGAAAGTTTTGGTGCAGGAAGAGATCCAGTGGTGTTAAGAATTTAAGACCTTATCTGCAGACACCAGCAGATATCAAATGACACAGTACGATGACTATTTGGAATGAGTCTTTGCCTCGCAAAGACTCGGCTTTAACCCACTTGGAGTCATTTGCTATCTTGAGACAAAGTGTTTGGTTGGGGGGTGGGGGAAGGAAATCAAAGCATCATAGTATGGAACAATACAGGAGGCGGCCATTTGGCCCATTGTACTTGTGCCAGCTCTTTGAAAGAGCTATTCAATTAGTCCCACTCCCCTGCTCTTTCCCCCTTCAAGTATTTATCCAATTCCCTTTTGAAAGTTATTATTGAATCTGTTTCCACCACTGTTTCAAACAGTGCATTCCAGATTTATAACAACTCGCTGGGTAAAAAAGATGTTTCCTCATGTTGCCTCTAGTTCTTTTGCCAATCCCCTTAAATTTGTGTCCTTTGGTTGCCAACCCTTCTGCCACTGGAAACAGTTTCTCCTTATTTACGCTATCAAATCTACTCTTAACCTTCACTGTCCTGAGGAGAACAACCCCAGTTTCCCCAATCTCTCCACAAAACTGAAGTCCCTCATCCCTGGCACCATTCTAGTTAATCTCTTCTGCACCTGCTCCAAGACCTTGTCATCCTTCCTAAAGTGTGGTGCCCGGAATTGAACACAATACTCCGTCTGAGGCCTAACCAGTGTTTCATAAAGGTTTATCATAACTTCCTTGCCACCTTCAAAGATTTGTGTATGTGCACCCCCAGGTCTCTGTTCCTGCACTCCCTTTAAAATTGTATCATTTAGTTTATATTGCCTTACCTCATTCTTCCTACCAAAATGTATCACTTCACTCTTCTCTGTTAAATTTCATCTATGTGTCTGCCCATTTCAACAGTCTAACTATGTCCTCCTGAAGTCCATAATTATCGTCCGCATTGTTTACTACACTTCCAAGTTTTGTGTCAACTGCAAACTTTGAAATTATACCCTCTATACCCAAGTCTAGGTCATTAATGTATATCAAAAAGAGCAATGGTCCTAATACTGACCCTGGAGAATACCACTGTTTACTTCCCTCAAATATGACAAAACCATTCACCACTACTCTTTGCTTTCTGTCCCTTAGCCAATTTTGTATCCATGCTGCTACTATCCATTTAATCCCATGGGCTTTAATTTTCCTAACAAGTCTATTATGCAGTACTTTATCAAATGCCTTTTGAAAGTCCATATACACAACATCAATTGCACTACCCTCAGCAACCCTCTGTTACTTCATCAAAGAACTCAAGTTAGTTAACCATGATTTTACTTTAACAAATCCATGCTGACTTTCATTTATTAGCTCATACTTTTCCGACTGCCAAATGATTTTGCCTGGATTATCATCTCTAAACCTTTCCCCAACACCAATATTAGGCTGACTGGCCTGTAGTTGCTGGGTTTATCCCTCTCCTTTTTTGAACGGTGGTGTAACATTTGCAATCCTCCAGCACCACACCCATATCTAAGGAGGATTGGAAGATTGTGGCCAGAGCCTCTGCAATTTCTACCCCTACTTCCCTCATTTCAAACCCCTATCTGGACCGGGTGACTTTCTATTTTGAGTACTGCCAATCTTTTAGGTATCATAGAAAGTTACGGTGCAGAAGGAGGCCATTCGGCCGAGTGTGTCCATGCCGGCCAAAGAAGAGCTTAATCCCACTTTCCAGCACTTGATCCATAGCCCTGTAGGTTACGGCACTTCAAGTGCCCATCCAAGTACTTTTTAAAAATGAGTTGAAGGTTTCTGCCTCTACCACCCTTTCAGGCGGTGAGTTCCAGACCCCCACCACCCTCTGGGTGAAAAATTTCTCCTCGGCTCCCCTCTAATCCTTCTACCAATTACTTTAAATATATGTTTCTAGGTCACTGACACCTCTGCTAAGGGAGATAGGTTCTTCCTAGCCACTATCTAGTCCAGTCATCATTTTATATACCTCAATTAAATCTCCACTCAACCTCCTTTGTTCCAAAGAAAAACAACCCCAGCCTATCCAATCTTTTCTCATAGCTAAAATTCTCCAGCCCTGGCAACATCTTTGTCAATCTCCTCTGTACCATCTCTAGTGCAATCACATCTTTCCTGCAAGGTGGTGACCAGAACTGTATTTGGTATTCAAGCTGTGGCCTAACCAATGTTTTACACAGTTCTAGCATAACCTCCCTGCTCTTATATTCTATGATGTGGAGATGCCGGTGATGGACTGGGGTTGACAATTGTAAACAATTTTACAACACCAAGTTATAGTCCAGCAATTTTATTTTAAATTCACAAGCTTTCGGAGGCTATCTCCTTCCTCAGGTGAACGATGTGGAAATCTCCATCATTTCCACATCGTTCACCTGAGGAAGGAGGAAGCCTCCGAAAGCTTGTGAATTTAAAATAAAATTGCTGGACTATAACTTGGTGTTGTAAAATTGTTTACACTTATATTCTATGCCTCAGCTAATAAAGGAAAGTAACCCACTTGCCTTTTTAACCATCTTATCTACCTGACCTGCTACCTTCAGGGATCTGTGGACATGCACTCCTCTGGTACCTCCTATTTTTATCTGATGCAATATTGCTACTACCTCCTCCTTTACTGCTACATTAGTAGCATTTTCTTCTCTAGTGAAGACCAATGTGAAGTATTCATTTAGTACCTCAGCTATGCCCTCTGCCTCCATAAGATGATATTTTTTTGACCCTAATCAGCCCCACCCTTTCAGTGACCACCCATTTACTATTTATGTTTATAAAAGAGTTTTGGGTTCCCTTCTATGTAAGCCACTAATCTATTTTCACTCTCTGCCTTTTTTAGATCTCCTCTGTACATTTTGTATTCAGCTTGATTCTCTACTGTATTATGAATGTTAGGTTCATCTTAAGCCTCCTTTCTCTATTTCATTTTAATCTCTATATAGTTAGTCATCCAGGGAACTCTAGCTTTGGATGCCCTTTCTTTCCCCATCATGAGAATATGTCTACTCAATACCTGAACCATCTCTTCCTTGAAGGCCTCCCATTGTTCAATTACTTTTTGCCTACCAAATTTTGATTCCAATCCATCTCGGCAAGATCCGTTTTTAATTCACTGAAGTTAGCCATCCTCTAGCTAAGTATTTTTTTAATACTTGATTGTTCCTTGTCCTATTCCATAACTATTCTAAACCTGATATTATGATCACTGTTCCCCAAATGCTCCTCTACTAAAACAAGTACCACTTGCCCCACTTTATTCCCCAGAACTAGATCCAGCACTGCTTCCTTCCTCATTGGGCTGGAAACACATTGGACAAGAAAGTTCTTGTACACATTTCCAGAATTTCTCCCCCTTTTTGCCCTTTACAGTGTTACTATCCCAGTGTATATTAGGATAATTGATGTTCCCCATCATTACACTATAGTGCTTGCATCTTGCTTTTCTATGTCCATCCCACTATTTGGTGGCCTGTATTATTCACCCAGTACTGTAATCACTCCACTATTGTTCCTTAATTCTAACCAAATAGATTCTGTCTTTGACCCCTCAACTACATCATCCCTTTCCAGTGCTGTAAGAGTTTCTTTGATCAGTACTGCCATCCTCCCTGCTTTCTTTCCTTCCCTATCTTTCCTGAATACCTTGCAGCCAGGAATATTAAGTTCCCAACCCTCCACTCCTTCGAGCCAGGTCTCTGTTATTGTCACTATATCATAGTCCCATGTGGCGACTTGAGCCTGCAGCTCACCAACCTTATATACCACGCTACATGTATTTACGCAAATGCACTCCAATCTCATCTTAGATAAGGGAGTTACCTCCAAAAGTAATTACAAGCACTTCTGTCTCTATCATAAAACCACCAAACCTGGGCAGAATTTGTTTCTGAAATTGGAGTTGATAAGATGAGAGTTGCTGTTCGAGCACTCAAAAGGGAAAATTTAGTCAAAGTTTAAAGGGATAATCAAATTTTATTTTTTTTTTTTAAAAAAGAAAATTTTGAGTCCAGTCTATATGGTTCCTGCCCAATGTTGTGTATCAAGGAAGCAAGTTTTTTTTTGGGGGTGGGAATAAAATTGAACATTGACAAGTCTTGTCAGTCCAACAATACCAGTCCAGTTTGAACCTATTCCTGGTGTAGAGCGTGGGGGAGTGGCGGTGGTGGAGACTGTTGTGTTAAAGGTAACTAACACCCCTCATCTTGCAGACTGGATTGCTTTCTGGAATTGAGATAATTTGGAAATGATAAAATGGACTCAATATAGGAGGATATTTTGGAAAAAAAGCAGTCCAAGAAGAGGTTACATAAAACAAACAAAAATATGTTGATCACTTGGACCAAGTTGGGAACACTTAATCTATGTCTTAAGGGTTAATGACAATATTGTCTTGGACAATAAAGTTCCTCCAGGGCTCACAAATTAGATGAAATGGTAATTAATGGTATGTGTAAAATGGTATTAGAGGAAGTGTTTGAAGGTACACGATAGAAGCAGAGAAAGTGCACCTCCAAATGGGGCCTAGGAGCATTGCCCCAGGTGATTGAAAGATGTGTAAGTGCACTCAAGCACATTCTAGTGAAAGTCAGGAATGTGTAGGAGAGTGTAGTTAATTGATAGCTTTCTTTTGGAGATAAGTGCTGTGGCTACTACCCAAGATATCAGGACCATGGAGGGGGCAATAAACAAAGTTCTCATGACACCCCCAATAACCTGAAAGCCCAGGAATGGCTTGTATCTGATGTCAAGTGTGGCATGATCTTGGGATACATTTGTGTGGGCAAATACCATGCAGAAATGCATGATGCACTGAAGAATGGGTCTCAGACATGCTCAGTTACTTGACAACAGCACAGCATGAAGTAGTTAATGCAACTCAGGAGTGTAAGAAAAATCTTTTAATCAAGGCACTAACATATGCTCCATAGAGAAACCATCTAATTAAAAAAAGACACAGAATTTGGATTTCCAAGATTCAGAGTTGATTTCCTTTGAGCTAACAATGAAATTGGGACAACAGAGCTGGGGAGAAATAATACTTAGCAAGAACATCCATCCACAAGATGGATAATGGTAAAAGGAGAGCTGGAGAATCTTCCAAGTCCATGATTTCTTGATAATATGGTACACTGTAGCTTTATGTACATTGTATTATGATTTTCTTTGTCTGTATCATTGTGTAATATTAACCAAATGGGACTTAGACTAGAAGAGCAAATAACTCAAGGTAACTTTGTGATGCTGACAAGATGAGGTCCTTAGAAAAACCAATGAGGGGGTTACCAGGAGCTGTTGGAGATTAAGACTGAGAAGTAGTAAAGGAAACCATTTTCTTGGATTACTCTTGTAGTTTAAAAACCCTAACATTAAAAGGCTGATAGTTTACATGAAACAACATAAATGGTTATGTTGAAAAGGGGACCCTTGGAATCATAAATAGTGGGTGACAATTTACAACATGGGTCAGCACCCATGGACAAGAATAATATTATTATATGATAATCCTACACAGCCCAGCTCAGTATACAAGAATGCAGAAGAAATAAAAAGTGGCAGTTATGTTGGATAGTTGAGACTTAATAACCACAATGAACTATAATAACCATAGCTGGTTGCCTGGTAACACAAGGAAAGATGAAATATGAACAAAGGGATTCTATTCCACTCCAGAAATCATCAGATCAACTGGAATGCAAAGGAGTGCAGCCTAAAGCAGGCATTAACCCTGAGTCATTAATATAGAATCTATGGTCCATAGTATAGCCAGGATACAGGATGCTCTAAACACAGTGTACTTGGTAAGTTCCAGAGACAGCTAACAAAGGAAGTAGTAGGAGCTGGAAATGTGGACATCTGTATGAAAATATTACAGTATGTTGCTTTTGTAGTAAACATGTATAGGGGTATAGTTACAAGGCTAAGGCAGGTAGATAGAAAGAAAGAAATCAAATGCAGCCCTTGTACTGTACAGATTGATCATCTGTTCTGTTTGGTATTCTCAACTGTCGTGCTTTCTCAATGCATGTTGCTGTTAACTACAGAAGGAAGGAGATTAATTGTCTACTCCTTTAACACCCCTTCAACCAACACCCACCAGTGCCTGCAAGTCAGCTGGGCCAGACTGCCCATTAGCAACCAAGATGTAGCAGTCTGCAGCCAGACCCTCACAGGTCAATGACCACAAGCATCTCAAAGATCCCAACATGAGCAACAGCAGCTTTGCTGAGGCCAATTGGGGAGCTCTTCATAGGAGTAGTAGAGTTAGAAAACTTTTTAAGAATAGCACTAAGGATTGAGCACTCCAATGAATTCAAAGCAATTAGCACATTTGGTATGAAGTTTTTCACTTTTATTACATTTGACACTTTGGCCTACAGTGTGGTTTCATAGTTTCCAAGTCCACATCCTCAGGATATCATTGATGTAGGAGTTGTCCGAGTGGTGTCAATGTTCCTGAATTGGAGAAGCATGGGTTAATAAGAGATAACCAGCACAGATGTTAAAGGCAAATCATGTCTGACTAACCTGATGGAATTCTTTGATGAAATCTCAGAGGGTTGTGCAGTAGATGTTGTATATATTATAACCAACTGTTACTGGCCCAGGACCCTATTAGGCTATGGTATCCAAACTAGCTTAGTTTATTCACCCCCAACAGGCCTTTACTTACAGCATCAAGCCAGATAGCCACAGGTATTATCATCCTTGTCCTGTAGTCACCCACATTCCACTGGACAGGTTATGCTTTCCACTTATTTCACACAAGCTCCACTCTCCAACTGAATCCTTTCCCAGCCTTTTGTACTCACAGGTTGGGTGTCGTTAAAGGCAATCAAAGGTCAACAACCTCTTAAAGTGGTATCCCATCTCGGATACAGCTCTCTCTCTCTGTTACAATATGGACTTTCAAAGGGCATTTGATAAAGTACCACATAACAGCTATTTTCGGAAAAAAGTAGCACATGGGATTAAAGGGACAGTGGTAACTTGGGTATGTAATTGGCTAAAGAATAAGAGGAGGAGATTGGTGGTGAATGGATGTTTTTCTGACTGGAGAGAAGTATGCAGTGGGTTCCCCAGGGGTCGGTATTAGGACCATTGCTTTTCTTGTTATATATAAAGGACCTGGACTTGGGTGTAGGGAGTACAATTTTGAAGTTTGCGGATGATACAAAAATTGGCAACATAGTAAATAGTGAGGAGGATAGTAGCAGACTTCAGGAGGACATAGACAGATTGGTGAAATGGGCAGATGCATAGAAGATGCAATTTAATGCGGATAAGTGTGAAGTGATGCACTTTGTGAGGAACAACATGGAGAGGCAGTATAATGTAAATGATACTATTTTGAAGGGGGTGCCAGTGCAAAGGGACCGGGGGGTGCATATTCACAAATCTTTGAAGGTGGCAGGGCAAGTTGATAAGGCGGTTAAGAAAGCGTATGGGATACTTGGCTTTGTAAATAGGAGCATTGAATACAAAAACAAGGAAGTCATGCTAAACCTTTACAAATCGGCCTCAGCTGGAGTATTGTGTGCAATTTTGGGCACCACACCTTAGGAAGGATGTCAAGGCCTTGGAGACGGTGCGGAGGAGGTTTACCAGGCTGATACCAGAGATGAAGGACTTTAGTTGTGTGGAGAGATTGGAGAAGCTGAGATTGCTCTCCTTGGAGCAGAGATGATTAAAGGGAGACCTTATAGAGGTATTCAAAATAATGAGGGGTTTTGATAGAGCAAGTAGGGAGAAACTGTTTCCTCTGGCAAGTGAATCAGTAACCAGAGGTTATAGATTTAAAATAATTGGCAAAAGAACAAGAAGGGAAATTAGGAGAATTGTTTTCACACAGAGGGTTGTTAAGATCTGGTACGCACTACCTGAAAGGGTGGTGGAAGCTGATTCCATAGCATCTTTTAAAAGGCAATTGGACGTGTACGTGAAGAGGACTAATTTGCAGGGTTATTGGAAAAAAGCTGGGGAGTGGGGCTAAATTGGACAGCTCTTTCAAGGACCCGGCACAGGCATGACTGGCCGAATGGCCTCCCCCTGTGCTGTAAGATTATATGATTCTATGATTCTATGATCTATTACAGGATTAAGGGAGTGATGAAGGAGGTATCAAGGGCTGTGATGCAGAGGGGCAGGGGAATGAGCAGGTCACCAAAATTGCAGTGCAATGAGCTGATAACCCAAATCTCATGCTGCAAGGCCCTCATTCTGCTGCTTCATCCTCTTCTCTCTCAGCTTCCTTGTCCAACGAAGCCTGCTGCTGCCTCAATGGCTTCTTCTAAGGCAGATCTCTCTATAAAGCACGCATGTGAATTATGCAGCACACAACGACTAAGCAGGAGACTCTTCAGGAGGCTCTGGCCACAATCTACCAATCCTCCTTAGATATGGGAGCGGTGCCAGAAGACTTGCAAATTTTACACCCCTATTCAAAAAAGGGGAGAGGGATAAACCTGGCAACTACAGGCAAGTCAGCCTAACGTTGGTGGTGGGAAAACTTTTAAAGACAATAATCAGAGACAAAATTAATTGTCACTTGGAAAAATATGGGTTAATAAATGACAGCCAGTGTGGATTTGTTAAAGGCAAATCGTGTTTGACTAACTTGATTCAGTTCTTTGATGAAGTAACGGAGAGGGTTGATGAGGGTAGTGTGGTTGATGTTGTGTATATGGACTTTCAAAAGGCATTTGATAAAGTACCACAAAATAGACTTGTTAACAAAATTGAAGCCCATAGGATTAAAGAGGCAATGGCAGCATGGATACAAAATTGGCTAAGAGTACTGGTGAACGGTTGTTTTTCAGTCTGGAGGGAAGTATACAGCGATGTTCCCCAGAGGTCAGTATTAGGACCACTGCTCTTTTTGATATATATTAATGACCTGGACTTGGGTATAGAGGGTATAATTTCAAAGTCTGCAGATGGTAAGAAACTCAAAAATGTACTGAACAGTGAGAAGGATATCAACAGACTTCAGGGAGACTAGTGAAAAGGCCTGACAGATGGCAGATGCAATTTAATGCAGAGAAGTGTCTGCAGATGGTAAGAAACTCAGAAATGTACTGAACAGTGAGAAGGATATCAACAGACTTCAGGGAGACTAGTGAAAAGGCCAGACAGATGGCAGATGCAATTTAATGCAGAGAAGTGTGCAGTGTGCATTTTGGTCGGAAGAATGAGGAGAGGCAATATAAACTAAATGGTCCAATTTTAAAGGGATGCAGGAACAGAGAGACCTGGGGTTGTTAATGCATAAATCTTTGAAGGTGACAGGACAAGTTGAGAATGCTGATAAAAAAGCAAACAGATCTTTGGCTTTATCCACTAAGGCATAGAGTACAAAAGCAAGGAAGTTTGCTAAACCTTTATAAACCACTGGTTAGGCCTCAACTGGAGTATTGTGTCCAATTCTGGGCCCCACACTTAAGGAAGAATGTCAAGGCCTTAGAGAGGGTGCAGAGATTTACTAGAATGGTACCAGGGATCCGGAACTTCAGTTATGTGGAGAAACTGGAGAAGCTGGGGTTGTTCTCCTTAGAGCAGAGAAGGTTAAGGGGAAATTTAATAGAGTTGTTCAAAATCATGAAGGGTTTATCATAGTGTCATAGTAGGATACAACACAGAAGGAGGCAATTCGACCCATCATGCCTGTGCCGGATCTTTGGTAAAGCTACCCAATTAGTTCCACTCCCCTGCTCTTTCCCCTTTAGCCCTGTAAATTTTTTCCCTTCAAATATTTATCCAATTCCCTTTTGAAAGCTATTATTGAATCTGCTTCTACAGGCAATGCATTCCAGATCATAACAACTCGCTGCGTAAAAAAATGCTTCCTCATGTAGGCTCTGGTTCTTTTGCCGATCACGTTAAATCTGTGTCCTCTGGTTACCGACACTTCTGCCACTGAAAACAGTTTTTCCTTATTTACTCTATCAAAACCATTCATGATTTTGAACACTTCTTAACCTTCTCTTCTCTAAGGAGAACAACCCCAGCTTCTCCAGTTTCTCCACATAACTGAAGACCCTCATCCTTGGTATCATTCTAGTAAATCTCTTCTGCACTCTCTATGTGATATTCTTCCCAAAGTGTGGTGCTCAGAATTAAGCACAGTATTCCAACTCCAGTTTTAATAGAGTAAATAAGGAGAAACTGTTTCCAGTGGCAGAAGGGTCGGTAGCCAGAGGACACAGATTTAAGGTAATTGGCAAAAGAACCAGGGGGAAGATGAGGAGAAATATTTTTATGTAGCGAGTTGTTATGATCTGGAATGCACTGCCTGAAAGGGTGGTGGAAGCAGATTCAGTAGTAACTTTCAAAAGGGAATTGGATAAATACTTGAAGAGGAAGAATTTGCTGGCCTATGGGGAAAGGGCAGGGGAATGGGATTAATTGTATAGCTCTTTCAAAGAGCTAGTACACGCATGATGGATTGAATGGCCTCCTTCTGTGCTGTATCATTCTATGATTCTATGATCCTTTTACTGTGATCACCACTAGCTGCACATTGATGCAGTGGTAGCCTTTACTGTTGATGAATGCTGCTGACTAGTGATCTAGTGCCCTGATCGCAATGTGTAGGCAATCATTGCCTCCTGCATGCGGGGGAAATCGGCTCTCTCCTGATGACTGCTGAGGTCAATAGGGAAGGTGATGTACTGGTTAGACCTAGTGAAGGGGGCATCGGCAACCACGATTGTGCAGCTATACACTGCAGACTGGGATATGCAGGTGATGTCGCCTCTCATCCCAAATACACCAACAGTCCCGCAGTCCTGATAGCAGTGATGAAGTAGCGGGATGCATAAATACGGAGATCAGAGAAGCGTGTTGAAAAAGCAGACTGGTTATAATGGGAGACTTTCATTTTCTCATAGACTGGGAGAAGCAGAACAGCTTGAATCCCAAAAGCACCAAATTTATTGGGTGTATTCGAGACAATAAGTTCTTGAACCAAGAAGAGGTCAAGCCATACTAAATTTAGCAATTGTAAACAATTTTACAACACCAAGTTATAGTCCAGCAATTTTATTTTAAATTCACAAGCTTTCGGAGGCTTCCCCCTTCGTCAGGTGAACGATCGTTCACCTGACGAAGGGGGAAGCCTCCGAAAGCTTGTGAATTTAAAATAAAATTGCTGGACTATAACTTGGTGTTGTAAAATTGTTTACAATTGTCAACCCCAGTCCATCACCGGCATCTCCACATCATGACTACCATCGACACCACAAATTTAGCAATGAGTGATGAGCTAGACAATCAATCTAATGGCAAGGGAACACCAAGCTGACAATGGCCATAATATGATTGAATTCGATATTAGGTTTGAGAGGGAGAAGAGTGAGTCACAAAGTAATGTTTTAAATTTAGGTAAGGCCAACTTTGAAAGGATGAGGCAGAAATTGACCATGGTCAACTAGGCAGTACTGTTAACAGATAAAACTACAGATGAAGAGTGGGAGATGTTCAAAGAAGTATTTGGTAGAATACATGACCTGTACATACCCCTAAAGGGTAAAAGCAGCAAAAGGATACAAAAAAAGTAGTAAGAGCTGCAAAAAGGGAAGACGAGAAAAAACCAATGAGTGATATCAAGGGCAACACTATAAGTTTTTACAAGTATATTCTGAGAAAGAGGGTGGCTGAGAGTGATATGGGCAGCTTAAAGACAGACTCAGGTGATATTGTAATTGAAAATAAGGAAATGGCAGACTTGCTAAATACTTACTTTGCATCAGTCTTCATAGTAGAGGAAGAGGATGAAGTACCAGTGATAAGAGGAAAAATAAAAATAAATCAAGGGAGGAATTTACGAGATTTAATATCAGTAAAAAAATGGTATTGGAGAAAATATTGAGACTAAAGATAGGCAAAACTCCTGAACATTATGGTTTCAACCCCAGGATATTAAAAGAAGTAGGTGAGGAAATTGCAGATGCTTTAGTCATGATAGTCAAAAACTCCCGATTTAGGAATTGTCCCCTTGATTGGAAAATTGCCAATGTCATCCATTATTTGAGAAGGGTAAGAGAGAGCAACCAGGAAACTATAGACCTTTTAGTCGAATGTCTATTGTGGGGAAGTTACTAGTGGCAAAGTGACTGAGTATTTGGACAAATATGAACTAATCAGAGAGAGACAGCATGGATTTGTAAAGAGTAAGTTTTTTTCTTAATCGTTCATGGGATATGGGTGTCGCTGGCAAGACCAGCATTTATTGCCCATCCCTAATTGCCCTTGAGAAGGTGGTGGTGAGCTGCCTTCTTGAACTGCTGCAGTCCGTGTAGTGAAGGTTCTCCTAAAGTGTAGGTGGGGAGTTCCAGGATTTTGACCCAGCGACGATGAAGGAACGGCGATATATTTCCAAGTCGGGATGGTGTGTGACTTGGAGGGGAACGTGCAGTTGGTGTTGTTCCCATGTGCCTGCTGCCCTTGTCCTTCTAGGTGGTAGAGGCCGCGGGTTTGGGAGGTGCTGTCGAAGAAGCCTTGGCGAGTTGCTGCAGTGCATCTTGTGGATGGTACACACTGCTGCCACGGTGTGCCGGTGGTGAAGGGAGTGAATGTTTCGGGTGGTGGATGGGGTGCCAATCAAGGGGTGCTTTGTCCTGGATGGTGTTGAGCTTCTTGAGTGTTGTTGGAGCTGCACTCATCCAGTAAAGTGGAGAGTATTCCATCACACTCCTGACCTGTGCCTTGTAAATGGTGGAAAGGCTTTTGAGTCAGGAGGTGAGTCACTCGCCACAGAATACCCAGCCTCTGACCGGCTCTTGCAGCCACAGTATTTATGTGGAAAGTCCAGTCAAGTTTCTGGTCAATGGTGACCCTCAGGATGTTGATGGTGGGGGGTTTGGTGATGGTAATGCCATTGAATGTCAAGGGGAGGTGGTTAGACTCTCTCTTGTTGGAGATGGTCATTGCCTGGCACTTGTCTGGCGCAAATGTTACTTGCCACTTATCAGCCCAAGCCTGGATGTTGTCCAGGTCTTGTTGCATGCGGGCACAGACTGCTTCATTATCTGAGGGGTTGCGAATGGAACTGACCACTATGCAATCATCAGCGAACATCCCCATTTCTGACCTTATGATGGAGGGAAGGTCATTGATGAAGCAGCTGAAGATGGTTGTGCCAAGGACACTGCCCTGAGGAACTCCTGCAGCAATGTCCTGGGGCTCAGATGATTGGCCTCCAACAACCACTACCATCTACCTTTGTGCTTGCACAAAGGTGATTCCTAATTATTTCAGTTAACTAGATACAGATGAAATTCAGTTGTTTGTTGAATTTGTTTTTTTGTTCTCGATTTGGTATTGGTGTTTATATTTGTAGTAAAGTGAAGGCAATGCATAAGGCTGGACTGAAGGAAGGCAATCTGAATGGTGGTAGTAGAGATAGTAGTGGTAAGAATTAGGAACATAAGTACATCAGTTGGCCATTCAGCCCCTTGAGCCTGTTCCATCATTCAATGGCTATCTGGGTATATCTTAGCAGATCTGCTTTCACCAGCTCCACTTTACCAAGGAAACAGTCAGAGAGTTATGAAGTAGCCCTCCAGCCTGATTTTCAGATATGATTGACAACAGGTACAGCTCTGCTAGTGACTATGAAGATAACCACAGCCTTAAACGTTTATGCCACTGGACCATTCAAAGCCACCTCTGAGACATGTGACAAATCAGTCAATCGACAGCACATTGATGCATACAGTAGATTACAAATGTGCTGTTTGCCAAGGTAAATTCCCTCATAACTTTCCCTCTGGAAACCAGCCAGCAGTGTGAGAGGGCACTGCACCTTTTCCATGTGGCAAGTCTCTCAAAAGACAAAGCAATATAGATGGCATGCATGAGACCATCTGGGCTCCTACCATAAATAGCATTGCCTTCATGAGCAGAAAGTATAGCATTCTAAGCATTGGTCTGTGGCATTTGCACAATACCATGCAAGTGAATGCCTGTTACCCTGGTGGCAGCCATGATGCCTTCATAATCAGCTTTTAGGTGATTAACTGTATCCTCTTCTGTCCTGACTCATGAGCTCAAGAGTCTGAGAACCTTGGTTGCAGCCAAAATGAATTACATAGATTACAAAGAAATTGCATCAATGGAAAGAGGCCATTTGGCCCAATCTTTCCATGCTGGAGTTTATCTTCCACATGAGCAGTAGTCCTAATGCCATGTGCCCACCCTGTTCCCATATCCCTTTATCCCCCTTTCCTTCAATCACCTATCTAGCCCATTCTTAAAAGTTGACATGGGGGGGGAATTTTAACCCCAAGAACGGATGGGTTGGGGATGAGTGGGTAGTTAAAATAACTGATTTTAAGAGCGTGACCGCAACCCGGCTCCAACGTGCCCACTTCCGGGTTTAACCGAGGCATTTTTGGATGCGTGCGAGTAACCTTGCCATAGTCTGGGCCTTAATTAATTCAGGCGCGTGGGTAGTTATAGCATCAATTAGTGTCCTTGTAAGACATTAAGTAGGTCTTTTTAAATTAAATTTTACTTAACTTTAAATTTAACGCCTCCAGCGCGGCTTTCCTGGGGCTCGTGAATCTCACCAGTGAAAAGGAGGCAAGAAGGGCTGGCTAATGGGGTAAGTGCCTTTATTGCACTGCTTGTGGGCCAGGAGGAGCAGGAGTGTTTCCTCCAGGCCCAACAAGTTTATCTGCCAGGTCAGACCCTCGCAATCGGCCGACCCCCTTCCCAATGTCCAAGACACCCTGATGTCCAACCCCCCTCCCTACCTCTGACCTCCCATCTCCGACTTTTCTCCCGACCTCTGAATCCTCTCCTAACCTTTGATTTCTGACTGTTCTCCTGACTCGATCTTCTCCACTGCTTCCGCCCCTGATGTCCTTCATGCCTCCCCATCCCGATGTCCTCAAAGACCCCCCCCCCCCAACAATGTCCTCCACAGCACCCCCCTCCGGTGTCCTCACGCCCCTTCCCTCCTCGGAAGTAAAATTTACTGCCGTCAATTGCAGATTCTGACCCACCAACTTTACTTCCAGGTTTTGCATGGGATTTCCTTCTCTCCGGCTCCGTGTAAAAATCATACCCATGGTCTCTGCGCAATCATTAACTCTGATAGTGTATCTATCGTATGTTTGTATGTTTAGTGCATTCCACAGGCTCACAGCACTATGAGTAAAAAGGTTTTTCTGCTCTCTGTTTCCCAAAGCTCTTACATTTAACTTTATATATGTGCGTCCCCTTGTTTTAGACCCCTCAACCACTGGAAGCAGTTTGTTTCTGTCTGTTTCCTTTCTCATCCTTACATAATTTTAAACACCCCTATTATCTCCTCCGTTCCAATGAAAACAGATCAAATTTTTCAAGTCTTTCTTCTTATTTGTATTTCCTTATACCAGGTAGCATCCTAGTGAATTTTCACTGTACTCTTTCTATTGCCTCAATATCCTTCCTATAGCGTGGAACTCAAAACTGCAAACAGTTCTCCAACTGTGGCCTTACTAAAGTTTTATATAAATTCACCATTACATCTTCACTTTTATATTCTATACCCCTGACTATAAAAGTTAGTGTCACATTAGCTTTTTATGGCCTTGAGTTGCTTCTTTTAATGTCTCTTGAATCTGAACCCTTAAGTCCCTGTGTTCTTCCACATCACTTAGCCTGCCCTCATTCAACATATAATTATTACTTTTATGGCAAGTTCATAATCAACCCCACATTTAGCTAAGTGACTGAGCCACCCAATGCACAAACATTATTGTCCACACATGAAGAATGCAGTTTTGCTCTGACAAGGGTAATGTAGTAGATTTAATATATTGTGATTTTCAAAAGGCCTTCGATAAGGTACTGCGTAGTAGACGCATGACTAAGGTCAGAGCATGAGGAGTCAGGAGACAGGTTGCAGAATGGATAGCAAACTGGCTACAAAACAGAAAGCAGAGAGTAGGGGTTTAGGGTAGCTACTCAGACTGACAAAAGGTGAGAAGTGGTGTTCCACAGGGATCGGTGCTGGGACCACTGTTGTTCACAATTTACATTAATGATTTGGACTCAGGAATCAGAAGTACAATTACAAAATTTGCGGATGACACCAAATTGGGGATATAGTTAATACAAAGGAAGAATGCGTCAAAATGCAAGAAGAATAAACTTGCAGAATGGGCGTGTAATTGGCAAATGAATTTCAATATAGGTAAGTGTGAGGTGGTGCATTTTGGAAGGAAGAATAAGGGAGCCACATACTGCTTGGATAATAAGAGTCCAAATGGGGTAGAGGAGCAAAGGGATCTAGGGGTACAGGTACACAAATCACTAAAGTAGTGATGCAGGTTAATAAGGCCATAAAAAAGCAAACCAAGCACTGGGGTTCATTTCTAGAGGGAAAGAATTGAAAAGCAGAGAAGTTATGTTAAACTTGTATCGATCCTTGCTTAGACCACACTAAGAGTACTGGGCACAGTTCTGGTCTCCATATTATAAAAAGGATATAGAGGCATTGGAGAAGGTGCAAAAAAGATTCACAAGGATGATACCAGAACTGAGAGGAAAAACTTATCAGGAAAGTCTGAACAGGATGGAGCTCTTTTTTCTAGAAAAGAGAAGGCTGAGGGGTGACCTGATAGAGACATTTAAGAAAGTGAAAGGGTTTGATAGGGTAGACGTAGAGAAAATGTTTCCACTTGTGGGGGAGTCCAAAACTAGAGGTCATAGATATAAGAAAGTCACTAGTAAATCCAATAGGGAATTCAGGAGAAACTTCTTTACCCACAAGGAGTAGTTGAGGCAAATAGCACAGATGCATTTAAGGGGAAGCTAGATAAACACGTGAGGGAGAAAGGAATAGAAGGATATGCTGATAGGGTTAGATGAAGAAGGGTGGGAGGAGGCTTGTGTTTGGAGCTTAAATGCCAGCGTAGACCAATTGGGTCCAATGGCCTGTTTCTGTGCTGAAGACTCTATGTAATGGCTCTATAAACCAGCAACAACCACAACAACTTGCATTTATATAGAGCCTTTACACTAATTAAAACATTCCAAAGTGCTTCACAGGAGCATAATTAGACAAAATTGATACCAAGCTAAAGAAGGAGACATTAGAACATGTGACCAAAAGCTTGGTTAAAGAGGTGGTTTTAAGGAGTGTCTTAAAGGAGGAAAGTTAGAGAGGCAGAGAAGTTTAGGGAGGGAATTCCAGAGCTTGGGCCAGAGCAGAGGTTACGGAGATAAGGAAGCCATGGAAGGATTTGAACACAAGGATAAGAATTTTAAAATCAAGGCGTTGGTGGACCGAAAGCCAATATAGGTCAGCGAGCACAGGGGTGATGGGAGAACTTAACTTGGTGCGAGTTAGGATACAAGCAGCAGAGTTTTGGATGAGCATAAGTTTATGGAGGGTGGAAAATGGGAGGCCGGTCAGGAGAGCATTGGAATAGCCGAGTCTGGAGGTAACAAAAGCATGGATGACACTGGTTCTGTGTTATCAAACTGCTTGTCCAACATCCAGTCTTGGATGAGCCACAATTTCATTCAATTAAACATCAGGAAGATCAAAGCCATTGTCTGTGGCCCTTGCCACAAAATCCCTGCCCTAGCCATCGATTCCTCTTCCTGGACACTATCTCAGGCTGAACCAGACTGTTCGCAATCTCATCATCTTATTTGACCCTGAGCTGAGCTTCCAACACTATAACCTCTCCATCACAAAGGCCGCCTACTTCCATCTCCATAACATCGCCCACCTCTGGCCCTACCTCTGCTCACATGCCGCTGAAGCCCTCATTTATGCCTTTGTCATCTCCAGATTCGACTATTCCAACGATCTTTTGGCCACCAGTCCTCCACCTGCCATAAACTTCAGCTCATCCAAAGCACTGCTGCTCATCTCCTATCCTGCCCAAAGTCCCACTCACCCATCGTCCCTTTCTTTGCTGACCTACATTGGCTTCTGGTCTCCCAACGCCTCTGTATGTTTAAATCCTATCAGGGCCTCGCCTCTCCCTATCTCTGTAACCTCCTCCAGCTCTATTCCACAAACTATTTGATCCCCCAACTCTGGCTTTTTGTACACCTGCCCCCTCCCTTCGTCTCACTATTGACAGCCATGCTTTCAGCGCCTAGGCCCCACTCTCTGGAATTCCTCTCTCTCCTACTTTAAGACCCTCCTTAAAACCCGCCTCTTTGACCAAGCTTTTGGTCTCCCCTCCGAATATCTCCTTCTTTTACTCTGCGTCCATTTTTATTTGGATTACGCCTCAGTGAAGAGCCTTGGGACGATTTTCTGTGTTAAAAGTTCTGTATAAATGGAAGTTGTTGTTGCTGTTGGTGGCATTCCCGTGGCAATTTTTTTTACGAATTACAAACTTTTTTCTCATTTGCCTCCAGTTTCTGGGGACATCATTGACCCTTTCCACCGCTGACACCCATGCTGTGCAAATGGATTTTCTGTGAGGAGGATACCCATCTGGCCTAGAGGAAACAACCCCTTCCCAGACTTATTCCAGCAGCACCTCATGTATTGGGCAGTTCTGCTGCTTCTTCTTTCCTTCATGTGGCTACATTACATTGGAGGAGATCCAGCAATAAAATTTGGGCCTGGTCAAACCACGAGCTTCTTCCATTTTAAGGAAATCTAACCCCCACAGTCAGCGAACTCTCAATGCCAAACCCAACCTGAGCCAGGAGCTTGCAGGAAATATTTCAATGGACTGACCTCAGACGATGGTTGTGAGGGTGGCTTTTCCGAATACAGTCCATTTAAGCTTCAAACAGTACATAGGAACACTGGAACAGGAGTTGGCCATTCAGCCCCTTGAGCCTGTTCCGCCATTCAGTGAGATCATGGCTGATCCGTATCTAAACTCCATTTACCCACATTGGTTCCGTATCCCTTAATACCCTTGCCTAACAAAAATCTGTCAATCTCAGTTTTGAAATTTTCAGTTGACCCCCAGCCTCAACAGCTTTTTGGGGTAAGAGAGTTCCAGTATAATTTAGCAGGGAAATAAATTCTACATTGTATCTCATAAAACATGTTCTTACTGTGTGTTAAATAATAGCATATATTGCTTTATTTTCTTGCACATCAAAGATAAAAACATTTAATTACTGTAGCTTTTCTTACCTGTGCTTCAAGAATTTTACTCACTGAGTACTGTTTTCAATGCACACTAATTTTCATCAGATATTATAAAGCAAGATTAGATCATTGTGCAATCAATACAAATGCTATGACTCATCATCATAATTTTGTATAATCCTTGGTACATTTGGTCAGAACATTGATTTTTACATCGCTAATTGTGCCCTTCGGTCTCTCTGCATAAACATTCTGCCCACTGATGATGTGACTAATCGTTATTGTAAGCTTAAACCTTGTCTGAAAGCTGCTTACATCTATCGTTAGACAATTTTTGAAACTGTAATTATCAAAGAGTAAGTGATTTTTTTTTACAGATCAGAGAACAAGGTGTGTTGGTAATACCGAACCTGAAGCTCTAATCTCTGTTGTTACCATGCCAGCAATTTGCTTCATGCCAAAATCGTAAAACAATCTCCAGTATGGCAAAACAGCAACAACAACTTGCATTTATATAGCAAAATGTTCCAAGGCACTTCACGGGAGTGTTATCAAATAAAATTTGAGACCGAGCCACATTAGGAGATATTAGGACAGGTGAGCAAAAGCTTGATCAAAGAGGTAGGTTTTAAGAAGCATCTTAAAGAAGAGAGGTAGAGAGGCAGAGAGGTTTAGGGAGGGAATTCCGGACCTTAGGGCCTAGGCAGCTGAAGGCATCGCCGCTAATGGTGGAGCGATGAAAATCAATGATGCACAAGAGGCCAGAATTGGAGGAGCGCAGTGATCTTGGAGAGTTACAGAGATAGGGAAGGGTGAGTCCATGGAGGAATTTGAAAACAAGGATGAGAATTTTAAAATTGAGGCGTTGCCGGAACGGGAGCCAATGTTGGTAAGCAAGCACAGGAGTTAAGGGTGAACAGGTCTTGGTGCGAGTTAGTATGCGGGCAACAGATACTCCAGATATATAAGGGGAAAAGTGGCATTAGCCTGGAAATGACTGTGAGCAATGTTATTGAACAAACGTTTAACACACTCTTTGCAAATTCCTCTCAGCCATTTTATTGGAGACATTATTAATCTGTTTGGCTCTTAAATATAGCAGAGAGAGGAACTTGTTAAGAATGCTAGCATCTAATTTCCATGCTATTGTGATTTGGCCCATAAAAATACTTCATGTAATACATTCTCTATCCTGTGCATTTTTTTCATTTGTTTTCCAGATTGAGCAACGCTAGTGAGTGTGCATTTATGTCCCATTGGTTTTTTTGACAATTAAGTGGGTTGCTAAGCCACTTCAGAGTGCATTGAATCAACCATGTATTGTGGGACTGGAGTCACTTGTAGACTAGTCTGGGTTGTGGTGACAGATCCCTTCCCTGAAGGACATTAGTGAAGTAGTTGGATTTTTAAACAACAAAAAAAACTTTTGTGGTCATTTTTTCTTGTGTCCGCCTTCAAATTGCAAGATTTATTAAGATCAATTTCATAGCTCAACATGGTCAGATATGAACACCTAACCACTGGGATGCTCGTCCAGGACCGTAACCACTAAATAACCATATCCTACACAGCTTTTTAAAATCTGTAATCTTATTCGTTAGCATTTCTCTATATTCGTACAGTGGTTTTTAAGCATATATTGTTAACAATTATTACTTTCCTTCATGTTCGTATATGTCCTGTGCTGAAAGTTTACTGTAATATTATTCAAGTATTACTCCTTTGTGCTTTTCTTTTAAGCTATGTAATTTCTTTGAACTTCCGATCAACTCCTCTAAATATTTGGTCTGATCACTCTTTCAATGACATATTGGTACATTTGTTGTTTGTTAGCAAAATAGACTTTTCCAAAATGTCCTCCAAAGTTGTACACTCCGCCCCGATTAATAAACAGTTATACCAGTTATGAGACTCGGTAGCTGCCTGAGTTTCACTAAAGGAATGTTATTAAAGGTACCTTGTGATAAGTTTTTTTCTTTGTTACCAATAAAGAAATGACACTTGCAGAAGGCACATGTTCCAAACCGCATATTACCACAATTTTATTGGTGGGTCTTAAATTATGGTAATAAATGACCATTTGTCCTTTTTTTGCAAGAGGAAAATCTGTCCCCTAACATCTAAATAAATTCAGAAGAAAAGCTCAATACATTCCACAATTGTGCACTGACATTTGCTCACTGATGTCATATTATTTTTCCCTTTATGAAACTCCTGTGAGTCATACAAGCAGAGAGCTTTATTATTCCTTATAATAGAGAGTATTTACTTTAATTAGTGGTTTATTCTTTTAAATTCTAATTCAGGTTTCATTATACATTGTTCTCCTGTGGCATTATGCGCAGGAAATTTAAAAATAAAATTTATGTGTCTTTTTCTTTACGTAACTGTTTCTTTGTGCTCTATAGTTTTTATTTGTATCTCTCTGTCATTCTGTTTGTCTTACTTTCTGTCTCTGTCTAAATGGCTCTGAGACACAAGCCTAGATTTCCCAATGGGGTGTGAACCCTGCCGAAAGTGTGGGGACAAGAACAGTGCTTACTCTATACAATGAATGCTGACCCCATTGTAATTAACAGCGTAACACTCATTTGAATTATTAAGGCAAGACCTTGGCATTGGCAGTTTGACCACTGGGAAACAGGAAGTAATGTACAGCTGCGGGATGAAAAGGCTTGTAGCAGCTTAAAGGGCTAGGCATCGCCAGCATCATTTTGGCATTAATAAAAATATTTATTATTCTCCAAATCTCAGAGAGGTCTGCTGCATGGCACAGAGCCCTCCCTCCCAAATACTTTGTACATTCATGTATTGAAGTTATACTATTGGATCTTAGACTGATGAGAGAGGCCCTTTTTTGGAATGGACAGATTAAAGGTCCCATGAAGTGCTGTTCAGGGAAGGTGAAAGGAGATGGCCAGTGAATGCCAATGCAAGGACCCTGTGCATGGCACTCAGTGCCAGAAAACATTTGATGGCGTACCAGGCCAGGCAAAGTAAGAGGAGTTAGCTATTTCTTCCGAGAATGCACTATACTGAGCCACATACAATGACCTCCCACTTACACTGTGTTAAAGTGTCTAAATTAATTACTCATTAATGCCCATCAGATAGCAAGATATCCTTTACACTCCCAGCCATCACCTGGAAGCACTGCTTCACTTACATCCTTTCATGCATTCATCCTGCAATATCCTCGTGTGGAATGTAATTGCTTGTTGCATTCATCCTGCAATATCCTCGTGTGGAATGTAATTGCTTGTTGCATTCATCCTGCAATAGCCTGGTGTGGAATTAATTGCTTGTTGCATTCACCTTGCAATAGCCTGGTGTGGAATGCACTTGCTTGTTGCATTCATCCTGTCATCACACACATTATGGGCTGCATAATGACATCTGGGTTTCAGTGTATGTCATAGCAGCAAACGGCAACTCTGACTTTTTATGCTGTTTTTCAAGAAGACAGCCATAACACTCAGGAGAGATTGGCATGAGGTGGGCTACCCCCAAAGCCGAGCCGCACCCTGTTGAGGAGGAAGCCTTGCAGTTCCTGGGGAGGAAAGCCATAAAGGGTAACAGAAATGGGGATATAGGACAGCAAAATGTGGAAGATTGTCTAATCCAGAAAAAAATGGGTAAATTAATTTGTCCAAATATCATCCTATCAGCCTCCTCCCAATCATCTGTAAAGTGATGGAGGAAGTCATCAATACTGCCATAAAATGACACGTACTCACCAATAACCTAGTCACCGTGCCTCAGTTTGGGTTCTGCCAGAAGAACTCAACTCCGAACCTCTGATCCAGTCATGGACACAAGAGCCAAATGCCAGAGGATGAGTGAGAGTAGCTGCCCTCAACATGAAGGTAGCATTTAACTGAGTATACCACCAAGGAACCCGAGTGAAACTGAGGTCAATGGGAGTGAAAGGGAAAACCCTCCAGTGACTGAAGTCATACCTGACATACAAGAAAATGGCAGTGGCTGTTGGAGGACAATCTTTGCAGCCCCAGGACACTGATGCAAGGAATTCTTCAACAAAGTGTTCTTGGACCAACCGACCTTCAACTCTCCCCATCATATCAGAAGTAGGACTGTCACTGATAATTTAACAGTGTTCAGCTCCATTCATAACTTCCACATTCACCTGAGGAAGGAGGAAGCCTCCAAAAGCTTGTGGATTTTAAAATAAAATTGTTGGACTATAACTTGATGTTGTAAAATTGTTTACAATTGTCAACCCCAGTCCATCACCGGCATCTCCACATCTTAAATAATGAAGCAGCTCAGGCCAGCCCACAACAGGACCTGGATAACGTCCTTGATTGGGCGGACAAATGGCAGATAACATTCGGTAAGTGTCAGATAATGATCATCGCCAACAAGAGGAAGAACAGCCACCTCCTCCTGACCTTTAACAGCTTAGTCACGTATGGTAGGAGCAACCTGAGGGTTTCAGGATGTGGCTCACTGATAATTTATGCAGGGTACAATATCATTGCTGTGTCTTCCACCATTAACATCTTGCGGGTCACCAGAAGCTTAACTGGAGAACCCATGTTAACACCGTAGGTACAAGAGCAGGACAGAGGTGTGGTACTCTGTGATTTTTTTTTTCTAAATGGTAAAAAGTTAAAAACAGTGGATGTCCAAAGGGACTTAGGGGTTCAGGTACATAGATCATTGAAGTGTCATGAACAGGTGCAGAAAATAATCAAGAAGGCAAATGGAATGTTGGCCTTTATATCTAAAGGGCTAGAGTACAAGGGGGCAGAAGTTATGCTGCAGCTATACAAAACCCTGGTTAGACCGCACCTGGAGTACTGTGAGCAGTTCTGGGCACCGCACCTTTGGAAGGACATATTGGTCTTGGAGGGAGTGCAGCGTAGGTTTACTAGAATGATACCTGGACTTCAAGGGTTAAGTTACGAGGAGAGATTACACAAATTGGAGTTGTATTCTCTGGAATTTCGAAGGTTAAGGGGTGATCTGATCGAAGTTTATAAGATATTAAGGGGAACAGATAGGGTGGATAGAGAGAAGCTATTTCTGCTGGTTGGGGATTTTAGGAGTAGGGGGCACAGTCTAAAAATTAGAGCCAGACCTTTCAGGAGCGAGATTAGAAAACATTTCTACACACAAAGGGTGGTAGAAGTTTGGAACTCTCTTCCGCAAACGGCAATTGATACTAGCTCAATTGTTAAATTTAAATCTGAGATAGATAGCTTTTTGGCAACCAAAGGTATTAAGGGATAAGGGCCAAAGGCAGGTTTATGGAGCTAGATCACGGATCAGCCATGATCTTATCAAATGGCGGAGCAGGCACGAGGGGCTGAATGGCCTACTCCTGTTCCTATGTTCCTATGAGTAGTTCACCTCCTGATTCCTTCACCATCCACAAGGCTCCAGTCAGGAGTGTGATGGAATACTCACCACTTGCCTGAATGAATGCACTTAAGAAACTCAACACCATCCAAGATCCACCCCCTCCACCACCAGTGCACTGTGGCTGCAGCTCGTACAATCTACGGGATCTACTGCATTCCACCATCCTGACTTGGACATATATTGCTGGGTTACCATCCTGGAATTCTCTACCTAACACCATCACACAAGGATGGCAGCAGTTCAAGAAGGCCCGCCACTACCCTCTCAGCACATCCCAAGTAAATAAAAAAAGCTGAGTGTTTGTCATGGCATTATGCTTCTATTTCTTCTCTTATTTTACCCTGCATGAATTATCAGTGAGCCACATCATGTGACCCTCAGGTTACTCCAACTAAATGGAACACAACAACTTTGCTCCACAAAAAAACATTCTAACCTCTTTTCCTCCTCCAGATGTACAGGTTCTCCCCTAAATCCCTTTCAGACTGCTGCTGTTCCCCTAGCTGATACCCTTGCTTCTCTTGGGTGCCTGCATCCTCCGGGGTCTCCACAATGAGACCTCTTTGTAAAGCAAAACTGTGCAATGTGCAGCACACAACAATGATGCTTGAGATCCTAGGCAGACTATATTGCAGGGCACCCCCAGATCAAACCCGCCACCTGAAGCATGCTTTTAACATCTATAGTGTGCTCAATTATGATTCTGGTGACTGCTTGGACCTCATTGTACTGATGCTCAGCTGTGTCCTAGGATGCCTCACTGGTTATCACTGCAGAGGATAGCCTTGATTTCCCAGGAGTCAAACCGAGACCTCCCTTTCAGGGTAGAAGAGTGCTGGCATGGTGAATTGGCTTAAAGTGAAGGAATCATGGCAGTTTCCAGGGAAGCATGCATTCACTTGCATGATGCAGTTCTGCTGGTCACAAACAAGCTATATATTTCCTGTTGATATAGATGGTGGCATTGATCAAAGGAGCACGGCCATATGGGTGCAATCAGTAATTCCTTAGACCATTGGGAATCCTGCCACTCAGTAAAATTCCAATGCTGCCGCCAGTGTCAATGGGGAAGAAGATGAAATGATTTGCTCTTGAAGAGCTGCTTTTCACTGGCACACAGCATCCCATGCACTCACCTCAGCAGTCTTGCTGGTGCCAAATTAAGATTTTTTTATTGTTGAAGCGCCAGTGTGAATTTGACAACAATGGAATTTATACAGGGGCCCCTGATTAATCTTTTGTCAGTGTAGTTTTACAATTTACACAAGACTGGAAATCTATTTAGCACGGGGGGGAGGGGCCTCTCCCATTCTGTTAATTGAGGGTTTAATATGTACAATTGATGCATAGATCCCCTGTAGAAGTCATAAGGGGAAAGCTGGTGTGCAAGATGTATTTTTCTATACCCCTGCTCTGTACATGATATAGAAAATACATAATAATTAGAAAAAAAAAGTGCATTCAAAATCAAAATTGCCAAAGTAAACCTAATTTGACTATTTTAAAGGAATGAATACCATCGTAAATTACGGTCCATGCTCATCTCTAGCTGACGATATCTGTCTGTGCATGAATGGAACCATTTGCTCCTGTGACCAGGAAAACAATCTCAGCTGCCTAGTTATAATTCAGCACTGGTACATAGACAGGCTATAAATTGAGTCATTTTAAAAAAAAATAGGTAGAAGGATAGCAGGAAAAGGGAAGCTTCCTGGAACACTGCCGACAGTAAAATGGATTAGCAATAGAGTCTAGCTGCTCTCCTACTCTCTCTAATTCCCCTTAACTTGAAACTATTTACACTTGAGATTGGAACTGGCAGAAATAGGGTACATTTGTTCAATCCCGCTCCTGATGTGGAGCCTTGACCTCTGGGAGTGTATATCAGGGGATTACAGGTGCATGACCCACAGTTTCCCGATATACATTCCCACAGCAGGATTCTCACCAGAAAACGGCTGACAAGAATTCTGTTGAGGCCTTAAAAATAAATATTGGGCAGAATTCCCAGGCTAGCCTGGGAACTCCCCCAGACATGAACCCTTGATGTAGTGGAGTTTGGCTACAAGATTCACCCTCTCCTTCCTACCAGAATATCACTTGGCTCTTTATATGGGGCAGAATCCCAGCGGAACTAGGTTCCACCTATTTTCCAGCCTCCATCTGGTGGTCCAACTAAATATTGGGAAGACCGAAGGCATTGTCAAACTCCGTTCCCTAGCTACTGACTCCATCCTTCTCCCTGGCCACTGTCTGAGGCTGAACCAGACCGTTCGCAACCTTGGCATTCTATTTGACCCTGAGATGAGCTTCCGACCACATGTCCGCTCCATCACCAAGACCGCCTACTTCCACCTCCGGAACATTGCCTGCCTCTGCCCCTGCCTCAGCTCATCTGCTGCTGAAATCCTCATACATGCCTTTGTTACCTCTTGACTTGACTATTCCAATGCTCTCCTGGCCAGTCTCTCATCTTCCATCCCCCATAAACTTGAACTCATCCAAAACTCTGTTGACCGTATTCTAATTTGCACCAAGTCCCGTTCACCCATCACCCCTGTTCTCATTGACCTACATTGGCTCCAGGTCTGGCAATGCCTCGATTTTATAATTATTATCCTTGTTTTCAAATCCCTCCATGACCTCACCCCTCCCTATCTCTGTAACCTCCTCCAGCTCTACAACCCTCTGTGCTCCTCCAATTCTGGCCTCTCGCACATTCCCGATTTTAATCGCTCCACCATTGGCGGCCATGCTTTCAGCTGCCTAGGCCCTAACCTCTGGAATTCCCTCCCTAGACCTCTCTGCCTCTCTACCTCCCTTTTCTCCTTTAAGACGCTCCTTATAACCTACCTCTTTGACAAAGCTTTGACCTGTCCTAATATCTCCTTATGTGTCTCGGTGTCAAATTTTGTCTGATAATCGCTCCTGTGAAGCGCCTTGTGGCGTTTTACTATGTTAAAGGTGCCGTATAAATGCAAGGTGTTGTTGTTGTTGTTCTGCTGGAGAAGCACCCAGGGTCTGATCAGAATTTTGGGTCCTATATGTTTATTAACAGAATAGTCCACAACATGTTTTAGTCTTTTAAATTTGCTCTTCCCAAATAAAATCTGCAAGAACCAGCCAAATGTAGCACAAGACAACTTTAGTACACTTTACAGGATTTTACAAATATGCACTCACAGCTAGGAGCTTCATCTGACATGAATGCATGTTGAGAGTTAAAATGAATGGATGGAAAATTATGGTGGTTATGTGTCTAACTTCCTGATATACCCTCCCGGCAGGTGAAACTCCATTGTGGAAGCATAAATTTGTAAAATTATTCCTTACATCCTCAGTACTGAACAGAAAAAACTATGTTATGCTCTCATTTGATAACACATGGCCCTGAGTGCCAGGTTAGGCATTAGAAAAGCACATCAAATTACCTAGGGGAAACACAGTGAGGAAGAAGGAACTTGCATTTACGTAGCATCTTTCATGTCCTCAGGACACAGCAAAGCAATGAATTAATTTTGAAGTACAGTCACTGTTACTTTGGAGGCAAATGTGGGAACAGCATTGTGATGAATGACTAGTTAATCTGTTTTTAGTGGTGTTAGTTAAATGTTGGCTAAAACCCTCTTGAGAACTGCCCTGCTTGTTTTAAAATAGTGCCATGATATTTTTTATATCCACCCGAGAGGTCAGACAGGAATTCAGTTTAACACTTCCGCGGACGATACAGCACTCACTCAGCCTAGATAATGTGTTTAAGACCCGGGGCAGAGCTTGAACTCATAGCCCTCTGAGTCGGAGGAGAGTGCTAACACTGAGCTAAAAGCAGACTTTGAGTTTTGTAGAAATTGGTCAACGTGCACCCGAACCCATTCAGGATGACCTTGGGCCTCAGTTACACTATGTGGATGAGGCCTTTGGTGCTTCATCAGGCAGCTTGCCCATTTTAAGTAAATGAATTTCGGGCCGCTTGCCTTGATGGCAGCGGCCCTAAGGTAAACCCCAGCTGGTGGGGTGGAGTGGCAATAGGGGGGGCGATTGTGTGTACTGTGCAGTTGGGGGAACACTCCTGCTGCTCTTGGATCCACAGGAACTATTAAAAATAACTTACCTTTTTGTGGCTGTCACTGCTTAGGCCGCAGCGGTCACTGAAGAATTTTGAGCCTGCTCCGCACGTCGGAACCTCATTTGGAAGAGTGGAGCTTATATCAGGTGTAAGGCCCCTCATTTACATATGTAAGGATCTTAACGACTGTTTTAAGCAGTGTCCAGAAATGCATGACAAATGGCTCGTCACAATATCGGATCGGACGTCTTTCAAGTGTCCTTGGAGCACAGGACTTTGGTCCCCAACATTGGCCCTTGTTGTATCTGTTTTACACCATAAAATAGGCACAACAAGGTTCAATTTCTACCCCATTATCTAAATTATACACAAGGGCATACTATAGCATCATCAGCTTATTATAAGGTATTACAACAGACTGGTACGACACAGCTGTAATTGTTGCATGCATTTCCTTCCACTTCTAATGAGATCTTTCAGGACTTATGCTACTGTGCCCTCAATGTGTGCATGTGCATGGATATAAGTTTCTCACTGAAAGTAAAAATTGTAATATCTGACCAACACAGATGACATTCAGTGAACTGACAGGTGAGTACACATAATAACTCAGGTTTCAATTTCAGGCAATTCTGATTTTAGGAATAGCCACAAACATTATGATTTCAATACAGTATTTCCTTGCAGTGGTATCCTGACTATTTGTGACACATGCAATAGCTAAGCAAATTCAGAGGAAGCTTTGTTACATCATTAGTTTAATAACAAGCAATGGGCAATCTTTCTAGCATTATATTTGCAACAGTCCTTCACTATAGTCTGGCATGTGTCCAACCAGTTTTCGCTTCCATCTCCCATCGGCTATCACCTCCCTACAACTCCCTTAAGATAGAAAGGGAAGCAAATAGATTGTATACTCCTTAGCCACTTGTAATGCCAAGTCACACGATGCTCAGCTAACATAAAGAACACTCATAAGACAGCCTGTGTCAATCTTCCTCTCCACAAGGTCAGACACTGCATTGTTATTGTAGCAACATTCTGGCTGAGAACTGATAAAATTCATGACAAGTGCTGTTGCTAGATTTGAGCCTCAGGCAGCATTGTGACCAATAACTGTGACTACAGGGATGTGACCTGAGAACCTTAGCTTCTGCAGAGCCCAGTTATAGTACTACTTTCAGCTTGATAGTGACAGTATCGTGTTGCTGAACTACATTGTCTGATTTGGGAGCTTTCCAAAATCAGGTCTACAATCAATCCACCACTCTTAGAAAAGCATTAAGTATGCACTCCTCATATAGCAGAACTATCCCAAGAGGATACAGGCATTGGTATCCAATTGCAAGGGACATGAACAGGTACATGTGATTCATTTTGTTGATAATACCACCACTTTTTGTGCATATTGCCTGAGAAAATCTGCCCTACAGACCTCAGTCAACAGGAAGCTAACTTTACAGTGTTTAAAGGCTGAAGAGCAGGTGAGGTGTCCAGAACTGGACCATCTGTAACAGTGGGCTTTCTGCCACTACCTCAGGAACTTCCGCCACCCATCTCCTGGCAGTCCCTGGGGTTAGTGGTGCCGCAACAGAAGGCAGGGAAATTCACTGGGTTGAGCAGCAGAGCAGAGGAAAATCCATATTTGTATGGATTTGTGCTAAAATGGCACAATCCAACATCAGTCCAAAAAGATCTAGAATTCAAGTCCACAATCCAGAATCAAGTTCCAGGTTTTGAGGTGTGATATTAGCCAAAATGCCATTTGTAGTTACTCATAATTGTTAGCTGTGTGAAACTGTTTTAAAAGGTTACAAAATAGCGCTAGCAGTGGTAAGGAGAATGGATAAGAAGCACAACCATTTTGATGTCTGGATTACACACTACTTAGTGTAAATAAAGCTGCTCTATTCAAGCAATTTCATGCTGAAGTGCACGGGAAGGAAAGAACTTGCATTTATGTAGTATCTCATCACGTCTCTCAGGACATCCCAAAGCACGTCAGAATAAATTACATTTTTGAAGTGCAGTCATGGTTGATAATCAAACAATTGCAGCAGTCATTTTGCACAGAGGAAGGAGGAATGTTGGCCACGACATCAGAACGTCATGCTCTTCTTCATGAGGTCTTTTATATCCACCTGAAGCATGAAACAGGCAGACGGAACCTCGGTTAATGTTTCGTCTGAAGGACGACATCTCTGACAATGCACCCTCCCTCAGCACTGCACGGAAGTGTCAGCCTAGGTTAAGTGCTGGAATGGGGCTTGAACCCGCAATCTTCCGACTCAGAGGCGGGAAAGCGAACTGAGCCATGCTGACATGTTATGAAAGAAAATCTATTATTTATACTTTTATGAATGTACATTGTAAGCATTTATAAAACCATTCTCAGTTATTTCAGCTGCACTAAGAAGTAATAACTAAGAACTGGATAATAAATAAATTGACCTATCTTCACTATATGGGCACATCCCAGTCTACCCCTCACCTGCCACTGAAACTAATATTTTCAACCTTACACTGGCAAGAGCAAGTCTCATTTTATAATAAATCTAAATTTGGGTCTGCCAATAAGATGTCATTCTTGGAGAAGGGAAGACTTGCATTAATATTGCACCTTTCATGTCCTCGGGACATTCCAAAGTAAAAAGTACTTACTTTTGAAGTGTAGTCGCTGTTGTTACATAAACAAATGTAACTGTTAATTTCCATTCAGCTAGTTTCCACAAACAACAATGAGATAAATGACCGGTTAATCTGATGAACGATGCACGTTGGCCAGGACACTGGGAGAATTCCCTGCGCTTTGAAAAAGCACTATGGGACTATTTTTTGTCCACCTCAGGCCGACAGACCTTGGTTCAACATCTTATCATATTGGACAACATCTCTGACAATGCAGCACTCCCTCAGTACTGCATTGAAGTGTCAGCCTAGATTATGTGCTCAAGTCCTTGACTGGGGCTTGATCCTACAACCTTCTGGCTGTGATAAAAATGGTAACATTGAGACAAGTTGGCATCTGGAATTAGCCTGCTCAGTATATGCAGCAACATTATAAAAGCATTCAAAAAAGAACCTGCTTAATAGCAACCAGAACAATTCTATCCTCTCCATGAACTTCCATTATTTTTCCCATACCATTTGACCAATTGTTTTTCATAGTGATCAGGTCAAATACATTAAGACTGCTAGTAACTGAATGAAATATACAGCAGCATATTTGTTTTCAGTCAGACTTTGTATTTTGTGTTGGTAAGTGCTGCTCCATGAAAATGGTGAGAGGAAAATGTATCTACAGGACTCAAGTAAAGCAAGCCAGCAAAATTCAGAGGCTAAGAAAGCATTGCATTCAAGCTCAGGAAAAAAAGAAGACATTTCTGGTGCCAATCTAATGTATATATAAGCCTAGAAATGAGTTTCAGTGACATTAGCGTAAGCACGCTTAATGCATTCACATAAGATTCCTCTGTTGTCTACTTTAACAGAGGCGTTAACTCATTTAAAATAAACAGGTTTATCACCTGCGCTAAATTAGCAGGCAGAGAAAGGTCACAAGAATGCGGTAGAAGTGCAGTGAGTTAGCTGAATGAGTGAAATGGCCTGTGCTGAAAGTCAGCTCACTATATATGCATAGAATCGTAGAATCGTACATAAGAACATAGGAGCAGGAGTAGGCCATACAGCCCCTCGAGCCTGCTCTGCCATTCAATCAGATCATGGCTGATCTTCAACCTCAACTCCACTTTCCTGCCCGATCCCCATATCCTTAATTCCCTTAGAGTCCAAAAATCTATCTATCTCAGCCTTGAATATACTCAACGTCTCAGCATTCACAGCCCTCTGGGGTAGAGAATTCCAAAGAGTCACAACCCTCTGAGAAAAGAAATTCCTCCTCATCTCAGTCTTAAATGGCCGACCCCTTATCCTGCGACTATGTCCCCTAGTTCTAGACTCTCCACCCAGGGGAAACAACTTCTTAGCCTCTACCCTGCCAAGCCCTCTCAGAATCATACATGTTTCAATGAGATTTTACAGCACAGAAGAAGGTCATTCGGCCCATCGTGCCTGTGCTGGCTCTTTGAAAGAGTTATCCAATTAGTTCCACTCCCCTGCTCTTTCCCCATAGCCCTGCAATTTTTTCCCCCTTCAAGTATTTATCCAATTCCCTTTTGAAAGTTACTATTGATTTTGCCTCCACCACACTTTCAGGCAGTGCATTCCAGATCATAGCAAATCACTGCGTAAAAAAATTCTCAACTCCCCTCTGGTTCTTTTCCCAGTTACCTTAAATCGGTGTGTGCTGGATAACAACCCTCCTGCCAGTGGAAACAGTTTCTCCTTATTTACTCTATCAAAACCCTTCATAATTTTGAACACCTCTATTAAATCTCCCCATAACCTTCCCTGCTCTGAGAAGAACAATCCCATCTTCTCCAGTCTCTCTACGTAACTGACGTCCTCCATCCCTGGTATCATTCTAGTAAATTTCCTCTGCACCCTCTCCAGGGCCTTGAAATCCTTCCTAAAGTATGGTGCCCAGAATTGGACACAATACTCCAGCTAGGGCCTAACCAGTGATTTCGAATGGTTTATCATAACTTCCTTGCCTTTGTACTCAATGCCTCCATTAATAAAGTATTGCTGTGACATTAGCCACAAATGGTGGCCACTTGCTCAACAATTGTTATTACAGTTGGAAATCTATGGAGACAGCTAAAATTGTGGCAAATACACGTGCAGGAGCAGCAATCACTCTCTAAAGGAACAGGCACAGCCAAGGTATCCACATAGATAGGGACTGCAAACAAAAAATATTGGAGACACAATGGGTTAACATTTCAGATGGAGATCAAGGTGTGACAACGGGTCCCACCAAAAATGTTAACCTGTTTTATCTCTTTTCAGGTACTGATGGGCCTGCCTGTGTATTCCAACATTTTCTGTTTGTATTTGAGATCTCGAATACTCATGGTATTGCTTTTTATCTATTTTGTTTCAATAGGAGGGCTGTGTGTTGGGGGGGGGGGAACTTTCTGGTTATCCACCAAATTAGTCCAAACTAGCCCAGTGTGGTAAGTTTGAGTTCAGTTTGTTTTGCTGCTCATGTCTGTGTCTTTCCCGTGGTGGTAATACTGCATCTGTTCAGTCAGGTCAGTCTTCAACATTGATGTTGACCTCAGTAATGTTGCCTTTGAGAAAGCAATTTTGCTCAAGGCCAAATCATTATTTGAGAATAACAAGTAGAGACAGAAATTATTGTCCAATTTGAGTTTATGTGGTGACTGTGCCAAAAATCAGAAGGACACAGTTGGTGGAAAGGGTTTTAATCTGTTCCTATGAGATATCTTTCCTGTAGTGCCTAATACATAACTTCAATTACTTTGCTGCAACTTGGGTCTGGCTATTAAAACGTACACTGTTGACCTTTTATGTTTTACTCATTACTTTTGAATTGAGTGCCGCAGCATCTGTACAAAATAGTCGATCATGTAATTCAGGAACAATTTCTGTTGAGGCTAATGTTCATGAGAACACTGGCACCTCGGCGAGCCCTTCCATCTCTTTACATCTCTGTGCTGCAATAATTAAATTATTTTTTGCACACAAGATGTTATACTGCATTAAACCACTGAAAGTTTATATGCCAATATTGAAGACCCTCCCACCCTGTGCACACATCATTTCCTCTCCAAAACAGTGGGCAATCACCCAGTTCTCAGGCCTCTGCCAATGTTGCTTTTGAACTGGATTCACATGGATTGCTGATCGTGAAAGGTATCACAGCTGAGCCTGAGCTGACACCCACACAAGCACGTTAGCAGTAGAGGCCACTGAATAACGATCAGGAGAGTGAATTTTACCTGGGTCCAGAAATTGCTGCAATGGCGCATCTCACGGCGAGCGACATTATTTGGACTTTTTACCTCACCGTTCAGATCGCATTATATTTGCGCCGCAAATTGCTAGAAATGCGAATTGATAATGGCACAGCGATGTCAATGCCGCATCCTGGACCTCATGAACATCCTGCCCAATGGTCTGTCTCCTTAACCAATGAAAGAAAGGATAAAGAAAGAAACAGAGTGAACGACGGAGAAGGAAATAGAGTGAATTAGAGTTAAATTAGATAAAGGGAAATAAAGAGAGGGAAAGAAAGAGAGTGGATTAAGAGAGAGAGAAAAAAGAGACAGAAAGGAAAAGTAAGAAAAAAATTAAAAAGAACAAGCAGAAGAAGGGGAGAATGTAACCCAGTTGTGTTAGGGAATTGTTGTATTGGTTCTTGAGAAGTTAATGAGTGAATGGCAGGGCAGGTGTGCGAAATGTACAAACGTTCTTGACCCATGAAGTGTAGGACCAGTGGCCCCATCCACCATGATCAGGAACAGTGGAACTGCTTTCATAGAAACATAGGAATTGCAAGACAAAAACGATCAAGAACTATCTCGTTCACCTTCTACCATCCTGTTAGTCACATGATACAATGATAATGGAGTTTTGACTAATTATAACAATTAATCTCGATCAATTAGTCTACAACAGACCCAGAAATGACTCAAGGAAAACCCTAGTGGGGGAGAGCTTTGGGATCCATAGGTCCAAAGTCACCTTTCTCCTCCCAAGCAAGCTACATTTACCACGTTAGGTCTCAAATTGCTCATATACTGTATCCCAAAATTATTTTCTAATAGAAATCTATTCAATTTGCATCCTGAAAACGATTACCTTCCAACACTAACAGGAGTGTGGATGGCAAGACTGGCATAAAACTACTGCCAAGATTAGATAAAAAGTTTTAAAAACCTATGGGAACAAATCAATACCTACTGGAGTGAGACTCCTGAATTTATACATTTCCCAGCACCAGGAAACTAATCTCAATTGTAGCATCCCTACCACCACTTCAGTCGAGATCAGCTAACTCAGTACAAACCAGGGATTGAGCCTGGGATTGTTTTCATCTGTTCAGCTCAGTATCATACTATTAAAATGGAAGTTCTTTCTATGTAAAATCGTTATTACATGCTTTTGTGTGACTCCTACGGGCTCCGACAGAGAGAAGAACTGCTGTACTTCAAGTAGTTATATCGTCCAGTTGAAATAATGCGGTATCATAATATTTCCTGCCAATTGTGGTAATGCACCATTTTCTTTCCCCTCAAGGGTGTACGTATGTTCAGCATTTGCCTTTCCCACGTGCATAACACTACGCTTTTTGAAGTTAAACGTCATTCGCCAATCATTGGCCCAATCACTCAATGCATCTAGATCTGCTTGTAGTGGTTGAGCATCCTCTACAGGCCTGACTCTCGCACATATCTTGGTATTATCTGCAAACTTGCAGATTATTTGCCCAACACCTACATCTAAATCATTAATGAAAATAGTAAATTGCATCAGCCATAACAGTGAAAGTATACTTTTCATTGTTGTTTTATGATTCAGGATTTCTAGTCAAGGCAGCCTAGGAGCAGACATTTCAGATACATTTTATGAATTCCTGCTCCCAGCAGAGAGCTTCAGCTGCTGGGAGCATGTATCAGGAATACAGGCACAATACATCAACAGGACCTGTATGATTTTCCATCCATTAAAATTAAGCTCTGTGATAGGAGTATGAATAAGTAAAGTTAAATATTTGAAGCAAAGAAACATAAAGAGCCATGAGGAGAGAGTAGGGATTAGTGTTGAATGGCCCTAACAAACAGTCGGCATGATACAATGCATCAAGTAGCCTCTTTCTTTGCTGTAAACATCTATAGACTAGAGGGGTGATTTTAGGAAGCAATTGCGGGTGCTTTGGGGGCAGGGAGGCTCTGAAAAGCGCAGAAATCCCGTTCGGGTTCGGAAGCTGGCTCCAACCTGCCGGCTTCCGAGTTTCCAAGGGACCCACCTGTGTGCGCGTGGGCGACCCAAAAACAGAAGTCCCGCTGGCAATTAAAGCCGGTGGGATGACAGTTAAAGAGCCAAATGTACCTCACTGAGGTACTTAAGGCACTTTATCTGTGACAGATTAAGTAGTAAGAAAAATTTTAACTTACCTGGGCGGCTTGCCCACCTCTTCTGATTCATGCCTGGTGAAACCATGCGTGATGGTCCGGATCAGGGAGCAAGAAAGTAAATAAATTAAAAAGAAAACCGTGGAAGGAAATGAAAACACTAAATGAACCGACCTTTGCACCCTGCTCCGATGTCCGATGTCTCCCGCTCCGATGTCCCGCTCTTCACCCCCAATCTTCCCCCGATGTCCCCCCTTCACGCCCCCATGTCCCCCCCGATGTCCCCCTTTTCACCCTCCCCTCTCCCCATCCGACCGTCCTCTCCCCCCCCTGATCTTCCCCTCTCTCCCCCCGATCTTTCCTTCTCCCCCCCCACCCCCGATCTTCCCCTCCCACCCCAGTCTTCCAGTCCAACACTGGACCTTCCATTCTCCCCCCCACCTCGGTCTTCCGTTCCAGCGCCGGATGACGTCTTGCTCTCTCTCTTTCTCACCTCACGCACCCCCCTCCCCCCCGCCGCCATCGTGTTGCAGCTCCTGACGGCAGCCAGCCTGTCAATCAGGCTGGTTGCCAGGTGTGAAACCCGGAGAGGATGTTAACCACTATCAATCAACATGCGATCGCGTCGGAAACGATAAGTTTTGTTCATGCGGGTTTGCCACGTGCACCTTCACCCCCCACTGCTGCCAACTCGCCACCATTGCAAAATCAACCACAGACTAGGTCACTGTTCATTGAGTGAAACAAGATGTCATACTTTAACTGATATTTCAAATGGCCTCACGTATTTCTGGCTGTTGGATTCTGCTCCTGAATATGTAAGATGGCAAAGGCCCAGTATCTGTCACTGTGGCCGATGAATATCTGTCTCTGTTTTACTAGACGCCCGGCTTACATAACATAATTTAGAGATGCCCCTTTGAAAGATCCTGCCTAAGGTGTGAAGTTCACCTATATGTTTGGCAGCACTTTCATTGGATTAGACTCTGTGGTTCTAGTATTAATGCGGAGACGGGAACGGGCCGTGGGGGGGGGGGGGAAGGGGGCGATAGCGGGCGACGAATGCGCTACATCGTGGGACGTGTGGGAATATCCGATTTCAACAGGGATGCTTCGTTATCATTTTACTTCTGGATTTCGCATCTCCACCGTGCGAGAACGGGTGTGATGCGGACCCGCATGATGCGATTTCACCTCGACTATTTAAAGGCCCAGCTCACAGGTGCAATGGAGGAGGAGGTTTGGAGTTTGTTATGTTGGTTTTAAGGTACAAAATTAAGAGTTATGGATGGAAGGAGAGCAAAGGCTGCACCCAGGTTTAATGAGGCATCTCTGGATGGCCTGCTGGGTGCGGGAAGGGCCAGGAAGGATGTCTTCTTTCCTAGCAATGGGAAAAAAAAACCTGCAGCCACAACAAAGGTGGCGTGGCTGGAGGTGGTGCAAGAAGTCAGTAGCAGGAGTGCCACTATGAGGACCTGGATTCAGTCCAGGAAACGTTTCAATGACCTAACCAGGTCAAGAAAGGTGAGCAAAGTTGCAGATTCACCAACACCTAATATTGCAGATGTATCTAGTGCGCCCCCTCTCACTCTGTCTTGTCAAGTGTTTTTCATTCACATCACTCCTCAAACCCAGTTAGCTTTCAGCAGCAACCATCGTTTGGTTTCAACGCACATCCTCACCTCCACCTCCCTCCCTCCACCATTGCCACTCATCCCAATCCTCATGTAATCTGATACCACCTCAGTCAGCTCCAGATTCTCAGCACATGTCCTCAAATGGCACTGTCAACACATTCCTCAAATGCATGCAGGTGCCCCCATGATGCATCTGCCTGATTGTCACCCTCACCGAATGCACTGCACCCATCAGATGCAAACATGCCTTAGAGCTACTCACAGGTCTGTCATGCCACCCTTGCAGAAGAAGAGAGCACAGAATGTCAGGGAGAGGGCAAAAACCGGAGGCGGATCCCCACAGATCGTGAAGCTTTACACAGCAGAAGAGGAGGCAGGGGAATAAGCAGCATTTCTGCCTCCCTGAACATTGGAGATGGCGAGATTGGTAGTGCGTTGCAGCAGGGTGACAGCATTAATCTCTCAGACCCACATCCCTCCAAGACAAAGTCATCTTGAGTTGACTTCAACACTTAATCAAATATAATCACCTTCAACATTTGTAGAGTCCCATGACTAAATTTTATCCATCTCTTCTCTCCTCCAGAGCCATCATGCGAAGAACATGAGCCCCTGCCTGGAGATGACAAGGATTCCTCAGAGGAGCTGATTCCTGCTGAAGGCTCACCATCACAGGAGACATGTATTGCAGGCACCAGCGTAGATATGAGCACATCAGTGGGTCCTCTTACACAGTTAGGTGGGATGTCACCAGGTGAATCACACATCATAAGTGCGCATGAGCAGAGAGTGGTGGCAGGGACAGCTGTGGATAGTCCATGTTGGGTGCAGGTAGGGGGTGCAGTCTTCTCCAAGCTCTGCTCAGCTGGACAGAAATGCTCAACCCGGGGGGCCATCAATGAAAAGGAGAATGATAGAGGGTCAGCAGCAAATGTGCGATGTACTGTCAGTCCTGCCAGGCACACTGTCCACAATGTCCCTGAGGATGGAGGAGTTCAGCTCAAGCATTTGTGGATTGACATCACAGGCCCTTGCGAAGAAACAATGCTCCATTGAGAGACTGGCCTCTTCTATGGAACTTGAATCCTGGCAGGCCCAGATGGTAGCCTTGCATACTAAGGCCGCCAACATGTCTACCGGCTTACACAGGCTGGCAGACAGATTGGACGTGGACTTCCAAGGTGTCACTGATTTCCTCCAAGCTGCTCTCCCCCAGAGAGGCAGGAGTGATGTGCCGCTGGCCCAGGAGAGGGAGGATGGCGATTGGGGAGATGGAAGTGCAAACTCCTCTCAAAGAGTTTCCAAGTCTCAGCCATTGCCTCCCCATCAACCAGTACCCAAAATGTTGCCTCCTCTCCCAATGGCCCAGTCTGCCCCTGGAGCAGTCTTTGGCAGGGTCCGCATGAGCTCCAAAACCCAAAGGTCGTCAGCCACGAGCATCTCAGAAGTCAGAGCATGGATCAGAGCAGCCGGCCTCTACCTCTGCTGAAGCTACAAGGATAGCACCATGTCGAAGTGTCAGAGACAGAAAAAGAAAAGCTTTATTGTTCACCAAGGGTATGCACATGGGCGTATTTGGATATTTGTTAATACAGTTAATTTGTTACGTCACATTAATTTTATTACTTTACACCACTTTCCCGTGTTCCCCATTCTTGTATGGCGAGTGCCAACTCTGCTTTTCATTTGTTTGGTGCTGAATGTGAAAATGTTAATTAACTGAGACCAATTGGTGCTTGTGCAACGAGTGGATGAATGGTTGCAGAACTGCATTGTGTAAGTAGTGGGGGGGTGGGGGGTAGGGAATGTGATAGTTACTTTGATCCAGAGTGAGTGACTAACTGAACCTTCGAGCTATTAGGGTATCCCTGGCATCCCAAGCAGCAATGTGAGTGACTGCTCTGGCGTTGGGGCCCTTCGGTACTAAAAAGCGCCTCCAGACCTGTCGAGGCACCTGAAGCACAACTTGAGCATGCCGATGGTTAATATTGAGACCTATATCTTTGCCTTGTCAGGCTTTGATGTGTTCCCTCTGTCTAACATCTCATTGTCCTCCTCCCTTTGGTGAATACCCAGCTTTTGCTAACTGCTTCCCTACAGCAATGCAGCTGAAATTGGGATTGAAACTATGGACCAGCACCCAGCAGTGCAATAACTCATTGCTTTAACTTACAATACCATTGCCCTATCCTCTTCTCATTCTATCTTTTCTTACATGCTTATGTTTGTTCCTTCACTTTACTGGGGTTTTTGAATTCTTTGCCAAAGTTAAATTGAGACTAAAGCTTGCTTCATATTTTGAAATCTGATTCCACTGAAGTATGATAAATCCGGTCTTAAACTCCTGCATTAACCTGCCGAAACATAAATAAAAGTGTCCTTCAGAGACAACATATTATTGTTGTGAAAGTAAACACAGTGCCTGATGCGTATTACAGAATGATGTGATAAACTATGGTTCATGGGGCTCTTGTGCACATTATTTCTGATATATGATATTCTTTCAGTTCCCCTGGTTACCCACGTCAAAGTGTGACATGCAGATCTATGGATGTGGTGATGACACAGGACCTTGAGAGGAAATATTTTCCAATTATCATGTTCCATCTACTAAAAGAATAGGGACAGAAAGGAAATAGAGCTCTGTGCCTGATCTAATCTTGAAGGCTTATATGTTGTATTTGTAAGACATTTTCTTGATTTGAACCATTTGTCAACAAGGTCAGATTTATTGAGGAATTTGCAGCTCATGCATTTTATTACAGCAGAAGCCAGACACCAAGTACCTCATCAATGGAGATATTCACATAAAGGGAAAATAAACTCATTTAGGGCTGCGTCCTTTAAATATAAAGTGCTTACCTCTGCATGAATTACACCGTAGTAATTTTTGATTCATCTTATGCACTTCATTGGAAAACCATCGGGTAGATTTACAAATTTGTGCTGGAAGAACAGATCGGGAATTCAGGCACTGAAGACAGTGGGCCCATCCAGGATTTTCTGCCGATCTCCACACCCAAATTCCTGATTTTCACTCCCAGCAGGTGAAGGTCCGTGTCAGCAATGTGAATTTGTAAAATCAGCTGTCAGAATTAAAGGTTCTTCTCTAAAGGAAGAGGACATCCATTTCCTACATGAAGACATCAAGAAAATTCTCTCTGGTGATATCAATCAAGACAATCTTGAGGAATATATCCACTGCCCTGAAATAACAAACCGCAGAAGCCCTGTTATCTGGCATTTATGGAGGGGGCCCACTGGTGGATCTTCCACTCTCCCCCCCCGATCTTCCACTCTCCGCCCCCCCCCCCCCCACCCCGATCTTCCATTCCAGCGCTGGATGACGTCTCGCTCTCTCTCTTTCTCTCCCCTCTGCCCCTGACGACAGCCAGCCTGTCAATCAGGCTGGCTGCTGGGTGCGAAACCCGGTGAGAATTTTAATCACCATCAATTATGATGCGATTGTGCCGGAAACGGTAAGTTTTTATTATTCGGGTTTGCTACGCGCACCTTCACCCCTCCGCTGCCAACCCGCCACCATTTCAAAATTGAGCCCAAAGTGTCTCATATAAACCTTCGTCCAGCAAACATCCTGGATAATTAAGAAGGAGAATAGTTGGAGCACAGATGATGGCGGTTCCACTGTCAACATTTTTGGCCTGTTTTCAAATTTTTGAGGTATAATCTTCTGTCTTCGAAACGCAAGTCCCCACCAACATTCTGATGTGCCAAGGTTTAAAATTTGTTTTGTAAAAGAATATTTTTCAATTGGTCTGGAGACAGGCCAGGTACACCAACACATACCGAAAAAAGAATTCACTGATGTTTGTGCAGGGCACCTAATCAATTAAGAATTATTGATGTTGATGCAGGGAGCCTAATCGATTAAGAATCATTGATATTGGTGCACCTGGACTGTTTCCAAACCAATCGAAAAATATTCTTTTGTCATTACTCGGCTATCCCTTCTGGCTTTCTTTTTCATAATATGGGCAACTTTGATTCAAAAAATAAAAAAAGGCCATTTCCACCCCGGGAGTAGTACAGTTTTTTTTTGGAACAAATCCATACATTGAACAGTTTTTCTTTAAAAGAAATGAGTAAATTTGGTCAATATGTTAAGATACTTCTACTTCGCTGCAGGGCTGAGATTTAATAACTAATCCCACTCTTCCACCAATCCCTCACTGGGGCGTCTCTATCCAGCACACAATGGGAAACATCGTGGTCCAGGAATCGGGAGCGCCCATTTTTGGATGGGAGGGGGACAATCCCTGCGCCAGGATGGAGAGGTCCGAGGAGCCCTCGATATTGCGCCTCGGACCTTGTTAACATTAAGCCAGTGAGGCGGGAGGAAGATCGGTCCGCTGCTGGCGTCACAGCAGCCTTCGGGTAAGTGAAAACCAGGCCGGGGTGGGGGGGGGGGGGAGGAGGTGGAGAGAACAGGGGGTAATTTTAACCACCAAGAACGGGTGGGTTGGGGGTGGATGGGCAGTAAAAATGGTTAGTTTTTGGAGTGGGACCGCATCCTGGCTCCAACTTCCGGGTTTAACCTAGGTGCGTTAGGATACGCGTGTGAACAGAAACCCAGAAGTCCCGTCACCACTTAAAGCCGGCAGGACGATACTTAAAGGGGCAATGTACCTCATTGCGGTGGTTGAGGCTCTTAATTTTTTGTGCATTAGAAATGTAAAACAAATTTAACCTAACCTGTTCAGGTTTCCCTTTGCTTCCCATTCATGTCAGGTAAAAGCAGGTGGGAAGGGCCAGATCCATGAGGTGAGTGCCTTTATTGCACTGCTTGTGGGCCCGGAGGATCAGGAGTGCTTCAGCCAGGCCCAACAAGCTCACCTGGCTGACAGGACCCGGTGATCGGCAGACGGGGGATAGAAGAGGTGATCAGAGTGGGGTAGTGGCGGGGGGGGGGGGGTAGAAGAGGCGATCAGAGAGGGGGTAGCGGCACGCGGGGGGTGTAGCGGTGGGAGAGGTAGCCGCAGACGACAGCGATCCCCATTTTTTTATTGTGGGGTTGGGTGGCGCACTCATGTTCTCCACCCAACTGCACATTCAGGTAAGTGTGGGGGGTCCTTCCTGCCAGTTTGAGCCATGTTGTACTTTGCAAGTTCAGCACGTGTAGAGTGAAGCGCTGGGGCGTTCAAAAATCGAAAATGGGTCCTGCAAGAAACCAGGACCCTAGTTAACATAAATTATTCTGGAAAGACTGGAGAAACTTATGCGTTTCAGCCTAGAAAGGAGGTGACCAAGAAGTACCTTATAGAAGCATGTAGGACGGTAAGAAGTAAAGGAAAGGTAATTCCACAACACTAATGCAAGTTCAACCTTGACAATAGGACAAGGAGAAACAGGTTCAAACTACCAAAAGGCAAATTTTGGACTGATGTCAGGAGGTTCACACATAAAGTTGAAACGGTGACCGGTTCCGATTAGGGTAGTAGAGGCAAAAATCCACTTAGGTCCTTTGCATATTCAAATAACGGGCCTAATGCCTTTATCATGTAGGAGGCTGGTGACTAAGGTCAGATCATGTGGGGTCAGGGTTAAGTAGCAGAATGGATAGCAAACTGGCTACAAAACGGGAAACAGAGAGTAGGGGTTAAAGGTAGATACTCAGACTGGCAAAAGGTGGGAAGTAGTGTTCCATCGGGATCGGTTCTGGGATCGCAGCTGTTCACCATTTACATAAATGATTTGGACTCAGGAATTGGTAGTACACACACGGTTAGACCACACTTGGAATACTGTGCTCAGTTCAGGTCACCATATTACAAAAAGGATATGGAGGCACTGGAGAAGGTGCAAAAAAGATTTACAAGGATACCAGAACTGAGAGGTTATAACTATCAGGAAAGATTGAACAGGCTGGGGCTCTTTTCTCTAGAAAAGAGAAGGCTGAGGGGTGACCTGATAGAGGTCTTTAAAATCATGAAGGGGTTGATAGAGTAGATACAGAAAAGATGTTTCCACTTGTGGGGGAGTTGAAAACTAGGGGCCATAAATATAAGATAGTCACTAATAAATCCAATAGGAAATTCAGGAAGAACTTCTTTACCCAGAGAGTGGTTAGAATGTGGAACTCACTACCACAAGGTGTGGCTGAAGTGAAAAGCAATGGATGCATATAAGGGGAATCTAGATAAGTACGAGGGAGAAAGGAATAGAAGGATATATTGATGTATGGGGCATGATTTTATCAGGGGTGCGTCGGTGGTGGGGCGGGGGGGGAATTCCGGATGGGAAACCCGGAAATACGGATTTCCTGGACGTCTTTATGATCTTGACGTGTTTTTTTTTGTATGTTTCCTGCTCGACAGGCCAGCCTGAATGATAGGCTGGACTCAGTCGGACAGGAGAAGAGGAAGGAAGAGGACGTGAACAAGTAAGTGTTAGATGGGGGTTCGGTGGTCATTGGGGGGTTAGGGGTCATCGGGGGTCAGTCATTGGGGTCATCAGGGGTCAATCATCAGGGGTTATTGGGGGGTCAGTCATTGGGGGGACATCGGGAGGGGCTCAGTCATTGGAGAGAGTCAGTCATCGGGGGGAGTCAGTCATCATAGGGGGGGCTCAGTCATCGGGGTGTTGGGGTCGGGGGTCATCTCGGGGGTCGGAGATCGTGGGGGTGGTCACTGCAGGTAGGCATGTTGGGCTTGGGGGAAGCACTTCTGCTCCTTCAGGCTCACAGGCTGTGCTATACAGGCACTTACCTGCAGTTTCAGGCCTTCTCACCTCCTCTCACGTGGAGTGAAGTAGAAGGCCCGGGAATCCTGGCTCCCAGGGGTTAAAAACAAAAAGCTGTCGAAATGGAGGCCCGCTGCCTCCTTGAAAGGCTTTAATGATCGGCCTGCCTTCTGAGAGCGGGTTGGTCGCCCGGCCCTCGTCACGCCTCCATTAAAACCGGAAGTGGGCGGGTGGGGGGTGAGTTTTAGATTTTAAAATTTTTTACTGCCTCTCCCTCCTCCTGCCTATCCATTTTTCCATTTAAAATCACGCTCATGAAGTAAAGTGGGAGGAGGCTTGTGTGGAGCATAAACACTGGCATACACCTGTTGGGCTGAATGGCCTGTTTCTGTGCTGTAAATATTATGTAATAATATGTAAAAATGGATATTACATTGGCCACGCTCCAGACCTCCAGCAGAAATCCACACTCAATACAGTCCTGAAATATAATTTCTAGGGCTTCTCCAATTTCTTCTCTGAATTCTTTCAGGATCGTAGGATTGTAGGACGTATCCCATCAGGTCCTGGCACTTTTTCTTGCCTTAGCTTAACTAACTTATCTAAAATTTTCCTTTTATTCTTTTAGAGGTTTAAGGAGGCAGATTGTAGGTTCATATAATCATTGCATGGTACAGCACAGAGGGAGGCCATTAGGCCCATCATGTCTGTGCCGGCTCTTTGAAAGAGCTATTCAATTAGTCCCACTCCCCCTGCTCTTTCCCCATAGCCCTGCAATTATTTCCCCTTCAAGTTTTTATCCGATTCCCTTTTGAAAGTTATTATTGAATCTGCTTCAGGCAGTGCATTCCAGGTCATAACAACTCGCTGCGTAAAAAAATTTCTCCTCATCTCGATCCTGGTTCTTTTGCCAATTACCTTAAATCTGTGTACTCTGGTTACTGACCCTTCTGCTACTGGAAACAGTTTCTCCTTATTTACTCTATCAAAATCCTTCATGATTTTGAACACCTCTATCAAATCTCCCTTTAACCTTCTCTGCTCTAAGGAGAACAACTCCAGCTTCTCTATGAATGTTGATATCCATAGCTTGCACGGCCATCATCGGGGCTTGCCGTGGCTGATTAATCTGCTGTGGTTTCATTGGTTCCACAGATGAAACCAATCTCTCAATGGAAGATACCCTCGCAATGGCCTGCAACATCAGTCCACAAATGTTTGAGCTGAACTCTTCCATCCTCTGTGCCATTGTGGAGAGTGTGCGTGGCAGGACTGCCAGTACCTCGCACAGATGCTGCTGACCCTCTGTCACTCTCCTTTACATTGATGGCTCCCCGGGTTCAGCATCTGTGTCCAGCTGAGCAGAGCTTGGAGAGGAGTGTGCCCTCCAACACGGACTCTCCACAGCTGTCCCTGCCGCCACTCTCTGCTCGTGCTCACTTGTGAACAGTGATTCACCAGGTGAGATCCCACCTAACTCTCTAACAGGACCCACCGAAGTGCGCATATCTGCACTGGTGCCTAGTTCGCATGTATCCTGTGACGGTGCACCCTCAGAAGGAATCAGCTCCTCTGAGGAAGGAATCGTTGTCTGCAAAGAGCAGGGGCTGCTGTTCTTCACATGAGGAGAGAAGAGACAGATATGATTTAGTCATGGGATTGTACAAATGTTGAAATGTAAATCATTAAGGTGATCATATTTCATTTGGTACTGAATTCAAGTCAAGGTGACTTAGTCTTGTAGGAGATGTGGGTTGGAGAGATTAATTCTGTTACCCTGCAGCAACGTCTTGCCATCTCCGATACTCAGGGAGGCTGCCATGGCGCTTATTTGCAAAGCCTCCTGCTCGGCATTTGTCAGCTCCACAATCTGTGGTGGTTCGTCTTTGGTCCTCTTCCTCTCCCTTGTAGTTTGTGCTCTTTTTTCCTGCAAATGGGTACGACAGACCTATAAGTGTCTGTGTGGTATGCGTGCATCTGATCAATGCACACATGCCATACTGACACTTCGGCGAGGGTGACAATCAGGCAGATGCACCATGCGTGTCACTGGCATGCATTTGAGGACGTGTTGAAAATCGGGGTTGCTGACTGAGGTGGGATCACATTACATAAGGATTGGGGTGAGTGGCAGTGGTGGATGGAGGAGGGGGGAGGTGAGGAAGTGCATAGAAAGGGAACGATGGGTGCTGCTGAAACATAAGTGGGTGTGAGCAGTGATGTGAATGGAGTACGCTTGACAAGACAGAGTGAAGGCGGGGGGGGAGGTGCACAACAGGATGTAGGTGAATCTGCAACTTTGCTTATCTTTCCTGACCTGGTTAGATCATTGAAACGTGTCCGACACTGAATCCATGTCCTCCTGACTACACCCCTGCTGCTCACCTCTTGGCCACCTCCAGCCATGCCTTCTTTGTTGTGGCAGCAGGTTTTTTTTGCCTTTGTCAAGGAAGAGCACCTCCTTCCTAGCCCTTCCTGCACTCAGCAGTACTTTTGGAGACACCTCATTAAATCGGGGCACAGCTTTGCCCTTCCTGATTCCACATTGCAACTTCCACCTCATTTAATACAATCCACACAACTCCTCCAAATTGCATCTGTGAAGTGGGCCTTTCAGTAGTGGACTATGTGGGTCTGTATCATGCCCGCTCATGCACAATGGAGACGCAAAAATTGGAAGTAAAATGATAATTCGGCATACATTCCACGTGTCCTACAATGTTGCGCGATTGTCGCCCTATCGGTGCCCCCCCACTTCGATCCCATCTCCGCGTTAATAACGGGGCCTATGCCTCTATTAATAAAGCCCAGGATCCCGTCTGCTTTTTGAACAGCCTTCTCAGCTTGTTCTGCCACCTTCAAAGATTTGTTTACATTCATCCCCAGGTCTCTCTGCTCCTTCACCCCCTTTAAAATTATAACATTTAGTTTATATTGCCGCTCCTCATTCTTCCTACCAAAACGTATCACTTCACACTTCTCTGCATTAAATTTCATCCGCCATGTGTCTGTGCATTTCACCAGTCTGTTTATGTCCTCCTTAAGTCTTCTACTATCCTCCTCACTATTTACTACTTTTCCGAATTTTGTGTCATCCCTGCAAACTTTGAAATTGTACGCTCTATACCCAAATCCAGGTTATTAGTATATATCAAACAGAGCAGTGGTCCTAATAGCAACCCCTGGGGGACACCAGTCCCTCCAGTCTGAAAAACAACCGTTCACCCCTACTCTCCACTTTCTGTCCCTTAGCCAATTTTGTATCCATGCTGCCACTGTCCCTTTAATCCCATGGGCTTTAATTTTGCTAACAAGTCTATTATGTGCTACTTTATCAAAAGGCTTTTGAAAGTCAATATACAAAACATCAACTGCACTACCCTCATCAATCCTCTCCGTGACGTCATCAAAGTATGCAATCCAGTTAGTCAAACACGATTTGCTGTTAACATATCCTTGCTGGCTGTCATTTATTAACCCATACTTGTCCAAGTGACAACTTATTTTGTCCCAGATTAATGTCTCTAAAGGTTTCCCCACCACCGACATTAGGCTGACTGGCCTGTGATTGCCGGGTTTATCCCTCTCCCCTTTTTTTGAACAGAAGCGTAACATTTGCAACCCTCCAGTCCTCTGGAAGCACTCCCATATCTAAGGAGGATTGGAAGACTGTGGCCAGATCCTCCGCTATCTCCATCTTTACTTCACTCTGCAACCTAGGATGCATCCCATCCGGACAGGGTGACTTTTCTACTTTGAGTACTACCCTTTAAGTACCTCCTCGTTATCTATTTTTATCCTGTACAATTTCTCTACTACCTCCTCCTTTACTGTGGCATTGGCAGCATCCTCTTCTTTAGTGAAGACAGATGCAAAGTATTCATTTATTACCTCAGCCATGCCCTCTGCCTCCACAAGATTTATTTTTTAGTCCCTAATCGGTCCCACCCTTCCTTTGACTACCCTTTTATAATATATACTTTAGTGTTCCCTTTTATGTTACCCGTTAATCTATTCTCATACACTCTCTCTGTCCCTCTTATTTCCTTTTTCAGTTCTCCTCTGTACTTTCTGTATTCAGCCTGGTTCTGTACCGTATTATGAGCCTGACATTTATCAAACCTCCTTTCTCTGTTTCATTTTAATCTCTATAATCTTTAGTCATCCTCTTTAGTCATCAAAGCTCTAGCTTTGGATGCCCTTTCTTTCCACCTCATGGGAATGTGTTTAGTCTGTACCTGAACTATCCCCTCTTTGAAGGTCTCACATTGCTCATTTACTGGTTTACCTGCCAATCTTTGAGATTCTAATCCACCTGGGCGAGATCCCCTTTCAATTCACTGAAATTAGCCCTCCTCCGGTTGAGTATTTTCACGTTTGATTGTTCCTTGCCCTTTTCCATAACTATTCTAAACTTGATGATATTATGATCACTGCTCTCCTACCTGCCCCATTTCATTCCCCAGAACTACATCCAGCACGGATTCCTTCCTCATTGGGCTGGAAAGGCACTGATCAAAAAAGTTCTCTTGTACACATATCAGGAATTCATCCCCCTCTTTGCCCTTTACACTATTAGTGTCCCAATCTACATTGAGATAATTTAAGTCCCCCATTATCTCTACTCTATAGTTCTTGCACCTTTCTGAAATTTTCCTGCAAATTTGCTCCTCTATCTCCTTCCCACTATTTGGTGGCCTATATTATAGACACAGCAGCATAATAGCTCCTCTATCGTTCCTTAATCCTAACCAAATAGATTCTGTCTTTGACCCCTCAAGTGCATCACCTCTTTCCAGTGCTGTAACAGTATCTTTGATCAATACTGCCAACGCCCTCCTTTTGTTCATCCCAATCTTTTCTGAATACCTTGTAGCCAGCAATATAAAGTTCCCAATCCTCCCCTTGTTTGAGCCAGGCCTCCGTTATTGCCACTATATCATAATCCAATATGGCAATTTGAGCCTGCAGCTCACCAACCTTATTTACCACGCTCCAAGCATTAAGCACATGCACCCAAACCCATCTTAGTCTGCCTTGCATTTTCCCCCTGTTTGATCCCTCCTATTTCTGAAGTACTCTTTATTCTAATGCTATTCGTCTCTCCCAGTCCTCTGTGCACCTTGTATCTCCTCTCTAATGCTTCATCCTGGTGCCGCTCCCCCTGTCAAATTAGTTTAAACCCTCCCCAACAGCACTGGTTAACCTCCCTGCAAGGACATTTATACCAACCTGTTAAAGTGCAAACTGTCCATCTTGTATAGGTTCCCTCCTGCCCCAGAACTGGTCCCAATGGCCCAGGAATCTGAAGCCCTCCCTCCTGTACCATTTCTCCAGCCACACATTAACCTTTCTTATCTTACTGTTCCTGTTCTCACTAGCACTGGGAGTAATCCAGAGATTACCACCTTTGAGGTCCTGCTCTTCAAATTTATCCCTAGCTCCTGACACTCTTACTGCAGGATCTCGACCCTTTTCTTTCCTATGTTGTTGGTTCCAACATGGACCACGACTTCTGATTGTTCCCCTTATCCCTGAAGAATGTTCTGTATCCGTTCCATGAAATTTTCTGACATTCCTTGTAGTAGAGAAAAAGCTGAATGTTATCTTTGATATCCAGGATAATCCTTGAGTAGTGGAAGGTGTTGGCAGAGGAGAGTGTGGCCTGGTAGAGCTTGACCTGGTCCAGCCAGATCTGGTGATGGGTAGCCAAGTCAGTTGTGCATCAGATAAACTCAAGTCGACACCTCTTGGACTTCAGGAAGCACAGATGGGGGTTATACCGGGGGGAACAAATGGAAGGCCAAAGGTTAGGCATTTGGAATTTTGAAAGTGTGGTTGTAAGCAATTTAGAGTAGTGTTTTTTTCCATGGGCAGATGCACAAGAAACTGGAGAGGGAAGGGAGTAGGGGGATGTGGGTGGTGTGAGATCCAAGGGAATGGTTGGAGCTGCTGTTGTCAGTAATTGAGACTATGGGAGTAGAGAAGCCATAGGGAGATGGTTTGATCAAGTCAGTGGCCACGAATATGGGTAAGACAGTTAAAATGGAGGGAGAAATGAAAGACTTGCATTTATACAATGTGTTTCATGACGTCAGGACATCTCAAAGCACGTTACAGCTAATTAAATACTATTGAAGTGTAGTCGCTGTTGTAATGTAGGAAACGCAGCAGCCAATTTGTGCACAGCAAGGTCCCACAAACAGCAATGAAATAAATGACCAGATCATTTGTTTTAGGTTTTGTTTGAGGGATAGCTGTTGGCCAGGGCACCTGGAGAATTCCCCTTCTCTTCTTCGAATAGCACCATTGAATCTTTTACGTCCACCTGAGATGGCACCTCCGACAGTGCAGCACTCCCTCAGTACTGTACTGAAGTGTCAGCCTGGATTATGTGCTCAAGTCTCTGCAGTGGAACTTGAACCCACAATCTTCTGACTCAGAGGGGAGAGTGCTACCAGTGAGCCAAGGCTGAGAGGTTTCGGCAGAACAGCAGGGCGGTGAAATTGGAGGAGAGAGGGGAAGGGGAGCTGAGATGAAGATTGAAATCAGCAACAGTGAAGAGTTGCTCAGTTCAGTTGAACAGGCAGATGAGGCCTTGGTTTAACATTCCCTCCAATAACACAGTACTCTCTAAACTGAAATGTCAGCTTAGGTTATATTCTTGGTGTGCACTTCGAATTAGAGAATGGTTACAGCACAGAAGGAGGCAATTTGGCCCAGCTCTTTGTAAGAGCAACCCAGTTAGTCCCATTCCCCCGCTCTTTCCCGGTAACCCTGCAAATTTTTTCCCTTCAAGTATTTATCCAATTCCTTTTTGAAAGCCACGATTGAATCTGCTTCCACCACCTTTTCAGGCAGCGCATTATAGATCATAACTACTTGCAGCGTAAAAAGGTTTTTCCTCATGTCGCCTTTGATTCTTTTGCCAATCACCTTAAACCCATGTCCTCTGCTTCTTGACCCTTCCGCCAAGGGGAACAGTTTCTCTTTATTTACTTTATTTAAACCCTTCATGATTTTGAACACTTCTATCAAGTCTCCTCTTGACCTTCTCTGCTCTAAGGAGAACAACCCCAGCATCTCCAGTCTATCCACCTAACCGAAGTCCCTCATCCCTGGAAACATTCCAGTAAATATTCTGTGCACTCTCTCTAAGGCCTTCACATCCTTCCTAAAGTGCAGTGTCCAGAATTGGACACAATACTCCAGTTGTGGCCGAACCAGTGTTTTATAAAGATTCAACATAACTTCTTTGCTTTTGAACTCTATGCCTCTATTTATAAAGCCCAGGATCCTGTATGCATTTTTAACCTCTTTCTCAACCTGTCCTGCCACCTTCAAAGATTTGTGCACAATATACCCCAGGTCCCTCTGTTCCTGCACCCCATTTAGAATTTTACCATTTAGTTTATTTTGCCTCTCCTCATTCTTCCTGCCAAAATGTATCACTTCGCAATTCTCTGCGTTAAATTTCATCTGCCATGTGTCCGCCCATTCCACCAGCCTGTCCATGTCCTCTTGAAGTCTATCACTATCCTCCTCACTGTTTACTACATTTCCAAGTTTTGTTTCATCTACAAATTTTGAAATTGTGCCCTGTACACCCAAGTCCAAGTCATTAATATATATCAAGAAAAGCAGTGGTCCCAGCACCGACCCCTGGGGAACACCACAGTGTACCTTCCTCCAGTCCGAAAAACAACCGTTCACCACTACTCTCTGTTTCCTGTCCTTTAACCAATTCTGTTTCCATGTTGCTACTGCCCCCTTTATTCCATGAGCCGCAATTTTGATGCTAAGCCTACTGTGTGGCACTTTATCAAATGCCTTTTGAATGTCCATATACACCACATCAACTGCATTGCCCTCATCTACCCTCTCTGTTACCTCATCAAAAAACTCTTATCAGATTAGTTAAACACGATTGGCCTTTAACAAATCTGTGCTGGCTTTCCCTAATCAATCCATACTCATTCAAGTGACTGTTAATTCTGTCCTGGATTATCATTTCTAGAAGTCTGAGGTTAAACTGACTGGCCTATAGTTGCTGGGTTTATCCTTACATCCTTTTTGAACAAGGGTGTAACATTTGCAGTTCTCCAGTCCTCTGGCATCACCCCCTTATCTAAGCATGATTGGAAGATTATGGCCAGTATCTCCGCAATTTCCACCATTACTTCCCTCAGCAACCTAGGATGCATTCCATTCGGACTGGGTGACTTATCTACTTTAAGTATAGCTAGCCTTTCAGGTACCATTTCTTTATCAATTTTTAGCCCATCCAGTATCTCAACCAAATCTTTCTTTACTGAGACTCTGGCAGCATCTTCTTCCTTGGTAAAGACAGATGCAAAGTACCTCATTTAGTACCTCAGCCATCCCCTCTGCCTCCATGAGTAATCTTCTTTTTGGTCCCTAATTGGCCCCACACCTCCTCTTACTGCCCTTTTACTGTTTATATGCCTGCAGAAGATTTTTGGATTCCCTTTTATGTTAGCCGTCAGTCTATTCTCATACTCTCTCTTTGCCCCTCTTAATTCCTTTTTCACTTCCTCTCTGAACTTTCTATATTCTGCCTGGTTCACACTTGTGTTGTCAACCTGACATCTGTCATACGCTCCTTTTTTCTGTTTCATCTTACTCATTGTCTCTTTTGTCATCCAGGGAGCTCTGGTTTTAGTTGCCCTACCTTTCCGCCTCGTGGGAATGTGCCTAGACTGTACCCAAACCATCTCCTCCTTAAAGGCCGCCCACTGTTCAGTTACAGTTTTGCCTGCCGATCTTTGATTCCAATTTATCCGGGCCAGATCTGTTCTCATCCCATTGAAATTGGCCCTCCTCCAATTGAGTATTTTTACTTTAGAGTGGTCCGTGTCCTTTTCCATAGCTAGTCTAAACCTTATGATACTATGATCGCTGCTCCCTAAATGCTCCCCCACTGACACTTGCTCCACTTGGCTCACCTCATTCCCTAGAACCAAGTCCAGCAGTGCCTCCTTCCTCATTGGGCCAGAAGCGTACTGGTTAAGAAAGTTATCCTGAACACATTTCAAAAATTCCTCTCCCTCTGTGCCCCTTATATTATTATTTTTATCCCCATCTATATCAGGATAGTTGAAGTCCCCAATTATCACTACTCTATAGCTTTTGCACCTGTCTATAATTTCCCTGCAAATTTGCTCCTCTATATCCTTCCCACTAGTTGGTGGCCTATAGAATACACCCAGTAGTGTAATGGCACCTCTGTTGTTTCTTAACTCTAATCAAATTGATTCTGTCCTTGACCCCTCCAGGACATCCTCTCTCTGCAATATTCTCATTAATGAATACTGCCACCTCCCTCCTTTCTTTCCTTCTCTATCTTTCCTGAACACCTTCAATCCAGGAATAATTAGTACCCAATCCTGCCCTTTTTGAGGCAGGTTTCTGTTATCACCACAATATTGTATTCCCATGTGGCTATTTGCGTCTGCAGCTCACCAACCTTTTTTACCACGCTTTGTGCGTTTACACACATGCACTGCAAACCAGTCTTAGCCTTTCTTGTACTCTTTCTTCGTCTGATCGTACCTAATACAGTTCTATTACTTGCTCTAGTGCTATCTTCCTCCCCTGATCCTTTGTGCCCCTTGTTTCTCCTAGTTGAAATACTTGAGGTAATTTTTTGTTGATTCTGAACCTGAAACGAATTTTACTTCACCTGCACGGGTTTCCTATGGCTTCTGCATGTAGCCAATGAAACAGAGGCGAGATGCAGCCGAAGTTGATTTGGCCCTTTAAACATGGGATGTGGGCGTCGTTGGCGAGGCCAGCATTTATTGCCCATCCCTAATTGCCCTTGAGAAGGTGGTTGTGAGCTGCCTTCATGAACCGCTGCAGTCTGTTTGGTGAAGGTTCTCCCACAGTGCTGTTAGGAAGGGAGTTCCAGGGACCCAGCGACAATGAAGGAACGGCGATATATTTCCAAGTCGGGATGGTGTGTGACTTGGAGGGGAACGTGCAGCTGGTGTTGTTCCCATGTGTCTGCTGCCCTTGACCTTCTAGTTGGTAGAGGTTGCGGTTTTGAGAGGTACTGTCGAAGAAGCCTTGGCGAGTTGCTGCAGTGCATCCTGTGGATGGTACACACTGCAGCCACGGTATGCCGGTGGTGAAGGGAGTGAATGTTTAGGGTGGTGGATTGGGTGCCAATCAAGCGGGCTGCTTTGTCCTGGATGGTGTCGAGCTTCTTGAGTGTTGTTGCAGCTGCACTCATCCAGGCAAGTGGAGAGTATTCCATCACACCCCTGACTTGTGCCTTGTAGATGGTGTAAAGGCTTTCGGGAGTCAGGAGATGAGTCACTCGCCGCAGAATACCCAGTCTCTGACATGCTCTTATAGCCACAGTATTTATGTGGCTGGTCCAGTTAAATTTCTAGTCTATGGTGACCCCCAGGATGTTGATGGTGGGGGATTTGGGCAGTCATTCTCACCTCACCTCTGGAATTCAGCTCTTTTGTCCATGTTTGGACCAAGGCTGTAATGAGGTCTGGAGCCGAGTGGTCCTGGCGGAACCCAAACTGAGCGTCGTTGAATGTCAAGGGGAGGTGGTTAGACTCTCTCTTGTTGGAGATGGTCATTGCCTGGCACTTGTCTGGCTCGAATGTTACTTGCCACTTATCAGCCCAAGCCTGGATATTGTCCAGGTCTTGCTACATGCGGGCACGGTCTGCTTCATTATCTGAGGGGTTGCGAATAGAACGGAACACTGTGCAATCATCAGCGAACATCCCCATTTCTGACCTTATGATGGAGGGAAGGCCATTGATGAAGCAGCTGAAGATGGTTGGGCCTAAGACACTGCCCTGAGGAACTCCTGCAGCAATGTCCTGGGGCAGAGATGACTGGCCTCCAACAACCACCACCATCTTCCTTTGTGCTAGGTATGACTCCAGCCACCAGAGAGTTTTCTCCCGATTCCCACTGACTTCAATTTTACTAGGGCTCCTTGGTGCCACACTCGGTCAAATGCTGCCTTGATGTCAAGGGCAGTCACTCTCACCTCACCTCTGGAATTCAGCTCTTTTGTCCATGTTTGGACCAAGGCTGTAATGAGGTCTGGAGCTGAGTGGTCCTGGTGGAACCCAAACTGAGCATCGGCGAGCAGGTTATTGGTGAGTAAGTGCCGCTTGATAGCACAGTCTACTCTCAATCATCAGCAAAGTGATGATTGAGTCTACTCTCAATCATCACTTTGCTGATGATTGAGAGTAGACTGATGGGGCAGTAATTGGCCGGATTGGATTTGTCCTGCTTTTTGTGGACAGGACATACTTGGGCAATTTTCCACATTGTTGGTAGATGCCAGTATTGTAGCTGGTCTCTCCGTTCTCTCAGGCAATCATTTGGCTGAGAGTTCTTTGTGTTGGGTCTCTATTCACTCTTCCAGCCATCACTCAATTAAAGATTCAGAAAATAATCAATTGTTAACATCCTGAATCAATGTTGAGTGTGTCCACAAGCTTATATTTTTAAGAATGATGACAAAATTTGAAATATTGGAATATTCTACAGTCAAGTTACTTGAAAGAATCATAACATTTTATGAGAACTTGGCTTTTTGATAATATAAATTCTAGTATTCCAAATATGTTTCCAATTCTCATCCATTCTTTACCTTTGTGTGGTCCATCTCTTCCCTTCTTTTTCTAGCTTTCTCTCTCCATCTTTGGCAACAGGCTTTCCATAGATATTTATTACAAGCTCGGACTCCCACAACTATTTGGATTATGTTTATTCACTCCCAGGACAACATAGTGTGCTGAGAGTTCGGTACGTGTGGGAGTTTGGTAAAGTGGGGGAAGGAGGTGCTGCTTTGCCTTGCTTTTCCTGCAGAGCGGTAGTGGACCTGAGAGCGGTGAGCGGCGGGAGAGAGCGAGACCAGAGCGGGGATAAAAACAGCGCGGAGAGAGCGAGAGTCCAGTCGGTGAGCGGCGGTAAAGAGCGAGACCAGAGCGGAGATATAAACAGCGCGGAGAGAGCGAGAGTCCAGTCGGTGAGCGGCGGGAGAGAGCGAGACCAGAGCGGGGATAAAAACAGCGCGGAGAGAGCGAGAGTCCAGTCGGTGAGCGGCGGTAAAGAGCGAGACCAGAGCGGAGATATAAACAGCGCGGAGAGAGCGAGAGTCCAGTCGGTGAGCGGCGGGAGAGAGCGAGACCAGAGCGGGGATATAAACAGCGCGGAGAGAGCGAGACCAGAGCTTACTCTGAGAGCGAGACTCTGAGACCAGCGGCAGTTCGGGGTGACGTCACCAGTCCGAAAGTGACGCGGCACAGGGGAGGCAGCTGATTGGTGAGTAGGTTCAGGTGAGTATTTCTACCATTTTACTGTAAGTAAAGTAATAAGAAAGGGAAGATCTGCAGGTTTTATAGCAGATAGTGTTTTTTTTTAGTGAACCTAGGTCCCTAGTATAGTTAACATTTTCTAATTTCAACGTAATTTAAAAGGGGTAACTAAGCTAAGGCAAGTCATGGCAGCAGACCTCGCACCCGTGATATGCTCCTCCTGCAAGATGTGGGAAGTCATGGACACTACCAGTGTCCCTGCCGACCATGTGTGCGGGAAGTGTGTCCACCTGCAGCTACTGACCGATCGTATCTCGGAGCTGGAGCTGCGGGTGGACTCACTGTAGAGCATCCGCGATGCAGAGAAACTCGTGGATAGCACGTTTAGCGAGTTGGTCACACCGCAGGTAAAGGGTATACAGGCAGGAAGTGAATGGGTGACCACCAGGAAGAGTAAGAGATGCAGGCAGGTAGTGCAGGGGTCCCCTGTGGCCATCCCCCTCTCAAACAGATATGCCACTTTGGATGCTGTTGGGGGGGATGACTTATCAGGGGAAGGCAGCAGCAGCCAACTTCCTGGCACCACGGGTAGCTCTGCTGCACAGGCTGGGAGGAAAAAGAGTGGCAGAGCTATAGTGATAGGGGACTCAATTGTAAGGGGAATAGACAGGCGTTTCTGCGGCCGCAACCGAGACTCCAGGATGGTGTGTTGCCTCCCTGGTGCAAGGATCAAGGATGTCTCGGAGCGGCTACAGAACATTTTGGAGGGGGAGGGCGAACAGCCAGCTGTCGTGGTGCACATAGGCACCAACGATATAGGTAAAAAAGGGGATGAGGTCCTAAAAGCAGAATATAGGGAGTTAGGAGGTAAATTAAAAAATAGGACCTCAAAGGTAGTAATCTCAGGATTGCTGCCAGTGCCACGTGCTAGTCAGAGTAGAAATAGGAGGATATTTCAAATGAATACGTGGCTAGAGGAATGGTGCAAGGGGGAGGGATTCAAATTCCTGGGACACTGGAAACGGTTCTGGGGGAGGTGGGACCAGTACAAACCGGATGGTCTGCACCTGGGCAGGGCCGGGACCGCTGTCCTAGGAGGAGTGTTTGCTAGTGCTGTTGGGGAGGGTTTAAACTAAAGTGGCAGGGGGTTGGGAACCTGAGCAGGGAGAGAGAGGAAAGCGTAACAGGAAGGGACAGAAGGTATGGAGTAATAGGTAAAGTGTTAAAAAAGGAAAAAGCAGGAACTAAGCGTCACAAAACAGATTTGAAAGTTCTTTATCTGAATGCACGTAGCATTCGTAATAAAATGGACGAGTTAACGGCACAAATAACTACGTATGGGTATGATCTTGTGGCCATTACAGAAACATGGCTGCAGGGTGACAACGACTGGGAATTAAATATGCCAGGGTATTTAACAATCAGGAAGGACAGGCAGGAAGGAAGGGGAGGTGGGGTGGCTATGTTAATAAAGGAAGGAATCACTGTAATACAGAGAAATGATATTGGGACAAAGCATCAAGATAATGAAACAGTTTGGGTGGAGATAAGGAATAATAGGGGAAAAAAAACATTAGTGGGCGTAGTATATAGGCCTCCTAATAGTTGCAACTCTGCTGGAAGAAGTATTAATCAGGAGATAGTCGGGGCATGTAATAAGGGAACAGCCATAATTATGGGGGATTTTAATTATCATATTAACTGGACAAATCAAATTGGGCAGAGCAGCCTTGAGGACGAGTTCATTGAGTGCATCAGGGATGGATTTCTTGAGCAGTATGTAACTGATCCTACAAGGGGGCAGGCAACCTTGGACCTGGTCCTGTGTAATGAGTCAGGATTAATTAATAATGTCCTAGTTAAGGATCCCCTTGGAACGAGCGACCACAACATGGTTGAATTCCATATCCAATTAGAGGGTGAGAAGGTTGATTCTCAAACAAGCGTACTGAGCTTGAATAAAGGAGACTATGATGGTATGAGAGCGGAATTGATTAAAGTGGACTGGGAAAATAGATTAAAGGGTAAGACGGTACATGAGCAGTGGTGTTCATTTAGGGAGTTATTTTACAACTTTCAAAATAAATATATTCCACTGAGGAAAAAAGGGTGTAAAAGAAATGACAGCCATCCGTGGCTAAGTAAAGAAATCAAGGATAGTATCCAACTAAAAACAAGGACATATAAGGTAGCCAAACTTAGTGGGAGGATAGAAGATTGGGAATTCTTCAAAAGACAGCAAAAAGTAACTAAACGATTGATTAAGAAAGGGAAGTTAGATTATGAAAAGAAATTAGCAAAAAATATAAAAACAGATAGCAAGAGTTTCTATAGTTATATAAAAAGAAAAATGATGGCTAAGGCAAACATAGGTCCCTTAGAGGATGAGACCGGGAAATTAATGGTGGGAAACATGGAGATGGCAAAAATGCTGAACAAATATTTTGTTTCAGTCTTTACAGTAGAGGACACTAAGAATATCCCAACACTGGACAAACAGGGGACTCTCGGGGGGGAGGAGCTAAATACGATTAAAATCACTCAGGAGATGGTACTCAGTAAAATAATGGGACTCAAGGCGGATAAATCCCCTGGACCTGATGGCTTCCATCCTAGGGTCTTGAGGGAAGTGGCAGTAGGGATTGTGGATGCTTTGGTGATAGTTTTCCAAAATTCCCTGGACTCAGGAGAGGTCCCGGCAGATTGGAAAACTGCTAATGTAACACCGTTATTTAAAAAGGGTAGTAGGCAGAAGGCTGGAAATTATAGGCCAGTTAGCTTAACATCTGTGGTGGGTAAAATTTTGGAGTCTATTATTAAGGACACAGTAACGGAACATTTAGATAAGCATAATTTAATAGGACAAAGTCAGCATGGCTTTATGAAGGGGAAGTCATGTCTGACAAATTTGCTTGAGTTCTTCGAGGATATAACGTATAGGGTGGATAAAGGGGAACCAGTGGACATAGTGTATTTAGACTTCCAGAAGGCATTCGACAAGGTGCCACATAAAAGATTATTACTTAAGATAAAAAATCACGGGATTGGGGGTAATATTCTGGCATGGGTGGAGGATTGGTTATCGAACAGGAAGCAGAGAGTTGGGATAAATGGTTCATTTTCGGACTGGCAACCAGTAACCAGTGGTGTTCCACAGGGGTCGGTGCTGGGTCCCCAACTCTTTACAATCTATATTAACGATTTGGAGGAGGGGACCGAGTGCAACATATCAAAATTTGCAGATGATACAAAGATGGGAGGGAAAGTAGAGAGTGAGGAGGACATAAAAAACCTGCAAGGGGATATAGACAGGCTGGGTGAGTGGGCGGAGATTTGGCAGATGCAATATAATATTGGAAAATGTGAGGTTATGCACTTTGGCAGGAAAAATCAGAGAGCAAGTTATTTTCTTAATGGCGAGAGACTGGAAAGTACTGCAGTACAAAGGGATCTGGGGGTCCTAGTGCAAGAAAATCAAAAAGTTGGTATGCAGGTGCAGCAGGTGATCAAGAAAGCCAACGGAATGTTGGCTTTTATTGCTAGGGGGATAGAATATAAAAACAAGGAGGTATTGCTGCAGTTATATAAGGTATTGGTGAGACCGCACCTGGAATACTGCATACAGTTTTGGTCTCCATACTTAAGAAAAGACATACTTGCTCTCGAGGCAGTACAAAGAAGGTTCACTCGGTTAATCCCGGGGATGAGGGGGCGGACATATGAGGAGAGGTTGAGTAGATTGGGACTCTACTCATTGGAGTTCAGAAGAATGAGAGGCGATCTTATTGAAACATATAAGATTGTGAAGGGTCTTGATCGGGTGGATGCAGTAAGGATGTTCCCAAAGATGGGTGAAACTAGAACTAGGGGGCATAATCTTAGAATAAGGGGCTGCTCTTTCAAAACTGAGATGAGGAGAAACTTCTTCACTCAGAGGGTGGTAGGTCTGTGGAATTTGCTGCCCCAGGAAGCTGTGGAAGCTACATCATTAGATAAATTTAAAACAGAAATAGACAGTTTCCTAGAAGTAAAGGGAATTAGGGGTTATGGGGAGCGGGCAGGAAATTGGACATGAAGCTGAGTTCGGATCGGTCAATGCCCTGTGGGTGGCGGAGAGGGCCCAGGGGCTATGTGGCCGGGTCCTGCTCCGACTTCTTGTGTTCTTTAGATTTGTGGTTGGGATCAGATCAGCCATGATCTTATTGAATGGCGGAGCAGGCTCGAGGGGCCGATTGGCCTACTCCTGCTCCAATTTCTTATGTTCTTATGTTCTTATGTTCCCCAATTCCAGTAAATGCTTCATCCATTTATCTAACGTTCTCCATCTCTCTCATATCTGCTCTAATAAATCTACTTTCCACACCAGAGTTCCTAAAGATCCTTCTTTTTCCTCAGCTGAGTCTTCCCTCAGCTGAGTCTTCCCTCAGCAGAGATTGACAGGCCCTTTGATTGAATCCACCACATTTCCCATATGCAGCAGAAAACAACTGTCAGGGACATCCGTTATACTTTTCATCTTTTAATGCTTATGCTAGCGCTGGTGCAGTTAGAAATTTCAAAATATGAATATTACTTATATTGCACTGCTCATCAAAGTGCTTCTCTGCTGCTCACCCTGGAATAATGATCCATATTCCTGGCCTGAATCTGGAGTCAGCTCTTCATGTCCTGCTCCCTGTGCACCCTCAATGCAGACCGGCATGTATTGCAGTGGATGCGAGATGCTGGTGGCTCCCATTGACTCCCTGCTCAACTTCAGGACGCTGGCTGTAAGTCTTTCCTTGTTTAATATTGGTGTATGTTGTCTGCTGGCTTCTCCCCATCAATATATGGTCAGTAATAAACAACCTAATGTTCTTCGTAAACATATGGAAGTGTAGAGTACCTTAAAAATACAGCAAGATGTGTCACCTGCAAGGAGTAAGCGTCCATGGAAATCCAGGATAGGACAACAAACCTTCTCCTCCCCACCACTGAGCACAAATTCTGGCATAGGATCACAAACTCTCATTCACCCTCAACCACCCCATCTCAGAAATTGCTGGCTAGGATATAAACCAACATTCACCCTGAGACCCCACGCCTCCACCCCCAATGGCCCAGACCCCACCCCTGATGGACGACCCCCTCCACCATGTTGTTTCCGACCCTCCTCTCCTCGCAATGTCGCCAACCCCCACCCCCCCCACCGATCTCAGATTTACCTGGCATCCGCTGCCCGGCTGCTTTCCCTCCCAACAGGCAGCCAGCCTGACAATCTGGTTGGCTGTCGTGCGGGAAACCCGGAAGCAACATTAATTGCATTCAATTGAGTTGCAATCGCAGATTCCGACGCACTCACTTGGATTCTGGGTTTTCCACATGATCGTCTATCCACCCACTGAGATCCCAGCTCCAATAAAATTCATGCCCCATGAGTAGATTTTTATGTCCATTTTGTATAATCATCATTCCAGCAAATTTAGCTTAATGCAGCAATAACTTGCATTTATACCGCAACTTTAATGTAGCAAAACGCCACGAGATACTTCACAGGAGCGTTATCAAATAAAATTTAACACCGAGCCACACAAGGAGACACCAGGATTGGTGACCAAAAGCCTGGTCAAAGAGGTAGGCTCCAAGGAGCGTCCTAAATTTTATTTCCACACCGTTCACCTGAGGAAGGAGGAAGCCTCCGAAAGCTTGTGGGATTAAAAATAAAATTGTTGAACTATAACTTGGTGTTGTAAAATTGTTTACAATTGTCAACCCCAGTCCATCACCGGCATCTCCACATCATGGCTACCATCGTCCTAAACGAGCAGAGGTTTTAAGGAGCGTCTTAAGGGAGGAGAGATAGGTACAGAGGTGGGGAAGTTTAGGAAGGGAATTCTAGAGCTTGTGGCCCAGGCAACAGAAGGCATGGCCGCCAGTGGTGGAGCGATGAAAATCGGGGACCCATAAATACACCCATATTTATAAGAATAAAACCCACTCCCTCATTTTATTTTTCCCTATTTTCTCCACTTTATTTAACCCTTCCTCTGCCACTCACCATTGTTTGGTCAAGAGTTCAGGTGTCACGAGTTTCAGGTGAATGAGTCACCACCCCACTCCACCCCAGTTAATCCCCAGTCTGGTATCTTACAAACGCCAGCTTTGCTCAGATAGTAACACTCTCACCTCTGAATCAAGAGGTTATGGTTCAAGATCCACTCCAGGACCTGAGAATATAGTCTAAGCCAACACAAAGAACTGAGAAATTACTGCACTGTCTTTCAGGTGAGACATTAAACAGTGGCCTCGTCCACCTGTTTAGGAGATCCCGCAGCACAATTTGATGAAGAACAGGGAGTTCTGCCAGAGCCCCTCATCCAACACCTCCATTCATCTCATTTGCTGTTCGTGGGACCTGGTGTGCTAACTGACTACCAAATTTGCCAACATTACAACTGCCCTTCAATAAATAATTAATTGGTGAATCACTTTGAGATGTCCCGAGGATCCAATAAGGTGAAAGTGCAAATTCCTTCTTTCTAACAGCTGACAAGTTACGAGCACAGCCCACAGCAACTCTCTTCAATTCCACTATCTACAGGGAAGTACATATCTTCTCTTTGCTGTTTCATGTCAATGGCACAGACTAAATTGGACACGCTCAAGGACAGGGAAGTGCTGATCAGGAACCACATGCCATAATGCTGTGACTCGTACACTAGCAACGTGATCAGCCAAAAAAAAAATTATGCCAGGTGCGAATTTGAAGTAACGGTTTTACCATTAAATGGTTGGTAGCTTAGGATTTTGTTACCAAAGAAATTTCATTACTAAAGAATGCCTTTCTAATATTGCATACAAAGCTGCATTTTACAAGAGTCACAGCGATATACTCATCATCATCCAAACAATTAAATTGTACTTGCAGATCAGGATTCACTTCTGTCTTTCCAGAATGCACCAGCCTTCTGGGCAAACATCTTACATTAAATATAACAAACATACAAATACGTCACAGGTGTTAATACTTGATAAGCTCAAAGTGCTTGCTACTTCAATGAATAGCAGGCACCCAAAGCCACTCAGCAACATTAGTCAAACAGCAGGTCCTCGTCCTTTCCTCCTTCAAGTCGGTTGGCTGGTGCATTCTGGTCCATCCCAATCATCTTTTTTTAATGATGCTGGATTTGTACTCTTTACATTGCTATGAATATATAATCACGAGTGAAATTTAGATTTATCTATCTGTTGACAAGCAGGTTGTATAAATTCTGTACAGCTATGCTGTCGGGACACAATGCTATTAACCATTGCCACTACAGGAATAGATATACAACACAAACTAAATTGTGACCAGGCAAATGATTATTATAAACCAATAATACAAGATTGGCTATTCAGGGTTCATCATCAATTCTGGTGCACTGTCACAAATGATACTTGTACACCAGCAAAAATATGGACATGCACCACTGCGTAAGTGGCAAAAGTGCACAGTTGTGGCAATGGTTTCACAATTAAAATCGGTCAGCAGCACAGCTTTTTATTACCAAAGAACACATTGATCATATTGCATACAAAGCTACATTTTACAAATGTTAATGGGACATATTTGTCGACAATTAAAGTGTATTTTCAGACCATGATTCATTTCTGTCTTCCCTTCCAGATGATATGACTTATGCTACTGTTCACGATCATTTTTGCATCCATCTGACACTGTTAATTATAACCGTTAATGTGTTTTTTTAATAAAATCTGCATCTTGTGCTATTCCACAAGGACATTTAATGAGTTTGATGACTTAACACATGTACACTTGAAATATTTTTATACATCTTAGCCATACTTCAGTCAGATCATTGTCAGTTGCCATTCATCTGAAGTAAAGGGCACACAGTCCAAAATAGGATAGGATGGGCCAGAAACCAGGACAGGCCAGGAGTGGCAAGGCAACTGCAAGCTTAAGGGCCAAGAGAGATACTAAATCTTGTTTCGACTAAAATTATCAGGTCTTTTCTAGTCATCAGTGGTTAAAGCCATAACAGAGTCTACAAATCTGATGGAATGTTGCATTGAAAACATCATAGATTGCACACAAGGGTGATGACATGATCAAGGAGAAAATATCTGAGGCAAGGTGTGCAGCCATCAGTAATGGAGAATACTGTGTGCAGTCACCAAGGAAAAATTGTAATATTTGGGACAAATATGGTAAAATGCAATTGTTCTCTGTGAAGAAAATGTTTCTTTCATAACAAAGCAATCACAACGGGGCTATGCATTCAGAAAAAATAACTGAGCATCACTCTCCATGACACTTGGCACAAGAGAAGGATCACATGGTTCCACCTCAAATCTACTAAACTGGTGAGGTGAATAAACTATTTACTCTTGGTACATGGAGCATATAGTTCCTTGAAAATAAATCTAGTAAATGACCAGAATTTTTATATACCAAATAAGAACAGAGACCGAGAGAGGACAGGATAATAATTCAGGGAGAAATTTGGGTTGGGGTATGTAGCTCAATGAAGATTTTAAAGTAGAAGTGAGAGAGGCGTAACAGGGTGAGTTGCTCGAAGGAGGAGAAGGTCCCAGAGGAGTTATGGAGAGAGACTTTATATATACAATTATTACAATTCTCATATCTTAGATTAAAAAGAAAAAGAAAGACTTGCATTTACATAGCACATTTCATGAACTCAAGACATCCCAAAGAGCTTTACAGCCAATGAAGTACTTTTGAAGTGTAGTCATTTGTAATGTAGGAAATGGGGCAGCCAATTTGCACACAGCAAGGTCCCACAAACAGCAATGACATAATGACCAGATAATCTGTTTTAGGTGTTGGTTGAGGGATAAATGTTAGCCAGGACACTGGGGAGAATTCCCCTGCTCTTCTTCGAATATTGTCATGGGATCTTTTATGTACACCTGAGAGGGCAGACAGCGGCTTGGTTTTCAAGTCTTATCCAAAAGATAGCACCTCCAACACTCCCTCAGTGCTGCACTGAAGTATCAGCCTAGATTATGTGCTCATGTCTCTGAAGTGAGGCTTGAACCCACAAACTTCTGACTCAGAGGATAGAGTGCTACCACTAGGCCAAGGCTGACATCAGAGTGAGTTCCGATACCCCAAACCTTCAAAAGTGTGCATCCTTACTTTGAGATTTAGGTAAGTTTTTGGTAACATGCCTGGATAAACGAACAGCAAACCCTTTTTGGTAATTGGTACCGGATTATTTTAAGATCCAATAAAATCCCAATTCCAATCTTCAAAGTGGCAAAGTCCCACAGCCGACCTTGTCACTAATTTCAAATATCAAAAATTTATTTAAAAAAAATAAACAAGTAAATCATTTTAACAGTGATATAATATAGTTATATATTTGCAGTAGGAAGTCTTACATAGGGAAAAGGATAAAAAGATTGCAATTCTAAGAACTAATCTTTTATAAATAACTTTTATGTGCATTCAGTATTTCTTCTTTATCTTTCAGGAAACCTGTCTCTTCTGAAGTTTGCAAACTGCCTCTTGCCATGAGCTCATAAGATTCTCCAACTGCCTTTTTCTCACCAGAATTGCTCGTCTTTTATATCCATGAAAACAGATACCAGGACATTCTGGATTTTGCATATATGACTTTTCAAATTCAAAAGGAAACTGTCAATCAAATACAATTTGAACACTAAACTGCTGACCACTCAACTTCTCTTCCTGACCCCCATGCTGGCCGACATTGTAAACTGCCCTCTCTCCTCAGGTACTGTCCCCCTCCCTTTCAAATCTGTCGCCATCACCCCCTCCTCAAAAAACCCACCCTTGACGACTCTGTCCTTGCAAACTACCGCCCCATCTCCAAGCTCTCGTTCCTCACCAAAGCTCTTGAACGCGTTGTCACCTCCCAAATCCGTTACCATCTTTCCAGCAACTCCATGCTTGAACCTCTGCAATCAGGCTTCTACAGCACTGAAACAGCCCCAATCAGAGTCGCAAATGACATCCTATGTGACTTCAGCTGGCTGATAAACTCCCTTTGAAAAATGAGGGAGTTTTAAAGTGACAGCTTCCGAAACAACATCATACAAAAATATATAATTTTTGTCACAGTGCTGCATTAGGAGGTGCTATTCTGTTACTCTGTATGTCTAGCTATACTATACCGACATTGAAAATGTGCAACATTTGGGGATTTTTACCTATTTGGCCTAGAAGTGATTTTGGTTTAATTTATGTTATGATATTGCTGTGAAGTTCGATTTAGCTTACAAAGGTTCATTTCCAGAGATATAAAGAAGCCATTTAGAATATTGTCTAAATTGGATCCTAGTTGGAATATCAGATGAGCCAAACATTATAGCCTTCATAAGCTTCTTACGTTTGCCTATTGTTTCAACATTAGACAATGAGAAGTCATTGAGCACATCCCAGAGCAGTGTGCACCCTGATGATAGAATGGGTTTTTATTCAATACACCTGGCAAGGTGGCACAGCTGGACAGGCAGTGGAACATTGGAGCATAGGGATATAGGAACGTAGGAACATAGGCTATTCAGCCCTTCGAGCCTGTTCCGCCATTCAGTTAGATCTTGGCTGATCTGTATCTTAATTCCATCCACCCATCTTGGCTCCGTAACCCTTAATACCCTTGCCTAACAAAAATCTATCAATCTCAATTTGAAAATTTTCAATTGACCCCCAGCCTCAATAGCTTTTTTGGGGAGAGAGTTCCAGATTTCCACTAGCCTTTGTGTGAAGAAGTGCTTTCTGACATCACCCCTGAATGGCCTAGCTCTAATTTTAAGGTTATGCCCCTTTGCTCTGGACTGCCCCAACCAGAGGAAATAGTTTCTCTCTATCTACCCTATCAAATCCTTTAATCATCTTGAACACTTCAATTAGATCACCCCTTAATGTTCTATATTCAAGGGAATGCAAGCTTAGCCTATGCAACCTGTCCTTATAATTTAACCCTTTTAGCCCCGGTATTATTCAGGTAAATCTGCCCTGCACTCCCTCCAAGGCCAATATATCCTTCCTGAAGTGCAGTGCCCAGAACTGAATGCAGTACTCCAGATGGGGAGTCGCCAGAGCTCAGGACAGCTGTAACATAACTTCCACCCTTTTGTATTCCAGCCCTCCTGAGATGAAGGCTAACATTCCATTAGCTTTTTAAAATTTTTTTTGTACCTGACCAATAGCTTTTATTGATTTCTGTACTTGGATCCCTAAATCTCTCAGCTCATCCACAGTTCCTAGTTTCTCACCATTTAGAAAATACTCTGATCTATCTTTCTTAGGTCCAAAGTGGATGACCTCACATTTCCCCACAATGAACTCCATCTGCCACAGCTTAGCCGACCACTCCTCATTACACAGAGTTGAAATGGGGGTTGCTCTTTCTCTCTTTCTCTCTCTCTCGCTCAGAGTCTGAGGCAGTGAATGACACAAAGAGAGATCTTGCTCTCTGGTCAGCCAGGGAGATTGAGAGATTCCAGGCCTAGGTATGATGTGCAGAGTGGTAGGGAATATATGTGTGTTACTAGAAACTACATAAGCATGGTGGGAGTACGCCGGAATGGCTGCAGATTTTCAGGATCTTTATACTAACACTCAACTGGAGGGGAAACTATACTTCTGCGGTTTCAGGTTAGACCAGGTTCATAGTCAGTGATTTTAACTGAGATTGATTCAAACTAAATTGTGAAATTTTTAAAAAACTGTTTGCTCATCCTTTACAAATCCCGACCTACTGATGCCAGTTTTACCTCAGCTGTGAAGCAAAATAACTTGTCAGCTTTATAATAATGGGCTGATCAGAACCGTGGCCCATTTTATGCTTCACTGTACAACAGAGCATGTCCATCAGACTGTAATTTCATACTATCTGAGACAAGTACTCCAGGGAGTAAATGCTCATGGTGGTTAAGTTCTCTTTGAATTAATAGATCCCAGTTGATCCCCCATGTAAATCAAATATTTGTCTCTTCTTTGCTGACATGCCTATCATAGTCCATCAGCTGCAAAAATGGAATCAGGTTGAGGCAGAAGCAATATTACCTTTATTTCAAATGGGATGAGGGTCATGAAACAAAACTTAAAATAACACAGCATGACGCAAAAAGTCAGGGAGCACTGCTGCTATACTTTGGTGGTTTTACTTTCCTTGGGTTCATCGTTTCAGACCATGGCCTAAGGTGAACCCCCATTCCTTATGGACAGAGTGTGCCGTTACCTGCCTGACAATTAGTAGTGAGCCCAGGGATCGAACAAAATACCCTTGTTACTATATTTTAACTTCCTGGTTCTAAGACATGTCCTCAAAGTTGGAAATCAGTAGAATAAACAATTCACCAGACTGTAAATGGATAAGTTAACGGAAACAACAACACATTATGGATTTACAGTAATTACAGGCTTAACTATCCCTCCTCTGAAGATAGAAGTTATTACTGTTGTGTGTGCTGTTAAAACTGCAATGTAAACTAGACCAGATGTAATGTCCATGAATACTATTATTATTTACATGTTTGTGTGTTGCTGACTGCCCAACAGAATCTTTATGGCCCATCTATTGCTCTCTGAAAGCTTCACACAAGCTATACAATTTGATCAAGACTATCTGACAAATGCTTTTTTCAAAAATTGAGAGCAAAGAAAATTTAAATTTGTCTCTTAAACTTAGAAAAAGGCAATGAAATATATATTGAAACAAAAGCTGCAAGATATTTGTGTTTGAATCGAATGGCTTGGCTCCTCCCACAGGAATCTGACACAAACATAACAAGCAGGATTTTCTTCTGCCTTTCCATTAGTTTTGCTGCAGTATTGGGGAGGACAGGGGTATAAAAATTGTGCAGGACCCATTACATTGGATTCCCCCCATTTTCAAGTCAGTTACAGTTTTCTGGCATCACTTCCAACAGACGCTAGAAGCACCCACCTAAATGCAAGCTGGGTGCATTAAGTGAAGTGATAATGACAGAGTGAGGTCTTACATTGCATTTTCCATCATTATCATCTTGAGGACACTGGACGCTACAAACGCCAGAAGAGAACAGTCATCCACTGTTGCTAGGCGAGGCATAATGCATTCAAAAATTTAAATGCCCCCAGCAGTGAGTGTAATCAATGCAAGGACAATCAATGCACAGATCCAGAGCTGCAGTTCTTTTTATAGCAGTCAGAGGCTCCAAAATGTTTCTGTTCTTCAAGGCTGCCTGTCCCTTTAAGCTGCTGCAGACTGCTGAGGTAACAGCCGGTGGTGAGCTTTGAAGCACAGCTTTGAACCTGTCCAAAAAATGTACATCAAGATAACCCGAGAAATGATGGTGTGTCAGCAATGGGTCGGTTGGGTGGTGCAAAACTACGTCACCACATTTCCGGCAGCATTCCTGGGAAATCTCAGCTCACGTCTATTGCATTGCTCCTATATATCAAAACATTATCTGTGAGTCAATCTGGCTTTTAAACCCATATGTACTATGATAGAAAGAGAGAAACTGATACCATGATACATTATGAACAAAAAAGCTTCATTTTTGTCACGACTGCCTTCAGCAGTAAAAAGTAGGAAGCAAGAGTGATAGAGTTGATCTTATACCTCATTTATAATACTAAACATCACAAGTTAGAAAAGTGAGCACAATCCCACCAAAAGATGGATTTCAAAAGGTTGCTATTACTCTATGCACTTTCTGCATTTCCACCATTGTAAACTGTGGTACAGTCAACAATGAAGTACATGGTACCCAATAAAACACCGCCACCATCAGCCCAACTACTTCCTGTATCAAGCCCTCCTATTCCTGCCTGTATTGTAGATGATGCAGTTGATAGTGGGATTGCTGCTGCCTTGATGCGCTTAAAACGTTTCACAAAACTAGGGTCACAATTTCTTCTGCTTAATTATATTTCTTGAAAAAGTCGGTATAGAGGGTTTTAATAGCAATGGAAAGTGAGAATTGCTGTGAGAATTGCTCCTGTAAAAAATGGGTTTAGCAAAAAGTAAAAAGAAAAACGAGTTTTTAAAGGTCAATCATAAACTACACGTGCAGAATTACACAACTGGCACTTGAATAAAATTAAAGTGAGTGTTGAACTCCAGGCCAGACCTGGTATTACCAGACTTAACTGAAGGAAATATTTTGAATTATCAGAGATAATTGCTGAGATAATGGAAAGATAAGTGAAAGATAACATTGGAAAATGAGTCAGAGAACAACTCTCCTTAGGAACTCACCTCAAAGACTAACACATAAAATGGCTTTGGATTTTTTTGAGTACTGTACTGTTGTGTGCTGTCTCTGTCATTACTGTACAAAGCTTGCCTTGTGGAGGGTAGTGGGGATACTGGGACCTATGGATCCTCCATTTCATTGGATTACAATGATGAAGTCCAATAATCTGTTTTTTAAATACTGCTTTGCTGGTGTTTCCTCCCAATTGCTTCATAATAAATTATTGCTCAGTCCTACTTCAGAGGCTCAATTGTGCTCTTTTAAAGCACATTTCCATGTTTCTCTCTGAGAACCTCAGCAGTCACATACAGTTATTTTATTCTTGTAGAGGCACCCAGCTCTTCATTTTGAAAAGATGGACAGCTGACTTTATTTTGTCACTGCTTCAGTGCTACTGAGGAGTTAATTAGCATTGTCTAATGTTTTTGAATTACTAAATATGCTGGTTCCCCCTCCCTGTTTTACTGTTTTCTGGAGCAGCACCAAAACATGCTCTAATATCTGCACAGCAGCTACTCAATGAAGCTGCAGAATCAGTAATTCTGATAATCAACTGTAAACTGCAACAATAAACCATTTAAAAAGCTGCTGGAGAGCCCAGCGCAACTGTTTACTCATCAGCTAGGCTTACTGTTGGAAGCAGCTGAGGAGACAAGGGAACGGATGGCAATACCAACCCCAAAAGCGACTGGTGCAGCAGGATTGAGAATAGTTAACCAAAAGTATGAATGCTGCGCCCAGAATCTGCAGACGATGGCTAGGTATTATGAAAAACATGTCAGACTTGAAGAAATCTGCTAAGTAAGTCAATAATATGGTCATGTATGACAAGCACTTGCCACAAGTAGACTTGCAAAGAAAATCACCTCTGCTAACACAGTAATCCTTTATGGCTGGGAGAAGCTAAGTAGTAAAAGGAGGTTACCTAGTGCAGTGCCAGTATAATAGAGCATGGATTTGGAATGCTTTGTTCGAAAGGGGAAGACTTTGGATGTAAGGTATAATTACAATTAGGAAACACAGATAACAACTTGTATGCACAGCAATAATTCTTAAAAGTGCTTCACACACGGAAAAAATGGCATTCCCTAAAAGCGGATATATTTCATTGCCTCTACTTTCACTATATCTGTACTATTCTTCTGCTTGCAGGACAAGATGGCCTTTAGTTATTGTGAACAGGAGGTGGCCCCAAACAATTTATGCCCTTGGCCCCTTTTCAGGAGACCTGGAAGTGTATTAAGAGAATGGGGAATGGAGAAGCCGGAGACTTTCTCTGAGCTTACAGCTAGTACCATGTAATATTGTCCTACTGAGTGATTGTCACGGACACACATGCACCTTGGGTAACATCATACTGAGTATCATGCAAGAAAGTAGTGGTTATAACCATGAAGGTGGTTATTTCAGGCAGCATTTCGTTGCTCTACTTTCATAGGAATGGAAGAGTTGACTGCAGCCACAGCCAGTGTCCTCTATAAAGCCAGCACCAGACAGCACCACCTCTGCCAACCACCACCATAGCTACACATACTTCAGAGGACATGGACAGTGAGGTTGAGGAGGACAAATAGGGTGAGTCATAGATCAGAGAAACAGGAGTAGGCTATTCAGTCCCTTGAGTCTAACATATTCAGTTAGGTTCATGGCTGATCTGTACCTTCAATCCATTTACCCACTTTTGCTTCATAATCCTTCGATACCCTTACTTAACAAATATCTATCAATCTCAGTCTTGAAAATTTCAATTGAACCAGCATCCACAGCCTTTTGGGGGAGAAAGTTTGATTTCCACTACTCTTTATGTGAAAAATTGCTTCCTGATTTCACACCCAACTGGCCGAGCTCTGATTTTAAGATTGTGTCCCCTTGTTCTGAATATCCCCACCAGAGGAAATCATTTATCTGTATCTACCCTATTGAATCCCTTTATCATTTTAAAGACCTTTTTTTTTTTTTTTATTCGTTCACGGGATGTGGGCGTCGCTGGCAAGGCCGGCATTTATTGCCCATCCCTAATTGCCCTTGAGAAGGTGGTGGTGAGCCGCCTTCTTGAACCGCTGCAGTCCGTGTGGTGACGGTTCTCCCACAGTGCTGTTAGGAAGGGAGTTCCAGGATTTTGACCCAGCGACAATGAAGGAACGGCGATATATTTCCAAGTCGGGATGGTGTGTGACTTGGAGGGGAATGTGCAGGTGGTGTTGTTCCCATGCGCCTGCTGCCCTTGTCCTTCTAGGTGGTAGAGGTCGCGGGTTTGGGAGGTGCTGTCGAAGAAGCCTTGGCGAGTTGCTGCAGTGCATCCTGTGGATGGTGCACACTGCAGCCACAGTGCGCCGGTGGTGAAGGGAGTGAATGTTTAGGGTGGTGGATGGGGTGCCAATCAAGCGGGCTGCTTTATCTTGGATGGTGTCGAGCTTCTTGAGTGTTGTTGGAGCTGCACTCATCCAGGCAAGTGGAGAGTATTCCATCACACCCCTGACTTGTGCCTTGTAGATGGTGGAAAGGCTTTGGGGAGTCAGGAGGTGAGTCACTCGCCGCAGAATACCCAGCCTCTGACCTGCTCTCGTAGCCACAGTATTTATATGGCTGGTCCAGTTAAGTTTCTGGTCAATGGTGACCCCCAGGATGTTGATGGTGGGGGATTCGGCGATGGTAATGCCATTGAATGTCAAGGGGAGGTGGTTAGACTCTCTCTTGTTGGAGATGGTCATTGCCTGGCACTTATCTGGCGCGAATGTTACTTGCCACTTATCAGCCCAAGCCTGGATGTTGTCCAGGTCTTGCTGCATGCGGGCTCGGACTGCTTCATTATCTGAGGGGTTGCGAATGGAACTGAACTCTGTGCAGTCATCAGCGAACATCCCCATTTCTGACCTTATGATGGAGGGAAGGTCATTGATGAAGCAGCTGAAGATGGTTGGGCCTAGGACACTGCCCTGAGGAACTCCTGCAGCAATGCCCTGGGGCTGAGATGCTTGGCCTCCAACAACCACTACCATCTTCCTTTGTGCTAGGTATGACTCCAGCCACTGGAGAGTTTTCCCCCTGATTCCCATTGACTTCAATTTTACCTTGATTCGATTACCTCTCAACCTTCTAAACTCAAAGGATTACAAACCAAGTTTATGCAACTGGTCCTCGTAATTTAACCCCTTAAGCCCTGCTATTGTTCTGGTGAATCTGTGCTGTACCCTTTCCAAGGCCAATATATCTTTCCTGAGGCTTGGTGCCCAATACTGAACTCAGTACTCCAGATGGGGTCTGACCGAGGTTCTGTACAACTGAAGTATCACTTCCTCACTTTTGAGATAAAGGCCAACATTCCATTTGTCTTTTGATTATTTTTTGTTCACTAGCTTGTAGTGATTTGTGTACATGGACACTTAAATCCCTTTGCTCCTCAACAGCTCCTAGTTTCTCACCATTAAAAAATATTCCAATTTGTCTTGCTCAGATCCGAAGTGCATGACTTCACACTTCCCCACATTTGGGCTTTCTATTCCTCCCCAGTGTTCATTATACTGTTTTATATCTGAACACCATAATCAGTATTTATCTCACTACCCACTGTATCTTTTCAATTGCTGGAACCAGCAATTTGAATAAAAAATGTGTTTACTACCATTAAGTACTTGCATTGCAGATTAGTATTCACAGGCATTAGTAACAGCTCTGTACAAAACTATCAATAGATAATGAAAGAGAGGTACCATCATATTCAAGGCACATTGAAAACAGCCATTTTTATCAGCTTTTCCATAAACTCATTGTAGTGCAGTCAAATGCGTATTGATCACACAAGGTAAATCCTATCATTCCTGCTCTGCAGCTATCATGGTGAAGGATTTTATTTTCAAAATATCAGCAAAGGTGACTATGAATTTGTCTGTGGATAATGATTATTGCTGATTCCAAATAACTCACAAGTTTAACCAAAGGTCAACATAACAAGACGCCATAATAATGTAAATTCTAATCAATTGTCAGTTTAAACAAACCAGTTGAAATGATTCATAAAATAATATTCGTTAATAGAAGTAATGAACTGAACGAGTTACACTATTGTAAGTGGGACCAGAGTAAATCAGCTTGGGGTGAACTTCTTCGTCGTTTTCATCACATTAGTGGGGTGTGAATGATGTAGGAAATTTTTCTAGCAAGGAAATTCAGGTGGAAGGCATTTCCACCATTGCGTGTCTTCTACTCAGTTTCCTCGCCTGTTTGAGCCTTCCTGCTTTCCGCCCACTGAATTCCACTCGCCTCATTTGTATATGTCAGAGTTAGAGGCAGTGGCATAGCAGCTGCAAGTTTCTTGAGGCAGGAATTTCCTCTGCGCTGCTCCAGCTCCGTTGCCATATTTCGATGGAAATGTGGCAAAAACCCCCTTTCCCATTTTTAAAAGCCTGCTCATAACTTCTTTGAGCGTGCCTCGGTCGTGTCCTTAACTTCTCTCCTACTCACTATCCCCAATGTAAAGCACCTTGGGAGACTTGAAAGATGCTATATAAATGGAAGATGTTCTTCAGTCACCCTTCTTTAGGACTAACCATCTCCTTAAGGAAACCCACAAGGCAAAAATCTTGTGAAATGTCACGCTTTCTCTGGCAAGTTTATTCTTTTGCTGGAGGTAAATTATATATTGATTTGCTTTTAAGATGTCAATATATTAATTTACCTTTGATGTGGAGATGCCGGTGATGGACTGGGGTTGACAATTGTAAACAATTTTACAACACCAAGTTATAGTCCAACGATTTTATTTTAATAAAATCGTTGGACTATAATTTGGTGTTGTAAAATTGTTTACAATTAATTTACCTTTAGAATAGAAATTGGTGCAACTGCCTGAAGCACATTATGAATATTCAGGTTGAAAGCCTTGACTGATATGATATTATTCAGCATATTGACTCCAGTCAATTTACAAATGCTTGCAAGACTGAGGACTTTCACAAAAGTTTAGAGAGAGGGAAAGCTCCTGCTCAAGTGTCAGTCCAAGTCTCTTGTGCATCACTTTCACAGAGGTTTTGAGGAAAACATAAACTAGGTAAATTTTGATCTGATTTAAGTTTCACAGTTAATCTGAAAATCTTAAACGCACAAGCACCTGAGACTGTAATAAGCCTCCACAAATAGCAACGTAGGTGAGAAGCCCTGTGGCTACTGAATGGACTTGTTACCAGGCAGCTGAAATCTGAGTCACTGCTAGGACTGTCATTGAGACTGTGAAGTCTCTTAGTGCTGAGCTTGACATTGTGAGTCAGATCATTTGGGAGTGGCAGAGGTGCAGTCCTACATGAAGGCCCATCTCCCTTTGGGCTGACCACAGAATAGGATTCTTGACATCCTCTGGAAAAGTATTCAGCAACAGGATTATCCCACCTGCACAACCACAAAACTGATGTGAACATGGGATATCTGGGAGGAGGAAGTGAGATGGGGAAATAATGGCCCCGATATTTATGGGGAGGCGCGGAGAGTGCGGGGGAGAACAGTAGCGCGGCGGAACCCGTCAAGGCCGGGGGCATGGAGGTCCTGCCGAATATAACGACAAGACCTCATTATAATTTATCTCTTCCGTTTCCCATCTGGCAGCCAGCCAAATTGACAGGCTGGCCTGCTGCTGGCCGAGAAAACCAGCGGCAGGAGGCCACAGCCGTGGACCCTAGGCTAGGTGGGGGCAGAGAGGCCATTGCGGGAGGGAGTGAGAGATCGGGACTAGGGTGGGGGGGGGGGGGGAGAAATACTAACTATTCAGTAACGGGGAGGTACAGGAGCTTTTTACAGCTGTTACATAATAGGAAACAGCTGGATTTTAGTATTTTTCAGAGCTATTCAAAGTTAGGTAAGTTTCTTGAAATGAGAACATTACAACAACAACAATGTTCATTTATATAGTGCCTTTAACATAGAAAAACATCCCAAAGCACTTCACAGAGATGTAATCAAAAAACAGATGCCGAGCGAAAGAAATAGATATTAGGTGGAGTGACCATAATTTTAGTCAGAGGTGAGTCTTAAGAAGGGTCTTAAAGGGGGAGGGGAGGTGGAGAAGTAGGGGCAGTGGAATTCCAGACTGTGGGGTCAAGGTGGCTGAAGGCACATCCTCCAATGGTGTGGTAAAGAGAAGTGACAAGAGGACAGAGTGAAAGTAATGGAGAGTTTGGGGTGAGGGGGAGGTTTTAGGGCTGAAGGAGGTTACAAAGATAGGGAGGTGTGAGGCCATAACGAAACTTAAACACAATAAGAATTTTAAATTGGAGACATTGGGAGACCAGAAGCAACACCACAAGCCAATTAGTTCTAAGTCCCTTTTTGAAGATAGGAATTACATTTGCTGTTCACCAGTCTTCTGGCACCATTCCTTTCTCTGTTAAATTTTTATTTCTGGATAATGGTATCTCTGCTACCTCCGCCCTAATTTTGTCAGAATCCACAGTTGCAATCCATCTGGATTAATGGCTTTGTTCTCCTTAAATTTGATTAGTTTGTCCAGTATCTCCTTTCTTTCTATCTTAACTTTCGTCATATCCCTCTTGACTTCTTCCATTGTTGTCATTTCCCCTTTGTTAACCTCGTCAGTGAAAATTGAAATAAAGTATCTATTCAGTATCCCTGCCATTTCAGTATCATCTCCTGTGAGTTTATCTTGCTCATCCCTTAGTGGCCCTATTCCTATCTTAATTCTCCTTTTGTTACTTATGTGCCTATTATAGAATATTTCACTATTTCTTTTTATATTCTTTGATATTTTCAATTCATATTTCCTTTTTGCCGTCCTAATTGTCTTTTTACATATTTCCTGAGCTCATCATATATCCTTTTGTCATCCTCTCCTTTATTGTTTATGCATTTTCTGTATGTCTTTTTCTTTAGATTTAGTTTTATCCTCATCTCTTTACTTATCCATGACCTCTCATTCTTGGCGAGTTTGTTCTTACCTTTTAGTGGAATACGTTTCTCCTGAACTCTATTGATCTCTCCTTTAAATATTGCCCACTGTTTTTCTCTCTTTCTATATCAATATATTTCTCCAGTTTACCTTCCTTAGCTCCATCCCCATTCCCTCGTAGTTGGCTTTTTTTTCCAATCTATCACTTTGTTCTTTGCACTATTTATATCTCTTTCAATCATTATGTTAAACTTTATTATATTGTGATCATAGAAACTTAGAAAATAGGAGCAGGAGTAGGCCATTCAGCCCTTTGAGCCTGCTCTGCCATTCAATATGATCATGGCTGATCCTCTATCTCAATATCATATTCCCGCTCTCCCCCCATACCCCTTGATGCCTTTTGTGTCTAGAAATCTATCTAGCTTCTTCTTAAATATATTCAGTGACTTGGCCTCCACAGCCTTTTGTGGTAGAGAATTCCACAGGTTCATCACCCTCTGAATGACGAAATTTCTCCTCATCTAAGTCCTAAATGTCCTACCCCGTATCCTGAGACTGTGACCCCTCGTTCTGGACCCCCCAGTCAGGGGAAACATCCTCCCTGCATCCAGTCTGTCTAGTCCTGTCTAAATTTTATACATTTCAGTGAGATCCCCTCTCATTCTTCCCTATCTCAGGTAGAAATTGGGGTGGGGCTTAGGGGGCACGGTATACAATGAGGATTTTAAAGTCGAGGCCAGAGGAGTGGAACAGAGTGTGATGCTCGAAGGAGGAGAAGGTGCCAGTGAAGTAGAAGGAGAGACCAAGATTTGAATTGGTGTTAAGGGTCACACTGCCACTGCAGTGATTTGGTCAGGGAAGGTGGTGGGAATTATAGCAGGCGGGCAGGCTTTGGTAAGGGGCAAGGTGGATTCACCTACAAGCCAAGTCTCAGTCAAGACCAGGATGTTAATGCAATCATCCACAATAAAGTTATGTATGGTAAGGCTTGTTTGCGAGTGAACGAAAATTGTGGAGAGGGGTGATGATTGTTGATCTACCAGTAGAGTCCAAAGAGCAGTGATGGCTAGGGTGAGCAGGACATAAAGGAAGTTGCTAAAAGTAGCTCCATGTAGTCATATTGGGTGGGGAGGTCAGTGAGACAGAAAGATGGGACAGTTGGGGTTGCTGCTTGTAAGGAAACAGTGATGGCTGCCTTGAATGGGCCCTTGGGGGAATGCCAAAGGAAACACAGAAGGTAGCCATGTGTTTGTTCAAGGGAGATTCAAATCTGGGATAGTAGCAGGAGAATAGGAAGGCAGAAGAGTAGAAATGGGTTAGGGTGGAGTGGTTGGGGGAGCAAATTGACCTGAGAGGGGTGAAATGAAAGATGGAATGGCTTGGTGACAGGAAAGGGATGAGAGAAAAGAGAAAGGCTTGAAAGGGGCTGAGCGAAAATAAAAAGGATATAACAGTTCCGAAGCAGCAGTCAAAAAGCACAGGCAAATTGATGCAGGGGGAATTCGAGTTATGTAGGCATGGCAGAGATTAGGATAGACATGCCTTGGTCATAAGTAGAGGACGGGGAGGAAAGAATATGAAACAGTCCAAAGTTAAAGTCTGAAGCCTGTGATGGAATGAAGTTGACTTGTAGACAGCATGGAGTCAGCTTGGAGCATCCAAGAACCAAAGTCAGTTATGGAGAAGGGGGTGAGTCCAGGAACAGTTTCAGGGTCAGAGTATCAGAGGGGGCACTAGTGGAGGCTGTCCAGTGGGATCAGAGGGCTGGGAAGTAGAGAGTTGACTATGAGCAAGCAGAGGTTGATCCTGGAGTGCGTAGTGGCCTGAGGTATTAGCAGTGTATCCTAATGGATCTGGTGGACTAGCAGAGGTGCAAGTAGCAGTGGAATGAAATCTGAGGACCAAGAGCAGTGAAGCCTAGGGATCCAGGGGAGGGTGAAAGGTAAATTTACAGGATCAGTGCAAAAGAGGGAGCTGGTCCGAGGAATAGTTGTTGATTAGTGATGAGTCCACAAGATCAGGAGCGGCAGCAGGAACGGAGGTCCTGGTCCAACTTAGTCCAACCCAGATGGAAGAGTTCTGAAGGACAAGTAGGGTACAGCAGGATCAGTGGCCATGGGAAGCACGGGGATAGTGGCAAAGCAGGTCGCATGCAGGGTGCCAGCAGGAATGTATCAGATCTAGCCCAACATAGAATGAAAAGTCCCAGCACAGGAGCAGGCCATGTAGTTGGATAGAGGCAGTCCAGCAGAGAGTACAGTCTCTGTAGAAAGTAGCGGTGAAAGTAGAGATGGCATTGAAGTCCAGAAGCCAGCGGGAAATGGGATTTTGTTGCAGGAAACGTGGATTTCTGCCCAGGGCCCAAACAGCAGCAGAGTAAAGCTGAGAAGGCAGCAATCCATTGTTATCCATCAATAAATTAAGATGCACTGGATTGATAATAGGTTATTGTTTTCCAACTAGTCATCTGTTTTAAAGATAACAAGAAGGTTGACATTATGTGGTAATTTTTCCAATCAGGCCTCTGATTGGGTGTTATACGAGAGGTGTTCGCGTGCTGACTCCGACTGATTTAGCATGACAGCTTCATTTTCAAGTGAGGGTGAGCTCCTGGCTCATACTGTGGCCTGGTGTTGGGAGCTCACTGGGGGTGGAGACAGCCGGAAACTGTGGGTAAGCAGTCTTTAAGGGCTGATGGGTAAATTTAAAACAAAGTGGCCATATATATGGGGATTTAATGCTTACAATGGCTGCTAAATGTTTTAATGTATTTTTCAGCCTTAGTAAATGCTATTTCGATAACAAAAATGCCCGGCAAAACCCACAGGGTAGTACAAAAATGTGGAGACAGGAAACTGAGTCTGTGACCATGTGATGGAGTAGCACAAGATTCCTACCCCCTGGCTGATAACATGGAGGTCATGCAGAATGAGGTGGGACACCATTGCAGCATGCCTGGATGGAGGTAGAAGATGATATAATGCCACTAGCTGAGCAAGCCCAAAATACACGTTAGCTGCAGGTGTCCTTGCAGCAGATGACACAGCTCTGCATCTGACTATATGCTGACATGAAACATATGGCATAGTCACTGCCAGATAGGTGGCCCATTGCCTATAAATGTGCGTGCAAGAGCACTGGAAGCTGGGTGCAGTTTGCCTCTGGTACAGCCTACCCTGGCAGACTGGTATCCCTCCATTTCACCTTCTCTTCATCCTCCAAAAAACATAAGTAAAGAGATATTCCCATTGGGAAAACCATTGTTTTATGGAGGCAGGGAAGAAGCAGAAGGAAGGCTCAGAAATAGCTTCCAAGTGTTACCACAAATTTTACTATTGGGCTGTTTAAACGCACTTGCATGAACAGCACAGCCTCTAGTAGCCCTGAACAACAACAACAACAACAACTACTCACATTTCTATAGCACCTTTAATGCAGTAAAATGGCCCAAGGTGCTTCTCAGGAGCGATATCAAACAAAATTTGACACCGAGCCACATAAGGAGATATTAGGATGGGAGACCTAAAGCTGAGTCAAAGAAGTAGGCTTTAAGGAGCATCTTGAAAAAGGAGAGAGAGGTACAGAGGCGGAGAGGTTTAGGGAGGGAATTCCAGAGCTTAGGGCCTAGGCGGCTGAAGGCAAGATTGCCAATGGTAGAGCGTTAATGGGTGGGGCGTTAACTAGAAATGTGGCGTAATGGATCTCTGATCATTTTCCTGATTGGTATGCCCATTTTATGCCGATTAATCAGGCATAAAACCTACCCTTACATTTTCCCAGAATCAAAATCAAACTGCATTGGTTTTATATAATTTAAAGGGGCTATTCCACCCCAAGGTGTCCTGAATGCGAATACAACAGGCCCTCTACTGATTCAAATAAACTGGCCAGCTGAAATAAAATATTTATGCGTTAATAGTTAATTTAACAACTGAATAATAATTGCCTGAATAATAATAAAACCCTGGAAAAAGATCCAATAATTAACTTTCAAGCTTATCTCCTTAAAATCATAGCAATCGTGGTACTAGACTGGGAAAGCAGGGTGGAAAGAGATGATTTTTAATGACATATGTTCATTTTAGCAGTGCAGTTATTCAGGACTGCACATTTACTGAAGATACATTAAAAATAAAATCAAAATCAAAATGCCTCATTTGTACAGGTCTTCAACTAATATATTAGTTTTAGTTTTATTTCCAATTGTAGACCTGTATTACAGCATTTTTGTGGTGGTCCAAACTGTCTCAGATTTACAATTGCAATGACATGGAGTAAATGTAATTAATAAGAGTCCTGGGTAACAATTACAACCCACGCATAGTGCTGGCATAACTCATTCATGGCTTTGTGGTTTGTAGGTCAACAGGTCAGCCCGCTTGAATATAGATTGTGATTCATAGCTCTTCACCACGTTTCTTCTGGTCAAACCACATGTAGGGATTAGAATTAAAATGCTGAAAGTTATAGAATCATACAGCACAAAAGGAGGCCATTCAGCCCATCATGCCTGTGCCGGCTCTTTGAAAGAGCTTTCGAACTAATCCCACTCTCCTGCTCTTTTCTCATAGCCCTGCACATTTCTCCTTTTCAAGTATATATCCAGTTCCCTTTTGAAAGTTATGAATGAATCTGCTTCCACCACCCTTTCAGGCAGTGCATTCCAGATCATAACAACTTGCTGAATTAAAATAAATTCTCCTCATTTCACCCCTGGATTTTTTGTCAATTATGTTATTAACTGTTTATTTCATAGAATAGAATCATAGAAAGGTTACAGCATGGAAGGAGGCCATTCAGCCCATTCAGTCCATGCCGGCTCTATGCATGAGCAATCCAGCTAGTCCCACTTCCCTGCCCTGCAATTTTTTTCCTTTCAAGTACTTATCCAGTTCCCTTTTGAAGGCCATGATTGAATCTGCCTCCACCACCCCCTCGGGCAGTGCATTCCAGATCCTAAACACTCGCTGTGTAAAAAAGTTTTTCCTCATGTCACCTTTGGTTCTTTTGCCAATCACTTTAAATCTATGTCCTCTGGTCCTTGACCCTTCTGCCAATGGGAACAGTTTCTCTCTATCTACTCTGTCTAGACCGTTCATGATTTTGAATACCTCTATCAAATCTCCTCGCAACTGCCTCTGTTCCAAGGAGAACAACCCCAGCTTCTCCAGTCCATCCACGTAACTAAAGCCCCTCATCCCTGGGATCATTCTAGTAAATCTCTTCTACACTCTCTCTAAGGCCTTCATATCTTTCCGAAAGTGCGGTGCCCAGAACTGGACACAATACTCCAGTTGTGGCCGAACCTGTATTTTCTAAAGGTTCATCATGACTTCCATACTTTTGTATTCTATGTCTCTATTTATAAAGCCCAGGATCCCGTATGCTTTTTTAACAGCTTTCTCAACCTGCCCTGCTACCTTCAACGATTTGTGCACATGTACCCCCATATCTGTCTGTTCCTGTACCCCTTTTAGAGTTGTGCCCCCTAGTTTATATTGCCTCTCCTCATTCTTCCTACTGAAATGTATCACTTCGTATTTTACTGTGTTAAATTTCATCTGCCACGTGTCCGCCCATGCCACCAGCCTGTCTATATCCTCTTGAAGTCTATCACTATCCCCCTCACTGTTTACTACCCTTCCAAGTTTTGTGTCATCTGCAAATTTTGAAATTGTGCCCTGTACACCCAAGTCCAAGTCATTAATATATATCAAGAAAAGCAGTGGTCCTAGTACCGACTCCTGGGGAACACAACTGTACACCTCCCTCCAGTTCAAAAAACAGTTAATCGCTACTCTGTTTCCTGTCACTTAGCCAGGAGCCAGTATCCATGTTGCTACTGCCCCCTTTATTCCATGGGCCACAATCTTGATGATAAGTCTACCATGCGGCACTTTATCAAACGCCTTTTGAAAGTCCATGTACACCACATCAACTGCTTTGCCCTCATCTACCCTCTCTGTTACCTCATCAAAAAATTCTATCAGGTCAGTTAAACACAACTTGCCTTTAACAAATCTGTGCTGGCTTTCCCTAATCAATCCACACTCATTCAAGTGACTGTTAATTCTGTCCCAGATTATTGTTTTTAAAAGTTTCCCCACCACTGAGGTTAAACTGACTGGCCTATAGTTGCTGGGTTTATCCTTACACCCTTTTTTGAACAAGGGTGTAACATTTGCAATTCTTCAGTCCCCTTGGCACCACCCCCGTATCTACGGATCTGTATCTGTATCTGTATCTGTATGGATCACCCCTGTATCTAAAGATGTTTGGAAGCTTATGGCCAGTACTTCCGCAATTTCCACCCTTACTTCCCTCAGCAGCCTAGGATGCATCCCATCCGGGCCGGGTGACTTAACTACTTTAATACAGCTAGCTTTTCTGGTACCTCTTCTTTATCATTTTTTAGCCCATCCAGTATCTCAACCATATCTTCCTTTACTGAGACTCTGGCAGCATCTTCTTTCTTGGTAAAGACAGATGCAAAGTACTCATTGAGTACCTCAGCCATCCCCTCTCCCTTCATGAGTAGATCTCCTTTATAGTCCTTAATTGGCCCAACCCTCCTCTTACTATCCGTTTACTGTTTACATGCCTGCAGAAGACTTTTGGATTCCCTTTCATGTCGGCCGACAGTCTATTCTCATACTCTCTCTTTGCCCCTCTTATTTCCTTTTTCACTTCCCCTCTGAACTTTCTATATTCTGCCTGGTTCTCACTTGTGTTATCAACCTGACATCTGTCATACGCCCCTTTTTTTCCATTTCATCTTACTCACTATCTCTTTTGTCATCCAGGGAGCTCTGGTTTTAGTTGCCCTACCTTACTGCCTCGTGGGAATGTACCTAGACTGTACCCGAACCATCTCCTCTTTAAAGGCCGCCCATTGTTCAATTACAGTTTTGCCTGCCAATCTTTGATTCCAGTTTACCCGGGCCAGATCTGTTCTCATCCCATTGAAATTGGCTCTCCTCCAATTGAGTATTTTTACTTAAGAGTGGTCTGTGTCCTTTTCCATTGCTATTCTAAACCTTATGATACTATGATCACTGCTCCCTAAATACTGAGTGCAACGGAGCACCGAGTGAGACAACTGAGAGTTTATGTGAGTGTGGGAGTTTAAGGGTTAATCTCTTTAAAATCTATTGTAAATTGCTATCAACTGTTTAAGTTCAATTTTAAAGTTTAAATTTTTAAGTTTCTGTCAGGCTTCAGCAGAGAGAGCTGCTGTAGTTAGTTAATTGGTTAGCAGGAAGCGCTTTAATGACCTAACCTTGTCAGCCAAAGTGAGTATACTTACGCATTCTCCCACACTCCGTCTTCCGCATCACCTCCACCACCACACAACTCCTTCTGCACTGCCACCACAACGCTCTCGCATCACTCCTCACATCCACTCAACCATCATCCTCACCTTGCCTGCACTTACTCACCGCCCCAGTTCCCATTCGAATACTACCACGCAACCCAATCTTTACAATCTCATGGCTATGTCTCACACGCACCCTCCCATGCATCTGCCTCACGCTCACCCCCACCCACACCAATGCATGCAGCAGGTCACCATGCAACCATCACTCAATCACGCCTCTCTGTGTTTTGCCTTGTTAGGAGAAGAGATGCCAGAATGCCCGGGAGAGGGCAAGGACCGGAGGGGGCCCGCCACACCAGGTGGTCTTTACAGACGCGGAGCAGCAGGCATTGGAAGTAAGCCGGACACTGGAGTGCCTGTCCGTGGTGGACGCTGGGAGTGCACAAGCGGCTGGTGACAGAAATCTAACACTCAGCACTCATGATAGCGAATGATCTTAGCATCACTTGGCATCTGCAGCACCTCAACATCTGTCCACATGCTTAATATTGCTTTCTGTTCTCTTGCAGGGTCATCTGCGACCGCCGTGACTTCGAAGGTCGATTCCTCAGAGGACCTGCCGGATTGTGAGAGTGCATCGTCACATCTGAGCCAGCCATCCACTAGCGCAGATACATACACCTCGGTGGGTCCCCGTCCTCACTCAGTTGGGCTTGCACATGGTGAGTCACCACGCAAATGTGAGCACGAGCAGACCCTGGTGACAGGGGCAGCCGTGGAGAGTCCGCGTCGGTGGGAACACTCTTCTCCAGGCTCTGCTCAGCTGAACCCAGATGCTGAACCCTGGGGGCCAGCCATGAAAAGGAGAGTCATCGAGGGCCAGCAGCACATTGCCGAGGTACTGGAACAGTTGCCACGCGCACTCTCCATAATCGCGCAGAGGATGGAGGAGTCCAACTCCTGCATGAGTGGAATGGTGGCACAGGTATAGGAGGGAATCTCTGAGATACTGTCACATGGATGTGAAGGCATCTCTGAGATAGTGTCGTGGGTAGGTGCAGGAATGTTTGCGATGGAGGAAAGGATATCCTCCATCGAGCTTCAAGCACGGCTCAACAATGAGTCCATTCAGGCCCTGACAACGGCCTTTCGGATTCAGGGTGAGCAATATTCTGCCGCCTTAAACAGGCTGACAGATACATTACAACTGGCCTTCCAAAGCTTCACACAAGTCCTCCAAACTGTCGTCCAGCAGGGTGGAAGGAGTGATGTGGGCCTGGGCCAGGAGAGGGATGATGGCGAAAGGGGACATGGAAGTGGGGACGCCACTCAAAGTGCTCCCATGTCTCACCTGTTGCACCCATCTCAACCAGTACCCGCAATACTGCCTCTCTCCAGGTGGCTGAGTCTGCCCTTGCACAAGCGCAGGTGGAGCAGCCTTTGGAGGGGCTCTCACGGGCACCGAACCCCAGAGGGCATCCGCGCAAAGCATCTCATCGGTCAGGGCATGGACAAGAGCAACCTGCCACTACCTCTGCTGAAGCCACAGGGGTAGCACCACGTAGGGGTTCCCGTAAACGCAAGGCGAAGGTTTTGTGAGCACAAAGGGGATGCACAAGGGTGTAAGACAAAATGTCATGTTTTTGATTTACTTTTGTTTGTTTTGCAAAGCACATTAAAATTTGTTATCATCACCACTGCCACGTCTTTGCAAATCTTGTCTGGTTTGTGCAATAATTCCCTTTCCTGAAGATCACCATGAAGACCCACACCTGATGCCACCCATTGTGTCACTGCAGAGTGGGTGCAGGTCTCTTTTGTGCAGACGACTGAGAGACGTCGGCGATGTCCCCGATGGCACCTTGGAAGGATCCAGAGGAGAAGTTGTTGAGGGTAGTGGTGACTTTGACAGCGACAGGTAAGAAGATGGTGCTCGGGCCAGCCGGGAGCAGCTCGGCATGAAGGAGGCTGCAGATGTCCACGACTACATGTCGAGTGACTCTGAGCCTCCGTGTGCGCTGCTCCTCAGAGAGGTTCAGGAAGCTGAGCCTCGGTCTGTAGACCCTGTGGCGAGGGTAGTGCCTTCTGCGACGCATCTCTCTCTGCAGTTGCCCTCCCTCCTGCTGTGCAGGTGGATGTGTCACAGCACTGTGTTGTGGAGCTCCACGTGTCAGAGGTGGACGGCATGGCCGGCGAGGCTGGTGATGCTGTTCGCCCTCCGAGGAGGTCATGACTGCAGCTATGGTGGCCCCCATCCGGAAGATGTACATCTGAGGGGGTCCGCAAGGTAGGTAAATGTGTCTGCACACCGGGGTTGAGGTTGCAAGTTTGTGAATTTTTGTGTTAGGAGGAGGGTGGTGGAGGCCAAACTTTGTCCAAAGTGACAGAGTGGCCTCCTGCAATGAGTGAGGGTTTCCCCCCACCACCTGTCAAATGGACCTTTGCAGCTGCCACAGGCTGATGGCTGCAACACGTCTATTTCAACTGGGAGTGTTTCTCCCACCCCTCCTAAAATATCCTCCCAATCAGGTCTGCTAACAACCTGAAGTATCAAATTAATTGGTTTAAGTGGGATCCAGCCGGCTTTAATTGCCGGTGGGAGTCCCGCATGCGGGGGCTGCGCGCGCATCTAAGTGCGTCACTGGGGAATCCGGAAGTGGGCAGGTTGGAGCCGGGCTCCGGACCCGTCCCGGGAATCCCGAATTTTCAGAGCCCCCCCACCACAAACGCACTGCTCGGCCATCCGAAAATCGACCCCATAGAGTACAAAAGCAACGAAGTTATGCTAAACCTTTATAAAACACTGGTTAGGCCGCAGCTGGTCTATTGTGTTAAATTCTGGGCACCACACTTTAGGGAGGATGTCAAGGCCTTCGAGAGGGTGCAGTAGAGATTTACTAGAACGGTACAAGGGATGAGAGATTTCAGGTATGTGCAGAGATTGGAGAAGCTGGGGTTGTTCTCCTTAAAACAAAAAAGGTTAAGGGGAGATTTGATTGAGGTGTTCAAACGGTTTTGATAGAGTAAACAATGAGAAACTGTTTCCAGTGGCAGAAGGGTCGGTAACCAAAGGGCACAGACTTAAGGTGATCGGCAAAAGAGCCAGAGGCGACATGAGGAAACATTTTTTTACGCAGCGAGTTGTAATGATCTGGAATGCACTCCCTGAAAGGATGGTGGAAGCAGATTCAATATTAACTTTCAAAAGTGAGTTGGATAAATACTTGGAGGGAAAAAATGTACAGGGCTATGGGGAAAGGGCAGGGGAATGGGACTATTCGGATAGCTCTTTCAAAGAGCCGGCACAGACACAATGGGCTGAATGGCCTCCATCTCTGCTGTACCTACTATGATATCTTGAGAGCCACAGGCAGTGCTGTCCATGCCCTGATGCAAGACTCGAGTTGTGGTACAGCAGGTGACAGCCTCTTTGGTGGAGCGAAGGTGCCTGAGATTTGCTGCTGAGTAAAGTTCATAGAGGAGAAATGCTCCCTGAGTATCCTCTGTGGATATGGCCTCCTGCAGAGTGCCCTCCTCCTTCCCCCTCTTCTGGCAGCTGCTCTTGCTCTGTGGTGTCTTCCTTGCTGGTCACCTTGTCCTCCAGTGCCAAAGGCAGCCCTGTCAGATCACCCATGTCTGCAGCCAAACTAGCCAACAGGTGCAAGACCAGGAAAACCTCTTTCTGCGCAGACAAAATGAACTTTCCAGAGTGATAAAACACACCAAAAAACATCCAAAAGTCAAGCAGCAGCCCGAAATGAGAAACCAACAGCTAACCTTTAAGTACTGCATGATCCCTTTATATTTCGCAGGTGAGGGGGCCTTCCTGATGGTTAGTGCCCCATTGTGCTTTGCGAGTTCAGCACATGGCAAATGAAGCACTGGGACGATTGAAAATGGAAAACAGGTCCTGCATTTCATTTGATTAAACTATTCTGGGCTTTAAATGATGCCGACCTGCTCTCCTGCCACCAGCGTGTCTACCTTTACCAATATGGTGGATGGCACGCTTCCACTGGAAATGTGCACGGGCTAGGGTTGCCAACTCTGGCTGGATGTTTGCCTGGCAGTTTCACCACATGACCTCCTCCCTCCAACCACCCTGCCCCCACGGTCCCCCCATTGGTCACCCAACCTGTCATTCTCGTGCCATTTTGGGAGCATAGTAGGCCAGTTAGCATCAGAAAAACAGCGCTGCACAGCTGAATTTCTATGCCTTGATGTGGAAAGGATCAACAGAGTAGATGTGACAGAGATGGAGAGGCTGGGAGAAAGAGTTGGAGTATTTACAGGAAGTGGGATGAGATGAAGTATAATGCAGGTAGCTGTGGCAGTTTGTAGGCTTGTAATAGCTGTCTGATTCCAGAGATCAAGGGATAGAAGTACAGGAGAGTCAGAGATAGATCACAAGCTCAACAATAGCCAAGAGGACCCTTGGTCATGTCTGCCCCATTTTTCTCTTTGAGACTGGCGAACCTTCTGCATGCTTCCAGCATTTTCTGTTTTCATTGCAGCATGTGCCGATATTTTTTCTTTTCTTCAGTCTTCCCCATCTTTGTCTTTTTCCTTGAGTGGGTCAGTTCCATGCCTTTTCATCCTCTTAGTCACTTGAACATTCTTTGTTCTTTTAATGTCTTTCTATTGCCTCCTGATAGGATCTTTTGTGCCATCTAACAGTTCCTTGCTTTTCAATTAAGTATCGTTCAGTCCATCAACTTCCACTCCGTGGGGTGAATTTTCACTTCCCATTTTACACCCTGCCCAATTTTTCTTTGCATCGACTCAAATGGAAAATAAAATTGGACGGGATGTAAACGTGCGGCCGATCTGCTGTCGTCCGTTTTAAGCCTGATGGTAGAAGTGAAAATTCAGCGAGTATTTGTTGTTTCTCTAACCCTATCCTCCGCCACCGCCTCTCTACCTTCCTTTTTACTAAGAGGCTTGCTTATCTTTCTGTTACCAGTTCTGATGAAGGATTATACCCTAAATATTAACCTGTGGTTCCTCTTTCTATGTGCTAACTGACCTGCTGTGGGCTTGCAGCATTTTATATCTTTGTACAGGATTTTTGTATTTTTTACTATTTGTTTCATGTAAACGTAATGAGTGTATACTAATTACTTCTTTCCCGTTTTTATTTTTATTTTCAATGAAGTTTTGTGCTTATATACATGAAAGATATCAGCAAGGAAATGAACATGTTTTCTCTCTGAGTACTAATTGGCACCATCAAGCACTCCCAGTTCAGATCTCGCACAGCCGTATGCACAGTAAAGCTCGCTCTATGAGCACCCTTGTTGGCTCAGTGAGGAAATACCCTACGTAGTGTGATTAGCTGGTGCACTAAAATTGGCCACAATACTCCCAGTCCTAGGAACAGAAAAGTTGCCTCAATTCCTGTTGCTAATCACTTCCAGTGACTACTGTTTCAATGTCTGTGGATGTCAGATGAGGACAAGATTGGGTTTGACTGTCTGGACTATCTGCAGTTATACTTCACCAACAATGACTATCCCAGCTCAAATGTGAAGAGTCGTCACCGATCGAGGATTTGGAGGGAAATCACGATTCAGGGAACCAGATCTCAGCATGAGTTGCCACCTTCAGGGAGAGAGGAGTAAGGGGAGACAATTGGAGGAAAATAAAATGAGAGGAAAATAAAATGACACCAATCTCTCTTCTGTCCCAAACATTGGGGTAAATGTTAATCCCCAAGAAGGGATGGGTTGTGGGGCGGGGGGGGGGGGGGGGGGGGTGGGCAGTGAAAATACTCAGTTCTCAGTTTTCAGAGTGGGACTGCACCCTGGCACCAAAGCGCCCACTTCTGGGTTTGACCCACACGGAAGTCCCACTGGCACTTAAAGCCGGCGAGCTGATTTTTAAAGGGCCAATTTAGGCATTTAAACCACTTAAGGGGATTAACTTTTTGTGTATTGAGTTACGCAAATCATTTTAACTTTCCCTGAAAGTGTTCCCCGTGACCTCTGAAACATGTCATGGAAACGGAGGCGAGTTGCAGCCGACCCTCATTTGGACCTTTAAACCAGTGATTGACACATGCGAATAAAAGGTGAGTTTTTGCAGCAGGACACTCAGTTCTCTCAGACAAACCTTTGCCTGGGAGTTCTTTGTGTTTAGACTGAGATTTCTTTGTTCACACTCAGAATTCTTGTGTTCAGACATATTTACCTACATTTTGGACCCCCTCAAATTGACATCAGGATGGGGGTGGAGGGGAGGGGGGCAATGGATTTATTCAATAGTGCATCTGAGGAGGAGCCAAATCACCATCTGCGGCAGGCACGGCGTGCAGTTCTGGGAGTTTCAGGTGCACAAGACAGAGGTGCGCCACAAGGACCTGCAGAAGAGCAGGGAGGGGTCCAACGGAGGGGCCGACGTCACAGGAGGCACTAAACACGTGAAAGGGTGTACAGGCAGTGGCTGAGCTTCCTGGACCTCTCTGAGGAACAGTACCTATGCAGACTCAGATTGAGGTGCCAGGTGGTCGCAGACATCTGCAGGCTCCTTCATGCAGAGCTGCTCCCGGCTGGGCCTGGTGGCCACTCATTGCCCGTCATACTCAAAGTAACCAATACCCTCTATTTCTTCGCCTCCGGATCCTTCCAGGGCACCATTGGTGACATCTCCAAGGCCTCTCAGTCGTCTGCACATAAGTGTGTATGACAGGTCACGGATGGCTTCTTTGCCAGGGCATCCGACTACGTCAACTTCCCTTGTGACGACATCAGTCAAACTGAGAGGGCAGTGGGTTTCAACTCTCTGCTGGCTTCCCACGGGTGCAGGGCGCAATTGATTGTACACACGTAGCACGCCGAGGCAGGACTGTTCATAAACCAAAAGGGATATCACTCTATCAATGCGCAGCTGGTTTGCGACCACTGGAAGAGGTTTCTGCAGGTGAGTGTCAGATTCCTTGGCAGCTGTCGATTCCTTCATTTTGCACGAGTCCAACATCCCGGCCCTCTTCCACGCACAAGACAGACTTAAGGGTTGGCTCCTTGGAGACAAGGGATACCCCTTGCAGATGTGGCTCTTGACATCTGTGAGAAACCCCATCAACAAGAGCACAGCAGCGGTACAACGACAGTCACATCACCACCGGGTCTGTCATTGAACAAGCCATAGGAATGCTGAAGATGCGCTTCAGGTGCCTGGATCGATCTGGGGGAGCCCTTCAGTACTCACCAGCGAGGGTGTACAGAATAATAGTCGTGTGTTGTGTCCTGCACAACATCGCTCAACAGAGAGGGTTACAGGTGGAGGAGTTCGAATGCGCTCATGAAGCATCCACACTTGCCGGCAACGTTGAAGAAGACTATGAGGCGGAGGAGGAGGAGGAGGATGATGATGAAGATGGGGAACCCATCACCAGAGCAGTTGCACACATGGCTGCTTGTGACGCCAGGGAGTCACTCGTATCTAACAGGTTCTTATACGGAGATCTGCAAACTGAAGATAGTGAACTACTCAGACTGCCTGGAACAACCACCATCACCAACAGCCACCACCACCCGCCCCCCCACTCCATTTGCACAAAACAATCTGTCAACCACACATAAAATTGTAAACGCTCCCAATGGCTGGCATCAAGTCTTGGTGTTCATTATGAAGCACATGAAAGGGCATTTTCACAAAAGGGACTCAAGAATGGATAAGACGTAGCAGAGGTGGTGACAATTATAACATTTAATGTGCACCTCCCAAATCCACGACCTCTACCACCTAGAAGGACAAGGGCAGCAGGCACATGGGAACAACACCACCTGCACGTTCCCCTCCAAGTCACACACCATCCCGACTTGGAAATATATCGCCGTTCCTTCATCGTCGCTGGGTCAAAATCCTGGAACTCCCTTCCTAACAGCACTGTGGGAGAACCTTCACCACACGGACTGCAGCGGTTCAAGAAGGCGGCTCACCACTACCTTCTCAAGGGCAATTAGGGATGGGCAATAAATGCCGGCCTCGCCAGCGACGCCCACATCCCATGAACGAATAAAAAAAAAATTTACCAATATAAAAATGAAAAATACGACAGTGCGTCATCCACCCTTGTGCATACCCTTGGTGATTACAAAACTTCAGCCTTCCTCTTCCTACTACTTCTATGTGGTTCATCCCCTGTGGCTTCAGCAGAGGTAGTGGCAGGTTGCTCAAGTCCCTGCCCTGACTGCTGAGATGCTTTTGGCCTATGGCCTCTGGGTTTTGAAGCCCATGAGGTCCTCGCCAAAGATGCTCCACCTGCACCTATGCAGGGGCGGACTCAGCCATCGGGAGAAGAGGCAGCATTGCGGGTACCGGTTGAGGGGGAGCAACACGTGAGACGTGGGAGCGCTTTGAGTGGAATCCCCACTTCCATGTCCCCTTTCGCCATTATCCCTCTCCTGGGCCAGGGCCACATCACTCCTACCACTTTGCTGGACAGCGGCTTAGAGCAGATCAGTGATGCGTTGTAAGGCCATGGCTAAAGTATCTGTCTGCCTGATAAAGGTGGCAGACATGCTGGCATCCAGAGTCTGCACAGCCATTGCCTTGGCCTGAATGGACTCATCTGAGAGTCGTGCTTGAAGCTATTATTCTCTCCGTCACAGACATTCCCACACTTACCTGTGCCACCATTCCACTAATGCTGGAGGTGGACTCCTCCATCCTTTCCGTTATTGTGGAGAGTGTCCGTGGCATGTTTTCCAATAACCCGCAAAGGTGCAGCTGGACCTCGATCATTCTCACTCTCAACGATGGCCCCCGGGGTTCAGCATCTGTGTCCAACTAAGCAGAGCTTGGAGTGGAGTGTGCCCCCCGACATGGACTCTCCACAGCTGCCCTTGCCACCAGTATCTGCTCATGCTCACTTGTGAGTGGTAAATCACCAGGTGACAACCCAACTTTCTGCCTAACAGGACCTGCCGAAGTGCAAGTATCTGCACTGGGGGTGCGAGGCTGGATTTGACGTGACTGTGCACCCTCAGGGGAATAGAGCTCCTCTGAGGAATCACCCTCTTCCACGGTGGCTGCCTCCTCATCAATCTTTGAAGGTCCTGGAAGAGAACATAAAGCAATATTAACAGTCATCACAGAAGTTAGTTTGCAATGAGAATACTGAAATGTGCAATGGGTCAATCATTAATAACATCAATTCATGATGTGTGTGAAGGATGTTAAAGTTATCTCACCAGCCGTTTCAGGTTGCCAGAGTTGCCACCTCCGGCAGCCAGGCAATCAGCCATGCAGCTGAGCTCCAAGGCCTCCTCCTCCACCTCTGTCAGGGGCACTATTTGTGGTGGGCCACCCTCTCCAGTCCGACTCCTCTCCTGTGCATTTTGTGCTCTCTTCTCCGACAAGGGGAGAAAGAACAGATGTGTGAGTAACTGAAGGTGACAGGGTCACCCAATGGATGCATTGCTTTGGGTGAGGCTGACAATGAAAGAGATGCATCAGAGGGTGAGTATCAGACAGATTCATCACATTGCACAGAATTGGGGTGAGTGGGAGTGGTGGGTTCACAAATGGGGAGATGAGGAAGTGCACAGAAAGTGAAGGTAAGTTGATAATGAGACTTAAGTGGGTGTGAGGAGTGATGTGATGGAGTAGGCTTGGCAAGGCAGAGTGAGGGGGGGGGAAGTAATGTACACCATAGGATGTAGGTGAATCAGTAACTGTACTCACTTTTCCTGACCTGGTTAGGTCATTAAAGCACTTCCTACATTGTACCCATGACCTCAAGCCAGGCCTTCTTGGTGGCAGAAGCAGGGCGCTTCCTCCTCTCACTTGGGTACAGTATGTCCCTCCTGTTCCTCACACCAGCCAGTAGCAACTCAAGACAAAAGTCATTAAAGCGGGGTGCTGGCTTAGTCGTTTGATGCTGCATCTCTGCACATTCCTCCTTTCTCCCTCAAAATCTATGGTTGCAATGGCCCTTTAAATACTCCAGTTCACAGCACCTCATTCGGGTACGCAGTACACCCACTGCACAGCTTGGAAACGCAAAACCCGGAAGTTACATTAAGGGCCTTCAATTTAGTCGCAATCGCTCGAGCTAACACACAAAATTTTTCTAGGTTTCCTACCACCCCCCCCCCGCCATCCCCCCTGCTGAGTTCCCGCCAGCATGTTAAAGTTATGCCCAATTTGTCTCCAAGTGAGATGTCTAGTTATGTGCCAACCTTCTGTTTGCAGTCTTGGCTCCACCAAGGACAGAGTTGAGACTGTCCAAACCCATTTAACGGAGGATGCTTACAGCTATCAGAGAAGACTTTTATATAATTATCATAGGCAGGATTCAAGCCGAGGTCCTGGGGCTGAGGGGGCACTGTGCTAAACCACTATGGCACTCAGTCCCTTTCTTTATCTCCTGGCCTTCATCTACCTTTCTAGTCTAATCTTTAATGTTAAAGAAGAAAGAAAGACTTGCATTTATACAATGTCTTTCATGTCCTCAGGACATCCCAAAGTGCTTTACAGCCAATGAAGTACTTTTGAAGTATAGTCACAGTTGTACTGTAAGAAATGTGACAGCCAATTTGCCCACAACAAGGTCCCACAAACAGCAATGTGATAATGACCGGATAATCTGTTTTAGTGATGTTGGTTGAGGGATAAAAATTGGTCAGGATACTGGGGAGAACTCCCCTGCTCTTCTTCGAATAGTGCCGTGGGGTCTTTTACATCCACCTGAGAGGGCAGATGGGGCATTGGTTTAACTTCTTGCCTGAAAGATGGCACCTCCAATAATGCAGCATGCCCTCAGTGCTACACTGAAGTGTCAGCCTAGATTTTGTGCTCAGGTTTCTGGAATGGGACTTGAACCCACAGTTTTCTGACTCAGAGGCGAGAGTGCTACCAAAAAGCCACAGCTGACACCAGAGAGCCTGGCTTTGGTTTTCATTGAAAAATTATCACTATGATTTAAAGGGTAGATTTGTGCTTCTAGCATGGAGCTCGACTTTTTGGGAATGCAATTTAGAATTCAGTCAGGGATTTTCAGACCATTAATTTTAAGCATGAATCTGGAAGATTTACTCTTATATTATCTATGAGGCTGATTCAATGGTTGGGTACTCCCTGCAAGAAGTGACACTCGCAGAGAGTGCAGGTTGGGAAGCCATGAGCTGCATGCCCACGATTGTCCAACTTACACTCTCAGGGAGTGGCCGACCATCGAATCTGCTCTTATAGCTGTACCTCAGTGCTGTAGCGAATTAAAATGACAATCAAAAGATTGTTTTTAAAAAATAATGATCAAATGTCAAAGTGGATGAGATATTTAAACCAATCTTTACCATCTAATTTTTCCTTGAAGCCGAAAACATTGCTTTGTATGAGTAATTTAAACAAGTGCACACTGTACAGAAATGTCACTGCTGCTTGCTTACACTGTTACTCAGCTATATGTTGGCTAGCTGCCATCAGGAGCAGTTAATCAAAAGAAAAATACTGCGAATGCTGGAAATCTGAAATAAAAACGGAAAATGCTGGAGAAGCTCAGCAAGGTCGAAGATCTTTCATCGCTAAAAAATTTCTTCGACCTGAAACGTTAACTCTGTTTCTTTCTCGACAGATGCTGCCTGACTTGCTGAGCTTCTCCAGCATTTTCTGTTTTAATGTGAATGATTGCCAACTGAATAGAGTGTCCTGGACTGCAATAGGTTAACTATACTAAACTAAAGGATTAATGTATCATCAAAGGTGCAGGAGCTGTTCCTATAATTTAGAACGTTTGTGTTTGGCTCTCAGAGCCTCAGAGATAAGGATCTGTAAATTGAGAAGGAATAAAAAGAATAGGAACAGCATAATCAAAACTGCTCGCCTCAGGGATTACCAGAAGAAAATCAACCACGAGTGCTGGGCTTGATCTAAATTCATAAGCAATTTTAAATTCAGCTAAAAACATTTGTTTTAACCTGATTTTGCTGAAACGAGGGTATTAAAAAGGAGTTACAACTAGTAGCAGCATCTAGGGAGCTATGTTTCTCCTCGTTAGAATTTGCACATATTGAATGAAGCAAACAGTTGCATCTTATGCTTCAGCATCCAATCTCTCCCCCATCACCCCCTCCCACCCCCCCATTAGTTTGTTATAGCACCTAAAACTACCCACCTCCCCCACTCCTTTAGGTCCTATCAATGAATAAATGCACCATGTAGTTTGGCGTTGTTGTTTTTGTATCTTTACACTCTTCCCTTGGAGAACAGTGTGAAGTAGTGAAAGGATTCACAGGCTGATTAACAGTTTGACATAGAATGCTCATTCCATGGCCATAACTATCTTTATGGCGATAGGGTGGTTAGTCCTAAAAGGCAGGAGATTTTTATGGGCTCCCACAATCCATACGTGAGGGGGAGGGTAGCCCACCCACCAGACACAAGTGTCCTCGCTGGATGTCAACTCAGTCTCCACTAGCCGGGACAGTTTGCAGAGGGGTTTGAACCTTGCACCTTCTGACTCAGGCGGGAATGCAACCACTAAGCCAAATGCTCGCTCCAGTTGATATTGGGCAGTAGTGACGAAGAAGGACCCAGGTTTTATCTCTGGTCTTAATTTGTTGGCATTTATTGCACATTACAGGTATTAAGAGTTAATAATGGGATGTGGGACCTGATCATATGTAGTCCAGACCAGGGAGAATTGCCCAGGACTCCCTCCCCTCCAACATCAGCAGCATTCCCCTCAATCCAATGAGCAAGGGGATCAATCTGCACAAAGCTATGTTAAAATGTACCTTCTTTGGGGGTCCAGGCGACCCACTTACACCTTTATAGAGGCTGCCAATCCTCCACTCACTTGGCATATTGGTTGCCACTCCAATGCCAGGTCCTAACTGATCAGGAGTGGGAACTCCTGGCTTAGTAAGTCCCAGCCCCCTACCTGTCATTTGTTTTGTACAAGGCAATAAATAAACTCCCAAAAGCAGCATAACTGGATGTTAGCCATTTTCCTGGGGCCATACCAGTCTCCCACTGCAGTTACAGCAAGGGACTGGCAGAACCACCATGAAATTACAGGACCATGTTTGTTAAAACAATATACAGGGCTGTGGCGAGACAGTAGGGCAGTGGAATTAGTTTTGGATTGCTCTAACAAAAAGCCAGTAATTGGTCAACTTTTATGATTCTATTAGGCTCTTAATTAAAAAAATAGTTGCTATTTGAATTGCAACAACACCAAGACACTGCTGCTTTAAATCAGGATAAAAACATTTTTCTCAAATACAAGCTAGGGAGCACTATTCCCCTTGTTTTTGTTTACCAGTCCAGTTCATGTCTTTCCAATTCTCTGTCGACAGGACAACACTAGTGGGCAAATGGTTGTAGTTGATGAGGGTCAAGCTGGAATAGGATGGATGTCCAAGATGCAGAGTGGCTCATGATGATCCACTCTGTATCTTGGACATCCATCCTATGTCCAAATAGGATAGCTCTTAGGCCTTAATGGATCCGCTCTCAAGCAGAGGTGATTACAGCAACAATACCTTATTGTGGAGTCACTTGCCTCCATGCTGGCAACTTTGAACAGTAATCTGGATAATATGGGGGAGTCCAATACACAGATATGGACTGCCATCTTCCAACAATTGTATTCACTAGAGTCTGTCATTGAGCACATGACAAGAGCAGTGTTATCTGCATTGAATACCTCAGTTGAACAGATCATAGATATAATGGCAGCATTTTTTATTAGTATTGCCACTGCTGCTCTGGAAACTTTGGATCCAAGCTCAAGAAGCAGTCAAGGCCAGCTTCAATATTTGAAAAACAGCAGCAGACAACCATAAGGGAGGGATTCCAAACCCTCATAGATGCCCATTGTTCTATGTTTACACAGTGAGCACTGTGAGGAGATGCCCTCCAGTAGTGGTAGCACAATAGCAGCATCTCAGGATTTATGTAAATAGCAGTTCTGTGCTATCATGTAGCCCAACCTGAGTGAGAGTAGGTAATGCCTTTGAAAGCAATGATAACCACAAAAATTTTAGCAAAGGAAATTCCTAGCACTGATTCAGGCCCATCAGGGTTAGTTGTAGATCGGAAAGAGGGCCTTCTGTGTTCACTACAGATTTCCAGTTGACTATGCAGCTAGCCACCGTGTTACTTATCAGCTGGGGAGCACTTAGTAGAAGAGTATATCTACAATCAACATGAACAGGTTCACAACATAGTAGTGATAAATGTGACAACAAAACATATTGGCCCTGAATTTTTGAAATGGTTGTCCCGATTTCCCACCATAATTTCAGCAGGAGAGTGGAATATCCGGAGAAATGGTATAAATTGGTTAACAACGGCCATTTACACTGTTTTTCCGGGGGCTCCCCCATCTTCTGCTAAAGTCGTGGCAGGAGATCGGGTCAACCCTCACAGAAATTCAGGGCCATGCAAACAAATTAAGACCAGAGATAAAACCACTATGACTGCACAACTGAATACAATTAATATTTAGCAGTATGTAACTCTTCCATTGTGCAGTAAAATAAATGACCAATTCTCCACAAGCCAAACAAATTGGCATACTCCTGAGATGCCCACTGTATATGCCTAGAAGACACCTGTGGCATAAAAGTTGAGAACTGTGATGACTTTCACTACCAATGATGCTACACTGCAAATGGTTGACTAGGCCTGCAGTTCTTCATGGGCAAGGTGGCATCACCTTAGGCATAGTTTATCTGCCTGAGCTGCCCTCTCCTCATCCTCCACTATGATATATCCACAACTGACTCTATTCATGTTCTCGGTCAGAACATTTATCTGCACTATTCACTTCTGTCACTGCTGTGGTGAGAATTCAAAATCTTCCCCATCCTTAGGCTCACTAATCCTGCTGTAAAATACTCACTTTTTGATTTGACTCTTCAGCTGTGGAATGCTGCATCATTAATGACCTCGAACAAAGCCATTATGAGCAAAAATCAGACGACTTCTACTCTTTTTAAACATCTTTTTAATTCCTATTGTGGAAGGATATGATTGCTCAAATCAACATTAAACATGGACAGATCATCCACTGGTTCTTGCTCCTAGCACTGCACCACTTTTTATTCACTGCAGTACTCTCACAAAAATCAACAAGGACAAGAATATTGGTCATATTGAACGGTAGCAATTGCTCAGCCCACAAGGTTGTGAAATGTTTGAAAATAGAAGGATTAACTGTAGTGACATCCTCATTTGGGAAATACCAAATAAATCACAAATGGTCTTTCGACATTACAAATGTGTTCCATGTTCTTAACTGTGGCATGTTTCAAAAATGTTATTTAAGCCTGATGTTGATGCAGATTTAGCAAAACCTATGCTAATTATTTATTCGTTCATGGGATGTGGGCGTCGCTGGCAAGGCCAGCATTTATTGCCCATCCCTAATTGCCCCTTGAGAAGGTGGTGGTGAGCTGCCTTCTGGAACCGCTGAAGTCCCTGTGGTGAAGGTTCTCCCACAGTACTGTTAGGTCGGGAGTTCCAGAGACCCAGCGACGATGAAGGAACGGCGATATATTTCCAAGTCAGGATGGTGTGTGACTTGGAGGGGAACGTGCAGATGGTGGTGTTCCCATGCGCCTGGTAGGTGGTAGAGGTCGCGGGTTTGGGAGGTGCTGTAGAAGAAGCCTTGGCAAGTTGCTGCAATGCATCTTGTAGATGGTACACACTACAGCCACGGTGCGCCGGTGGTGGAGGGAATTATTAATAGTAAATGATCTAAGAATCTTTCATCTTTGAGTTCTATGAGTAATTGGACTAAGATAAATGCAGTTGGGAACAGCACATTTAAAATGTTGTCACTTTATTCCCCAAGGTAATACCAGCTATGCCCTACTTTAAAGTTAGATGTGCAGTTGCACATGGAACACACTGTCAATTAAGTGAACTGGCACACTGTGTGCTGATATTGCTCTTCAGTTGGAAAATGTTAGGTGTAAGGCAGTTTCTATATATAAATGAGGCTTTGATCTAAGCTGTGTCATGATTCCAGTGGTAAATCTTTAAAACCATGCACAACTAGAGGAACAATAGAGTTCAAAACTGGAGCCACATAATGCATATTTAGCACTTTGATTATAATATTTGCTTTTCACAGAAGATTGATTACAAAGTCTGCAAAAGGCTTATGCATTCTTTATTGTATCATATGCTCACACATTGCTGCACTTTCTGAGGGAACAAGGGATGTCCATCAGCACTTACTACTTTGAAAAATTGTAAACAATTTTACAACACCAAGTTATAGTCCAGCAATTTTATTTTAAATTCACAAGCTTTCGGAGACTTCCTCCTTCCTCAGGTAAATGTTCCATCACCGGCATCTCCACATCATGACTACTTTGAAAAACTGAGACTGGCCAAATAGGAGGTTTATTATCAGACTTTTAATGAACACCAAAAAATGGTTTCACAAATCAGCAAAGGTCATTCTAAAGACAATTTGCTCCAATGTCAATGAGAATGGGGAGTGCGGGGAGGTTAAACAGGGTTTACCTCCCTGTTGTCCTCCATGAACTCAGAGGAATTTCAAGCCCATAGCGTTATTGCATTCTAAAGTTTTAAATACAAGAATTATTTTCCTCAAAATTTATGTTATACTGTCACATAAACAGTTTATACTTCCACATCGATATCACACTGATTTATGTGGTAGCACCTTATCACATTAAAACCAAATTACTACCTTAAGGTATTTCTTATTGATATTCATATGTGTTTTAAGATTATAAGTTATGTGGTGAATAGAGCTTCATTTTTCTGGAGGGAGTGCAGCATAGGTTTATTAGAATGATACCCGGACTTCAAGGGTTAAGTTACGAGGAGAGATTACACAAATAGGGGTTGTATTTTCTAGAGTTTAGAAGGTTAAGGGGTGATCTGATCGAAGTTTATAAGATATTAAGGGGAACAGATAGGGTGGATAGAGAGAAACTATTTCCGCTGGTTGGGGATTCTAGGAGTAGGGGGCACAGTCTAAAAATTAGAGCCAGACCTTTCAGGAGTGAGATTAGAAAACATTTCTACACACAAAGGGTGGTAGAAGTTTGGAACTCTCTTCTGCAAACTGCAATTCCGCTAGATTTTACAGGCAGGTTGGGCACCAGTTGGGACTTCAAGAGTTTTGCATTAAAATAGTCTTCGGGTACCAATTTCATCACAAGGCCCTGAATCATAAGGCCCCTGCTTGCCTTTGGCAGGTGCCTCGGCCGACTTAAAATGTGCTTGGTTAAAATGGCGGCAAGAGTGTAGCACAAGTACAGCGATAAGTACTCTACCACTAATTTAATCCCCGACCTGCTCCGTAACTGTTGGGCGGACATGGTTAAAATTGGGCATATAATCACATTTTAATTCTCAGCAACAGACTGCAAAAATCATTGCTTAATTGCTGTAAGTAATGGGGAAAATTGTTCAATCTATTGTGTTATGAATAAAACATATTTTGGATTTTTTTCTATTCTGTCTTGCTGTTGCAGTTTTTAAACCTACTCTGAAAACGCCTGAATCTTGTCCACAGCAAAAGGCTGAGTTGTGGTGGCCAACCTAGTAACTCCTGAATAGATTGGATCCACCCTCTAATAACTGATTAAGTGGGGAGATTTAAACATCATACAAACATTTTTACACTCAAATAAACATGGGGCACACAATTTGGACTGGTAAAAATTCAGCCAAAACCCAGATTGGCACCTGACTTCAATTTCCCATCTGGCGAAAAATATCTTCAATCGAGCAACAGCAGGTTGTCTGTAATTTAAAATATCACCTAATGAAAGAAAGACTTGCAATAGATGCTATTCATATGCTTTAAACAACAACAGCTTGCATTTATATAGTGCCTTTAACAAAGTAAAACGTCCCAAGGCACTTCACAGGAGCGATTATCAAGCAAAATTTGACACTGAGCCACATAACGAGATATTAGGACAGGTGGCCAAAAACTTGGTCAAGGAGATAGGAACGTAGGAACATCGGAACAGGAGTAGGCCATTCAGCCCCTCGTGCCTGCTCCGCCATTTGATAAGATCATGGCTGATCTGTGATCTAACTCCATATCCCTGCCTTTGGCCCATATCCCTTAATACCTTTGGTTGGCAAAAAGCTATCTATCTCAGATTTAAATTTAGCAATTGAGCTAGTATCAATTGCCATTTGCAGAAGAGAGTTCCAAACTTCTACCACCCTTTGTGTGTAGAAATGTTCTCTAATCTCACTCCTGAAAGGTCTGGCTCTAATTTTTAGACTGTGCCCCCTACGCCTAGAATCCCCAACCAGCAGAAATAGTTTCTCTCTATCCACCCTATCTGTTCCCCTTAATATCTTATAAACTTCGATCAGATCACCCCTTAACCTTGTAAACTCTAGAGAATACAACCACAATTTGTGTAATCTCTCCTCGTAACTTAACCCATCAAGTCCGGGTATCATTCTAGTAAACCTACGCTGCACTCCCTCCAAGGCCAATATATCCTTCCGAAGGTGCGGTGCCCAGAACTGCTCACAGTACTCCAAGGTGTGGTCTAACCAGGGTTTTGTATAACTTCTGCCCCCTTGTACTTTAATCCTCTAGATATAAAGGCCAGCATTCCATTTGCCTTATAGGTTTTAAGGAGTGTCTTAAAGGAGGAGAGAGAGGTAAAATAGCGGAGAGGTTTGGGAGGGAATTCCAGAGCTTAGAGCCTAGGCAGCTGTAGGCACAGCCATCGATGGTAAAGTGATTAAAATCAGGGATGCGCAAGAGTCCAGAATTGGAGGAGTGCAGAGATCACGGAGGGTTGTAGGGCTGGATGAGGTTACAGAGATGGGGAGGGGCGAGGTCACTGAGGGATCTGAAAACAAGGATGAGAATTTTAAAATCGAGGCTTTGCCGGACTGGGAGCCAATGTCGGTCAGTGAACACAGCGATGATAGGTGACCGGGATTTGGTGCAAGTTAGGATACAGGCAGCAGAGCTTGAATGAGCTCTAGTTTACGGGTGGTGGAAGATGGGAGGCCGGCCAAGACAGCATTCGAATAGTCGAGTCTAGAGGTAACAAAGGCATGGATGAGGGTTTCAGCAGCAGATGAGCTGAGACAGGGGCGGGGACAGGCAATGTTATGAAGGTGGAAGTAGGCGGTCTTGGTAATGGAGCGGATAGAAGAAGCTCAGATCAGGGTCAAATAGGACAGCAAGGTTGTGTTCGCTCTGGTTCAGCCTCAGACAGTGGCCAGGGAGAGGGATGGAGTCGATGGCTAGGGAACGGAGTTTGTGGCAGGGATTGAAGACACTGGCTTTGATCTTCCCAATGCTTAATTGGAGGAAATTTCTGCTCATCCAACACTGGCTGTCGAACAAGCAGCATGACAAATCAGAGGCAGTGGAGGGGTCGAGAGAGGTGGTGGTGAGGTAGAGCTGGATGTCGTCAGTGTACATGCGGAACCTGACACCAATATCACCAAGAGGAGACATATTTAATTAATTATAATGGACAAATGATATTTGTAGAGTTACTGTACATGCTGAGGAGAAGAATCCATTTGCTGATTATGTTAACAGGTTTTATTGCAGTATTTGAGGCAGTCAAGTGGTGATTAGTCGGCACTGTCATAAAAGACCTAATAAGAACAGAAACAAAGTGACAACTTTATTGATACCGGCACTAATGCATGTTAATTTTGATTTATTTTTAGAGAACAGTTGATGTGTTGTTTTAATAAAGCATATTAATATACATATCTGAATTCATAGCTGTAAATAGCTAAGAGTGCCTGATCTAATTTATTGTTATACACAGCTCTCAGCGCACTTGCTCATAAATCTTTGCATGTAACAACTTTAGGCAGGCAGCAGCCAAACTGTGGACATTTTCCATTATGCACATTTCACATAAACATTCATAGCAGTGGCTAACCGTCAACTTGATTTAGGGCACTGTCTTCACAGATGAGAGCTGCATTTATGCATCAAATCACTGAACTAAGTATTCAACTTTTGTTTAATTAAAGGATCCATTAAATAGTAAAATACTCAGTGTGGGTATTTTTTGAGGTCACAAACCCATTTGTAAGAGGGTTTTGAATGCTGTTCTGCCAAAGTTATTAATAATGGACTGCCATTTAGTCATGAAACTGTTTTGTGACGTAAGTGGACATGACCATTTATTAAAAAATGATGGGCTACTTTACTGACCTTGAGAACTGGCCAGCAAGGGGCAGTAAATCTGCCTTATTACATTGACCAAGGAAGTTATGAATTGGCTTCTCCATTATGTACTCTAGGTCCCAAATCACTAGGCATCCCATCAATATCTGCTTTTGCAGCTCTCGTAACTTTAGCTCAGTTACTTGAGACAGAGGCATCCTCTTCCTACAAATGTGGGTTTCAAAGCCCCATTAACAAAAGACATTTGAAGGAAAGGGTTAACTGTACCCCTTTTAAACAAAGACATTTGAAAACCTGCAAACAAAGTAATATGGTAAACTGTGTTCTCGCAAATTCTGTTTTTCCCTCACTGACGCTGATGGCATTGGAGAAGTCTGAGTTTCGGGATCGAAGACATTGTACTGCGAATAGATATCTAGATTATTAAATACATAAGCTAGATGGATAATATTGAGCTTAAAGGGTTGTCAGGCTTTCAAAACACATAGGCTTTTGGAAGCACAAGCTTTTCAACATAGCAGGGGGTAATGTAAGAAAAGGCAACAAGGACATACACCAAAGGCTTTGGATCAGGAAAGCAATGTGAAAAAAATCATGGGCCTCTCATTCCTATCTGGTAATCTGTTCAAAAGAACTGTGAATTGTAAAACATCAAATAGTATTGCATCCAGTGTATGGTCAAATGGTCTCAGGAATGGATTTGAAGTCACTGAAGCAATCAAAATTGGAGACGTAAAGACCATTAAGAATTTCTGGGTGTAGAAACATAAGGGGCTATCTCTACATGAAAGGCCATAAGCAGAATTAGTAAAGAGGCCTTTTACAACCCATCGTTCGAGCACATGGTCTTTCTACATCAAAGGGTCTCTAGTCACATGATCAAAGCCTAAACTGTCAATCATTGAAGTATGTTAATGATTGAGGCATAGCAACAGGGAGCGATTGGACAAAATCCTACGTCCTATTGGTAAAAAACAATATAAAAAGGAATGCACACTGCAGTAGAACATCATGCAAGAAGAAGAGGACCTCGAGTTCTGAAGAGCTGATCAACCTTGAGGCCCGATGAGCAAAAGCCTTAGTTTAAAGGTTGTATATGTATTCATGATTTGCCTGATGTGTTAAGTCATTATATAATAACATTGCGAATTATTAAGTGTATAACGGGATTTTATAAAGGAAAATCATATGTATGGTTTGATTTTGCTTCACGAATGCTCATATGAATGATATAATTAAATAATTACTTTTGATTAACAAAGCTACCGTGAGTGAGGGTGACTTTCTTTGCTTGACTATTCATCCAGTGTCCAAGAATCACACAAAATAAGGAATTCCCTACACAGGCAACACGTACAATTTATAACCAAGAGGTTTAATCTTCTCTGGTAGCTCACTGGTTAACATAGTCACGTAAAATTGTCTTGCATGCTATGTTATTGCAGTAGCTGAGTTTAAAATCGGCTTACCAACAAGAAGCAGAAGGAGATGACAAGCGGAAAAAACCACTGGCTAGAGGCAATAATTAGTGAAGTTCCATAGGGATCTGTTCTGAGTTCCCTGATGTTCACACTATCCATAAATATAAGAAGTTAAATTTTGAAAACTCCATGAGCATGGATTGGTAAATTGGATAAGGATTCTTGACACTACTGATTTTACAATCTTTAAAATTAATTAACTTTCTCCTCCTTACTGCCTGTCTCCTCCTGGCTGGATCCTCAGACCTTGCCATGGTAAAGTTTTGTAGAATACAGCACGCTGTATTCTCCAAAACTTCGGCACAGACACGATAGGCCGAATGGCCATCTTTTGTGCTGTAAATTTCTATGATTCTATAATTCTATACCTTAGAGCACTGGCAATCAATCCAAGCAACGGAATTGCTGTATGAGGATGCCGAATGTGTAATCCATGATCACTCTGATGGATGCGTGGGCCCCATTTTAGCTTTCCTTCACTCGACCTTGGGCACCGTTCTGGGGTCATGAGTCATAGCTGCAGGGCATATCCTTGGTTTCCCTAAGTTATTCCTGGAATCCTGTCGGTTCTACAAATGAAAGGTGACACCGCTAACTGCCGCAGGATAAATGAATCTTGGGAGTAACTAGGGAAATCCGCGTTTATGTGCATGATCCTTATCCTGCGGACTGAAGGGTGGAAGATATGATGGGATCTCCCTCACCTGCCTGAAAGGAGTCCACTGCATAAAAGTTCAAAGCAGCTGTAACTTTGATAGCTGTTCATGTGCTGGAACTGGTCTCCAAGTCTAGTTGGTTTGCAGAGTTCAGTAACGGCTTCCTTCAGGAATCTAAATCATCACTTGAAGGATTCATCAGACAGGTCCCAGATAAAGGATACTGGCCCCGTATGCATCAGTAAATGTAAGGACAGCCCAAATTGAGTGCCAAAGGTGCGATCCCATTGGTCTAGCATACATCCTATGATCCTTGTCCTCATTATTCAGAACCTACAAATAGGAAGGTAAGCTGGTGGGAATGCCCATAGCTGGAAGATTATGGCCCAGAGATTGCCGGAAAAATGATGGCGAGTTCACGATGCCCGTTGTTATTAGTGCGTAAAAAGCCCAGCAATTTGTGATGAGGAAGAGATACGTCATGAGTTGCGAATCGCCACAAATCGCTGGACTATTTTCACCACTCCGCCATTAGCCTCACAAAAATGGGAGCTCACCTTCCAATGAATGTCAAGAAATTGCTGGATTTGCGCCGTAAATATGAAAGAATCTTGCCGCAGACATTTAGGGCTGGAATTTCATGTCGTTAATGACGTGATTTATGGTCCTGACATGAAACTCAACCTTGGAGGCCCAGAAAGAGAACAATTGAAACTGTGGAGTCTCACTCCTGCAAGTAGTAAATTGTTCCTAGAGCTTTTCTTTAAATTTTAAATTTTTGTCTTACTTTTCTTTTATGTCTCTTTTTTCTCTCTAAATCCAATCTTTCTTTCCCTCTTTTATTTTCTCTTTCTGTATCTAATTTGACTCTAATTCACTCTATTTCCTTCTCCGGCATTCTCTCTGTTTCTTTCTCAATCGTTAAATTTCATTGATTAAGGAGATAGACCATTGGACCCGACGTTCGGGAGGTCCCAGATGCTCCACTGACTTTGCCGCACGGTTATCAATTCGCATTTCCAGCAATTTGCGACGCAAAAATAATATGACCTGAAGGGTGAGGAAAAAAGTCCAATTCATGGCATTCACCGCGAGATGCCCCGCTCCAGCAAATTCTGGGCCCATGAGTCTCTAACAACTACAGCTGCACAGCGACAGAAGATACAGAAGCTTTAAGTAACTATGAGGAAAGCTCCAAAAAGTTTTAATACCTTCCTTTGTATAGAAACAATTAGTTGCTAAGAGACATACCTAAAGCAACAATGCCCTTTTAAAAAAGACCAACCGAAGGGAATGGACATCCGTAGCAGAGCCAGTTTTATACAGGCGCTCAGTCTATCAGGAGCTGCTCCCATCTCCGAAACACATTGGGGGAGGCCCCTTCATTTAAATAAGTTTCTAGGCGATAATGAACTTATGCAGAGGCTCCAAGTGCTCACTGCAAAGCAGAGATGCACCATGGAGTGCTAGCCACATTGGCTGTGCAGCAGGCTGCAAGTCTCTGTGCCTAATAATACATGGAGCCAGCACCCAATGCACATCAGCAATTTCAGTCCCTATGGGGAAAAAAAATTGGATAGGGGCCGTTTTTCGGCGTAGGTAGCGTGATGTGCTATTACCCTGCGTCCAATGACCCCTGCGCAGGCAGGGCGCAAGTTTCGGCCCACCCGAGGACTCACCTGCAATCAGACTTCCTTTCCAGGCTTTGCATGTGGAATCAATGCAATTTGCACTTTCCACCACAAGTGGGAGATCAATCTCTTAAAGGGAGGATGTTTCTTAGAAATCTCTTAAAGGTAGTTGGTATTTGCTGAAAATAACAGTCTACTGTCTGCATGGAGTCTGAACGGAGATCAGACATCGCACATGTAAAACACAGATGCAGGCCCCATCCCTATGTTTACACACTGATGAGTTTTGTTAAAACATTGAATAAAAGTTGGGCACAACTAAATCCCACATCCTCCAATCTGCATGCCAGACCTCACCAATCTGCTGATATGAGTTGGTACCAGGCCTGCGAGGGTGCATGCACCAAGGTTCTCTGCTGATGCATTAGAGACCTTGGTGCAAGAGGTGGACAGAAGGAGGAACATCCTATATCTGCAGGAAGGGTGGGGGGGGGGGTTGCAAGAGGCCCGCCAGACATATATCCAAAAGACAGTGGGAGGCAGCGGGGGACGAAGTCAATGCCAGGCACACAACATCATGAACATGGATGCAGTTCAGGAAGAAGTTCAATGCTTTGACATGAGTGGTCAAGGTGAGTGAGGTCAACTGGCAAGTGGTGTCTCCTACCAACTACACCACGAACTACACCGCCCACCCCATCCCCCACATACCAACAAACTCTTTCCATCAGTACTCAACTCTTCCAACCAGATGCTTCCTCACACCCTTACACTTTACCACTGTTTCAAGCCGCCCACCCACAACTCACAGGCTGCACACACTGGCAGCTATTCAACCATGACAGGCACATCACCCAGATACACATCCCGCTTTCTTGCAGGAGAAGGTGGCGCATATCAGGAGGCAGAAAGTGGCAGTGGCATTTAGCCCCTCGAGCCTGTTCCATCATTCAATGAGATTATGGGGACCTGTGACCTAACTCCATATACCCATATTAGCCCCATGTCCCTTAATACCTTTGTTTCACAGAAATCTATCAATCTCAGAATTAACATTCACAAGTGAGCTAGCATCAACTGCCGTCTGCAGAAGAGCGTTCCAAACGTCTCCCACCCTTAGCGTGTAGAAGCATTTCCTAACTTTACTCCTGCGCATCCTGGCTCTAAATGTTAGGCTATGTCCCCGCATCCTAGTATTCAAGTCTAGGAGACCTCCAAAAACAGTGACAAATGTCTTGGCAGCGAGAAGCAATAATCCAGCCACTAACCTGTAAATCCTGCATGGTCCCTTTAAATAGCACTGGTGGGGGTCCTCCAGGCACTCTAAGACACGTTCAGATGGTCGGGGTTAAGACTGTGCGTTGAGTTGAACGTTAAGTCCCAAAATGATCTCTATCACTTTAAATCAGCGTTGCACACTGTTTGAAACCATTTTTTCCCTACTTTACATGATTCCAGCGTTCGTTATCTGTGCCTGCGCTAACTCCTATACCAAGATGGCGTCTGGCGCACATCACGCTGGAAACATGCGTGCGCATCCGAGACACCATCTTGGATGTTGGAGAGGCCGTGTAGCGCTGAAACAACGGGCGCTACACGGCCCAATTTAGCATCCACAGTGTTTGCAACATCATAAACATAGCAAGAGGAGTTATTACTTTAGCTATTTCTAGCAAAATCATTTTATAAGAACAGGTTAGAAACAGTAATCAGAGGTAACTGACATGGACTGAGCAAATCTTCCCTCTGGGACTGTGGCACTCTCAAACCGTTATTCGGCGTTGAATACCAGTGAGGGTGTTGACAGCTCGGGGGAGTGCAGTCAGGAGAAAACCAACGGCACCGTGGGAGACTCGACTGCACGGCGGGGAGGGGGCGGGGGGCGGGATGCGCAAGAAATGCAGTTGTTATAGGAGATTCAATAGTCAGGGGGATAGACAGGAATTTCTGCAATAGCCAACGTGAGTCCTGCATGGCCACGCGCTAGTGAGTATAGGAATAGTAGGGTAAGACAGGTTAATGGGTGGCTGGAGCAATGGTGCAGGAGGGAGGGCTTCGGGTTCCTGGGGCATTGGGACCAGTTCAGGAGCAGGAGGGATCTGTTCAAGATGGACATGTTGCATCTCAACAGAACTGGGACCAATGTCCTCGTGAGGAGGTTAACGAGTGCTGTGGGGGAGGGTTTAAACTAATTTGGCAGGGGGATGGGCGCCAGGATGAAATATTAGAGAGTAAAAAAACATGGTGCATAGAGGACTGGGAGGGACAAATAGCAGTAGTGTAAAGAAGAGTTCAGAAATAGGAGGGATCAGACAGGGGGCAAATGCAAGGCAAACTAAGGTGACTTTAGGGTGCATGTGGGTAAATGCACGTTGCATGGTAAATAAGGTTGGTGAGCTGCAGGCTCAAGTCGACACATGGGACTATGATCCAGTGGCAATAACAGAGACCTGGCTCAAAAAAGGGGAGGATTGGGTACTTAATATTCCTGGCTACAAGGTATTCAGGAAAGATAGGGAAGGAAAGAAAGTGGAAGGGGGTGGGGGGGTGACAGTATTGATCAAAGAAACTATTATAGCACTGGAAAGGGATGATGTAGTTTTGGGGTCAAAGGCAGAATCTATTTGGTTAGAATTAAGGAACAAAAGAGGAGCTATCATGCTACTGGGTGTATACTATAGGCCACCAAATTGTGGGAAGCAGATAGAGGAGCAAATTTGCAGGCAAATTACAGAAAGATGCAAAACTATAGAGTAGTGATAATGGGGGACTTCAATTATCCCAATATAGCCTGGGATAGTAACAGTGTAAAGGTCAAAGAGTACAAGAGAACTTTCTATAACAGTGTGTTTCCAGCCCAACGAGGTAGAAAGCAGTGCTGGATCTAGTTCTGGGGAATGAAGTGGGGCAGGTCGGGCATGTTTCAGTGGGGGTACATTTGGGAATAGTGAACATAATATCATTAGCTTTAGAATAGTTATGGAAAAGGACACGGAACAATGAAATGTGAAAATGCTTAACTGGTGGAGGGCTAATTTCAGTGAGTTAAAAATGTTCTTGCTCCGATGGTTTGGAATCAAAAATTGGAAGGGAAAACAGTAATTGAATAATGGGAGACCTTCAGGGAGGAGATGGTTCAGTTACAGAGTAGACACGTTCCTACGAGGGGGAAAGGAAGGGCATCCAAAGCTAGAGCTCCCTGGATGACTAAAAATGTAGAGATTAAAATGGAAACAGAAAAAGGAGGCTTATGATGAATGTAAGCTTCATAATACAGCAGAGAACTAGGCTGAATACAGAAAGTACAGAGGAAATCTAAAAAAGGAAATATTTGGGGCAAAGAGAGAGTATGAGAATAGACTAGTGGCTAACATAAAAGGGAACTCAAAAGTCTTTTATAAACATATAAATAGTAAAAGGGTAGTTCAAAGGAAGGGTGGGACCGATTAGGGACTAAAAAGGAGATCTTCTTGTAGAGGCAGAGAGCATGGCTGAGATACTAAATGAATACTTCCCACCTGTCTTCACTAGAGAAGAGGATGCTGCCATTGTTGCAGTAAAGGAGGAGGTAGTAGCAACAGTGAATAGGATAAAAACAGATAAAGAGGAGGTACTTAAAAGATTAAGTACTCAAATTAGAAAAGTCACTTGGTCCAGATGGGATGCATCCTAGGTTACTGCGGGAAGTAAGGATGGAAACCGTGGACGCTCTGGTCACAATCTTCCAATCCTTAGATATGGGGATGGTGCCGGAGGACTGGAGGATTGCAAATGTTACACCCCTGTTCAAAAAAGAGGCGAGGGATAAACCCGACAATCAGCCTAATGTCGGTGGTGGGGAAACTTTTAGAGACAATAATCCGGAACAAAATTAATTGTCACTTGGAAAAATATGGGTTAATAAATGAAAGTCAGCACGGATTTGTTAAAGGAAAATCCTGTTTGACTAACTTGATTGAGTTCTTTGATGAAGTAATGGAGAGGGTTGATGAGGGTAGTGCAGTTGATGTATATAGTGGACTTTCAAAAGGCATTTGATAAAGTACCACATAATAGACTTGTTAGCAAAATTAAAGCCCATGGATTAAAGGCAGCGTGGATACAAAATTGGTTAAGGGACAGAAAGCAGAGAGTAGCGGTGAACGGTTGTTTTTCAGACTGGAGGGAAGTTCTCCTGGAGTCACTATTAGGACCACTGCTCTTTTTGATATATATTAATGACCTGGACTTGGGTATAGAGGGTAAAATTCCAAAGTTTGCAGATGACATGAAACTCAGAAATGTAGTAAACAATGTGGAGGATAGTAACAGACTTCAGGAGGACATAGACAGACTGGTGAAATGGGCAGACACACGGCAGATGAAATTTAATGCAGAGAAGTGTGAAGTAATACATTTTGGTAGGAAGAATGAGGAGAGGCAATATAAACTAAATGGTACAAATTTAAAGGGAGTGCAGGAACAGGGAGAACTGGGGGTGCACGTACACAAAGCTTTGAAGGCAGCAGGACAAGTTGGGAAGGCTGTTCAAAAAGCATACGGGATCCTGGGCTTTATTAATAGAGGCACAGAATACAAAAGCAAGGAAGTTATGCTAAACCTTTATAAAACACTAGTTAAGCCTCAGCAGGAGTATTGTGTTCAATTCTGGGCACCACACTTTAGGAAGGATGTCAAGGCCTTAGAGAGGGTGCAGAAGAGATTTACTAGAATGGTACCAGCAATGAGGGACTTCAGTTATCTGGAGAGACTGGAGAAGCTGGGGTTGTTCTCCTTAGAATAGAGGAGGTTAAGGGAGATTTGATAGAGGTGTTCAAAATCATGAATGGTTTTGATACAGTATAAAGGAGAAACTGTTTTCAGTGGCAGAAAGGTCGGTAATCAGAGGACAGAGATTTAAGGTGATCGGCAAAAGAGCCAGAGGGGACATGAGGAAACATTTTTTTACACAGCGAGTTGTTATGATCTGGAATGCAGGGCCTGAAAGAGTAGTGCAAGCAGATTCTATAGTAACTTTAAAAAGGGAATTTGATAAATACTTGAAGGGAAAAAATCGACAGAGCTATGGGGAAAGAGGGGAATGGGACTAATTGGATAGCTCTTTCAAAGAGCCGGCAGTGGTATGATGGGTCGAATGGCCTCCCCTTATGCTGTACCTACTATGATACTATGGTACTATGTTAGAGTATTAATCAAAGTAGTAATATTGATCTCACCACTATTTAATGAAGACCTGACCTGGTTTGAGAAAGCTCAGATGCCATCCCTTTAAGAATCAGATTAAAGATTAGGGAGATTTACCTTTTTGAATAAATATAGTGGGGGTTAAATTGGATAAGGCCTATTATTGGGCGTGGGACTTTGTGCTGCCTGTTAATTAGCATGATAGCTCCGAACAGCCTCTCAGCAGCACAGGTAGCGCTGGCTGCACTGAGAATCAGGAAGCCCGAAATGGGGCGTGCTCAGCGCACGTCATTGGCAGGTGCACGTTTTAAATGGCATATGCACCGTCCAGTGGGAGGAGGCAAAGACAGCTGGAAGGATGGCGGGACCAGAGTGAGAGCAAGCCCCATGCTTCTCCGATGATGCGCTGGAGGCCCTAGGGAGGGGGTGGATGAAAGCAGGGCCAACATGTACCTGCAGGGTGGCAGAAGACCCTCCAGACTCCAGCATCGCAGGCACTGGGAGGTTATGGCCCAAGAAGTGAATGCCAGGAGCATTGCACCATGCATGTGGGTGCAGTGCCGAAAGAAGTTCAATAATTTGACACTAGTGGTCAAGGTGAGTGAATGCAAGTGTCAAGTGGCACATTCTACCAACTGCACCACTGCTCCATGCATCACACTCCCCCATCACCCATCCACCAACAAACACTGCCCATCCATGTACAATGCTGCACTCAGCATGCTGCATCTCATCCGCACATAGTACCACACTTGCAGGCCGCACAACCACCACTCGCAGGTCACACGCACTGACAGCGATTCTATCATGACAGGCACATCACCCAGACACCTTGCAGGATACTCACTGACACACTGCCCTCTGTCTTGCAGGAGAAAGTGGCGCGTGACAGCCGCCAGTAGGAGAGACCTGAGGGAGGACAGGCACCCTACACGTCCTCACCCCTTTGGAGGAGACTGTTGTGGATCATTGACCAGGCCGTCGCTGCACCCATGACCGCATGCCGCACTGGAGGTCCCGATGAAGGGGGTCTCTGCATATCTAATCCTCCTTCTTGTTTCCCACATCTCCCTCCTCCCATAATCTTTTCTGACTTATGTGCTGCAGATGCTGCCGGCACGCACATCTTACTTGCTCCTCTCCCCGCTCCACAACTCAACCTGTTTCACTTTGTCATTGCAGATACCCAAGAACACGTGGTGGCACCGTCCGAGGAGGAGGAGGAGGAGGAGGAGGAAGAGGAGGTGGGGGGAGGGTGGACAATGAAGCCACACTGACACTCGATCTGACACTCCCTTCCACCAGCTCAGAGACTGATACTGCGCGTTGTTTAGAGGTTAGGTTAGAGGAGGGATCTGCACATGGTGAGACACCGAGCACAAGTGCACAGGAGCCGGGGTGGGGTGAATGGATACCACAGGTGCCAGCTCAGCAGATGGTGAGGTCACTCACCAGTTCTGCTGCGGAGGAGTCAGATGAGGACTTCGATGGGCCAGGCTACAGAAGACGGCTGACGGGCGTACACCACCAAATGCTTGGTGCATTGGAAAGCCTGCCAGAAAGCATATGCACAATGACCAGGTGCATGGAGGAGTCCAGCTCCAACTTGGCTCAGGGCTTTGCATAGCGCTTGGAGCCCATCCTTTCCAACAATGTAATGGGTGGTCACCTCCATCAGTACACCTGTGGAACCCACCATGACGCAGTGCCTGATGGCCGATGTTGCGGCTTCCATTGCAGCACAAACCAATGTGATCAAAGGTCTGTAAGCTATGGTTGCAGCTCAGACTGTTGCAATGGAAGCACAGACTGCTGCTATCATGGCTCTGGGGGCCACTCCTGCAATCCATTCTCCAGCTGATCACCAGGATTGCTGAGGCACCGCCCCGGAACAGTGGCAGTGACGCGATGGCAGTCAGACCTGCTGTCCTCTCTCAGGACGACAGCATTCCTGCTCCCACTCCTGCCACTCCACCAGTGCCCTTGTTGTTGCCTATCGGCTAGCCAGACCAGACTGCTGCAGCCCATGCTGAGATGGTGCAGTCTGAAACCGGGCCCTCCCGGCCCATAGCTGTTCGAGGTTGTCCTCCAAGGCCATTTGCATGCTTCTCCATTGAAGGCCAGCAGCCTCCCACCACCCATGTTCCAGCCACTGGGGATGCATTTTGTGGAAGCCCTAGGATAGGTAAAGGCACACGAACAAAAGGCACTAAGGGAGTGCACAAGAGTGAATAGTCCTGTTCTGTTTCCATCATTTTATTTGTTAATTGATAAATGCGACTTAGAATTTGCATTTGGTGGTGGTTTTTATCTGTGCGATGAGCTGAAGGGGAAACCAATGTGTAATCAGATGGAGGGCGATTTGATGATAATGCGGGAGCGGAAAGGTGGGGAGTGTAGGACTGTTGGTGAGTTGGGGGATGTAGTTCACATTATTGATAGCGGGCACGGATCAGGCCACCGCGCAGAGCCCTTCAGACAAGGCTGGTTCCCTGCTGCACCCTTGCGTCTTCCTCCACTTCCTCCTCCGGCTCCTCCCCTCCTCCTCCTCAGCGTCTTCCTCCTCCAACTGGGGCTCGTGGTCTTCTCCGATCATTGATGGCAAAGGCTGGTCCCTCATGGTGCCGAGGTTGTGCAGGATGCAGCAGACCACCACAAATCTTCCCACCCGCTCAGCGGAGTACTGCAGGGCTCCTCCAGAACGGTCCAGGCAGCGGAAGCATTGTTTCAGGAGGCTTATGGGGTTGCATGTGGCAGCATGGCTCTCATTATAGGCCTGTTCTGCACGTGTGTCTGGGTTCCTGACCGGAGTCATGAGCCGGAGCGAAAGGGGATAGCCCTTGTTGCCCAGTAGCCAGCCTTTGACTTGCTGAGGTGGATGAAAGATAGCTGGCACGTTGGGCTGCCGCATGACGAAGGCATCGTGACTGCTCCCAGGGTAGCGGGCATCGACCTCCATGATTCGGTGTATGTGGTCACACACCAGCTGCACATTCAGGGAGTGGAAGCCCTTTCGGTTGATGAAGACGGCCGAGTTGATACGTGTGGCACGCAGGACAATATGTGTGCAGTCCATGGCACCCTGCACCATGGGAAAGCCAGCAATGTGAGCGAATCCCCATGCTCGCTCGTTCTGCTTGTTTCTGTCAAGAGGGAAGGTGATGAACCTGTTCCTCATCTCGTACAGTGTGTCTGTGACCTCCCACATACAGCAGTGCACTGCATACTGCGAGATGTTGCACGCGTTGCCAGCAGGGGCCTGAAATGATCCTGAGCCATAGAAATTCAGCACCACAATGACCTTCACAGCCACAGGCAATGCTGTCCTTGCCCTGCTCTGAGGCTGCAGTTGTGGCTGCACCAGTTGACAGATCTCGGTCATGGCTTCCTTGATGAACATCAGCTGTTGGATGCAATGCTCCTCGCTCATGTTGAGGTAAGAGAATTGGTCCTGGAAGGCCCTCATGGGATATGGCCTCCTGCTCAGTGCCCTGCACCTCCTCCACCTCCCTCTCCTCGCAGCTTGACCTGCTCTGCGTGGCCTCTCTGCATGCTCCCAGTTGTGCTCAATGCCCAGCAGGAACCCTGGCAGACCACCCATGGTCACCAGGAATGTTGTTCAACCATGGTTGTAACTTTCTGAACCCTAAGGCAGTACCTGCCAAACCACTCTCAAATGTACTGTGGGAACTCTCAGTAAGAGTAGGGAGCTTCAAAAAACACTTCCTATTCCACCAGCAGCCAAAAGCAATAATCCAGCAACTTAACTGCAACATCTGCTTGGCCCCTTTAAATAGCGCTGGAAGGGAGTCCTCCAGGCCGTCTAAGACATGTTCAGGTGTGCGTGGTTAAGCCTGTGCGTTGAGTTCCAAAATGTTAAGTTCCAAAATGGTGTCTATCACTTTAAATCAGCATTGCACACTGATTACGCATTTTCTCCCTACTTTACATGCTGCCGGCGTTCAGTATTTGTGCATGCGTTAATACCTATACCAAGATGGTGTCTGGCGCACGTCACGCTGGAAATATGTGCGTGCAGCCAAGACACCATCTTGGCACTTTGGGAGGCCACATAGCGCCAAAACAACGGGCGCTACACGGCCTAATTTCTAGCCCAGCGTATTTATGCGTGATCTCAAAGAAGTGCACAAATGGCTTCATTTCCATTCCAGTTTCTACTAATTTCTGACTAATTTTGTAAGAAACCTCATACCACATTTAGAAACAATCCAAGTTGAACAGATGGATCAATATATGAGATTTAGCAACAGCTACAGTCACAAATCAGTCTGCAGTGTTCATTAAATGCATTACATTGGTATGTAAAAATAAGGAGAGTAACAGCTGCTTCAGTAGAATCATAGAATGATACAGAAGGAGGATATTAGACCCATCGTGCCTGTGAAAAAGCGACCAATTTTAGACCCGTTCACCTACTCTTTCCCCGTGGCCTGGCACATTTTTTCCCTTCAAGTATTTGTTGAATTTCCTTTTGAAGGTTATTATTGAATCTGCTTCCATCATCTTTCAGGCAGTGCATTCCAGATCATAATAACTCACTGTGTAAAAAAAATTCTCCTCATCTTGCCTCTGGTTCTTTTGCCAGTTACCTTAAATCTGTGATCCTTCTGCCACTGGAAACAATTTCTCCTTATTTACTTTTTCAAAACCACTCATAATTTTGAACACCTCTATTAAATCTCCCCTTAACCTTCTCTGCTCTAAGGAGAACAATAGCAGCTTCTCCAGTCTCTCCACATAACTGAAATCCCTCATCCCTGGTACCATTCTAGTAAATCTCCCCTGCACCCTCTCTAAGGCCTTAACATCCTTCCTAAAGTGTGGTGCCCAGAATTGGGCACAATACTCCTACTGGGGCCTAACCAGTGATTTATAAAAGTTTAGCACAGCTTCCTTGCTTTTGTACTCTATGCCTGTTTATAAAGCCAAGGATCCCATACGTTTTTTATCAGTCTTCTCAACTTGTCCTGCCACCTTCAAAGATTTGTGTACGTACACCCCCAAGGTCTCTCTGTTCCTTCACCCCCTTTAAAATTGTACCATTTAGTTTATATTGCCTCTCCTCATTCTTCTTACCTAAATGTATCACTTCACACTTCTCTGTGTTAAATTTCATCTGCTATGTGTCTGCCCATTTCACCAGTCGATGACCTCCTGAAGTCTGTTACTATCCTCCACATTGTTTACTACATTTCTGAGTTTCATGAGATCTGCAAACTTTAAAATTATACCCTCTATACCCAAGTCCAGGTCATTAATATATATCAAAAAGAGCAGTGGTCCTGATACTGACCCCTGAGAAACACATTGAATATTTCCCTCCAGTCTGCAAAACAACTGTTCACCACCACTCTCTGCTTTCTGTCCCCTAGCCAATTTCGTATCCACACAGCCACTGTCCCTTTAATCCCATGGGCTTTAATTTTGCTAACAAATCTATTACATGGTACATTATCAAATGCCTTTTGAAAATCCGTAGTCACAATATCAACCGCATTACCCTCATCAACCCTCCCTATTACTTCATCAAAGAGGTGTCCAGTTTCTCTACTACCTCCTCCTTTACTGTGACATTGGCAGCATCCTCTTCTTTAGTGAAGACAGATGCAAAATTCTCATTTAGTACCTCAGCCATGCCCTCTGCCTCCACAAGAAGATATCCTTTTTGGTCTCTAATCGGTCCTACCCTTCCTTTGACTACCCTTTTATTATTTATATGTTTATCGCTGGGTCAAAATCCTGGAACTCCCTTCCTAACAGCACAGTGGGAGAACCGTCACCACATGGACTGCAGCGGTTCAAGAAGGCGGCTCACCACCACCTTCTCAAGGGCAATTAGGGATGGGTAATAAATGCCGGCCTCGCCAGCGACGCCCACATCCCATGAACGAATAAAAAAAAAATTATAAAAGACTTTTGGGTTCCCTTTTATGTTACCTGTTAATCTATTCTCGTACATTTGCCACACTTACTTCCTTTTTCAGTTCTCATCTGTAATTTCTGTATTCAGCTTGGTTCTCTACTCTTTGACATTTATCATAAGCCTCCTTTTCCTGTTCCATTTTAATCTCTATATCTTCAGTTATCCAGGGAGCTCTCGCTTTGGATGCCCTTACTTTCCCTTTCGTAGGAATGTGTCTAGTCTGTACCCGAACCAACTCCTCCTTGAAGGTCTCCCATTGCTCAATTACTGTTTTGCCTTCCAATTTTTGTTTCCAATCCACCAGGGCAAGATCCCCTTTCAACTCACTATATCATAATTAGCCCTCCTTCAGCTGATTATTTTCACATTTGATTGTACTTTTCATGTTTCACGTCCTTTTCCATAACTACTCTAAACCTAATGTTATTGTGATCATTGTATCCCAAATGCCCACCCATTGAAACATGCTCCACTTGCCCCAGAACCAAATCCAGCAATGCTTCCTTCCTTGTTGGGCTGGAAACATACTGATCAAGAAAGTTCTCTTGTACACATTTCAGGAATTCTTCCCCCTCTTTGCCCTTAACACTATTATTTTTGTGCCAGGTCTCTGTTATTGCCACTATATCATAATCCCATGTGGAGGGTGGTAAACCTTATTTACCACTCTCCGCGCGTTTACGCACACACACTCCAAACCCATCACTCCAAACCCATCACTCCAAATCCATCTTACTCTGCCTTGCATTTCCCGCTTGTAACCAACATCAAACAAATAATTTGTAAGAAAGGTGACGGAGCTTTATGGCATGCATTGTTATTTATTCTGTTTGAGTGTAGAATGTACTGTAAATCATGCACAGATGGTATAATTGTAAGCATTCACCATCAAGTGCCTAGCAGTGATACAAAGGATTCAGACCTCAATTTGAGTGATATAATTCCTTCCTCTTAATTCTGTGAAATAATTATTTCAAAAAGTTCAGGTTGCAAGAACTCATTACTATTCTTGTAGCCAAGCATGCTTGACTTCCAAACTAGAACTTCAGGTTTACAAACATCCTAACAATGATATTATAACTGATAGTAGATGTTACCATATCATCCTCGATGTATTTCACGTGCATTATTTATTTGCTATGGTGTTTCACACTTAACTATTATTTAACTTCCATGTGTTTCTCCTGTGAATATTAAAATTTTCTCCATGAGTTCCTCAGTTACGTGTGGCACATCCTAATTGTTCACATTCCATCTGCAAAACTAAATGGGGTAGAGTTTCCATTAGATTGCGTTGGTTTTATCAGTGCAATCCGGCCGAACCAGCACATTGCGGAAAATCAATTTACACTAACCTAGCTGGCGTCCAGTTGCCGATTGCGCCCAAAGTGGAACCTCTACCCCCGACACACGGAGAGTTCAGTACTTTACACCAAATCCACTTATGCTTATTGTTACTTTCTCCTTTCATCAGTATCTTAATACACTACTTTATATTCAAGGTTAATTGATTTAATTTCAGCGCAACAAAAATATTTTCTGTTGAAAGGCCCAATTTGTCTATGGTACACGTAACTTAATTAAATCATAAATCATGAAATTATCAGGACATGAGCTGCAATGTTTATTCAGTAGGTAGCTATAATGATAACATTCTTGAGCTAATGTAGTGCACAAACCTCACAGAACTGTTAACAGGTTCAGACAATAGAGTCTGAAAGCGGCCACTTACCTAGGTAAGAGATGAATAAACAGAGCCTGTTAATGTCGATGATCTGTGTATATGAGTACTATTCAAAGTGGCAGAAAATTAATTAGCACCAACAAATTGGTCATTTGAATTTACATAAACTAGTTGGCCAGAAGAGCAGCTATTGATGCACAGTTACATCCCCAAAACAAATAAAGCTATAACACTTGGGAGGATCCCAATAACTGAATTCTAACAACATATCGTAAGATGTAGGCAGCACTAAGTGACCTTACCCATAAGGGAAACAATTATCTTTTGGGGGCACTATGGCTTTTGTCAAGGCAAACTGTGTCATTACGATGAGAATTATGTCATCGTGGCAGGCGTCTACACTGGTCACGTTTATACTGAGGAATAATGGGGGAAACTTCAAGACTCCCCACGACAGGCGGGAAAGGGTCGAGGGGGCCTTAAATTGATAAATATGTGAAACACGACCCCAACCCGCTGCGAATGCGCCTACCTCGGGTTTAAGTGCGGTGGGCTTGGGGGCTCTGGAGAGGGAGTCAGTGATTATAACATAGCAATGGGGATCCATTCCTCAGATTTTGGGAGCAATTTGAATTTAATGGCTGCGTGCCGGGTTCTCCAGGGTTCGGGAAGCCCATCAGCTAAAGAACTGCCCAATCCAGCGGGTAAGTGCTTTTCCAGCAATGCTTGTGGGCCAGGAGGAGCAGGAGTTCTTTCCCCCTGCCCCTCAAGCAAATCTTCTGCCACGATCTGCCGACCCTCCCTGTGATCTGCCGACCCCCCCGCAATCTTCAGATCCCCCCCGATCTTCAGACCCCTCCCACCATAACCTTCAGACGCCCCTGCGGTCTTCAGATCCCACCCCCACAACGATCTGCTGACCCCCCCCCCCCCCGCACCGCCATCTGCCTCCCTCTCCATGATTGGCCAATAGGGAAGAAAGAAGAAACTTCTTTAATCAGAGAATGGTTAGAATGTGGAACTTGCTACCACAAGGAATAGTTGAGGCGAATTGCATCGATGCATTTAAGGGGATGCTAGATAAACACATGAGGGAGAAAGGAATAAAAGGAAATGCTGATGAAGTAAGGTGGGAAGAGGCTCGTATGGAGCATAAACACCGGCATGGACCTGTTGGGCCTATTTCTGTCCTGTAGATATTAAATTCGTCAACAAGAGGTAATTTTAAGACTCCATGCCACCGATAGAGAACCTTGTCTGCCGGCATCACATGTGGGCACATGCTGCCATTGATTTTCTGCCCCTTTTGGTCAGAAAATAGTGGGCAGTGGCACTTGAGTTTCCATTATGCATTGTCAGCAGGCTGGACCAGGAGCCAATGTATTTCAGTGAGCACAGTGGTGATGGGAGAATGGGACTTGTGAGTTAGGAAATGGGCAGCAGAGTTTTGGATGAGCTCAAGTTTACGGAGGGCGCAAGATGGGAGGCCGGCCAAGAGGGCATTCGAATAATCAAGTCTAGAGGTAACAAAGGTATGGATGAGGGTTTCAGCAACAGATGAGCTGCGGCAGGGGCAGAGACGGGCGATGATACGGAGGTGGAAGTATGCGGTCTTGGTGATGGAGAGGATACGGTGTCAGAAGCTCAGCTCAGGCTCCAATAGGATGCCAAGGTTGCGAATGGTCTGGTTCAGCCTCAGACGGTGGACAAGGAGGAGGATGGAGTTGGTGACTAGGGAACAGAGGTTGTGGCGGGGACCGAAAACAATGGCTTCAGTCATCCCAATATTTAATAGGAGGAAATTTCTGCTCATCCAATACTGGATGACGGACAAGCAGCGTGACAAATCAGAGGCATTTGAGGGGTCGAGAGAGGCGGTGGTGAGGTAAAGCTGGGTGTCGTCAGCGTACATGTGGAACCTGATGTTGTGTTTTCGGATGTTGTCGCCGAGGGTCAGCATATAGATGAGAAATAGGAGGGGTCCATGGATAGATCCTTGGGGGACTGCAGAGGTAACGGTGAGGGAGTGGGAAGGGAAACCGTTGCAGGTGATTCTCTGGCTACTACTAGATAGATAGGAATTGAACCAGGCAAACACAGTCCCACCCAGCTGGGCGACGGAGGTGAGGCGTTGGACGAGGATGGTGTGGTCAACCATGTTAAAGGCTGCAGACAGGTCGAGAAGGATGAAGAGGGATAGTTTAGCATAGTCTCAGTCACATAGGATGTCATTTGTGACTATGATAAGGGCCATTTCAGTCCTGTATTGGGGCAGAAACCTGATTGGAGAGTGTACGAAAACAATTATACAAGCATTCTATATTATTGTAAACCTCATTAAGAAAACACCTTGTTGGCTAGGGGCTGCAGAAGGTAACCTGAGACGTCAGCTGCTGATACACAGGCAGGAACACTAAGTCAGTAACCGTAACCGGTGACCTCAGGTCAACAACCTTATGTTAGCTTTGCTGTGAACAAAGGGGCTTACTGTTCATCCAAAACAAGTTTTTTATGACCTTGTGAAAGAGAAGGCCTATTTTTGTGATGAGCATCAGGTGCTATCCTCAAGGCCTTGTTTATCAGTTAGGAAAGAGGAGTCGGCTCTAGTTGTATTATGTTCTGCTTAAAGGTGAGAGTTAGTGGCATCTCGGAGGCAACTAATCATGAGGGAGGTGGTAAAGCTAAATGTTGTGTGTATAAGGGAGTAGGACTGACAGCAACCCGTGAGACAGAGAGAATACAGAGTTAATTGTCTCTAAAACATATAAAGGTGGGAGCTTTTTAGTATTGATTGGAACGTTCTCGGAGCAAGGCTGGACCACTCAAATAATCAAGACCTTCGAAAGTCCATTTCGAAGTCTTGGACAGTGATCAACTTTGTGCCAGGTTATATTCATCTTACTAGTATTTTACTAGCATGTTTAATTGTATTTTAACATCTTTGTTACTTATTATAACTTCTTAATAAAGCCATTATACTTTGGAGCAAACCACCCTTAAGCCTTTTTGATTGAAGACTCGAACAGTAAAATATATTACTTACATATTGGCGCTGCAACGTGAGGCACAAGGTGTTGTTTTGTACAAAGTATAAATATGTGGGTTGTTGTACTTGGTAAACAGGCAAAGCTGGGATCACACGTTTTGGGTCATGGGAACTCTGTGTAATAGTCCAGAGGCGGCACCATGGTGGGTTGTGTAACTTGGTAAGAGATTATATCCTCACACGAACTCACGATTTGAGTCGTTTACCGTGGTGATCACACGGACTCATGGTTTGAGTTGGTTAACGTGGCGAGAGAGATCCTCGCACGGGTTCATTTTAATTTTTTGCTAAAAAAGAAGGGGCGTGTTTAGCCATGGCAGAGGAGATTGATAACTGTGGGAAGGTGGAAGAACTACCAGTAAAAACTCTGGTCGATGAGACAATGAAATATATTCAGGAGAAACTAGGAACTTGTGCTTTATTAGTTAAAAACTGTCAGACTTTGTGGGAGGTTGAGAATTGAGTGAAGGAGTTAACTAAGGAGAAAAAGATCAAAGGTAATGGTTGGAAAGCAGGGATGCTGCTGTTCAGTTTCAGGAGGTGGGAAGGTTAAAGGACGAACTGCAAGTAATTCAGGCTAAATATAAAATGCTAAAAGATGAAGCACAAAAAGAGGAGGAGGGGCGTAGCAAGACTGATAATGAAAATAAAACTATGGCCAATATTATGAGATAAGAGAAAGAGGCGACCCAAAAGGGCCCCTATTATGATAGATGTAATAAAGAGATAGTAAAGCTTAAACAACTGAAATCCCAAAGGGGGATGGTAAATGTCATAAGTCAGTGTGTTGCAGCCGAGGGAGGTGATAGCGGGAACAAAGGTATAGACTGAGATGGCCTCCCAGAAAGGGTAGAAAGGGCATGGGAAGGGGACGACGACCGAGATCATTATCATGATCGAAGTCCGAGGGACTCAACAACTAGAATGGCCGCCACATGTACGGTCAAAAGAGAGATCGGGAGAATTAGGGCCCGAGGGAAGCCCAGCTACCAGAGGGTGCAGAGGCAGATATTGATGCAGAGAATGTGGTACAGACTATAGAAGTCCCCGATTATGGGTATGCAATTACAGGAATTAATGAAAACTATTCCCAAAATAAAAGTTAGGGAAGAACCAGTTGCTTCAATAGCAGCAATAGATGAAACTGCTGAATTGAACGACTGTGATGACAGAGAGAAGGTGCGAATGATATTATATGCCTGTAACCCCGAGGTATTCAAGTGTCTGTCAAAAGGGATACGAGAAGGCAGGCAGGGATGGGCGGATACTATAGCTGCAGTCTGGGAAACAGTGGGGATAGGAGGTAGTGGAGGTCAGGCTGCTTTGCAAGCTTTGATGAATTGTTAGGAAGAGAAAGATGGAGGGACCTTCACCACACCAGGCTTGGGCGAGGACACAGGCTGTGAGCTTGAGGCTTTGAGTCAGTACAGAATGGGGTTAAGTCACAAACATCAGAAATTGAAATATGGTTTAAGTGAAAAAGGGTAGTCTATGATGGAATCAAGAAGGAGAAAGGGAGAGTGTCACAAACAACACAATGTGTTCTTTTGTTTTCAGTGTACTGTCTCTTTAAAAAGCCTGCCCTCATTGTGAGTGCTTTCTTTGCACTGTTGCGGGCCAGGCCCCTTTTTAATGCTTGTTATGTGTTTTTCTCTTTTGTGTTGAGTAAAGGTGAGCATGAATTGATGGCTTAAAATTTTGACATTGGCGGTGGTTCTGTTGGTTTAATGATATTGGTTGTATTGAGATGTGAGAGCTGTTGGCATCCCTTCTGATCCCGTGATTGTGATCAGAAAAAAAAGGTGACCCATGAAGGAATCGAATGAATATGACAACAATCTGGAGGTGTCTTGAAGTTGGACTGTTTAATACTAAATACTTTAAAATGAGATTTAATTGTAAAAAAATCAGATAAACTGCAGCTTTAAAGAATTACAAATTACTGTTGCAGGATGGTCTCTGGTTATAAATTAATTTGAACTTCTTCAAAGCACTTTGTGCTACTGTGATTGACTCCTCCCCCACCCCCCCATAGGTTTTGACAAGCAAGAAGTAATTAACCCTTACTTCTGTATTGCTGAAGTTAAGTGCTTGGACTGTACTAGTTTTTTTAAGAAGTTTGTCTGAAAAGTTCAAAGTGAAAACCCCCTCTCTTCAGGGGTGCATTTCATGTTCCATATTACCCTCAGGCAGCTGGGATGGTCGGGTGTATAGATCGTACCCTTAAGCAGCAAGTTATCAAGGCAGTGAGAGAGGCTGGTAAGACTTGAGATGTTGTATTGCCGCTTATATTGATGGCCATTCCGGGCGATGGGACATGCTCCATTCGAGGTCATGACGGGACGCCAGGTGTGGTTGCGAGAGCTTTGACTAGAAGGCTCCCTCTCCGGACCTCAACACAAGAGCATGGCCATGGACACATATATGGAGCAGTTACACGCTCATTTATGACAGGTGTACCTAAGTTGCGCCCTATCAATTGGCCACAATAATAAGTGCCAGCACAAGTTCGGTCCTGATGATAATGGTCTTGAAGTGGGGGATAAGGTGATGGTGAAACTGAACAGTGTCACAGGAAAGTGAGCAAAGAAATTTGAAGGACCCTTCTTCATAATAAACAAATTGAGTAATAATGTGTACAAAATTCAGACTGTTAAAAAGGATAAGTGGGTACATAGTAACCAGATAAAAAAGTGGCAGGGGCAGGATACAGGAAGGGTATATTCCATTGGTCCTATAATCCTTTTATGGCTTATGGACGATGACAATGTGCAATTTGAGGAGGATGACACCAGCTCCACCGACTCCAGAAGGACATTCCCAGGCTATGAGTCTAATGAGCCTTTAATAACATGGGGCGAGGAGTGGGAGTCCGAACTTCTTGAAACCTAAGCATAGTCAAGTATCCCAACTCGCATAGCGACTAGACATTTAACAAGAGGACGGTGCTGGGGGAGACAAGGTGCTGTCTCTGTGTGAACAAAAGCAGCTTGTAAGTACACAGCAGAGATAAAGTGTGAGGTAGTCACATTACGTGGTACGGTTTATCTAAAGTTGTTTAACATAGAGTCAGCATGGGTGGGGGCGGTGGAATAATTTACGACTAGAAGATAAGAGCAGAGATGCATATGTGCAGTCTTTATAGATGGCTACAAAGAGAAAGAGCGAGGGATCTGTGTGTGGGATAGATAGGGTTAATTTCAGACAGGCTGCGAGAGAGAGAGAGAGAGATAGCACAGAGAAGCGAGGCAATCTCTCTCTCACACATTTGTTTTTGAATCTGTTTTTCTGGATTTGTTACGGCCAAAGGGATTATTGTTTGAACATTAGTAATATAGTAAGTAGCCCTTTAGTCAAGCGATTATATATATTTTACGCTTGCCATATAAAGCCATATTAAATAAATAATTGTGTCATATATTAACCAAGAGCATATATTACATTTTGTAGGTATATTACATATGAACCATGAACCAATTGCTAGCTGTCGTGTTGGGCTGCGACTTGCCTCTTGGTGAATCCGGACACCTCAGAACAGGTGGGATTGTGTCGCCACAAGTTATACCACCAATAATACCGGGCCATGATCAAGACTGGACCTTTTGGCACAGGTACCATCGGGGAAAGAGCTTTGATTGACGTGTACATGTATTGGCAAGGGAGAAGAACCAACTGCTATCTAGTGGTGTTGGATGAGTGCAAACACAAGTAAAGATAGTGACATTGGGCCTTTTGGCATACACTATATGGGTGACACTAAGAACACATTTGCATTCCCTAATGGGATACAGGCAATGACTAGCTCTCTGAATTTCCCTCAGGTCTGGAAGCGACAAGCTGATTGCTATGGGTGCATACCTAGAGGGGCCAGAGTGGGATCATCTTGGTCCTTCTGCTTTAAAGTAATTAAGAATACAGAGTCATCAGATGCAACCACCCATTGGGCTTCTACCGGATGCCCGGTTGTGGACAAAGATCCCAGCAATGGTTTATTGGTTTTCAGAATATATCAGACCCTATATAACGATGTGAGATTTGAAATCTTCCCTCTTCTGTTTCATTTTTCAAAAATTGCTTTGCTATCAGGTTTGTGTAATGAAACTTATGAGTGGCTCTATCAACAGATGTTGTCTGAGAAATTTAGACAGTTTATGGAGAGAAATTCAGGTCAAGATATAGATGCTGTCCCAAAGAATAACACCACACCCCCCCATTAGAGAGAGGGAGGGAAGCAGGAAGTAGCAGAATGGTCGGATGTGGGGCTATAGCAGGAACTGCCACTTGGAACAGAATAGATATAGAAAGCATGTGGGAACATGATGAAACCATGCGAAAACAATTAAAGGGTATTATGAAAGGGGGGAATAGGTTGGGAAAGGGTCGTTGGATGAACACGCAACAAGTTTTGGTGTCTTTGAAGGAGGTGGTTGACGGCTTACGGCAGATTCAGGAGAAAATTAATGAAGTGATAAGCGACACACTGACATCCAAGACTCAGATCTCCAAAGGGATCATGTGCAGTATGTACGGCGCGTTTATGCTGTCTCAGGTGCAAAAGAGATTGGAAGATATTGAGTGCAATCGTATTCCTTCTTTTATAACTGATGAACAGCTAGATATATGGACTAGTAATGGAGGAAAGCATTGTAACTTTAGGCCACTGGGATCTGCAGACCCAGTGAAGCACTCCTGTGAAGAGAGGAGGAAAGGGCAAGTTTTCGCTGTGACTATTGCCATCCCACGCCTTTCACCCGATCAGAAACCTTTAGAGGTCTTCAAGGTGGAGTCCATAGGCGTCCTCGAAGGTGACATACATAAGGAATTGGTTAATTATCCAAAGGTATTGGCAAAGAATGGGGAAACCTGGATAGCACCAAAATTATCTTGCTGTACTCGGATGTGTTGGTGCGATGTCACCCAGAACAGTGTCCCAGCTCGTGGTTTCACCCTGGTGCACTCCCCCAGTTGTACTATTAGTATTCAAAAATGGAAATCAGGACATGCAAGGCGCGGATACATGGGAAGAGGTCGCTACTGTGTGACGACATCGGACTTGGTTTACCGTTGTGGGAAACAGGAGTACCCTGTATTAACTCCATCATTTTCTTTTACTCCTGAGTTGCCTACGAGAATTGCACGTTCATAATGTTTCGGAAATTCAGGTGGAAATCGGTTTAAAGGAGGAAGCCCAGAAGGTGCTTATACAGTTTAGACATCCGATTCCACCACTGTCACTAAGTCTTAAAACTATACTTGACCAGACGGTCACATCCAGAGCATCACCTAATTGATCTACAACAAGGAAATGCGGCCATAGAAAGTGATATAGGACAGCTAGGGGAACCCAAATGGTGAGATACAGTGTATAATGTAGGACAACATCCTTGGGTTGGAATTCTGTTACAGGTTTTAATACTTGCTTAGATTGTTTTAATTACAATTTCTATCATGATGCTTTTTGTAGTATCCTCCATGTATAAAAAGCTGAAAAGGCAAATGGATGTAGTACGCTATCAAACTGTGAACTAAAGATGGGACAGCAGTGTGAGCCTAAAGGGTTTCCCCTGTAGGGTCAGAAGAAAGGAATGTAAGAAAAACAATATACAAGCTTTCTATATTATTGTAAACCTCATTAAGGAAAAAACCTTAGTATCTTACTAGCATGTTTAATTGTACTCTTGTATTTTAACATCTTTGTTACTTATTATAACTTCTTAATAAAGCCATTATACTTTGGAACAAACCACCCTTAAGCCTTTTTGATCAAAGAATTGAAAAGTAAAATTTATTACTTACAGAGAGGTTTAAACATGGAATTGCGGAAAAGATGGGCATGGATTTGGGAGGTGACAACACATTTAAGGATTTTGGAGAGGAAAGGGAGGTTGGAGTTGGGGCGGTGGGTTTCAAGGACAGAAGGGTCAAGGGTGTTTTTTTTGAGGAGGGGGATGATGACGGCAGATTTGAGGAAGAAGGAGAAAGTATCTGAGGAGAGGGAACTGTTAACAATATCAGCTAACATGGGGGCCAGGAATGGAAGTTGGGTGGTCAGCAATTTGTTGGGAATAGGGTCGAGGGTGCAGGAGGTGGGTCTCATGGACAAGATGAGCTCGGAGAGGGCATGAGGGGAAATAGTAGAGAAACTAGAGAAAGGTGGGAGTTCAGGGTTAGGGTGGGGCGGGGGGATTCTTAGAGGAAATTTGGCTTGGTGGGCTAGGGGAAGGGAGGGAAGTGGCAGAGGCAGCTGGATGAATGGTTTCAATGTTAGTGAGAAAGAAATCCTTGAGCTCTTCGTACTTGTAGTTGGAGGTGAGGGTGGAGGGGGCAGGGGAGAGGGGTTTAAGAAGATGGTTTGTAGTGGAGAAGAGAGCCAGGGATTATTTTTGCATTCCAGGATGAACCTGGAATAGAGCAATTTTGGCAGAGGAGAGCAGGATCCAATAGTGCTTTATGTGGTCCAGCCAGATCTGGCGATTAATGGCTAAACCAGTTGTCTGCCATAAAAGTTAAAGACTGCTTCCCTTGGACTTAAGGGAGCGGAGATAAGGCCATACCAGGGGGATCCACTGGGGTGAGAGAGAGTAGTGTGTTTTAATGGCACAAGGGCATCAAAGGTGAAGGTGAGGGTGTGATTCAGCAGATAGGTTGCTGCAGAAATTTTGTGGTGAATGGAGGGCCAAAGGTTAGACAGTTGGGAATTTGAAAGTGCCGTTGTAAGTGACTTGGGAAAGAGTTTTTTCCAGAGGCGGACACAGAAGGAGGGAGAAAGGGGAAGTGAGTGGAGAGGGATACAATGAAGTGATCAGAGATGGCCTTGTCTGTGATTGACATGATGGGAGTAGAGAGGCCACATGAGATGGCAAGGTTGAGGGGGTGGCCGTGAATACGGGTAGGGGAGTTTATATAGAGGGAGAGGTTAAGGGAGGTTAGGAGGGCAGTGAACTCAGAGGAGAGGGGCATGATGAGTTGAGACAGAGGTTGAAATCACCAAGGATGAGAAGTCGCTTGGTGCAGAGGCTGAGGGAGGCAAGCAGTGAAGATATCTCGGTGAGAAACTTGCCGTCGTACATGGGTGGACGGTAGAGAATGAGTATTTTAAGGAGAGGTGATAAGGGTGGGACAATGTGAGATGCTCAAAGGAAGAGAAGGTGCCAGAGGAGTGGGGGGACAGACCAAGGTGTGATTTGGTGATAAGGGACACACCACCACTGTGGCGGTCTGGGTGGGGCAAGTGGTGGAAGGTTTAGCCAGGAGGGGAGGCTTCATTAAGGGGGAAGATTAGCCCCCATCGGGCGCGGGAAAGTTGGTGAGAGAATAGGGTGGGGCAGTTGAGGCTGCTGCTCATAAGGAGGCAGCGATGAGTACCTCGATGGGCCCTTCAGAGAATGCCAAAATAGGCGCAGAAGGAAGCTGCAGGCTTATCTAAAAAGGCAGTCAAGCTGGAATGGCGGCAGGAGAGCAGGAAAGTCGAGGAGTGGTGAAGGGTTGGGGTCGGGATTTGAGGGGCAGAGAATCTGAGGGGGGAGAAATAAAAAGAGGCACGATGACAGGAGAGAGGGATTTAGGAGGGGTAAAGGGAAAAGAAGAAAAAATGGGGAAATAGAAGTGATGGGCTTGGGTCAGGAGCGGCAGTGAAAACGTGCACTCGAATGGACACAGGGAAACTCAAATTACATGGGCACGGTTACATAGCCAGATTACACAGAATTACATAGAATGTACAGCACAGAACAGGCCATTCAGCCCAACTGGTCCATGCTGGTGTTTATGTTCCACACAAGCCTCCTCCCATCCCACTTCATCTAACCGCATCAGCATAACTTTCTACTCCTTCCTCCCTCATGTGTTTATCTAGCTTTCCCTTAAATTCATTTATGCTATTTGCCTCAACTAATCTTTGTGGTAGTGAGTTCCACATTCTAACCACTCTCTGGGTAAAGAAGTTCTTCCCGAATTCCCTATTGGATTTATTAGTGACTATCTAATATTTATGGCCCCCAGTTTTAGACTCCCCCACAAGTGGAAACATCTTCTCTACGTCTACCCTAGCAAACCCATCCATAATCTTAAAGACCTCTATCAGGTCACCCCTCAGTCTTTTTTTTTTCGAGAGAAAAGAGCTCCAGTCTGTTCAGTCTTTCTTGATGGGTATAACTTCTCAGTTCTGGTATCATCCTTGTACATCTTTTTTGCACCTTCCCCAGTGCATCTATATCCTTTTTATAATCTGGAGACCAGAACTGTTCACAGTACTCCAAGTGTGGTCTAACCAAGACTCTATACAAGTTTAACATAACTTCTTTGCTTTTCAATTCTATCCTTCTAGAAATGAACCCCAGTGCTTTGCTTGCTTTTTTGTGGCCTTGTTAACCAAATAACTTTTAGTGATTTCTGTATCTGTACCCCTAGATCCCTAGATCCCATTGCTCCTCTACCCCTTTTAGACTTAATTTCCAAGGAGTACATGGCCTCCTTATTCTTCCTACCAAAATTCACCACCTCATTCAATGAATATTGAAATTCATTTGCCAATTAAACACCCATTCTGCCAATTTATTAATGTCTTCTTGTAATTTGTCGCGGTCTTCCTCAGTATTCACCATACCTCCCAATTTGGTGTCAAAAGCAGAATTACGATCGATATGTCCAGGTGATAAACGGAGAATAGAGAGGAGACAATAGGAGGGAGGCCAAAATTAAAGTCAGAGGTCCCATGGTGGGATAAAGTTGGCATAGATAGGATGGAGTCAGCTTGGAGCATCGATGTCCAGGTATGGAGACAGGTGTAGAGGGCGAGTGAGTCTAGAAGCTATATGAAGGGTAGACTATCGGAGGACGCACTGCTGAATATATTTCTGTGGAAATGAAGAGCCGGGAGGTGTGCAGAATCGATCGCAGGGAAGAAAAATGATAGTGAAGTTGGAGGTCACTATAAGATTCAAAAGTGGCGGAGAAATGGACTTTGGCCCAGGCAGAGTGAAATTCAGGCCAGGAGCCACACTGTAGCGAAATAAAGCTGAAAAACCAGTAGGACAGTCATAAGTTCAGCAGGTAACAGCAGCAGTGGGGGATGGGCTGTAGGCCAGACAAAGTTACCTTAAAACTTAAGCAACTGAATCGGAGTCACAGCAGCTGAGGCTTACAGTGTAATCCAGTGGAGCAGCGAAGTCTGAGAAATCTGAAGCAAAGAAATCCAGCAAATTTGCGCAAAGTTTCAGGGCTCACCGATGAAAACAAAGAACAGGCACGATCGGGGGCCCAGGTAACTTTAAATTCGCAGCTTGATCTTGTAGTGAGGGCTAAAATGCACCCACTATTAGAAACAATTTTACAACACCAAGTTATAGTCCAGCAATTTTATTTGAAATTCACAAGCTTTCGGAGGCTTCCTCCTTCCTCACCTGAGGAAGGAGGAAGCCTCCGAAAGCTTGTGAATTTCAAATAAAATTGCTGGACTATAACTTAGTGTTGTAAAATTGTTTACAATTGTCAACCCCAGTCCATCACCGGCATCTCCACATCATGCCCACTATTAGAGCCAGGGGAACTTAAACAGCGGAAGAGAGGAGATTGGGGGAGAAAGGGCAAAGGATGGCAATGGATGGCCAAGGATAGAGTTCACAGCATAGGAGCTCCCTAGGAAGCTGCCAGCCCAGGAGCCACGTAGAACATAAAGAACATTAAAAGCATTCAGGCAACGTCTATATCAATGACATACTGACCATGCAGACTATGAAGTTGATATAAACCCACACTGCAGACCAAAGTGCCAAATGTGATAAAGGGGATTAGTTTAATGGAAAACACAATGGGCCAGAACTTGCTCCAACCGGTGTGGCAAGGCTGTCCGCAAATCCTGTGGACAAAGACTACGGAAATACTTACCTCGTGGTCTCCGACGTCCACATTTTCAGTTTTTTTTAAGTTCAGCGCTGTAATTTCAGCACAGGTTTCTTCGTATCGATAGAGACTGTGGGAATGGAAGCCTCGCCCACAGAATCTGTCAAGAAGAGAAGTCACGGCCACAAGCAGGCAAGTAAAACTCAATCATTTAAAGTAAACTTCTGTATGTTGGTTGAAATAAAAATTTAACATATCATTATAAAAAGCCAAGCAAATGGTTTAATTTAATGAAACTTACAGAAGTTAAAAGTAAAAAAAGATTTTTAATTTTCAATTATAAAAAAATTTTTAATGATCAAAAATATTAAAATAAGAGTAATTTGACAGTCCACATGTTTAAAATTTAATTTTTTGTTGTTTCGCAGTTATTAACAGTCACCGCGCTTTTAAAAAGTAGTATTTTCCAGCGTACCTTTTGGCCGAGTAAGTATCTTCGTTCCAACCAGGCAGAGGGGTAAGTTTACGAATGTTTGATGATTTCTATGATTTTAGCGTACCATGTCCCTTTAATTCGGGACTGTCAAACTGCCGGCAAACCAATGGGAGCAAGTTCGTGATTTTGGGGTTTTACTGCGCATGTGCGCATTCACGAGCTTACACAATCGATTCGCTGGCGGTCAGGGAGGACGCCATTGCAATATGGCATCCTGAAGTGTGTAATTTCTGGGCCTTTAATTGCCATTCATTCATTTCTCAACCCAGTGCCAACACATGGTGCCTTTCTTTAAGAAGGTTTCCTAACTCTACCACTCCTACGAGGTGCTCCTCTAGCGGCCTCAGCAAAACTGGTGGAAGGCTGCTGTTCCTCATGTTGGGACCCTTGAGATGCTCGTGGCCGGTGATCTCTGGGTGTTCAAGCCTGTGAGGGCCCGTCTGCAGACTGCTGCACCTCGGCTGCTGCTGGGCAGTCTGGCCCAGCTGACTTGTAGGCAGTATGGCGGGTATTAGTTGAGGGGGCGGTGAAGGAGCAGACGTACTGACGTCCTGCGAATGGACAACACATGCTGCTCCTATCGCGCCACTGCCACTCCTATGGGGCTGGAGCCCATCATTTGCACTGATCCGTGAGAGCAGACTGCAGAAGAAGAGTGGCACCTTAAAAGCCCCATGTCCACCGATCTGTCCAAGGTGGAAACCTGTCTCTCCAAAGTAGCCCAGAATCTGCAAGGCAGCCGTTTCAGCTTCCACCCAAGCTGCAAAGACTGGTGACACTGACTCCAGTTGTGAGGGCCTGGCTGCAGCGTCCTTGGAGGTGGCCACACTCCAAGGTAGATGGCACAGTGCTGATTCCATGCGAGATGATACCACACAGGCTAGAAGCAGACTTCTTCACACTTTCAACCATAATGCTGGAACTCCATGGTGGGCTTTCCAATTCCTGGAACAACTGCTTGAAAGGCCAGCAGTTTTCTGTTCATGGTTGGGCCCCTGAAGTTCTCATCGACATGGAATCAATGCAATTTGCACTTTCCACCACCAGGAGGAGCTCAATCTCTTTAAGGGAGGGTGTTTCTTAGAAATCTCGTAAAGGTAGCTGGTACCTGTTATTGGCTGAAAATAACAGTCTGCTGTCTGTACGGAGTCTGAACAGAGGTCAGACATCGCACACGTAAAACACAGATGCAGGCCCCATCCCTATGTTTACACGCTGCTGAGTTATGTTAAAAATTGAATAAAGGTTGCGCATTACTAAATCCCACATCCTCCAATCTGCACACCAGACCTCACCAATCTGCTGATCTGAGTTGGTACCAGGCCTGCGAGAGTACATGCACCAAGGTTCTCTGCTGATGCACTAGAGACCTTGGTGCAAGAGGTGGACAAAAGGAGGGACATCCTATATCCGCGGGGGTGGGGGTTGGGGGGGGGGTGGCAAGAGGCCCTCTAGACATATATCCAAAAGGCAGCGGGGGATGAAGTCAATGCCAGGCGCACAGCAACACGAACATGGATGCAGTGCAGGAAGAAGTTCAATGCTTTGACATGAGTGGTCAAGGTGAGTGAGGTCAACTGGCAAGTGATGTCTCCTACCAACTGCACCACGAACTACACCTCCATCACCCACATACCAACAAACTCTTTCCATCAGTACTCAACTCTTCCAACCAGATGCTTCCTCTCGCCCTTACACATTACCACTGTTTCAAGCCGCCCACCCACAACTCACAGGCCACACAAACTGGCAGCTATTCAACCACGACAGGCACATCACCTGGACACACATTCCGCTTTCTTGCAGGAGAAGGTGGCGCATATCAGGAGGCAGCAAGTGGCAGTGGCCTTTAGCCCCTTGAGCCTGTTCCATCATTCAATGAGATCATGGGGATCTGTGACCTAACTCCATATACCCATATTAGCCCCATATCCCTTAATACCCTTGGTTCACAGAAATCTATCAATCTCAGAATTAACATTCACTAGTGAGCTAGCATCAACTGCCATCTGCAGAAGAGCATTCCAAACATCTCCCACCCTTTGCGTGTAGAAGCATTTTCTAACTTCACTCCTGCACGTCCTGGCTCTAAATGTTAGGCTATGTCCCCGAGTCTAGTATTGAAGTCTAGGAGACTTCCAAAAACAGTTACAAATGTCTCGGCAGCCAGAAGCAATAATCCAGCCACTAACCTGTAAATCCTGCATGGTCCCTTTAAATAGCGCTGGTGGGGGTCCTCCAGGCACTTTAAGACACGTTCAGATGGTCGGGGTTAAGATTGTGCGTTGAGTTGAGCCTTAAGTCCCAAAATGGTCTCTATCACTTTAAATCAGCGTTGCACACTGATTGAAGCCATTTTTTTCCTACTTTACATGATTCCAGCATTCATTATCTGTGCCTGCGCTAACTCTTATACCAAGATGGCGTCTGGCGCACGTCACGCTGGAAATGTGCATGCGCATCCAAGACGCCATCTTGGATGTTGGAGAGGCCATGTAGCGCCGAGAAAACGGGTGCTACACGGCCCAATTTAGCGCCCAATGTCTCTATTAATAAATCCCAGGATCCCATATGCTTTCTTAACAGCCTTCTCAACTTGTCCTGCCACCTTCAAAGATTTGTGTATGTGCACCCCCAGGTCTCTCTGTTCCTGCACTCCCTTTAAAATTGTACCATTTAGTTTACATTGCCTCTCCTCATTCTTCCTACCAAAATGTATCACTTCACACTTCTCTGCGTTAAATTTCATCTGCCATGTGTCTGCCCATTTCACCAGTCTGACTATGTCTTCCTGAGGTCTGTTACGATCCTCCACATTGTTTACTACATTTCCGAGTTTCGTGTCATCTGCAAACTTTGAAATTATACCCTTTATACCCAAGTCCAGGTCATTAATATAGATCTAAAAGAGCAGTGGTCCTAATACTGACCCCTGGGAAGCATCACTGTCTACTTCCCTCCAGTCTAAAAAACAACCGTTCGCCACTACCCTCTGCTTTCTGATCCTTAGTCAAATTTGTATCCAGGCTGCCACTGTCCCTTTAATCCCATGATCTTCAATTTTGCTAACAATTCTATTAAGTGGTACTTTATCAAATGCCTTTTGAAAGTCAATATATACAAAATATCAACTGCACTACCCTCATCAACCCTCTCCATTACTTCATCAAAGAACTCAATCAAGTCAGTCAAACGCGATTCTCCTTTAACAAATCTGTACTAACTTTCATTTATTTCTTTTCAAAGTGCCAATTAATTTTGACTCGGATTATTGTCTCTAAAAGTTTCCCCATCACCGACGTTAGACTGACTAGCTTGTAATTGCCTGGTTTATCCCACTCCACATTTTTGAACAGGGATGTAACATTTGTAATCCTCCAGTCCTCTGGCACCATCCCCATATCTAAGGAGGATTGGAATATTGTGGCCAGAGCTTCCGTAATTTCCACCCTTACTTCCCTCAGTAACCGAGGGTGCATCCCATCTGGACCGAGTTACTATTCTGCTTTGAGTACTGCCACCCTTTTAAGTACCTCCTCTTTATCTGTTTTTATCCTATCTATTATCACTACTACCTCCTCTGATACTGCGACATTGGCAGCATCCTCTTCTCTAGTGAAGACGGATACGAAGTATTCATTTAGTATCTCAGCCATACCCTCTGCCTTTTTTTTATTTGTTCATGGGATGTGGGCATCGCTGGCGAGGCCAGCATTTATTGCCCATCCCTAATTGCCCTTGAGAAGGTGGTGGTGAGCTGCCTTCTTGAACCGCTGCAGTCCGTGTGGTGAAGGTTCTCCCACAGTGCTGTTAGGAAGGGAGTTCCAGGATTTTGACCCAGCGATGATGAAGGAACGGCGATATATTTCCAAGTCGGAATAGTGTGTGACTTGGAGGTGAACGTGCAGGTGGTTTTGTTCCCATGTGCCTGCTACCCTTGTCCTTCTAGGTGGTAGAGGTCGCGGGTTTGGGAGGTGCTGTTGAAGAAGCCTTGGCGAGTTGCTGCAATGCATCCTGTGGATGGTACACACTGCAGCCATGGTGCGCCAGTGGTGGAGGGAGTGAATGTTTTGGGTGGTGGATGGGGTGTCACTCAAGCAGGCTGCTTTGTCCTGGATGGTGTCGAGCTTCTTGAGTGTTGTTGGAGCCGCACTCATCCAGGCAAGTGGAGAATATTCCATCACACTCCTGACCTGTGCCTTGTAGATGTTGGAAAGGCTTTGGGGAGTCAGGAGGTGAGTCACTCGCTGCAGAATACCCAGCCTCTGACCTGCTGTTGTAGCCACAGTATTTATGTGGCTGGACCAGTTAAGTTTCTGGTCAATGGTGACCCCCAGGATGTTGATAGTGGGGGATTCGGCGATGGTAATGCCGTTGAATGTCAAGGGGAGGTTATTAGACTCTCTCTTGTTGGGGATGGTCATTGCATGGCACTTGTCTGGCAATCTCCTTTTTTGTTCCTAATCAGCTCTACCCTTCCTTTGACTACCCTTTTACTATTTATATGTTTATAAAAGACTTTTGGGTTCCCTTTTTTATTAGCTGCTAATCTCATACTCTCTCTTTGCCCCCTAAAGTGTCCTGGAGTTCCCACATGGTGCAGGAATTGTAGGCAATGGGTCTCAGCTGTCCCACCGTTCTATTTAGAGTCTACGTATATTATATATATGCCTCCAATGTTACTTATATGTTTTATCTTAGTGTCTCTTTAACCTATTTACTATTTCTATATTTATTTACCCTTTTTTAAGATAGTTACTTCTCAATCAATGATAACCAACTACAATTAATATTATAGAGTGTGTACTAAATTCACTAACCTGAGCTTTCACGGGTTCCTCCGCTACGTCGACTGTGACGTCTCTGAGGGTGATGCTGATGGCCCTGACCCTGTCAGTCGCCTCTGTCCGGGACTTCTGGATATTGGCTCTGGGGATGTTCCTGCGAGTGTTGGGGAACATTATCTCCCTCCTTGCCTTGACCTCCTCCCTCTGCTATATCCCTGATGTCCTCCAGGGATATATCAGAAAACCTGGGAACAGCCCACTGACATTCCACTCCTTGTAGTAGTACAGCAGTGAAATGGGAGAGCAGGGAATGCAATCTCGCTTTAAGAGGTGTGTTCCCACTTTAAATAGGCCTTGGGAGGCAGGCCAGAAATCGGGCAGAGAAAGTGGGCGGGCTGCTTAAATGAGGCCCGGATTTAAAATTGCCCAGGCCTCACACTGGTGATACCGTGGGGGTTTTCCAGTCGCCCCGGCCCCCACCCGCCCCGATTCCTTGATTGAATTAAACTCGGGGCTTTAACAACTAGTTTAAGAAGTTTTCATTTAATTTTGTTTTAATGGGAAGTACTGTATTGATTTTGTACTGTTGTGTAATAAAATTCTTTAATTCCTCCCTCCTTTAACTCTGCTGGAGAGCCCATGTTCAACTTCATTGCAAAAACATAGGAGTAGAGTTTCAACACTGCACTTCTCTTTTATGGCTGAATTTAAACGCAATTCAAATAAAGATGGATGACTTTCACCAATGGGAAATAAAGATCATAATTTCAACAGTGGCAATTTCAGCATAGTCCCAAATAAGCACAAACCCACATAAGAGTGACCAGCTGTTTCTCCAGTCTAGTATCCGAGAGGCTTTGTTCAGTATGTATAATGAATAAAAATGTCACCTTTGCCACTTTCTTCAAGTTGGTGTTGAAAACATATTAGTTGAATTAGTACCAAAGGTTCATTACCTCAAACAACTGTCACTGACTTTCAGCTGCTCGACATAAACTGGATGAAAACTGTCGCCAGAGGCAAGGAACAAATATATTGTATTTCATTCTGCAGAACCTTCACATCTCAGTATGACAAATAGTACAATCAGAAAAAGATTTCATAAACAATATCCAATGTATTAGCACATGAAACCAAGAGCAAAAATTGAGAGATTCTTCTACAGTGCAGACCAAAGCAGGATTGCTGACAGCCACAAAAAAGCATCAATTCGTGAGACCTAAAGCAGCATTTCTGCATCCCATCCAGAAACGAAAAAGAAACATCACAATGTTCTGTCCTCTTCACAATATGGTCCACAATATTTGTATGACCTCAGTAAATATAAATGAACATTTATCTCCCATTTACCTCCAAACCTTCATCAGTACTTTAGGATTACCCAACATTTCCACAGCTTTACATGTGTCCAAGAAACTGCCCAGCAATTCAGCTGTTTCTCAGCATTATATCATTATTTGCACAACATTGCTAGGCATCAATATATTTAAATTATAGATAATTCAGAATTATTCACCTTATCACCCATTTACTTGCATAAATGGTTTTGTATAAAGAAGAGTAAATCTCTCATGGCAATGCTCACAGAGAGTACACGATTAGGAATAGGGCTTTTGATATTTATTCCGCGTCACTGCAACCAAAATGCAACAGTGGTTTACCTACATTGTAATATAGCATATTTACTGAAGCAATATATCATATGACCGACTGGAGGTAAAACATTTTAAGAAGTTAATTCTCAGGATGCGGGCATTGCTGGCAAGGTTGGCATTTATTGTACATCCACAGTCGTCCTGAAAAGGGGGTGGTGAGTCTTCTTCTTGAAATTCTTTTTAGTGGTTTGATACAAATGAGTGACTTGCTTGGCCACTTCAGAGAGTTGGTGTGGGACTGGAGTCACATATAGGCCAGGCCGGGTAAGGACAGCAGGTTCTCTGAAAAGATATCAGTGAACCAGTTGGCTTTTTACAATATGGTTACTTTTATAAAAAACAGCTTTTTATTTCCAGATTTTTTTATGCTGAATTCAAATTCTCAAACTGCCATGGTAGTATTTGAACTCATGGTCGATGAATCCGGCACCATAACCACTAGGTTACCGTAGCCTAGCAATTACACACCTTACTGACACTGAAACATACAGGGTCTCACAGAGCGAGTATTTTGTAATTACTATTTACAACACTTCCTTAAGATCCAATTAACTTTGTTCTTCCCTCCCCAAAACCTCTAATAAACCTCTTACAAACCTTGATTCTTTTTCTCTATCGCCAGCTGTTACATTAATCAACTGGAAACTTGAATTAAGTTTTTTTCTTAATCGTTCATGGGATGTGGGCGTCGCTGGCGAGGCCAGCATTTATTGCCCATCCCTAATTGCCCTTGAAAAGGTGGTGGTGAGCTGCCTTCTTGAACCGCTGCAGTCTGTGTGGTGAAGGTTCTCACAGTGCTGTTGGGTTGGGAGTTCCAGGATTTTGACCATGCGACGATGAAGGAACGGCGATATATTTCCAAGTCGGGATGGTGTGTGACTTGGAGGGGAACGTGCAGGTGGTGTTGTTCTCATGTGCCTGTTGCCCTTGTCCTTCTAGGTGGTAGAGGTTGCGGGTTTGGGAGGTGCTGTTGAAGAAGCCTTGGCGAGTTGTTGCAGTGCATCCTGTGGATGGTACAAACTGCAGCCATTGTGCGCCGGTGGTGAAGGGAGTGAATGTTTAGGGTGATGGATGGGGTGTCAATCTAGCGGGCTGCTTTGTCCTGGATGGTGTTGAGCCTCTTGAGTGTTGTTGGAGCTGCACTCATCCAGGCAACTGCAGAGTATTCCATCGCACTCCTGATTTATGCCTTGTAGATGCTGGAAAGGCTTTGGGGAGTCAGGGGGTGAGTCACTCGCCGCAGATCTGCTCTTGTAGCCACAGTATTTACATCTGGTCCGATTAAGTTTCTGGTCAATGGTGACCCGCAGGATGTTGATGGTGGGGGATTCGGCGATGGTCATTGGAGATGGTCATTGCCTGGCACTTGTCTGACGTGAATCTTACTTGCTACTTATTAGCCCAAGCCCGGATGTTGTCCATGTCTTGTTGCATGCGGGCACCGACTGCTTCATTATCTGAAGGGTTGCGAATGGAACTGAACACTGTGCGAACATCAGCGAATATCCCCATTTCTGACCTTATGATGGAGGGAAGGTCATTGGTGAAGCAGCTGAAGATGGTTGGGCCTAGGACACTGCCCTGAGGAACTTCTGCAGCAATGTCCTGGGGCTGAGATGATTGGCCTCCAACAATCATTACAATCATTACCATTTTCCTTTGTGCTAGGTATGACTCCAGCCACTGGAGAGTTTTCCCCTGATTCCCATTGACTTCAATTTTACTAGGGCTCCTTGGTGCCACACTCGGTCAAATGCTGCCTTGATGTCAAGGCCAGTCACTCTCACCTCACCTCTGGAATTCAGCTCTTTTGTCCATGTTTGGGCCAAGGCTGTAATGAGGTCTGGAGCCGAGTGGTCCTGGCAGAACCCAACTGAGCATCGGTGAGCAGGTTATTGATGAGTAAGTGCCGCTTGATAGCACTGTCGACGACACCTTCCATCACCTTGCTGATGATTGAGAGTAGACTGATGGGGCGGCAATTGGCCGGATTGAATTTGTCCTGATTTCTGTGGACAGGACATACCTGGGCAATTTTCCACATTGTCGGATAGATGCCAGTGTTGTAGCTGTACTGGAACAGTTTGACTAGAGGCGTAGCTAGTTCTGGAGCACAAGTCTTCAGCACTACAGCTGGGATGTTGTCGGGGCCCATAGCCTTTGCTGTATCCAGTGCACTCACCCATTTCTTGATATCACGTGGAGTGAATCGAATTGGCCGAAGACTGGCTTCTGTGATGGTGGGGATTTCGGGAGGAGGCCGAGATGGATCATCCACTCGGCACTTCTGGCTGAAGATGGTTGCAAACGCTTCAGCCTTGTGTTTTGCACTCACGTGCTGGACTCTGCCGTCATTGAGGATGGGGATGTTTACAGAGCCTCCTCCTCCCGTTAGTTGTTTAATTGTCCACCACCATTCATGACTGGATATGGCAGGACTGCAGAGCTTTGATCTGATCCGTTGGTTGTGGGATCACTTAGCTCTGTCTATAGCATGTTGCTTCCGTTGTTTAGCATGCATGTAATTCTGTGTTGTAGTTTCACCAGGTTGGCACCTCATTTTTAGGTACGCCTGGTGCTGCTCTTCTACACCTCTCATTGAACCAGGGTTAATCCCCTGGCTTGTTGGTAAAGGTAGAGTGAGGAATATGCCGGGCCATGAGGTTACAGATTGTGCTGGAATACAAATCTGCTGCTGCTGATGGCCCACAGCGCCTCATAGATACCCAGTTTTAAGCTGCTAGATCTGTTCTGAATCTATCCCATTTAGCATAGTGATAGTGCCACATAACACGTTGGATGGTGTCCTCAGTGTGAAGACGGGACTTCGTCTCCACAAGGACTGTGCGGTGGTCACTCCCGCCAATACTGTCATGGACAGATGCATCTGCGACACGTAGATTGGTGAGGTTGAGGTCAAGTAGGTTTTTCCCTGGTGTTGGTTCGCTCACCACCTGCCGTAGGCCCAGTCTGGCAGCTATCTCCTTCAGGACTCGGCCAGCTCGGACAGTAGTGGTGCTACCGAGCCACTCTTGGTGATGGACATTGAAGTCCCCCACCCAGAGTACATTCTGTGCCCTTGCTACCCTCAGTGCTTCCTCCAAGTGGTGCTCAACATGGAGGAGGACTGATTCATCAGCTGAGGGAGGGCAGTCGGTGGTAATCAGCAGGAGGTTTCCTTGCCCATGTTTGACCTGATGCCATGAGATTTCATGGGGTCCAGAGTCAATGGTGAGGACTCCCAGGGCCACTCCCTCCTGACTGTATATCACTGTACCGCCACCTCTCCCTTACCCTCATGTGGAGGATAGTAACAGACTTCAGGAGGACATAGACAGACTGGTGAAATGGGCAGACAATGGAAGATGACATTTAACGAAGAGGAGTGTGAAGTGATGCATTTTGGTAGGAAGAATGAGGAAAGGCAATATACACTAAATGGTACAATTTTAAATGGGGTGCAGGAACAGAGACCTGGGGGCTTATGTTCACAAATCTTTGAAGGTTGCAGGACAAATTGAGAGGGCTGTTAAAAAACCATATGGGATCCTGGGGTTTATTAATGGAGGCATCGAGTACAAAAGCAAGGAAGTTATGCTAAACCTTTATAAAACACTGTTTCGGCTTCAGCTGGTGTATTGTGTTCAATTCTGGGCACCACACTTTAGAAAGGATGTCAAGGCCTTAGAGAGGGGGCAAAGGAGGTTTACTAGAATGGTGCTAGGGATGAGAAACTGGAGAAGCTGTGTTTGTTCTCCTTAGAACAGAGAAGATTAAGGGGAGATTTGATTGAGGTGTTCAAAATCATGAACGGTTTTGACAGAGTAAATAAGGAGAAACTATTTCCAGTGACAGAAGGGTCAGTAACGAGAGGGCACAGATTTAAAGTGATCAGCAAAAGAGCCAAAGGCGACATGAGGAAACATTTTTTTACACAGCGAGCTGTTGTGATCTGGAATGTACGGCCTGATAGGGTGGTGGAAGCAGATTCAATAGTAAGTTTCAAAAGGAAGTTGGATAAATACTTGAAGGGAAAAAGATTACAAGGCTATGGGGAAAGAGCAGAGGAATGGGACTAATTGGATAGTTCTTTCAAATAGCCGGCACAGGCACGATGGGCTGAATGGCCTCCTTCTGTGCTGTACTATGATACTATGATGTCTTCCTCTCTTTGACCCTCACACAATGAGCTGGATTTTCCTCTATAATCCTTCCTGAACTCGAGTGAGGTTACAGGGGAAACACCAGGTAAATGGTATGATGAGGCCTACCGCTGCCTCACCTCCCCAACATCAACTTCTCTCCCCCACTACCTCTGCTGGGACCGTTGCTTGCCATTCTTTCTCTGCCTGCCATGTGTAAATACAGGGGGTTGAGGCCTGGCCTCCTGGCCCATTTCCCTCCCATCTGTCCCAGTTACCACCTATAAAAGAATGTTTTAATCACTGGTCAGATGGTTAGGTTGACGGTGGAGATAGGCCCCGGTTAATGGCAGGAAGGCTCTAAGATTCTTTAAATGGAAGGAGAGACATCTTCTCCCTCCATTTCTGCCCCAAAGCCTTACTTGTTTCGGCCTCGGCTCTGCATGCAAAATGACCCCCTTCCTAGGAAACGAGGTTTAGATTGTGGAGGTGTTGGAAGGGTGGGCAGAAGTTCCACCCTGCCGGATCACCACTGCGAAGAGAAGAATCCAGCCTCCAAGGGCTCGATTTTCCCGGGAAATTGTGGGTGCGTTGGGAAGGGGGGGGCTCCGAAAATTGGGGAAATCCTGTTCGGGTCCAGAGCCGGCCATCAACCAGCAGACTTCCAGGTTCCCCATTGATGCGTCTGGGTGCGCGGGCCTCCTGAATGCGGAAGCCCCACCGGCAATTAAAGCCACCGGGATAATCATTTACACAGTTGTTGAGCTGGTTTAAGTATTTGAAGTACTTACTTTTCAATATTTGTCCATCAACCAACATCACTAAAATAGATTATCTGGTCATTATCACATTGCTGTTTGTCGGAGCTTGCTGTGGGCAAATTGGCTGCCATATTTCCTACATTACAACAATGATTACACTTCAAAAGTACTTCATTGGTTGTAAAGTGTTTTGAGACATCCTGAGGTCATTAAAGTTGCTATATAAATATAAGTCTTTCTTTCTTTATTTATTTACTCTATCTGGAAGTTTATTCCACACACTGAAGAAGAATTTCCTGGAATGAGTCCTAAAATTATCTTTTTGAACCGGTGTCCCCTAATTCTATATCCACAGTTTAATTTAAAGTATACCCTGAACAATCTTGTGTATCTCCATAAGATTACCTCTCAGATGCCTCTTTTCCAAGTGTAGAATTCCTCAGTCTACCCAGTCTTTCCTCATAACTCAGTCTTTTGACTGGAGATCATCCTTGTCACTCTTCACTGCATTGCTTCCAACACTTGAAGATCTCTTTTTTTTTTGGTGACCAGAACTGGATGTAGTATTCAAGGTGTGGTCTGGCCAGAGCACTAAACAATTTGATCATTACCTACTCTGACTTACATGCGATTGATTTGGCTATGTAGTTCAATGTCCTATTGGCTTTGTTGATTGCCGCTGTGCATTGGGGTTAAGGGTTTGGCTGGTTCCTTGACATATATTTGTCGAGATACTGACCCCAATGTTCCTACAGGTGAGTGAGTAAATCCCCACTCAGTCCTGTCCTATATCTTCTCTCCTTGCTCAGCCACAATTATCTATTACATTACTCTACCCTTCTATCTTCCTCGTTCAGTGTCTCTCTCACTTTCCTTCTATCTCTAAAAAAAAATTCAGTGCTATTCTCTTACTCTCCCCTTCCTGTTTTTCTTGATTTGTCCTGTGTCACTGTTATTCTATCTATTTCACCGTGTCTTTCTCTCCCTCTCTTGCAAGTAATCAGGACAATATCCAGAATGATAAAGAAATCTGGCTTTGGTTAACAAGCAGGCAGAACAGATCTGCTTGCGATCTACTGCAGCCCCAGGGCATGCAGAGGAAGATGGCAGCATTTTATATAATTAATGAAGAAGGGTATGCACAGATATTAATGCAGTAATAATGGGTGACTTCAACCAACCTAATATAAACCACAAATGCCATAATTAAAACATGGTGATGAAATCAGACTAAATAAATGTCGTACAGTGCTTCTTCTTTACACAATGCGCTATGGATCCCACTAAGAGCAAATTCACATCTCAACTTAGTTCTTACAAGCAGTCAGCACACATTAATAATATAGTGGAAGCTGTGAGAATGAGTGACTGTTAGGAAATGGATATTCTTGCTAATAAATGTATATGTTATTCCACAAGATAATAGGCATTTATTGGCTTTTATAGGAATTAGGCATACAATGATAACCATTATTACCAATAACTACACTTATACAATGATAACTGTTATTACCAATAACTACACATATACAATGATAACCATTATTACCAATAACTACACTTATACAATGATAACTGTTATTACCAATAACTACACATATACAATGATAACCATTATTACCAATAACTACACATATACAATGATAACCATTACTACTAATAATTACACCTATACTCAGGGTCATACTTACGATACAAGACCGGAGAATTCACCACGTCGCAGCTTTCGAGCTCGAAGGAATTAACTGGCCAAGCATTTTTGAATTCTAAAGATTGGCTTCAAATCACCCACCTTTTAAACCTTTCTTTAACTCTGATTACATGAGAATCTGTATGTTTCTACATTATCTAAATGCTTAACTGGAGGAGGGCTAATTTCAGTGAGTTAAAAAGGGATCTTGCCCAGGTGGATTTGATTCAAAAATTGGTAGGCAAAACAGTAATTGAACAATGGGAGGCCTTCAAGGAGGAGTTGGTTCAGGTACAGAGCAGACACATCCCTACGAGGGGGAAAGGAAAGGCATTCAAAGCTACAGCTTCCTGGACGACTAATGATATAGAGATTAAAATGAAACAGAAAAAGGAGGCTTATGAATTTAAGGTTCATAATACAGTAGAGAACCAGGCTGAATACAGAAAGTACAGAGGAGATCTAAAAAAAGGGAATAAGAGGGGCAAAGAGAGAGTATGAGAATAGATTAGTGGGTAACATAAAAGGGAACCAAAAGTCTTTTAGAAACATATAAATAGTAAAAGGGTAGTCAAAGGAAAGGTGGGACCGATTAGGGACATAAAAGATCTTGTGACGGCAGAGGGCATGGCTGAGGTACTAAATGAATATTTCACATCATTCTTCACTAGAGAAGAGGATGCTGCCATTGTAGCGGTAAAGGAAGAGAGAGTAGTGATATTGGATAGGATGTCCCTTCCCCTGATGGCCAGCACTGTCTCCTCCATGGGGGTTAAAACATATAGGCATGCTTGTCCTCCTCCAGTTTCTTGCTGCTGCCTCCTGTTATCCACTACCTTCTCCTGCAAGAAAGAAGGAAGTGTGTCAGTGAGTGTCCTGCGATATTTTTGGCTATCATGGTTGAATAGCTGCCAATGTGTGCGAGCTGTGAGTTGTAGGTGCGAGGCTTGCAAAAGTGCTAAGTGTTTGATGGTGAGGTAAAGCTTATGAAATGAAGGGTTGAGTACTGATTGATAGGGCTCAACTTTCCCGGGAAATTGTGGGTGTTTAGGGGCCGGGGTGGGGGGGGGCTCCAAAAATCGGGGAAATCCCGGTCGGGTTCGGAACCCAGCCCCAACCCACAGACTTCTGGGTTCCCCACTGACGCGTCTGGGTGCGCGTACGCCTCCCGAATGAGGAAGCCCCAACGGCAATTAAAGCTGGCGGGATGATGTTGACACAGTTGTTTAGATAGTTTAAGTCGTTGAACTATTTAATTTTCTCCACATTGAGGCAGGGGTGCGATTTTGAAACATCCTCAGTGTGTTTCCCGTGCTGTGGGAAACACTCCATGTTGCAGCAGACGTGTTTCAGCCAGCAGCCAATGAGACATTCAAATGCTTCTTTGACAGATGGGGAGAAAATGTCACTTATTCCAGCAGGGCACTCATTTCTTTCAATGTTTTGGCTGTGAGATCTTTGTGTTTTCACTGAAAATTCTTACTTTCCACTCAAAATTCTTTTGTTCACACATATTTAACTACTTTGCGGACCCCCGTGAACTCACATCGTTAGGATGGGGGGGGCGCCATAGCTGCATTCACCACCACATCCGAGGACGAGCAACATCACCAGCCTCGCCAGGCACGGCGACCACCTCTACCACGTGGACCTCCACAACACAGTGCTGCGCCACAGGCACCTGCACAAGAGCACAGAGGGCAACAACAGAGACAGCAACGTTGCAGGAGGCACTACGCTCGGTCTACAGACCGAGGCTCAGCTTCCTGGACCTCTCTGAGGAGCAGTGCATACGGAGGCTCAGAGTGAGTCGCCAGGTAGTCGCGGACATCTGCAGCCTTCTTCATGCCGAGCTGCTCCTGGCTGGCCCAAACAGCATCTCCTTACCTGTTACTGTCAAAGTCACCACTGCCTTCAACTTTTTCGCATCCGGATCATTCCAGCATGCCACTGGGAGCATTGCCGGGGTCTCTCAGTCGTCTGCACACAAGTGCATAAGGCAGGTCACCAACGGCTTGTTTCGCAGGGCCTTGCACTACGTCTTTCTGGGGGAGCACTTCAATATGCACCAGACAGAGTGGGACGCATTATAGTTGTGTGTTGTGCCCTGCACAACAGAGAGGGGTGCCACTTGAGGAGGCCCTATCTACATCTGCCATCCACATTGAGGAGGAGGAGGAGGAACCCATGGGCAGAACAGCGGCTCACCTGGCTGCTCGTGAGGCCTGGGAGTCACTGATATGTGAACAGTTCTCCTAACATCAGACAGTGTAAAGAGTCCATCCTCACATCACCTGGATAGAGCAGTGCCCACACCAGCCACCCCACCCCCACCCCTCCCTGCACAAAACAGTCCTGTAACTACACACACACCCACTGTAAAGTGACCCAATGGGTGGCATCAAGTGTTGCCGATCATGGTGAAGCACATGAAAGGGCCCTATTACAGAAGCCAGTCAAGAGTGGCCAAGACGTGGCAGTAGTGGTAACAATAATAATATTTAATGTGAGTTTAACAAAAAGCAAATATAAATAAAAAACAAGACCAACCATCAAACACCCTTGTGCATTCCCTTTGTGCTTACAAAACCTTTGCCTTTCTCTTCCGATTACTTCTATGTGGTGCATCCCCTGTGACTGCAGCAGAGGTAGTGGCAGGTTGCTCTTGTTCATGCCCTGACCGATTAGATACTTTAGGCCTATGCCCTCTGGATTTCGATGCCTGTGAAGGCCCCTCCAAAGACTCCTCCACTTGCACCTGTGCAGGGGCAGACTCAGCCACCTGGAGAGGAGGCAGCATTGTGGGTACTGGTTGAGACGGGGGCAACGGGTGAGATGTGGGAGTGCCTTGAGTGGCGTCCCCACTTCCATGTCCCCATTCGTCATCATCCCTCTCCTGGACCAGGCCCACATCACTCCTACCACTCTGCTGAACAACAGTTTGGAGGACATGTGTGATGCCTTGTAAGACCAGTGCCAGAGTGTCTGCCTGCCTGTTTAAGGCATCAGAATGTTGTTCACCCTGATTCCGAACAGCCGTTGTCAGGACCTGAATGGACTCATTTGTGAGCCGTGCTTGAAGCTCAATGGAGGCCAGCCTTCTCTCCATCGTAAACATTCCCGCACTTACCCATGACAGTATCTCAGGGATAGTATCACGTCCCTGTGATACTATCTGAGATGCCCTCACGTCCCTGTGACACTATCTCAGAGATTCCCTCCCATACCTGTGCCACCATTCCACTCATGCAGGAGTTGGACTCCTCCATCCTCTGCGCTATTGTGGAGAGTGCGCCTGGCACCTGTTCCAGCACCTCACAAATGTGCTGCTGTCCCTCGATCATTCTCCTTTTAAAGGATGGCCCCCAGGGTTCAGCATCTGCGTCCAGCTGAGCAGAGCCTGGAAAGGAGTGCTCTCACCAGCGCGGACTCTCCACAGCTGCCACTGCCACCAGTGTCTGCTCGTGCTCACATGTGTGGTAACTCACCAGGTGCCAACCCAACTAACTGAGGACTAGGATCCACCGAGGTGTGTGTATCTGCGCTGGCAAATGGCTCGCTAAGATGTGACGATGCACCCTCAGAGGCCGGCAGGAATCGGCCTCTACTGTTACAGCGGTCGCTGAAGGCCCTGTAAGAGAACAGAAGGCAGTATTAAGCATGATCACAGATGTGTCATGTTGCGATGAGCATACTGAGGTGCTGAAGATGGCAACGCATGTTAACATCAATTCATATTGTGTGTGATGAATGTTAAAGTTGTGTTACAGAAGTTTGTCGGGTGCCAGTCTCGGCGTGCCCGACAGACGGGCACTCGAGGGTTCGGCTGAGCTCCAGTGCCTCCTTCTCCGCGTCTGTGAGCACGACGATTTGTTGCGGGCCCCCCTCCGGTCCGCACCCTCTCTCGTGCATTCTGAGCTCTCTTCTCCTATAAGGGGAGAAAGTACAGACGTGTGAGTGAGTGATGGTGATGTGGCCAACCGATGAATGCATTGATTTGGGTGCGGCTGACCGTGAAAGAGATGCATCAGAGGGTGAGTATGAGACAGAGCCATGACATTGTGTGAGGATTGGGTTGAGTGGTAGTGGTGGGGTGACTAATGGGGAGATGAGGAAGTGCTGAGAAAGTGCAGGTAAGTTGAGGATGAGCTTTAAGTTTGTGTGAGGAGTGATGTGATAGAGTAGTGTTGGCATTGCAGAATGTGTTGTGGGGTGGGGGCGGTGATGTGGAAGACGGAATGTAGGAGAATGAGTAAGTGTACTCACTTTGGCTGATCTAGTTAGGTCATTGAAGTGCTTCCTGCACTGGACCCAGGTGGGTGAGATGTTGCTGCTGCTGCTGACCTCCTCTGCCACCTCGAGCCAGGCCGTCTTGGTGGCAGAGACAGGCCACTTCCTCCTGGTCGCTGGGTGAAACAGATCCCTCCTCCTCCTCACCCCATCCAGTAGCACCTGTAGTGAGGCATCGTTGAATCGAGGAGCAGCCTCGCCCCTGTGCTGCTCCATTGTGATTTCTGGGTCTTTGCTCCAGGAAAAGCCATTGGAGGAATGCCCTTTTAAATAGAGCTCCTCCGGATGACAGCCTGTGATGTAAGTGCGCAGTCCGCCAGCTGCGCAGCTTTCAGACGACAAACCCGGAGGCCACGTTAAGTGGCACCAATTGAATCGCGATCAGGTGGAAAACGGACATTTTTTATTGGGTGGGTTACCCACCCGCCCAATCAGCCCCTTGCTGCCATCCTGCCCCTACTCTAATATTGGGGCCATAAAGATTATTGATAGGTGGGTGATCGGGTGTAGTGAATTGAGCAGTGGATGAGGCTAGCGGTGCAGTTGCATAGGATATGCCATTTGAAGTTTGAACTCAGTCACCTTGACAACTCGTGTCAGATCATTAAACTTCTTCCTGCACTGCATGCACAGTCTTGGATCTATACTCCTGGCATTGACCTCCGCTGCTACTTCTTCCCAGTGCTCCCTGAACATATGTCTTGAGGGCCTTCTGCCCCCACTGCGGTTACAGGATTTCCTCCCTCTCTCCACCTACTGCACCAAGGCCTCCAGTGCATTCTCAGAAAACCTTGGTGTACATTCTCTCGCATATGCAGCCATTCTTCAAAGTATAACAGCACAGATTCAGTTCACAAAGGACTCTCACCACTTCTTGCAGCCACAATGCACCTCCCCTTTAAAGGTGCAGGCTGCCTTGAAGAAGCGTTAGCCACTCATGATATCGGACCCCTTGCTGATGCGTGCAGCCAATGAACAGGGCAGGTAGTACTGGCTGCTAAACCAGCAGGCAGCACAATTTTAACGTGGTGTCTGCAGCTCTATGAACGGGCATGGGTTAATTACGTAACGCAATCCCCACACCCATTTTCAGGGATTATCTAATTTAACCCCCAAGGACTTGCAAGAACTCTGGGATTGGTATCCCATCAGATGTATATCAAGGAACCAGACGAATCCATAACCTGTAACCTTGAAACGGTTCATTTTTCCTCAACCAAGCTACCTCTCAGTAATAGGTCCCAATTCATTTCTTTTAGGATGTTCTCCATACCATTAAAGATTCCTTCCTGGCGGCCGTGCCTTCAGCTGCTTAGGCCCTAAGTTCTGGAATTCCTTCCCTAAGCCTCTCCGCCACTCTACCTCTCTCCCCTACTTTAAGACGTTCCCTAATATCTACCTCTGTCCTAATGTCTCTATGTAGCTCGATGTCAACTTTTGTTTGATAGTGCTCTTGTGAAACGCCTTGGGACCAAGTTAAAGGTGTTATATAAATTCAAGTTGTTGTTGTTTGTTTGTTTAACAGTCGTCTCAACTTGTCCTGCCACCTTCAAAGATTTGTGTACATACACCCCCAGGTCTCTCTGTTCCTGCACCCCCTTTAAAATTGTACCATTTAATTCATATTGCCTCTCTTCATTCTTCCTGCCAAAATGCATTACTTCACACTTCTCTGCGTTAAATTTCATCTGCCGTGTGTCTGCCCAATTCACCAGTCTGTCTATATCCTCCTGAAGTCTGTTACTATCCTCCACATTGTTTAATGCATTTCTGAGTTTCGTGTCATCTGCAAACTTATATCCCCTATACCAAAGTCCAGGTCATTAATATATATCAAAAAGAGCAGTAGTCCTAATACCGACCCCTGGGGAACACTATATACTTCCCTCCAGTCTGAAGAACAACCGTTCACTGTCCCTTAGCTAATTTTGTATCCATGCTGTCACCGTCCCTTTAATCCCATGGGCTTTAATTTTGCTAACAAGCCTATTATGTGGTAATTTGTCAAATACCTTTTGAAAGTCAATATACACATCAACTGCACTACCCTCATCAACCCTCTCCGTTACTTTATCAAAGAACTCAATCAAGTTAGTCAAACACAATTTGCCTTGGACAAATCCATGCTGACTTTCATTGATTAGCCCATACAAGTAGAGTGCAGACATTCCAGGAGGCAAGGTTTATAGTACATTTTAGTGAGCACTGTCATTTTGTTTTTTGACCACATGGTTGGATGGCCAGCTGCATGTGGCAGGCCAACAGACTGAGGATGGATTGAGATATTTTTGGGGCTTCTTTTCTCCCCCTTCCCCAGTTGGGGAGAGCAGCACGTCCCTGTAAAGGGCTGCTCTGTCATTCAGGGAAGATACGAACGACCCTGTCGCTCTATGTTCAACATCGAACAACCATCACCCTCGAGCTGCCTGCAATGCAGGTTTTGTGGCTAAATAATCCCAGCAACATCCTCTATCTGCACCTATCACCATTTGCACATCACCACAGCTCTAATGACGCTGTATTATGTCCAGGTTGTGTGACAACTGAGAAAACTGCACAGAGAGCAGATTATAGCGAGGGATGCTCCATCCAGTTGCCAGTCTCATTCTCTTGTCCGTACAGTCACTGTCCGCTGGTAAGGAGTGCCTCAATGAGAGGACTAGTAGACATGGATGCAGCACGTTGTGAGGAAATAGGATAAAAGTCCATGGACTGAACCCATTTATGGCCAAAGTGACCTAAGCCTAGTGCCAGGGCTGCACTACAGCTTTGGGCAGATGACAGGTGATAGTCCTGCAACACCGCTGTAGACTAGATACATGGTCCAGTTATTGGCTGGAACCCTCCTAGACTGATTGCCAACACAGGCTCGTGAGGTCTAATCTATTTTCAATACCGTACAGACAGTGGCACCTTCAACCTTTGTCAGCTGCATACAATGCAGATATCTGTTCACGACTTGCTTTTTGCCATTGACTGAACGTTACTTGCCCACACTCTCCAGGATATTCAGCTGCTATCTGACTGCTTTGCTCGGACAGCACAGTATTTTGGCCTTACAATCAACTTACAGAAACTGAAGCCATGGCCCAGCACATACCTGGTCATCCAGTCACACCCCCTGAGCCACTTAAGGTCACAGACAAATTTTGCTACCTCTCGCAGAATACCACAATTGAAGACAATGTCACTCATCAGATTGGTAGGGCCAAACCCTACCTTTGGCAAACTCAAGCAGAGACCCGGGTAGGAACGAGGGTGTTAGTCTGCCAACAAAAATCACTATTTATCAAGCTGTTGTACTCATCATTCTACTAAACGGATCGGAGCCGTGGATCTGCCAACGCTGTCACATCAAGCGACTGGACCATTTCCACTTGAGCTGTCTACGACGTATCGCTCGCATCAAGTGGCAGGACAGGGGGGCCTAACACTGATGTCCTCAAGTGCTGCAACACAATTGCAATTGAGGCCACGATCAAAAAAGTCCAGTTGTATTGGTTTGGATACGTCATTCGCATGCCTGTTGATAAAATTCCCAAAGCCGTCTTCCACAGCAAGCCGCAGTCTGAATATTGCAAGAGGTGGGCAGATGAAACGCTGTAAGGACACATTAAAGGCTACCTTGAAATTACTACCTACTATTAAACCCAACATCTGGGAAAACAGTCACCAACAGTCTATGATGGCATCATGTCTGCCAGGCCGGTTTGAATGAATTTAAGGCTGCGAGGTTGCAAGATCTGACTGCCAAGCACCTGACGTGCAAGGCAACTCTTCGAACCTGCCTCATCTGGCTTCCAAAGTGACATGTGTAGCCATATATGTGTGTCCAGAATCGGGCTGTTCTCCCTTCAGTGTATCCATAATGACTGAAACTCATCCATCGATTCAATGAAAGACTCCATCATCCTATTCAGAACAATCTACATGTGTTCTGTATTATTGAGCAAACAGAAATGACAGAGGGAATCAATACCAAATAACAATCTGGACGTTTCTGAAGCCATACACATGTATAAAACATGGCTAGAAGATCTGTGGAAATGAATTAAGTCAGTGATCAGACTACAGCAGTGCAGAGCTATGTATACAGCGAGCCAAAAGCCAGAGCAAACTTATGCAGAAAAGGATTTAAGACACATGTCAGGGATTGGGTAATGCAGTGGGTTAAACATTGCAACTTAATCTCTAGAATCTGGGTTCCAATCCGACCCAGACTGATGTGTCTCCTCTATCTATTGGCTGTAAAAGTGAAATGAGTTTGAGCAGGCAACCCATTTCTTAGAGGGCATGGGCCAACAGCACAAATCTGTTCAAAGCTTGGCAGTAAATTGGCAATTGCACTCAAAGAAACAACAGTGACTACATGTCAAAAGTAATTCACTGCTCCGCAACAAAATTATTTATCCATCTACATTTGGTCTGCAAGGCCCATTAAACAGAAAAATAGGTCCCGATATTAACCAGGAGGTGGGAACGGGCGGGGCAATACTGGGCGATGAACGTGCAACATCACAGGATGGGTAGGAATGGCTGATTTTAACGGGGATGCCTCATTACCAAATTAATTCCACATTTCGAGTCTCCACTGTGCGTGAGCGGGCGTGACACGGACCCGCATGACACAATTTCCCCTCGACGATTTAAAGGAGCTTGGAAGATTGTGCAGTGCAAGGACAACATAGAGATGGCTGTAAGGAGAGCGAAGGCTGCCCCTAGATTTACTGATATGTCCCTGGATGTTCTACTGGGTGCAGTAAAGGCCAGGAGGGAGGTCCTCTTTCCCAGCAATGGAAAAAAGAAACCTGCTGCCACCACAAAGAAGGCGTGACTGGAGGTGGCACAGGAGGTCAGCAGCAGGATCGTCACCGTGGATCCAGTGCCGCAAATGCTTCAATGACCTGACCAGGTCAGCGAAGTCCAGCAAAGCTAATGATGCACCTACATCCTGTAATGCGCCCCCTCTCACTGTTCCTTGTCAATAGTACTCCATTCACAGCTCTCCTCACATCCACTTCACCTTCATCAGCAACAATCGTTCCATTTAAATGCAAATCCTCTCACCCTCACTCCCCTCACATCCTCATTGCCCCCTCCCTCCATCCACCACTGCCAGTCACCCCAATCCTCATGTAATCTTGCACCCTTGCAGGAGAAAAGAGCGCAAAATGCCAGGGAGAGGGCAAGGGCCGGAGGCACACCACCCCAAAATCGTTGAACTTTACCCGGCAGAGGAGGAGGCTTTAGAAAAAAGCGGCATCTCTGCCTCCCTGAGCATCGGAGATGGTGAGATCATTGTCCATTAGAGCAGTGTGACAGCATTAATCTCTCAGATCCACATCTGCTACAAGCCAAAGGCATCTTCAGCTGACTTCAGCACATTATCAAATATAATCACTTTAAACATATGCATTTCAACATTTGTACATTCCCATGACCAAACCTTAACTTTGTCTGTTCTCTCTTCCAGGGCCATCATACGAAGAACAGGAGGCCCTGCCCAGAGAAGACAAAGTCTCCTCAGAGGAGCTCACTACCGTGGCTACAAGAGCAGGTCAGAGGCTGGATATTCTGCAGTGAGTGACTCACCTCCTGACTCCCCAAAGCCTTTCCACCATCTACAAGGCACAAGTCAGGAGTGATATTTATGTGGCTGGTCCAGTTAAGTTTCTGGTCAATGGTGACCCCCAGGATGTTGATGGTGGGGGATTCGGCGATGGTAATGACATTGAATGTCATGGGGAGGTGGTTAGACTCTCACTTGTTGAAGATGGTCATTGCCTGGCACTTGTCGGGTGCAAATGTTACTTGCCACTTATGAGCCCAAGCCTGGATGTTGTCCAAGTCCTGCTGCATGGGGGCACAGACTGCTTCATTATTTGAGGGGTTGCGAATTGAAATGAACACTGTGAAATCATCAGCGAACATCCCCATTTCTGAACTTATGATGGAGGGAAGGTCATTGATGAAGCAGCTGAAGATAGTTAGGCCTATGACGCTGCCTTGAGGAGCTCCTGCAGCAATGTCCCGGGGCTGAGATGATTGGCCTCCAACAACCACTACCATCTTCCTTTGTGCTAGCTATGACTCCATTTGCCTGGATGACTGCAGCTCCAACAACACTCAAGAAGCTCGACACCATCCAGGACAAAGCTGTTGCTTGATTGGCACCCCATCCACCACCCAAAACATTCACTCCCTTCATCACAGGCGCACCGTGGATGCAGTGTGTACCATCCACAGGATGCACTGCAGCAACTCGCCAAGGCTTCTTCGACAGCACCTCCCAAACCCGCGACCTCTACCATCTAGAAGGACAAGGGCAGCAGGCACATGGGAACAGCACCACCTGCACGTTCCCCTCCTAGTCACACACCATCCTGACTTGGAAATATATCGCCGTTCCTTCATCATCGCTGGGTCAAAATCCTGGAACTCCCTACCTAACAGCACTGTGGGAGAACCTTCACCACCCGGACTGCAGCGGTTCAAGAAGGTGGCTCACCACCACCTTCTCAAGGGCAATTAGGGATGGGCAATAAATGTTGGCCTTGCCAGCGATGCCCACATCCCATGAATGAATAAAAAAAAAGGTCTTTTAAAGTATTCCAACATAAAAGATTATCACATTTAAGGGAAAATCCTATTAAAAACTTTGTAAAAAACATTACTGGCATCTCCCAATATGTGGACGTATTTAAAATGGGAAGCCCCATAGATGTGTTTACGTAGGAGTTATCAGTGGAAGTTTCTACAAACCTACCAGTTTTAATACACAGATGTGTAATAAAATTGTAAACCCATTCTTTATAAACTGGTTTATGAGTTGGTGCACACTGTGCACAGAGGACGTCTTTCACTCAGTCGACATTTATGATTTGATATGGCTTCCTTGACAGTCGCTTGTGTGGAACCTTATTGAATGCCTTCTGGAAGTCCATATAAATAACATCATAGTTACTCCCTTCTCTACCACTTTAGTGACCTCCTCAAAAAATTCAACTCGGACATTTAAACACGACTTATCCTTTACAAATCTATGCTGGCTTTCTCTGCTCAGTTCATATTTGTCCAAGTGCTCAGACACTCTGTCCCTAATAACAGATTCTACTAACTTCCCCATGACAGACATTAGAATAGGTCTGTAATTTCCTGATTTCTCTCTCCCACTCTTCTTAAATAATGGAGTGACATTGGCAATTTTTCAATTCCTGAATCAAGAGAGTTTTGGAAGATCGTAACTAAAGTTTCAGGATCTTTAAGGGAAGAGAGGGACACAGGCTAGCAGTTATTGGCAAGGGTAAGCAGTGACAGATGAGTGGGTGCTGAAAACAGCAGCCCTTTGTTATGTACCGTATGATTTCAGTGAGAAAGGACAGACATGGCCAAAAATTCTGCAGGACTTATCTTTCAGCCTCTTCAGAAGCCATGTTCCTGATTCAGACCCTGCCCACAATGTCCACGATGGCCTCTTCCAGAGAGAATAGGATGTGTATGGATGCTGGGCCTTCTTCTGCAGCTGCCTCCTCCCTGTAATTGCGCGCCAGCTTCATCTGCAAGAAAAAAGGAACTGTGTTAGTGTCAGCCTGGTGAGGTGTTTTAGCGATGTGCATCAGGGTAGAATAGTGTTGCTGTTATGTGAAAGGTGGCACAGGTGTAAAGAGGTGAGGGAAGTGATAATGCGGAGAGTATCTGTTGCAGAGTACTGCAGTAGCAGCAAAAGGAGGTGGAGTGAATGAAGTCCGCTGCAGTGATTGGAGGAGACTGGTGGGGACTGGGGGACGGACAGGTTATGAGTGCTGAGGCTACAGGTAACGTAGGGCTAAGCAGCGAGTAATTAGAGATATGAGTTAGGAGTCTTACCTTAGTAGCCCGTGTCAGGTCATTGAAATTTTTTCTAAATTGTAGCCAGGCCCTTGGAGCAATATGTCTGGCATTGATCTGTTCGGCTACCTCTGCCCTCTATTGCCTCAAAGCAAGGAATACCTTCTACAGGGAGGAAAGATGAAGTCCCACCTCCTGCCAACCTTCTCTCCCAGCATCTCCAAAAAATGGGGAGCACTTCCAGTATTTCTTCTGCCTGCTGTTTCTGTGCTCTTCAGAATGAAGCTGTGTTGGAAGATCCGATTTAGAATGAAAATGTAGTAATAGAAGTAAAATAGATTTGGAATGAAAGTGTAATCATACGATAGGCTTGCTTTATTTTATGTACATGTGTGTTTAATATAGAGTCTAGTAGATTCTGAATTATGGCACTGTGTCCAGTAACTCTTGAACTGAAGCTGACCTCATGGCACTAGCAGTCTAATTATTCCTTTGATATATAAAAACCTGTAACTAACATAATAAGGTCTTGGGAGCTTTCAGGGCCTGAGTGGTTGTGTTAGACAGCATAGCAACTTATAGGCTATTTGTCTTTCCAGCTTCACATGGAAGCAGAAGACTGTGACGTCTTTATGGTAATTGTAAACAATTTTACAACACCAAGTTATAGTCCAGCAATTTTATTTTAAATTCACAAGCTTTCGGAGGCTACCTCCTTCCTCAGGTGAACGATGAGGAAGGAGGTAGCCTCCGAAAGCGATGAGGAAGGAGGTAGCCTCCATTAGCTTGTGAATTTAAAATAAAATTGCTGGACTATAACTTGGTGTTGTAAAATTGTTTACAATTGTCAACCCCAGTCCATCACCGGCATCTCCACATCATGTCTTTATGGTAGTTAGTCAATTTTGCTGTCTGGTCAATGGGCAAGGCCATACATTTTAACTATCAAGTTAAGAAGTTATAGTTCTAATTAATGCATTGAGCAGAACTAACTGTGGGAGAATAGTCTGTTTGTGTAAACGGTTACGTGCAAAAACAACCTTACAAGGCTACATCTGAAGAGGAGGTGTAGGTAGGTGATGAGGGAAGTGATACTCTTTCTAACGAGATGGAAGACATCTGTCGAAGGAATGCAGATTAGTAACACCCCCAGTAGTTTGTTAGAAGGCCTTTGTTGGTTCATTAATTTCACTCCTTTTATGTTTCATTCTGTAACTGTCCTTCAGCCTAATGATCTGCTTGACAGATGTAACAAGAATCACGCAGGCTGTACTTTTCAGGCCTTAAATATCGAAACAGTTAGCAGTTTAATAGAGAGTCCGTGCCCCCTAGAAGGAAAGCTAACAGCTACAGTCAAGGTGCCTCCCAGATTTGGTATCTGTCGATCTGTTCAGTTTACGGACACAGGCTTGTTAGGTGAAGATATGACTATAATAATTTATGAATATTACAATAAGTATTCCTGTGGAATGTTTCATTGAAGATCTCGAATTAAACTAGAAATAAGCATTAAAGCATAACAGCTGTTTGCAGCCATAGTGCTGGCTGCTTTTAACTGATGCCAGTGATGTCTGATACCCCACCCTCTGTTATGCGAGCTGCCAATGAAGAATGCGAGTAGTGCTAGTAGCTAGTTTATTCCATGCTAAGCAAGCAGGGGACCAATTTAACGTCGTCCCCAAGCTGACCATTTTGCCCCCGTTTTCGGGTGATAATGAATTTAAGCACCATTATGGAGCTTTGGCATGGTCTATTTTATTGCCATATGAATACTGGCTAACAAAAAATGGAAATGTCTTTTATTCTCTTAATACGGATATCCCTTTCTCATTTCATAACTAAATGTTTAGGTGGTTGCCTGTTTTGGCAGCCAGTTCATAGAATCATAGAAAGGTTACAGCACAGAAGGAGGCCAATCAGCCCATCGAGTCCACGCTGCCTCTATGCAAGAGCAATCCAATTAGTCCCACACCCCCACCCTATCCCTGTAGCCCTGCAATTTTTTTCCTTTCAAGTGCTTATCCAGTTCCCTTTTGAAAGCCATGATTGAATCTGCCCCCACCCCCCCGCAGTAGTGCATTCCAGATCCTAACCACTCGCTGTGTAAAAAAGTCTTTCCTCATGGTTCTTTTGCCAATCACCTTAAAATTTATTATATATTCATATTCTCAACATATGCAATAAAGAACGAAAGAAAGTACTTGGATTTTATATAATGCCTTTCTCATCCTATGGACATCATAAAGTATTTCACAGCCAATAAATTACTTTTGAGGTGCAGCCACTGTTATGTAGGAAAGCAGAGCAGCCAAGGTCCCACAAATAGCAATTAGATAAGTAATCATTTAACTTGTTTGGTGGTGTTGGTTCAGGGATAAATGTTGGCTAGGACATTTGACAAACTCTCCTGCTGTTCTTCAAATAGTGCCATCGGATCTTTTGCATCCACATGAGCAGGCAGACGGTGCCTCGATTTAACGTCATGTCTGAAAGACAGACGGGACGTTAAACTGAGTCTGGCCTGTCTGCTTATTAGCCGCCTCAGTCTCTTTCCACAAGTCATTGTTGGTGCACCTTTCATATACATTCTTGGAATTGTCTTATTTAAAACAAAGCAATTCTATTTGAGTCACAGGAGTTTTCAATCGAGAATGATGGAAACGTTTTTCTCCTGTTTCTTCTTTATGGCTAGTGTCTGAACTACCTGTAACCTTGAGGTAAAAATTCCACCACATACTCCCCGGCACACACAGAGCGCACATATCAGAAAAGCCTGTGGTTTTCTGTCTATTAGCTTTAATGGATCATGGAGCTGGGAGTGCACAATTTCCCAATATGTGTGGCCGACGTGCCTCAGGGGTGACGCGGCAGAATTTTACCCCAATGTTGTGTAAGTGTTCACCATAGTTTTAGTGTTGATGTTTTGGCTCCTCTAACATGTTTTTGTTCCTTCCATCGCCATCATTTCTTACTGTGTGCATGAAGGTGCCTGTCTCTTGAATCCATTGATCAAAATTCATGTACAGGATTTCAGCTCCAGTGCTCATGTTTTCTTGATATTGATATTTAATCTGATACTCTTCACCTTTTCATTGAAGCTTGATGTTCTAATTTGTAGTTTGTGCACTGCTCCTGCTATCAATACAGTATCATCAGCACTATGCGGGTCGATTAAATCTCTGTCATTTACCACTTTATTCCCAGCTGTTTTCCATCTAGCCATCTTGTCAAATCCCCAGTCTGACTCAGCAATAAATAAGAACGGTGAAATAATAAAACTGTCTTTCACACGGACTGCGCCGGTTCAAGAAGGCAGCTCACCACCACCTTCTCAAGGGCAAATGTAAGGAATCTTACAACACCAGGTTATAGTCCAACAGTTTTATTTGAAAATCACAAGCTTTTGGAGGCTTTCTCCTTCGTCAGGTGAAGTGTGGGATTCCATGAAGGTTACCGCATATATAGTCAGAGAACAATGCCTGGTGATTACAGATAATCTTTCCAACTGCCCGTTGTCAAGGCAATCAAAGTGTTCAGACAGAGAGACATTACATGCAGGACCACCGAATATACAAACAGCCAGAACAAAAGACAGAGAGAGAGAGAAACATCCGAAAGGAAGAGAAAGAGAGAGAATGACCCGTTGTATTAAAAACAGATAACTCTTTTTTCGCTGGTGGGGTTACATGTAGCGTGACATGAACCCAAGATCCCGGTTGAGGCCGTCCTCATGGGTGCGGAACTTGGCTATCAATTTCTGCTCGACGATTTTGCGTTGTCGTGTGTCTCGAAGGCCGCCTTGGAGAACGCTTACCCGAAGATCGGTGGCTGAATGTCCTTGACTGCTGAAGTGTTCCCCGACTGGGAGGGAACCCTCTTGTCTGGCGATTGTTGTGCGGTGTTCGTTCATCCGTTGTCGCAGTGTCTGCATGGTCTCGCCGAGTCACAGGAGTATGAACCATGTACCTGGTGGGTGGTGTCCTCTCGTGTGATGGTGGTATCTGTGTCGATGATCTGGCATGTCTTGCAAAGGTTGCCGTTGCAGGGTTGTGTGGTGTCGTGGACGCTGTTCTCCTGAAAGCTGGGTAATTTGCTGCGAACGATGGTCTGTTTGAGGTTGGGTGGCTGTTTGAAGGCGAGTAGTGGAGGCGTGGGGATGGCCTTAGCGAGGTGTTCGTCGTCATCGATGACATGTTGATGGCTGCGGAGAACATGGCGTAGTTTCTCCGTTCCGGGGAAGTACTGGACGACGAAGGGTACTCTGTTGGTTGCGTCCCGTGTTAGTCTTCTGTGGAGGTCTATGCGATTTTTCGCTGTGGCCCGTCGGAACTGTCGATCGACGAGTCGAGCATCATATCCCGTTCTTACGAGGGCGTCTTTCAGCGTTCTCAAGGGCAATTAGGGATGGGCAATAAATGCCAGCCTCGCCAGCGACGCCCACATCCCATGAACGAATTGAAAAAAACAAGCCAGTCAGATATTTTCCCTTCTGCTTTTCTTTATGTGCTGGATACTTTTACATATCTTCTCATATTAGTAATAGGAGAAAAAAAGATTGCAGGAAAAAATATGGTTATTACAACTCAGGCTGCCTCCAATCTGCTTCAAACCTTTCCACTTATATCACAACCATAACTAAAGTGATTTTTTTACATCAACAATCATAAGCTCAAAAATAAGGTTGCTTCCAAACATTGTGTGGAACATGAAAGTTGTTGAATTGCCAGGACCTTGAAAACTTCCTGCTGCAGGCAGATAAATAAATTTGTTTCCTCACATATCACAGTTATGTAAATAAGCAAGGAGTGGAAATTGGTTATGGCCAATTTTCGAGTGCATCACTGACAGACAGCCAGAAGGCCCAAGGCTCGCCTTAAATTGGGCCTTATTTCAATAATTTGGGCAAGCTGCCAGAACCTGTTGTGTCTCCAGATGCAGCATGCCCATTTCCAAGGGATCAATTGTGGGCCGCTGGCCTGGCTAGCTGTGGCCATCAGGTAAGTTTCGGGAGTGAGGGAGGAAGACAACATGAAGGGTGCCAATTTCCAACTGGCAGTTTTACTTACCTTTTTGGTCACTGCCACTTGCTTTTTTGCGAAGCCACATCCACGACAGGAAAATCTGAGCGAAGCAGGCCCACACCTGCTCCACTCAGGACAGCCCAACATGGCAGAGGGATCCTAAAACAGTTGTTAGGATTCTTGCATATGTTAATGAAGGGTCTAACACCTGTTTTAGGTAGTCGCCAGGGATGCCTGACCCAATATAGGGTTGGACATATTTCAGGCATGCTGACCACATAGCCTCTACTCAGGTTATAATGTCAATGATGCAGTAATTCATTTTCACCATGCATTTCAAATTAGAGGCAACAAAAAAGCTGCAACTTTGCCAAACATAACAGAATTTATACAAAAAAAATTCACATTTTATAAGCTGCAAAAGGCATTAAGTACTAGTTACTTGACAAAATAGCAACTCTGCTTTAGCAAATTCTGCTTGAAAGCAAGATTGAGCCTTCATATGCAGATTTTTCCAATTAATCTTTACAACACTAATAGCAAGCTGTTCACTTATTTGACTTTATTTCAGTTGTAGTACAATCTAGCAATCTCAAATGACCCTGCATCTTTTGTTCTGTGGTTTCTGTCATTAATCAGTCTTTCATCAATGAGCACAGTCACATAACAAAAGCCTCAGAATGTTTTAATAGCCTATTAATTGGTGAAAGGAAGCGTGTATCACCTTACTTCATTTGTGGAGACTGCAATGTCTAGAGCTTTCAAATGAGCCACTTAACTGTTGACTACCATACTTTATACAGCACTGGTGTCACATGAGAGAAGAGGCATTTAAACAGCGCGACAGCACCTGTCCACTGTGTTATACTTCTTGGCAATGTAACGCAATGCCTCTCTGAATTATAAAAAAAATCAGTGTATCTCCTTCGCCTGGCTGCATGCATTGAAAATATATTATTCGACATGGGACAACTAGCCTAAGGGGAAGGTCAGACTTATGTCAAAAAATAGAATAACCACAGTTTGTTCACATTGTTATATTTGAGTGGACACAATGTGAATGCACAATCAGACTCTTCCTTTCAAGGATCTGACCTGAACAAATATAGGATCACCAATTGTAGGTGAACTTGTGTACCTTGACATTATACCAGGTGTCTGGTGCAGAATTTGTACCAATACTGTGTAAGTTCAGCAGCAAACTTGAAGCATATCAGTATCGTTGCACCTTTGTATATATTTTACATAAAACTGCGTTTACAGCACAGAAACAGGCCATTCGGCCCAACTGGTCTATGCCGGTGTTTATGCCCCACATGTGCCTCCTCCCAACCTACTTCATCTAACCCTATCTGCCTATCCTTCTATTACTTTCTCCCTCATGTACTTATCCAGTTTACCCTTAAAGGCATCTATGCTGTTCGCCTCAACTACTCCATGAAGTAGCAGGTTCCACATTCTAACCACTGTCTGGGTAAAGACATTTCTCCTGAATTCTTTTTTGGATTTATGAGTGACTATCTTATGTTTATGGCCCCTAGTTTTGGACTCCCCACAAGTGGAAACATCTCTACGTCTACCCTTTCAAACCACTTCATAATTTTAAAGACCTCTATCTGGTCACCTCTCAGTCTTCTCTTTTCTAGAGAAAAGAGCCCCAACCGGTTCCATCTTTCCTGATAGTTATAAACTCTCAGTTCTGGTATCAGCCTTGTAAATCTTTTTTGCACCTTCTCCAGTGCTTCCATATCCTTTTTGTAATATGGAGACCAGAACTGTACACAGTACTCTAAGTGTGGTCGAACCAAGGTTCTATACAAGTTTAACATAACTCCTCTGCTTTTCCAATTCTATTGCTCTAGAAATGAACCCCAGTTTTTTGTGTGCATTTTTTATGACCTTGTTAACTTGTATTGCTACTTTAATGATTTGTGAATCTGTACCCTAGATCCCTTTGCTCCTCGCCCTCATTTAGACTCTTATTTTCCAAGGAGTATGTGGCCTCTTTATTCCTTCTACCAAAATGCACCACCTCACACTTCTATATATTGAAATTCATTTGCCATTCACACGCCCATTCTGCAAGTTTATTAACATCTTCTTGTATCCTGTCGCAGTCTTCCTCAGTATTAACTATATCCCCCCATTTGGGTGCCATCTGCAAATTTTGAAATTGTACTTCCGATTCCCGAGTCCAAATTGTTTGTGTAAATGGTGAACAATAGTGATCCCAACACCGATCTCTGTGGAGCACCACTTCCCACCTTCCGCCAGTCTGAGTAACTACTCCTGATTTCTGTTTTGTAGCCAGCTTGCTATTCATTCAGGCCATTGGTTGGTTGGACAAGCTACTTGTCCCCTGACTCCACATGCTCTAACCTTAGTCATGAGTCTACTTTGCGGTACCTTATTGAAGGCCTTTTGAAAATCTAAATATATTACATCTACTACATTACCCTTGTCTACTCTTTCTGTTACTTCTTCAAAGAAATTAATAAGGTTGGTCAAGCATAACTTTCCCCTTTGAAATCTGTGTTGACTATTTTTTATTATATTTTCGGTTCCTAGATGTTTTTCTATTACATCTTTCAGTAAAGATTCCATTATCTTTCCTACCACTAGTGTTAAGCCAACTGGTCTATAGTTCCCTGCACTTGTTCTGTCTCCATTTTTTAATGTAGGAATAACATTAGCTGTCCTCCAGTCTTCTGGCACCATACCGTTTTCTAATGAATTTTTAGAAATATATAATGATGCCTCTCCTATCTTTTCCCTTGCTTCTTTTAGTATGCTCAGATGTAATCCCTCTGGATCAGGGGTTTTATCTTTTCTAAGTTTAACTAGTTTATCAGTTATTTTTCTCCTTTTTATCTTCAATGTCTTGATATCTTTCTTGATCTCATCTTCTAATATCATACCCACCCCATTATCATACCCACCCCATTAAGCTCCCTGGTAAATGCTGAGGCAAAATAATTATTCAATATTTCTGCCATATCGCTGTCATTTTGCTCTTGGAAAGTTTTGTGATTAACATTTGTTTTTATTTTTAGGGTGAATTTTACACTAATCATGAAGGATGTCAGTGTTGGGAATTAAAGCACCTATGCTTTTGTCATTGTGGCAAAATGAATTTTTACCTCTCAAAAGCAAAATGCTGCAGATGCTGGAAATCTGAAATAAAAACAGAAAATGTTGGAGAAGCTCAGCAAGTCAGGCTGCATCTGTGAGTCAGAATCAGAGTTAACGATTCAGGTCGAAGACCTTTTGTCAGAATTTTTACCCGTGCTGGATTTTTAAAAAAACTTTGAATATTTCTGTAATACTAGATTCAGCATGTAAATGGTTAATTCACTAAGCTGCACAGAGCAGCCTTTTTAACAGTAGGCCATCAGCCTTAAACCAGTTTGTTTGTCCATTGGATCGTCCTCAAGTTGATAGTTCATTTAGGTTCATACAAAGGTAATTTGTTATTAATTAGATATGCCAAGGGAGTGGAGTCAATGTTTACAGTCTCAAATGTCTTAGAGCTTTGTGAGAGATGACTCCATGTGACACTTGATTGTCTGTGCCATTCTATTCCATGTGCATGGCGGAGGGGCATAGTCAGACAAACACTTGAGAGCATCCTGGCCCCACATCACAGGAACTGCTATGTGACAGAGGCACTCTGTCAGATTGGATTTTGTTACCAGCAGCATAAGGCTGTCTGTACTTTAATGCCTCAGGCAGCTAAGCTACAAAGAGTTAAGCTAATGTAAGTGGTCTTCTGTCTTAAGGCTCACACTTAGAGAAGAAGTTGCATATTTGTGTACTGAGGAATATAGGGAAGTAAATATTCCTACTATGTTTTATTGTATATTCATTCATATATTTTATGTAAATAAATCAGTTATTTGTTTGAACCTTATGCTTCATTTCAGTGGAATGCTTATTCAGTCCAAAGACTTTACATGGTGGTATGTGCTATATTTCACTAGCCAGTGTATAGAGTAAGAGTTTCCTGCTACGATTCTGTAGCATGCTATTGTTTAACTAGATATTGGGCACAGGGGACATGAGGTCTGCTTATGGGAGTGACACCAAAGGAAATGTGACATGGGGAAATATCTAGCATAAAAAAATGTGACAGTCACCCAGTGTCAACATCAAGCAATCCAAGGTCCAATACACAGCAAAACTATTTATATTCTGCCCCAACCCAAGAAGAAAACCTTTTCTAGCACCAGTATGAATTTTCCACTTTCCATGCCAGCAACATCATAGGCTCTTTGAGTACTAACTTTATGCTAAATTAGAGGCAATTTTATGCTGTTGACCCATGCCCAGTTGGAACTAGGATGAGTCTGCTTAAACTCATTTCACATAGAACTCACACAGCAAATAGGAGGTTTGAATCCTATCAATGTGAACTGTATTTGAAACCAGGTCCCAAGGTGAAAGGCCAGGTGCCAACTGGCTCCAAGGTGAATAACTTGTGTAAGAGTTTGACTTGTGTTGGAGAAGAACTATCACAAGAATTACCCCATACCTGGCTGGGCTGGGCCAGAGGGTGGGAAGGAACTAAGTGAAAAAGAGACAGACATAGAACGGTGATTCTCGACCTCAGAAATTACATCTCAGAAATTTCCAAACAGCCCAATACAAAAAAGGTTAGTCCAGTTCAAACCAGGACAGATGGCCATCCCATTCCTGACGGACTGAGATAGTAGAAGTGTTATGCCAATGAAAAGTAATTGTTAAAAGCTGAATGATGCAGGTGGTCAGTTTGGAGAGTTATTGTGATGTTTGCTGAACCATCTCTCCAGAGATTAAATCAGTCCATAAATTGTAATTCTATGTAACTCCTTCCACATGGTCTCTGGAATGAACAGGCTGCTGTTGCAGTGTGGATGATCAAACACAAAGACCATCGGTGAGGATCTCCCATCAACAACTTCTAGTATAAACAGTCGCAGCCCCATTGAAGGTGTAAAAATTGTAAACAATTTTACAACACCAAGTTATAGTCCAACGATTTAATTTTTAATCCCACAAGCTTCCGGGGGCTTTCCCCTTCCTCAGGCGGTGTGGAAGTGACAATTTCGAATCCTTCGCATTTTAAGATCACATAACAAAGCCTGGTGATTACTGCCCGTTGCCAAGGCAATCACAGTGAGCAGACAGAAAGGTGTCATCTAAAAGGCCACTGAATATACAACCCCCCAGAAAAAAAAAGGAAAAAAAAAAGAAGAAAAAAAGGAAAAAAAAAGAAAAAAAAGAAAAAAAAAAGAGAGAGAGACAGAACGAAGACAGTCAATGACCCGTTATATTAAAAACAGATAACATTTGACCCTCTGGAGGAGTCCAGTGAGACTCTTTCCTCTTCGGTTGCTGTATCGCGGATCCCTCTGTCTGCTGTTCCGGATCGTTGATTGTCTCATTGGGTTCGCTGCTGAAATTTTGTGGTTTGTGGTAGAATTCCCGGAGCCTCATTCTCCTGATGAATTCCTCTGTGTCTGCCGCGAGACTAGTGGGTCGCTGCCCTCAGCTTGACATGTATGCTCAAGCTGTCAGGAAATGCGTCTATGCCAGATTCATCAGCCGCACTCGGAAGACAGTCCAGAATGTCACCCGAGCACAACGCAACGCCATCAAAGCTCTCAAGACCAACCGCAACATCGTCATCAAACCAGCGGACAAAGGAGGAGCCATCGTCATACAGAACAGAATGGACTATTGCAAAGAAGCATACCGACAACTGGACAACCAGGAACACTACAGACGGTTACCCGCAGACCCGACCAAAGAACACACCCATCAGCTCAACAAACTGATCAAGACCTTCGATCCAGACCTTCAAAACATCCTACGCACTCTCATCCCACGTACTCCCAGCGTGGGAGACTTCTACTGCCTCCCAAAGATACACAAAGCCAACACACCCGGACGTCCTATCGTATCAGGCAATGGAACCCTGTGTGAGAACCTCTCTGGATACATCGAGGGCATCCTGAAACCCATCGTGCATGGAACCCCCAGCTTCTGTCGCGACACTACAGACTTTCTACAAAAACTCAGTACCCACGGACCTGTTGAACCAGGAACACTTCTCACCACGATGGACGTCTCGGCACTATACACCAGTATCCCCCACGATGACGGCATTGCTGCGACAGCATCAATACTCAACACCAACAACAGCCAATCTCCAGACGCCATCCTACAACTCATCCGCTTCATCCTGGATCACAATGTCTTCACCTTCAATAACCAGTTCTTTACCCAAACACACGGAACAGCCATGGGGACCAAATTCGCACCCCAATACGCCAACATTTTCATGCACAAGTTCGAGCAGGACTTCTTCACTGCACAGGACCTCCAAACAACACTATACACCAGATACATCGACGACATTTTCTTTCTATGGACCCACGGTGAGGAATCACTAAAGAGACTACACGATAACATCAACAAGTTCCATCCCACCATCAAGCTCACCATGGACTACTCCTCAGAATCAGTTTCTTTCTTGGACACACGAATCTCCATCAAAGACGGGCACCTCAGCACCTCACTCTACCGCAAGCCCACGGACAATCTCACAATGCTCCACTTTTCCAGCTTCCACCCTAACCACGTCAAAGAGGCCATCCCCTATGGACAGGCCCTGCGAATACACAGGGTCTGCTCAGACGAGGAGGAACGCGATGGACACCTACAGACGCTGAAAGACGCCCTCGTAAGAACGGGATATGATGCTCGACTCATCGATCGGCAGTTCCGACGGGCCACAGCGAAAAATCGCGTAGACCTCCTCAGAAGACTAACACGGGACGCAACCAACAGAGTACCCTTCGTCGTCCAGTACTTCCCCGGAGCGGAGAAACTACGTCATGTTCTCCGCAGCCTTCAACATGTCATCAATGATGACGAACACCTCGCTATGGCCATCCCCACACCTCCACTACTCGCCTTTAAACAGCCACCCAACCTCAAACAAACCATCGTTCGCAGCAAATTACCCAGCCTTCAGGAGAACAGCGTCCACGACACCACACAACCCTGCCACGGTAACCTTTGCAAGACATGCCAGATCATCGACACAGATACCACCATCACACGAGAGGACACCACCCACCAGGTGCACGGTTCATACTCCTGTGACTTGGCCAACGTTGTCTACCTCATACGTTGCAGGAAAGGATGCCCCAGAGCATGGTACATTGGCGAGACCATGCAGACGCTGCGACAACGGATGAACGGACACCGCGCAACAATCGCCAAACAGGAGGGTTCTCTCCCTGTCGGGGAACACTTCAGCAGTCATGGACATTCAGCCACCGACCTTCGGGTCAACATACTCCAAGGCGACCTTCGAGACACACGACAACGCAAAATCGTCGAGCAGAAATTAATAGCCAAGTTCCGCACCCATGAGGACGGCCTCAACCGGGATCTTGGGTTCATGTCACACTACACGTAACCCCACCAGCGAACAAATGTTATCTGTTTTTAATATAACGGATCATTGACTGTCTTCGTTCTGTCTCTCTCTCTTTTTTTTTTCTTTTTTTTCTTTTTTTTTCCTTTTTTTTCTTTTTTTTTTCCTTTTTTTTCTGGGGGGTTGTATATTCAGTGGCCTTTTAGATGACACCTTTCTGTCTGCTCACTGTGATTGCCTTGGCAACGGGCAGTAATCACCAGGCTTTGTTATGTGATCTTAAAATGCGAAGGATTCGAAATTGTCACTTCCACACCGCCTGAGGAAGGGGAAAGCCCCCGAAAGCTTGTGGGATTAAAAATAAAATCGTTGGACTATAACTTGGTGTTGTAAAATTGTTTACAATTGTTAACCCCAGTCCATCACCGGCATCTCCACACCATTGATAGTGAACATAGGAACCTGAGTCCAGGTCCCAGGGCTAGTGGTACATCGTTTTTTGGGTGTTCTTCTTAACAGCAATGTCAAATCAGAACAAGCTTTCTTTTCTTTTTTCTTTTCTTTTTTAAACTTATTGGCTTCAGAAATCTATTTGGCCCCTTATTTTAGTGGACTTTCTGTGTGCTCATGTCTCAGAATTCTAGAGCAATATTTGGGAGAAAATGGACTAATGTGATTCAACACAAATACTGTGATCACTTCTCCATGGTAAAAAATTGTTATTTTTGGATTATTGATCATAAAATTCATGAAAGATTTGTGTTAACAGCACATTAGTATTGATTTGTGTGACGATAATATACCCGTATAAATTTACCCTTTGCTTTTTGAGTCTGCTCTAGTTTAATACTAAATACTGAGTAACCAGAGGCAATAGATGTTTATCAGCAATGTGTGTTGGAAAGGTTATATGGCAGGGGGAGAGGAACCATGATGAAGCAACAGAGAGGAGAAAAAATGTGTATCGAGGGCTGGGAGAGACAAACAGCACGAGAATAAAGAGTCGTCCAGAAATAGGAGGAATCAGACAGGAAAGCAAAGCTAAACAGGTGAAGGTGGATTTGGAGTGCATGTGCATAAATGCATGGAGTGTGACAAATAAGGTTGGTGAGCTGCAGGCACAAGTTGCCACATTGGGTTATGATATAGGGGGACACTTTATTAACATATTTAAACAGTGCAATTGGGAGCCTGGCAGTAAATTGGGAAACCCGACAGTAAAAGCGAGGTAGGAGCTGCCGGCTTAAGAACCTAAGTTTCTTTTACAGCACTCCTTGTGGGCCAGGAGGAGCAGGAATGCTCCCCCCAGCCCCTCACGGAAGTCTTTGGACTCCTCTTTGCCGATCGCGGCCTTTCTCTTCCCCCTGCCGCGATCGCTGAATTTCCCCCCAACCCGATCTCTCACTCCCTCCCTCCTGCGATGGCCGATCTCCCCCCACTCCAAGCCCCGATCTCTCGCTCCCTCCCCCCTCCCGATGCCGGGGACTGTCCCCAAGGGCCCGGCTGTGGCTTCTTGCCGCTGGTTTTCCCACTCGGCAGCCTGCCAGCCTGTCAATTTGGCTTGCTACCAGGTGGGAAACAGAAATAAAAATTATAATGAGGTCCTGCTGTTAAATTCGGCAAGATATCCGTGTCCCCTGCCTTCTCAGGTTTTCCCCAAGCTTCCCCGCACCCTCCCCGCCTCCCCGTAAATATCGGGGTCGTAGAGTACAAAGTAAAGGAAGTTATGGTAAACCATTATAAATTATTGGTTAGGCCCCAGCTAGAGTATTGTGTCCAGTTCTGGGCACCACTTTTTAGAAAGGATGTCAAGGCCTTGTTGAAGGTGCAGAGGAGATTTACTGGAATGATACCAGGGATGAGGAACTTCAGCTATGTGGAGAAACTGGAGAAGCTGGGATTGTTCTTCTTAGAGCAGAGAAGGTTAAGGGGAGATTTAATAGAGGTGTTCAAAATCATGAGGGGTTTTGATAGAGAAGATAGGGAGAAACTATTTCCACCGGCAGGAGGGTCGGTAACCAGAGGTTACAGATTTAAGATAATTGGCAAAAAATCCAGGGGGGAAATGAGGAGCCATTTTTTTTGCATAGTGTGGTGTTATGATCTGGAATTCACTGCTAAAAAGTGGAAGCAGATTCAATGATAACTTTCAAAAGAGAATTGGATAAATACTTCAAAAGGAGAAATTTGCAGGGCTATTGGGAAAGAGCAGGGGAGTGGGACTAATTGGATAGTTCTTTCATGGACACGATGGGTTAAATGGCCTCCTTCTGTGCTGTATGAGTCTATGATTCTATGTTATCCTGGTACACGAAGTGTTGATTGCGAAAGCGAAGTACACAGGGGTGGAATTTCTTATGGAGGCCTACCCTGGAAATTGTCCTTGAAATTGTACCAATTCTTATGCCAATTCTGCAGGTCAAGTTACACCGAAATTTCCTGCCAATCTCATTAGCATACGCCAGAACGTAAAAATGGAGGTAAATCCGTGTAAATGACCAGTGTGGTTTGAATGTAACCAATGGGATCTCAAGATGTTAGGAAGGAGCCCTATGAAAGGAGGAGGGTGCGAGTTAGGATATGGGCAGGAGAGTTTTGGATGAGCTCAAGTTTAAGGAGCATGGAAGATGGGAGGCCAATCAGGAGAGTATTAGAATAGTCAAGTCTAGAGGTAAAAAAGGCATGACTAGTCCAATTCTCTCCTGGCCGGCCTCCCATCTTCCATGCTCCTTAAACTTGAGCTCATCCAAAACTCTGCTGCCCGTATCTTAACTCGCACCCTCCTCCTAACCCCTCGAGGGTTTCAGCAGCAGATGAGCTGAGGCAGGGATGGAGACAGATGTTGTTACAGTGGTGGAAGCAGGCGGTCTTGGTGATGGAGCGGATATGTGGTTGGAAGCTCATCGCAGGGTCAAATAGGTCGCCAAGGTTGCGAACGGTCTGGCTCAGCCTTAGACAGTGGCCTGGGAGAGGGATAGAGCCAGTGGCTAGGGAACGGAATTTGTGGCGGGGACCGAAGACAATAGCTTAGGTCTTTTCAATATTTAGTTGGAGGAAATTTCTACTCATCCAATACTGAATGTCGGACAAGAAGTGTGACAAATCAGAGACAGTGGAGGGGTCGAGAGAGGTGATGGTGAGGTAGGGCTGGGTGTCGTCAGCTTACATGTGGAACCTGACGTCGTATTTTCAGATCATGTCACCCCGAGGGGCAGCATGTAGATGAGAAATAGGAGGCGGCTAAGGATAGACCCTTGGGGAACTCCAGAGGTAACGGTGCGGGAACAGGAAGAGAAGCCATTGCAGGTGATTCTCTGGCTATGGCCGGATAGATAAGAATGGAACCAAGCGAGGGCAGTCCCACCCAGCTGGATGACTGAAGAGAGATATTGGAGGAGGATGGTGTGGTGAACCCTGTTAAAGGTTGCAGACAATTTGAGAAGGATGAGGAGGGATAGTTTACCACGGTCACAGTCACAGAGGATTTCATTTGTGACTTTGATAAGGGTCGTTTCAGTGCTGTGGCTGGGGTGGAAATCTGATTGGAGGGGTTCAAACATGGAGCTACATGAAAAATGGGCACGGATTTGGGAGGCAACAACATGTTCAAGAACTTTGGAGAGGGAAGGGAGGTTGGAGATGGGGTGATAGTTTTCAAGGACAGAGGGATTAAGGGTGGTTTTTTTGAGGAGGGGGATGATGACGACAGATTTGAAGGGGAGGGGGGCAGTACCCGAGGAGAGGGAACTGTTGCCGATATCAGCTAACTTGGGGACCAGGAAGGGAAGTTTGGTGGTCAGTAGTTTGGTGGGAATAGGGTTGAGGGAGTTGGATGTGGGTCTCATGGTCAAGATAAGCTCAGAGAGGGCATGAGGGGAGATAGGACAGAAACTAGATAAACATGAGAGTTCACATCTATCATGAGGCAGGACTGATACTATACATAAACAATCTGAGACAAGGGGGTAAATTTTAACATACTGTCGGGATCTCAGTGGATGGGTCAGTAGTCATGTGGGAAACCCGGAAAAATTTTTCAAGTGATCACGATTCAATTGAAGGCTCTTAATGTGACTTCTGGGTTTTGCGTCTCCAAGCTGCGCACCGGGTGTACTGCGCACTCTAATTAGCTGCTGGGACCTGGATTATTTAAAGGGCCATTGCAACCATGGGTTTTCAGGGAGAAAGGAGAAATCAGCAAATATGTAGCAGCAGAGAAGGAGGCCAGCGCCCCGGTTCATTGACTCTTCACTGGAGTTGCTGTTCGCCGGTGTGAGGTGCAGGATGCAAATATTATACCCAGCTGACAAGAGGCAGCGCCCTGCATTTGCCACCAAGAAGGCCTGGATGGAGGTGGCAGAGGAGGTGACCAGCAGGAGCACCATCTCAAGGACTTGGATCCAGTGCAGGAAGCGCTTCAATGACCTAACCAGGTCAGGAAAAGTGAGTACAGTTACTGATTCGCCTGCATTCTGTGGTGCACATTACCCCCCCCCAACCCAACCTCACAGTGCCTTGAGAAGCCTACTCCATCACATCACTCCTCACACCCACTTAAGACTCAGTGTCAACTTACCTTCACTTTCTGTGCACTTCCTCACCTCCCCATTTGTGAACCCACCTCTCCCACTCACCCCAATCCTGATGCAATGTGATGAATCTGTCTAATACTCGCCCTCTGATGCATCTCATTCATTGTCAGCCTGACCCAGAGTAATGCACCCATTGAGTGACCCCGTCACCCTCACTCACGTCTGTACTTTCTCCACTTGTAGGAGAAGAGAGCACAAAATGCAAGGGAGAGAATTCGGACTGGAGAGGAGCCGCCACAAATAGTGCCCATGACAGAGGCGTTGGAGGAGGCTTTGGAGCTCAGTCGGATGCGGGAACGCCTGGCTGTTGGAGATGCCGAGACTGACACCCTGCAAACATCTGGTGACAGAACCTTAACACCCCTCACTCACATGAATTGATGTTATCAATGATTGACCTATTGCACACCTCAGGATGCTCATCGCGACATCACTTCTGCGATGATTCTTAATATTGATGTATCTTCTCTTCCAGGGCCTCAAGGATTGCTGAAGCAGCAGACGACCTGGACGAGGGCGATTCCTCAGAGGAGCTCCATACCTCTGAAGGTGCACTGTCACATCATTACGAGCCATGCGCCAGCGTAGATACTCGCACCTCAGTGGGTCCTATTAGAGAGTTAGTTGGGTTGTCACCTGGTGATTCATCACTCACAAGTGAGCACGAGCAGACACTGGTGGTAGGGGCAGTTGTAGAGAGTCCGTGTCGGGGGGTGCACTCCTCTCCAAGCTCTGCTCAGCTGGACACAGATGCTGAACCTCGGGGGCCATCCTTGAGAAGGAGAATGATCGAGGTAGGGGTGCATCTTTGCAAAGTACTGGAAGACATGCCATGCACACTCTCCACAATGGCGGAGAGGCTGGCGGAGTCCACCTCCAGCATTAGTGGAATGGAGGTGCAGGTATGTGCGGGAATGTCTGCAATGGAGAGAATGACAGCCTCCATTGAGCTTCAAGCACGGCTCATGGTCCATTCGTCCATTCAGGACAATGGCTGACAATGGCTGTGCGGACTCAGGGTGACCAACATCCTGCCGCCTTAAACAGGCAGACAGGTACTTTAGCATTGGCCTTACAAGGCATCACTGATGTCCTCCAAGCTATTGTCCAGCAGAGTGGTAGCAGTGATGTGGCCGTGGCCCAGGAGAGGGATGATGGCAAAAGGGGATATGGAAGAGGGGACTCCACGTTTCACCTGTTGTCCCCCCCCAATCAACCAGTACCCGCAATGCTGCCTCTTCTCCCGATGGCTGAGTCTGCCCCTGCACAGGTGCAGGTGGAACAGTCTTTGGTGGGGCCCTCACGGGCTCCAAAACCCAGGCGGCATAAGCCAAAAACATCTCAACAGTCAGGGCAGGGACCTGGGCAACCTGCCTCTGCCACTGCAGAAGCCACGGGGGATGCACCATGTAGAAGCAGTAGGAAGAGGAAGGCGAAGGTTTTGTAATCACCAAGAGTATGCACAGGGGTGTCTGAAACAATGTCATGTTTTTCATTTATCTAAGTTTTTTGTTACATTCACAATAAATGTCATACTTGTCACCACCACTGCCACGTCTTGTCCATTCTTGAGTTTTGTTCATGAAAGCGCCCTTTCATGTGCCTCATCATGAACGGCAAGACTTGATGCCACCCATTGGGCACGTTTACAATGGTTGCATATGTGGTTGTAGGACAGTTTTGTGCAAACGGGGAGGGGGGTGGTGGTGGTGGTGCTGGTCATTCCAGCCTGGAGCAGCTCTGCATGAAGGAGCCTGCAGATGTCTGCGACCACCTGGCGACTCAATCTGAGCCTTCGTAGGCACTGCTCCTCAGAGAGGTCCAGGAAGTTCAGCCTCTGCCTGTAGACCCTCTCATGTGGGTAGTGCCTCCTGCGATGTCGGCCCCTCCATTGATCCCATCTTTGCTCTTCTGCAGGTCCTTGTGGTGCACCTCTGTCTTGTGCACCTGCAACTCCCAGAACTGCACGCCGTGCCTGCCGCAGATGTTAATGTGCCTCCTCCTTGATGTACTGTGGAATAAATCCATTGCGCCCCCCCACATCGGTTTGAGGGGGTCCAAAGTGTTGGTAAATATGTGTGAACACAAGAATTCTGAGTGTGAACAATGAAATCTCAGTCTAAACACAAAGAACTCTCAGCTGAAGGTTTGTCTGAGAGAACTGAGTGCCCTGCTGCAAAAACTCACCTTTTCTTCACATGTGTCAATCACTGGTTTAAAGGACCAAATGGGTTCTGGCTGCAACTCGCCTCCATTTCGATGGTGTCTTTCAGAGGCCATGGTGGACACTTTCAGAAGCATTAAAATGGCTTGTGTAGTTCAAATATCAAAAAATTAACATCTTCAAGTACTTCAAGTACCTCAATTGGCCCTTTAAATATTGTGAGGGATTCCAGGTTTCAGAAGCGCACACACCAAGACACGTCTGGTCAAACCCAGAAATCAGCGCGTTGGAGATGGGATGCGGTCCCGCTCCCAAAAAGGAGAATTTTCACTGCCCACCTGCCCCCAACCCACCTGTTCTTCGGGGTTAAAATTTACCCCAACATGAATTTACCCCAGTATGATAGAAAAAATAAAAAACAACAGTTGGGGCTGATATGATAAATAAAAAGAGATTTGACAGCTGATTTTTTTCTTTTATTGTTGGGAGAGCCATACAGACCCAACATCCTGTACCCCAGTAATGGCTCCATCGAGGCAGTCTTAAAGTATTCCTGGGAGTTCTTGCATTCTTAATTATGTGTAACAGAATATTCAAAGTTCCTAAGGGTCAAAGGCTATCAGGATACTCCAGATAGCAAAGTAGAGGTCACTTTGTGCAGGATCTTCAAGGTATCCTCTACAGTCTTGCAGATATCTCAAACCATGAATTCTTAGCCATGGTCCTGTTAATTAAGTTAAGGCTAATAAAAACACAACCCAAATAAAAAGAAGCATTAGCTAACCAAATAAAGGATTTACAGCCAAACTAAGTGTAAAATCAACATGTTTCATCGTTTTTACTATTATTGCCAATATATTTCTTAATTTCTTTGCATAATTTTACTTGTTTAAAATTTTTATAATAAGGTAGTTAAAATGTGAAAAATATAAGGTGACACTGTACTTCCACATGGTTCTCACGACTTTCCACCACAACTACAGCAGAAACCCTGGAGAAACGGCATAAATGGAGGTTTTAAAAGTTTATGTAATTTATCCGGGGGTTCCACCAATTTCCTGCCTAAGAACCCTTGTGGGAGTTCCAGGTGGGTATTTTTAGAAGATTTTTTCTTCATTCATCTATATATTATCTCCTCCCCACCTTTCTTGTACTGATCTGGAACTCCCTTCCTAACAGCACTGTGGGAGAACTGTCACCACACGGACTGCAGCGGTTCAAGAAGGCGGCTCACCACCACCTTCTCAAGGGCAATTAGGGATGGGCAATAAATGCTGGCCTCGCCAGCGATGCCCACATCCAATGAACGAATAAAAAAAAAATCACCCATACCTGAAATGGAGCTTAAGAAAGCATGTGAAGTCCATTGCACGTGCCATGAAAACTTACCGTTTCCTGCCCATGATTCAGAATCAGCGTCCGTCTTATTGTTAGAGAATAATGAAGACCAGTATTCGAACTACACTTACCTGGAAAGTTAAAGCTCTTTGGGGTATAAATTCATTATAACAGCGTGCTTCCAGCCCGTGCCCCAAGCTGTAGGCCCAAGGCTCGTCAGAAATTGGGCCCCATTGTAATAATAGTGGCAAGCTACCGGTGCCTATCGTGCCCCTAGAGGCACCTCGCCCATTTGCCGGGATCCAATTTGGGCCGGCTGCCTTGCTGACAGCAGCCCTCAGGTTGGGGGGAGGGGAGGGGGGGAAGGAGAACAGGAGGGAGGCAATCCTGCTCCTCCCGGCTCCACATCAAGGTAAGCACTAAAAAAAAACACAACTTATTTGGTGGCAGCCTCCAGCAGTCTCTTTAAGTGGAACAGGCCCGGTGCCGAATTTCCTGGTTGGGTCCTGAAACAGGTGTTAGGCCCATCATTTACATATTTAAGGAGCCAAACACCTGATTCAGGCAGGCGCCACATCCGTCTGTGAAGACAGCTTCACCAATATGGTGACCCCTGTAACCCACGCTAGTGTTGCCAACTCTGGTTTGATGTATTCCTGGAAATTTGATCATGTGACATTTGATCACATGGCATTCGATCACGTGACACTGCTCATAAGAAGCTTAATCACCTGACATTTGCCATGTGACATTTGCCCACTGTTTGCAGATGTTATTGTATTTAATATAAAAACAGAAAATGCTGGAGAAGCTCAGCAAGTCAGGCAGCATCTGTGGAGAAAGAAACAGAGTTAACGTTTCAGGTCGAAGACCTTTCGTCAGAACTGGAAGATGTTAAAGAGTAAGAAAGGGGGAAAAAATTTGATAGGGCCCATTTTCCGGGGCGGATAGCATGATCCGCTATTACCCCGTGCCCGATGGCTTATACTCAGGCAGCACATGAATTTCAAGCTGCCTGCTACTTACCATGATATCTCCAAGCAGCCAGCACTACCTGCGCTGCTGAGAGGCTGAACGGAGAATGAGGAAGCCGGAAATGGGTTGTGCTCAGTGTACGTCATCGGCAGCCTGCACCTCTTAAAGGTGCAGGTGCACATTTTAAATGGGACATGCAGAGTCCACTCGGAGGAGGGAAAGATGGCCGCAAGGATGGCAGGACCGGCACGAGAGAGGGCCCCATGCTTCTCGGATGATGCACTGGTGGAAGGGGTGAACAAAAGGAGGGCCAACATGTACCCATAGGGTGGCAGGAGACCCTCCAGACTGCAGCTCCGCAGGCATTGGCAGGCTGTGGCACAGGAAGTCAACACCAGGAGCATGGCATTACGCATGTGGGTGCAGTGCCGAAAGAAGTTCAATGATTTGACACGAGTGGTCAAGGTGAGTGACTGCAAGTGTCAAGTGGCACATCCAATCAACTGCACCACTGCTCCACGCATCACACTCCCCCATCACCCACCCACCAACAAACACTGCCCATCCATATACAGTGCTGCACTCGGCATGCTGCATCTCACCTGCACATAGTACCACACTTGCAGGCCACACAACCACGACTCACAGGTCACACACACTGGCAGCTATTCGACCATGACAGGCACATAATCCACACACCTTGCAGGACACTCACTGACACACTGTCCTCTGTGTTGCAGGAGAAGGTGGTGCAAAACAGCCGGAGCAGCAGGAGAGACCTGAGGGTGGACGGGAACGCTTACACGTCCTCACCCCCCAGAGGAGACAGTGCTTCGGATCATTGGGCAGACCGTCGCTGCAGCCATCACAACGTGCCGCACTGAAGGTCGCCATGAAGTGGGTGTCTGCATATCCAATCCTCCTTCGTGTTTCCCACATCACCCTCGTCCCATAATCTTTTCTGACTGACGTGCTGCAGATGCTGCCGGCACGCACATCTTACTTGCTCCTCTCCCCACTCCACAACTCAACCTGTTTCCCTTTGTCATTGCAGATACCCAAGACCACATGGTGGCACCGTCCGAGGAGGAGGAGGAGGATGAGGAGGTGGGGGGAGGGTGGACAATGAAGCCACACCATCACTCGATCTGACACTCCCTTCCACCAGCTCAGAGACTGACACTGCGCATCTTTAGAGGTTAGGTTAAAGAAGGGATCTGCACGTGATGAGACACCGGGAATAAGTGCGCAGATGAATGGATACCGCAGGTGCCAGCTCGGCAGAGGGCGAGGTCGCTCACTAGTTCAGCTGCAGAGTGGTCAGATGAGGACTTCGATGGGTCAGGCTATAGAAGACGGCTGATGGGCGCAGACCACCAAAAGCTTAGTGCACTGGAAAGCCTGCCAGAAAGTCTGCGCACAATGACAAGGGGCATGGAGGAGTCCAGCTCCAACTTGGCACAGGGCTTTGCGCAGAGCTTGGAGCCCATCCTTTCCAACATGGAACGGGTGGTCATCTTCATCAGTACGCCTGTGGAACCCATCATGATATAACGTCTGATGGCCGATGTCGCGACTTCCATTGCAGCACAAACATTTTCCATTGCAGCACAAACCGATGTGATCAAAGGTCTGCAAGCTTCAGCTGTTGCTCAGGCTGCTGCAATGGAAGCTCAGACTGCTGCTATCGTGGCTCTGAGGACCACTGTGGAACGGGGCTTCCAGGGCGTCACAGCAGTCCAGCAATCCGTCCTCCAGCTGATCACCAGGATTGCTGAGGCGCCGCTCCGGGAGAGTGGCAGTGGTGCCATGGCAGTCGGACCTGCTGTCCTCTCTCAGGAGGACAGCATTCCTGCTCCCACCCCTGCCGCTCCGCCAGTGCCCTTGTTGTTGCCTATCGGCCAGCTAGGCCAGACCGCTGCAGCCCAGGCCGTGATGATGCAGTCTGAAGCCGGGCCCTCCCGGCCCAGAGCTGCTCGACGTTGTCCTTCAAGGCCATCTGTACTCTCCTCCACTGAAGGTCAGCAGCCTCCCACCACCCATGCTCCAGCCACTGGGGAAACACCTCGTAGAAGCACTAGGATAGGTAAAGGCACACGAACAATAGGCACTAAGGCAATGCACAAGGGTGAATAGTTCTGTTCTGTTTCCATATTTTCATTTATTCATTGATAAATGTGACTTTGAATTTGCAATTGGGGTAGTTTTTATTTGTGCGATGAGATGAGGGGGAAACCAATGTGCAATCAGATGGAGGGCGATTTGATTGTCTTGTGGGAGTGGAAAGGTGGGGAGAGTAGGACTGTTGGTGAGTTTGGGGATGTAGTTGCCATTATTGATAGCCGGCACGGATCAGGCAGAGTCCTTGCAGATAAAGCGTGTGGTGCCTGTTGCACACTTGCGTCTACCTCCACTTCCTCCTCCGGCTCCTCCCCATCCTCCTCCTCAGCCTCTTATTCCTCAGCTTCCTCCTCCTCCACCTTTGGCTCAGGGTCTTCTCCGATCATTGGTGGCAAAGGCTGGTCCCTCATGATGGTGAGGTTGTGCAGCATGCAGCAGACCACCACAAATCTGCCCACCCACTCAGCGGAATACTGCAGGGCTCCTCCAGACCGGTCCAGGCAGCAGAAGCATTGTTTGAGGAAGTCTATGGTGTGCTCCATGATGTTGCGTGTGGCAGCATGGTTCTCATTATAGGCCTGCTGTGTGTGTGTGTGTCTGGGTTCCTGACCGGAGCCATAAGCCACAGAGTGAAGGGATAGCCCTTGTCGCCCAGCAGCCAGCCTTTGAGTTGCCGAGCTGGGTGAAAGATAGCTGGCACGTTGGACTGCCGCATGACGAAGGCGTCGTGACTGCTCCCAGGGTAGCGGGCATCGGCCTCCATGATTCGATGCATGTGGTCACACACCAGCTGCAGGTTCAGAGAGTGGAAGCCCTTTTGGTTGACAAAGACATCCGAGTTGATATGTGGGGCACGCAGGGCAATGTGCGTGCAGTCAATGGCACCCTGCACCATGGGGAAGGCAGCAATGCGGGCGAATCCCCGTGCTCACTCGTTTGGCTTGTCTCTGTCAAGAGGGAAGGTGATGAACCTGTTCCTCATCTCGTACAGTGTGTCTGTGACCTCCCTTGCATGCTGCAAGATGTTGTGCATGTTGCCAGCAGAGGCCTGAAATGATCCTGAGCCGTAGAAATTCAGTGCCACAGGCAATGCCGCACCCGTCGACAGATCTCGGTCACTGTTTCCTTGGTGAACCTCAGGCGTCGGATGCAATCCTCCTCGGTCATGTTGAGGTAAGAGAATTGGTCCCGGAAGGCCCTCATTGGATTGGATATGGCCTCCTGCTCAGTGCCCTGCACCTCCTTGTCCTCCATCGCCTCGCAGCTTGACCTACTGTGCGTGGCCTCTCTGCATGCTCCCAGTTGTGCTCAATGCCTAGCGGAAGTCCTAGCAGACCATGCAAGGTTGCCAGGAATGTTGTTCATCCACGGTTGTAATTTTCCGAACCATAAGGCAGTACCTGCCAAACCACTCTCAAATGTACTGTAGGAACTCTCAGTAAGAATAAGGAGCTTCAAAAAACACTTCCTATTCCACCAGCAGCCAGAAGCAATAATCCAGCAACTAACTTGTAAATCCTGCATGGCCCCTTTAAATAGCGCTGGAAGGAGGTCCTCCGGACACTCTAAGACATATTCAGGTGTGTGTGATTAAGACTGTGTGTTGAGTTGAGTGTTAAGATCCAAAATGGTCTCTATTACTTTAAATCAGCATTGCACACTGATTGTACCCATTTTCTCCCTACTTCACATGCTTCCGGCGTTCGGTATGTGCGCTTGCGTTAATACCGATACCAAGATGGCATCCGGCTGGAAACGTGCGTGCGCAGCCAGGACGCCATCTTGGATGTTCGAGAGGCCATGTAGCACTGAAACAAGGGGCTTACACAGCCCAATATAGTGCCCAAAGTTTTTAAGCAAGTACAGATACAGGGAAAGGGGGGAAGGAGGGGAGGGGAGGAATGAACAAAAGGGAAGGTCTGTGATAGGGTGGAGGGCAGGAGTGATTAAATGATGAAAGGGATGATGGTGCCAGGCAAGGAGGGTGGTAATGGGACAGGTAAAGAAACAAAAGGTATGTCAGGAGTCGCTGTAAATGGCAACATCAGAACCATTACCGTCACTCGCTGTCTGAAAAAATGGGAGCAGTGGTTATGATCTGAAGTTATTGAAATCAATGTTGAGTCCGGGAAGGTTGTAAAGTACCTAAATGAAAGATGAGGTGCTGTTTCTCGAGCTTACGTTGAGCTTCACTGGAAAAGTATAAGAGGCCGAGGACACAGAGGTCAGAGTGGGAGGGGGATGGGGAATTAAAATGGCAAGTGACCGGAAGCTCAGGGTCACGCTTGCGGACTGAGCAAAGGTGATCAGCAAAGTGATCACCCAACCTGCGTTTGGTCTCCCCGATGTAGAGGAGACCGCATCATGAGCATGCAGATGACACCAAATTGGGGGATATAATTTAATACTGAGGAAGACTGAGACAGAATGGGCATGTAAATGGCAAATGATTTTCAATGTAGATAATTGTGAGATGGTGCATTTTGGTAGAAGGAATAAGGAGGCCACATAATCCTTGCAAAATAAGAGTCTAAATGGAGTAGAGCAGCAAAGCGATCTAGGGATACAGATTCACAAATGTTTAAATGCAGCAACGCGGGTTAACAAGGCCATAAAAAATGCAAACAAAGCACTGGGGTTCATTTCTAGAGGAATAGAATTGAAAAGGAGAGAAATTGTGTTAAACTTATATAGAACCTTAGTTAGAACACACTTAGAATACTGTGTACAGTTCTAGTTTTCATATTACAAAAAGGATATAGAGGCACTGGAGCAGGTGCAAAAAAGATGTATAAGGATAATACCAGAACTGAGAGGTTATAACTATCTGGAAAGAGGTAGATGGCTCGATTGGGGAGAGCGAAACAATGTGGGAGAGGGAGAGTTCATGTCGGCCTGTGATGTGCGGTGTTGTATAATGTGTTTTATTACAGGAGTCAGGCAGCTTTGGTTCTGCTACCTGAGGACTGAGCCTCACCTCCCTGAAGCTGGGCTGCAGCGGTGGGGTGTGGGAGTCAATTAATTGAATGAGTTTGGTTTTGGTTTTATTAATTACTTTTATGATTTGCTGTCTTGTAAAAAGTCATAAAATTGTATGAAAACTTTAGAAGTCACTTATATCGATCATGTTTTTGTTGGACCAGTGGAGTTTACTCGGTGTATCTTATTGCAGTTGGTGCTGTAGACACATCACAGAAGCAGTTTTTAATTTAAACATTACTTACCCTTAAATCTTTCTATTCTTTTGTGTTCTTTCTTTGATTTATAAATTGTGTTATTCATCTTACTACAAAGCAAAATGTCAAATATTTTATTCATGGCGTGGTGTTACTGAGACACTCAAGTAAGGTGAATACAATAACACAAAATCAAAAGCAAAATACTGTGGATACTGGAGATCTGAAATAAAAACAGAAAATGCTGGAGAAGCTCAGCTAGTCAGGCAGCATCTGTGGAGAAAGAAACAGAGTTAACGTTTTAGGTCGATGATCTTTTGTCAGAACTGGTGCTCAGTGCCGCTTCTCTCGACTAAATTATTTTTTTCATTTATAGATAATTACTTTTTGTCTGTTTTGTTTTCTTTTCGCTTTTTAAAAAAATTAGCACTTCCTTCCCTCTCTACACCTAATTCCCACTCTCACCAAATTCTCAAGATCCAACTTGGTTCATGACCCATTCCGTTCGCAATCCGCTCTGTGCTTCAGCAGCTAATCTTCTACTTTGTACACCTTTAGAGAACAGCACTTACAACTACTCAATCAGCTTCCACTCACAGTAATTACCCTCTATTCAGGTAATCACTTACTGCTGATTGACTGTTAACTGTTAACTGCTACTGACTTGCAGTTTCTGTTAACCGTTAACTAACTTGCAGTTTCTTTTAAAGTTTTAAAGTTCCATGTTAAATTTTAAACTACATTTTAATTTCAATTCACCCACTACTTTAACAAGAGGCCTTTTGAAACTCCAAGTATATTACATCTACTACATTACCCTTATCTATGCAATCCATCTGGACCAGGGGTTTTATGCTCTCTAAGTGTGATGAGTTTGTCAATTATATGCCCCTTTTCTATCTTAAATGTCTTGATTTTTTTTGATCTCTTCTTCTAATGTCATGGCAACCCTGTTAGTTTCCCTGGTAAATACTGAGGCAAAGTAATTATTCAATATTTCTGCCATTTCGCTGTCATTGCCTGTGAGTTTATTTTGTGCATCTTAGTGGCCCTATCCTTATACTGATTTTCCTTTTGTTATTTATGTGTCTGTAAAATACTTTACTATTTGTTTTTAAATTCCTTGCTAATTTAATTTTGTAGTTCCTCTTTCCTAATTGTTTTTTTGACTTCTTTCCTAACCTCTTCGTATTCCCTTTTGTCATCTTCTCCTTTATTGCTTATGTACTTAGAGTATGCCTTTTTCTTTAGTTTCAATTTTACCCTTATCTCTTTACTCATCCATGGTGTTTCATTATTGGCTAGTTTGTTCTCGTTTTTTGGTGGAATATATTTCTCCTGAACTCTCTTGATCACCTTTTTAAATATTTCCCACTGCTGTTCTATCTCTTTGTCTGTCAAAATGTTTTTTCCAGCTTAATCTTCCCTAGTTCCATTCTCATCCCCTCAAAATTAACTTATATCTGATCTATCACTTTGGCCTTTGTCTTACTTATGTCTCTCTCAATTATTATCTTAAACCTTATAATGTTATGCTATTGCCTAGATGTTCCCCATCTCTTACTTCCCTTATCTGCTCTGGTTCATTTGCCATTACTAGATCCAGCAGTGATTCCTCTCATGTTGGGCTTATTGCGTGCTGGATAAGAAAGAAGTCCTGAACACACTGTAAAAACGTCATACCCTTTTCCCCTTTCCTGCCTCTTCTTGCAAGTTTATTTGGGGGTAGTTGAAATCTCCCATGATTATTATTCTTTGTCTTTTATTCATTTCATAGATTTGCTTACATATTTTTTCCTCCACTTCCCTTCCACTATTAGGTGAGCTGTAGAATACCCTTATTAGTGTGATCGATCCTTTCTTATCCTTTTATCTCAATCCACATGGATTCTTTTTCTATTTTAATGTTAGTTATGTTCCTTTTTTCTACTACCATTAAGTTATCTCTAATTAATACAGCTACCCCATCCCCCTTCTCTATCTTTTCTAAATACGTTATATCCTGCAATATTTAACTGCTAGTCCTGTTCTTTATGTAGCCATGTTTCAGTTATCCCTACTAAACCTGGCTCCTCACTATGAATTATTGCCTCCAGTTCCCCCATTTTGTTTCAGATGCCGTGAAATGGAACCCCTCCTTCCCACACCACAATATCAGCCATGCATTCACCTTCCTGATCTATTTACCCCTATGGCAATTAGTACCTGACTCAGGTAGTAATCCTGAGATTACCAGCTATGAGGTCATGTTTATTAATTTCATTCCTAGTTTCTGATATTCCCTTAGCAGGACCTCCTCCCTGTGTCATAGGTGCCAAGATGATCACAACAACTGGATGTTCCCCCTCCCTTTCCAAGTTCCTCTCCAGTTGCTTTTAGATATCTTTTACCCTTGCACCAGACAGGCAACACACCCTTCTGGACTCTCAGTTGTGACTGCAGAGGACGCGATCTATCCCCCTAATTATCGAATTCCCTATGACTACAACCTTGCTATTTTTATTTTGCTTGCCCCCTCCGACTGCCTCCTGCTCCACGGTGCCATGGTTAGCATGGCCATCCTCCCTGCAGCCTCCATCCTTAACCTCACAGGTAGCAAGTCCCTCGTACCTGTTAGGTAGGACCAGTGTCTGCAGTACCTCATTCTCGACCTCCCCTAGGTTCCCCCTACCCTGCTAACTGACAGTCACACTCTCCCCTTCCTGCACCTGTGCTTTCCTCTGAGGTGTGACTGTACGCTGGAGAAAATTATCTAGATATTCCTCCCCCTCCCTTATGTGTCAGAGTGTCTCTAACTCACACTCCAGCTCAATGACACTGAACAGGAGTGTCTTAAGCTGGACGCATTTCCTACAGATGTGACAATGCAGGACAGTCTCGCTCTCCACAAATTCCCTCTTACTGCCATCCTGACACACTGTCTGTGCTGCCTTTCTATCCTTTATTTATTTATTTATTTTTTAGTTAGCAGTAATTTATTTCTAGAACTAATAGAATTGCTTGAGGTCTAGATTATATTTATTAAATGGATTTTAGTTTGATTTCAAATTAATTAGTAATCAATTACCGTGAATATTTATTTAACTATTTATTTAAAGTCGATAGATTGGTTTATAGTTAAAATTAGAGTGTGTATTAAACTCTTAGCTTAAGTTCCTCGGGCTCTGCCACTCCTCCCTCTGTGCTGACGTCACTTTTTCTGATTTTTACTTGGTATCGTAGAAAGGTTAGAGCACGGAAGGAGGCCATTCGGCCCATCGAGTCCGTGCTAACTCTATGTAAGAGCAATCCAGCTAATCCCACTCCCCCGCCCTTTCCCCGTAGCCCTGCAAATTTTTTCCTTCCAAGTACTTGTCCAGTTCCCTTTTGAAGGCCGTGACTGGGTGAACTTGGGTTCACTTTACCGCCGGCGCTCGCTCTCACGCTCTTTTTAAATGGCTCGGCTCATCGCTGCTCTCCTGCTGGAGAAGTTCATTCTCAAAATGAAAACACACATAATTAAATTATTGTAATCCAGTGATTAGAGACTTCATTTTCATGAAGGCAAACTTAGCTCTCCTATGTTGATAATATCCTTGACAATTATTAGATGGAGAATTAGCAGTCATGTACATGCTGAATTTGGTCTAACAAGAGGCAAGCTCTCTATTCGAGAAAGATTTATTTTACAGTTTTTCCCTTGCACTATATAAAATAACTCCAACATTTCAAGGTATTCTTTTACCTATATCAGTTATTTTTATTGTGGTACTCTTAGGTCCAATAGTAAATGTAACCTGAACTGTATCCTGTGGTGATGGATAAGTTCATAGTCAGGAGTGTTACAATATTTTGGCATTTTAATGGCTTCAAAGTGCAACCAGAATCCAAGAGTTAGCTTTCCGATTGTTCATGATAACCTGCTCAAAAACAGAGAACATATGACTGGGTATGAAGGATTTAGCAGCATGTTAGACCCGAAAAGTCACTCGAACAGGCATATCTGTGCAAGCCTCAGTTTCTGGGCCAGGAATGGTCTGATCTGAAAATTCAACTGCAACATTTTGGGGATAGAGCAGGGAACTCTTTGCTGATCACTGGTTAAAGTTTGGCACAGTCTGCAGCAGACTTTACATTTAAATTTTCATTAAAAATGAGACTGAATAATGGATCAGTTGAGCAGTTTCTGTGGTACTGTGCATTGTGGATGTACAGTTCCACCATAGGGAGATTCTTCCTGGATTTATCTTTCTATGACAGAAATACTTTGCCAATTTCTGTATCCAGTGGGGCAGGTGAGAGAGTGAGTGAAGGTTTTTTAAAAATTCGTTCATGGGATGTGGGCGTCACTGGCAAGGCCAGCATTTATTGCTCATCCCTAATTGCCCTTGAGAAGGTGGTGGTGAGCCGCCTTCTTGAACCGCTGCAGTCCGTGTGGTGAAGGTTCTCCCACAGTGCTGTTAGGAAGGGAGTTCCAGGATTTTGATCCAGCGACGATGAAGGAACGATGATACATTTCCAAGTCGGGATGGTGTGTGACTTGGAGGGGAACGTGCAGGTGGTGTTGTTCCCATGTGTCCACTACCCTTGTCCTTCGAGGTGGTAGAGGTTTGGGAGGTGCTGTCGAAGAAGCAAAGAACAAAAGGAAAGAAAAAGGGAGAGGAAGAAAACCTTGAAAAATAGGCACCTCTCACTGGTTTGCCAAAACATTGTCCCATGGAACATTAAGCTATAGATCTAATGTTAACTTACTATCTTGACATTGTTCAATGATCCTTATTTTGCTACTCCCTCATTGATGTCACTGTAGGGTAAATTTTGCATAGCTGTGCTCCCAGTGCAGACCTCGCTCAATGTGAACAATGTGAACGAAGAATTTGGCAGAGAGGTCAATGTGCCCAATTTATGACGTCCCAGTTTTCCAGTGATTAAAATTATTCGCCCTCATATTAGCTCAAAAACGGAAGTTGCTTGTATCTGCAATTATTAATAATAATGGGGGTCCTTGACTCCTAAGTGTGGTGCAGGTCTATAATTTGCATACATCACACAATATTTGATCTGTATCTAAATAATACACTGGATTGTTTTATCCCCTCCCTTTCAGTATTTTCACAAGTCCATAAATTATTGATTTCATTTAATCAATCCAAGAATTCAAGAATGCTACCACTGAACCAAAGCTGACACTCTAGCTGAAAAATATAGACAATGGAATCAGTGAAAATAGTAAACTAACAAAACCACACTATTAAGTTTCATCACATGTACATTGCAATCCTTTGTAAATTTATTTAAGTACTTGTACACTTTGGGACTTTGCCTTTTTACTACACATTACTGTGTCCTAATGTATATTTCCAGCACTGGTGGTCAGAATTCAGTAAATTCCCCATATCAACCGATATCTTATCATTATAGCATAGTCGTTTGATACATTCATAGATGTTATTCTTGTCATTTATGATTTTAGAAACACATACAATGTTCTGATCAAAGTTGTTCCTTCCTTATAAGGGCTTTGGGCATGCTCATGTTTTCCACCATTGAAGACTGCAGTGGGGATATTTTAGTCTTTTTTGCCTGTAACAAAGAAAATTCAAACTGATCATGGTAGCTGTTCATTTCCCATTTAAAGGGGGTGCTTATTCAGCAGATCCTTTTTGCAAGACTGAGTGACAGAAAAAGAAAATTAAGCTAAAAGAGATGACAAAGGTGCTCAAAACTATATGTCAATTATGAGCACTGAGAAAGGATAATTCATATTTAATAATTGAATTCACATTAAATGTGAATTATCTGATTAATGTAGTGCGAAGTAGCTCAGTGGAATATATATTAAAGGGATATTGTCTTCATGAAAATCTTTTGTTAAATTTCATATTTCTTGTTCCTTGCTATAAAATTCCACACCAAGAATGGATGGGACAGTCTGCCCATTTGATATTTGAGTTAAGGAGCTGCTGTATTCAGTCTCAATGTAGAAATCTTCCAAAAGGGCAAATTGTACTATATTTTGTTGAGAATGTAGTACTTTCTACCTCCAATCATGAATAAACTATAAGGCAGAATATTAATATTTAAAGCTGCATTTAAAATTAAAAGAAAACAGGGAACTATAACCTGGCTTGTGTGCTTTAGTTTATGTAATATAGGTCAGATAAATGTAAACTTTTATATGTTATCTACAGATTTTTCATTTCCTGAGAAAATGGCTATTTTCTAAGCAGTTTGTCAATTTGATGTTCTAGCTGGGAGATAAAGGGCCCGATATTACCATGGCGGCGTGGGGGTGCGATTGGGCACGTGGGTAGCGCGCCCGGTGAAATCAGTCTGCCCCGCGCGCAATCTCAGGCTGATTGGATCCACTTACCTCTTGTTCCAGGGTCCCCGCTGCTGAGCTGCGTGGCGGACGTACTGGGCATGTGCAGTAAGGTCTGTCAGCTGGAGGAGCTCTATTTAAAGGGGCAGTCCTCCACTGACAGATGCTGCAAGAAATAGGAAAAATTACAGCACGGAGCAGCCCAGGGGGAAGGCTGCTCCCAGGTTTAATGATGCCTCACTCCAGGTATCATTAGATGGGGTGAGGAGGAGGGGGGAGGACAGAGATCTTCCCCCCGGCGGGCGGGAAGAAGCGGCCTGCCTCTGCCACCAAGAAGGCCTGGCTCGAGGTGGCAGAGGAGGTCACCTGCACCACCAACATATCGCCCACCTGCATACAGTGCAGGAGGCGCTCCAATGACCTAAGTAGGTCAGCCAAAGTGAGTACACTTATTCATTCCCCTACACTCCGTCTGCCACATCACCGCCCCCACCCCACATCTCCTTCTGCACAGCCAACAGTACTCTATCACATCACCCCTCACACCCACTTAAACCTCATCCTCATCGTACCTGCACCTACTCACCTCGCCATTACTCATCCCGCCAATACCACTCAACCCAATCCTCATACAATCTCATGGCTCTATCTCATACTCACCCTCTCGTGCATCTCTTTCACAGTCAGCCTCACTCAACCTGCCACTACCTGTGCTGCAGCCACAGAGCATGCATCACATATGTGCAGTAGGCAGCGTAAGGCAAACGTGTCGTGAGCATGAAGGGGATGCACAAAGGTGTTTGAGGGTTTGTCATGGTTTTTACTTATATTTAATTTCTGAGCAACTCACATTACATATTATATTGGCACCACTACTGCCACGTCTTTGCGAATCTTGTTGTGGTTTGTGCAATAATGCCCTTTCCTGAGGATCACAATGAAGACCCACACCTGATGCCACCCATTGTGTCACTGCAGAGTGGGTGTAGGTGTATTTGCAGGGCTCTTTTGTGTAGATGACTGAGAGACGTCGGCGATGTCCCCGGTGGCACCCTGGAAGGATGCGGAGGAGAAGTTGTTGAGGGCAGTGGTGACTTTGACAGTGACAGGTAAGAAGATGAAGGGGCGGACATATGAGGAGAGGTTGAGTAGATTGGGACTCTACTCATTGGAGTTCAGAAGAATGAGAGGCGATCTTATTGAAACATATAAGATTGTGAAGGGGCTTGATCGGGTGGATGCGGTAAGGATGTTCCCAAGGATGGGTGAAACTAGAACTAGGGGGCATAATCTTAGAATAAGGGGCTGCTCTTTGAAAACTGAGATGAGGAGAAACTTCTTCACTCAGAGGGTGGTGGGTCTGTGGAATTTGTTGCCCCAGAAAGCTGTGGAAGCTACATCATTAAATAAATTTAAAACAGAAATCGACAGTTTCCTAGAAGTAAAGGGAATTAGGGGTTACGGGGAGCGGGCAGGAAATTGGACATGAATTTAGATTTGAGGTTAGGATCAAATCGGCCATGATCTTATTGAATGGCGGAGCAGGCTCGAGGGGCCGATTGGCCTACTCCTGCTCCTATTTCTTATGTTCTTATGTTCTAAGATGGTGCTCAGGCCAGCTGGGAGCAGCTCGGCATGAAGGAGGCTGCAGATGTCCACGACTACATGTCGAGTGACCCTGAGCCTCCGTGTGCACTGCTGCTCAGAGAAGTCCAGGAAGCTGAGCCTCGGTCTGTGGACCCTGTGGCGAGGGTAGTGCACTGTGTTGTGGAGCTCCACGTGTCAGAGGTAGACGGCGTGGCCGGCGAGGCTGGTGATGCTGTTCGCCCTCCGAGGAGGTCATGACTGCAGCTACGGCGGCCCCCATCTGGAAGATGTACATCTGAGGGGGTCCGCAAGGTAGGTACATGTGTCTGGACACTGGGGTAAGTGAGCAAGTTGGTGAATTTTGTTGTTAGGAGGAGGGTGGTGGAGGCCAAACTTTGTCCAAAGTGTCAGAGTGGCCTCCTGCAATGAGTGAGGGTCTCCCCCCACACCTGTCAAATGGACCTTTGCAGCTGCCACAGGCTGATGGCTGCAACACGTCCATTTGAACTAGGAGTGTTTCCCCCAGTTGTTTGTAAAATCCCAACCCTCCTGAAATATCTCCTTAATCAGGTCTGTAAACGACCTGAAATACCTAAATAAATACCTTAAGTGGCACCCCGCCGGCTTTAATTGCCGGCGGGAGTCCCACATGCGGGGGCTGCGCGCGCATGTCAGCGCATCAGTGGGGAACCCGGAAATGGGGCGGGGTGGAGCCGGGCTCCCGACCTGCCCCGGGAATCCCTGATTTTCGTAGCCCCCCCCGCCAGGAACGCACCCGATTGCGGGTGCTAAAATAGAGCCCAAAATCACCTTTCTAGCTGAATAAAAGTAGTTGCTTTCATGATAGCTGGCCTAATTGTGAGAGATATATGCTGGGTACTAACAGAGAGCTGCAGAAACACAGCACAAAGTATTCATGTGAATGATCATATGCCTAGTTTGGAAGAGCAAAGTAGAAATGCCTTCCTCATGTATGTGACATTGGAAAACATTTTTTGTTGGGAAGGTAGAAAAGCATAATTTTCATCACAACGTCACACATAATGATGTGCTTTAGCATGATTGGTATCGTTGTGTTTGTTTGTAAACAAACAGAGGTTTGTCAAATACTTTTTCATGAAACACTGTACCCGCTTTAACACCATAACGGCACTGGAATTTGCTGGAGTGGGGCATCTCGCGGCGAGCGCTGTGAATTGGATTTTTTCCTCATGCTTCAGCTCCAATTATTTTTGTGCCTCCAATTGCTGGAAGTTCAAATTGATAATGGGCAATGGAGCATCTGGGACCTTGGTGAATGATGGGACCAACAGTCTATCTCCTTAACCAATTAAATTTATAGATAGAGAAACAGTGAACGACGGAGGAGAAAAAAAGACAGAAAGGAAAAGTAAGACACAAATTTTAAAATTAAACAACCTCAAGGAACAATTTGCTACCTACAGGAGTGAGACTCCTCAGCTTCAATTGTTCCATTTCTGTGCCTCCAAGTTGAATGGCATGCCAGGTCCATTAATCACCCCATTAACAGGGTCCTTACACTATTAAATAGCAGCCCCAACTTTCTGAGGCAAGTTTAATTTGTGTTTACGGCACAAATGCAGCAATTTCTTGACACTCACTGGGAGGTTGACGGTGAGCTCCTGTTTTTGCAAGGCTAATGGTGGAGTGGCGAAAATCATCCAGCAATTTGTGGCGATTTGCAACTCATGGCTTATCTCTTCCTCGCCACAAATGGCTGGGTTTTTACGCACTAATAATAACAGGCATCGTGAACTCACTGTTAATTTCCCAGCAAATTCTGGACCAACATATATAACAAGGATTACCAATATTTAACTTTGCATCATTTCCCTAAAACAAGCACCAATGAATATTGTTAAGTATAACACTCTTTAAATTCAGTAACTTAGAAACTATACTGTGCAACGCCAAGAAAATTGGAAGTAAATCTGTTTTTTGAACACAATTTTCATTGGACAGAACAGATAGCCCTTGTAAAATTTAATTATGGCATCCAAGAAAGCTTTGATGCCCTTCATTCAATAAGAAACAAGTTTGTGTAGATTGAATTCAAGGACAATGGTGCAGTTTGTTAATTATTTAACAAGGTTGAAATGGATTGAGAAAGTCTCTGTACAATGTACTGTAAAAGAGTTTGAACTGTTGCTTTCACTCACAGATGGTAAATCCTAAAGTCTTACCCTCCTTATTTCTAGATCAAAGGTATCAGATAAGCAGCAATGTTTTAAAACTAGAGTGCATAGCTTTAAAGGAAGTCTAACACAACTCACAAAAGCATAGGTGTCCAAACTCAAAGAATTAGATGATTCCATTCATGAACTGAACTCGATTCAGAAGCCCCTTTCCCAATTTAATGAGCAATGTAGTGTGATGTTTGATCTCCTTTCTTTCCCTTGATTAAAATAACACCAGGGGTTTACTCATTTCTTCCTTTTTTTAAATTCATTCATGGGATGTGGGCGTAGCTGGCGAGGCCGGCATTTATTGCCCATCCCTAATTGCCCTTGAGAAGATGGTGGTGAGCTGCCTTCTTGAACCGCTGCAGTCTTTGAAACAATAACATGGTAAAAATGCAAATTGAAAGTCAATTTTTATCTACTTTTTAACAAGTAAGATTATTGTTACATTTTTTAGACAGGATATGGACTGATGTATGTGTTCTATTTGTTTTGAAACCAAGACTGAGGTTAGATGAACTCTGAAGCATTTAAAATATGTAGACAAGGTTCCTTTCAACTCACACTGATAAAAAAAATAGGAAGAGAGAGACTGAGTGGGGACAGGTGCGGGGCTGGGTTGAAGGAGGTTGGGCAAGGACTAGGAGACAGGGTATTGGGGCTTGGGTGGGGAGTGAAAGTGGCAGTGGACTGGGGTTTGGGGAGAGGGAAACATGGGGAGAGAAGGAGGTTGGGGAATGGGGGAGATTGGGGAATGGGGGTCTGCAGACAGGGGCTCGGGTAGGGGGAAGAGAGGGAAAATGGGGACTGGGGGTTTTGGGGATTGGGGTTCCGGCAGGAAGACTTGAGACTCGAGGTTGGGGGGAATGGGGCTTGTGCGAGGAGAAAAGGGAGGGAGACTGGGGATTGGGGTGGGCATGGGGCACAGCATTGCCTGTGGAGCTGGGAGCAACAACAACATGATGATTGGGTGCAGCGCCGAGAGAGGACCAAACAATAAAGGGTTGAGTAAAACCTGGGGACTTTACTGTGGGTAAACAGTGAAAGATTGTTTCCATAGGTGGGCAAATAGGGAACAAGGAGACGGAGACTGAGGATTCTCACTAAGAGGAACAAGGGAGAGGGGAGAAGGAATTTTTTTTTATTCGTTCATGGGATGTGGGCGTCGCTGGCGAGGCCAGCATTTATGGTCAATGCCCTGTGGGTGGCGGAGAGGGCCCAGGGGCTATGTGGCCGGGTCCTGCTCCGACTTCTTGTGTTCTTTAGATTTGTGGTTGGGATCAGATCAGCCATGATCTTATTGAATGGCGGAGCAGGCTCGAGGGGCCGATTGGCCTACTCCTGCTCCAATTTCTTATGTTCTTATGTTCTTATGTTCTTATTGCCCATCCCTAATTGCCCTTGAGAAGGTGGTGGTGAGCCGCCTTCTTGAACCGCTGCAGTCCATGTGGTGACGGTTCTCCCACAGTGCTGTTAGGAAGGGAGTTCCAGGATGTTTCTGAATTGAGGGCTATTAAAGCATGGGATGCTTCACCATAAGTGGCTATTGAGGCAGAGACGAGAACAACATTTACAAGGGAATGGGATAGTACTTGCAAAGGAGGAATGAAAAAGGATCTGGGGGGAATGGGATTACAGGAGAAAGCTCCAGTGCCGGCACAGACACTGGGGGCTGAATAGTCTCCTGTGCTGTAATAGCCATCATTCTAAGAAAACGCTCTTTTATTGAGCCCAGGGAGTTGCTTACAAATGTTGGTGCAGAGCTGAGTTTAGGACAATGCCCCCTGTGAGAAATGCCCAAAACACTGAGCCCTCTGCCCTTTTATGCTTTATCTTGGTTTGGTTCAGGTCGGTCTGTGACGGTTTGTTTTGACGTGTGAAGTCCAAGTACAGATCAGCTCTGACTGAGGCTCCCAGTTCAGAGTTGTCACCTTCACACAGAATCATGGCCTTCAAAAGGGAACTGGATAAGTACTTGAAAGGAAAAAAATTGTAGGGCTACGGGGAAAGGGCGGGGGAGTGGGACGAGCTGGATTGCCCTTGCATAGAGCCGGTGTGGACTCGATAGGCTGAATGGCCTCCTTCCGTGCTGTAACCTTTCTATGATTCTAACCCAAGTCCAAACTGGAGTCCAAGGAGATGGGAGGGAGCTGGGGCCTGTTAAAAGTGGCATCACCTGGGGAGCCTGACTGCACCTTGTGCAGTGCAAGGGGATTCTGGTTGTAGTTTCAGGGTGAATATCAGCGGGTTATAGGATTACTACTATGTTACAGGTATGATATCAGGTTGTTAAAATTAGAACTAGGTCATTCAGGAGTGAAATCAGGATGCACTTTTTCATACAAACTGGAATTTGGAACACTCTCTCCAAAAGGCTGTGGATGCTGGATTAATTGGAGCTTTTAAGACTGAGATAGATGGATTTTTGTTGGGTCAGGGTATCAAGGGATATGGAGCAAATGCGGGGAAAATGGAGTTGAAGTGCAGATCAGCCATGATCTAATTGAATGGCGGAGGGGCTGAATTGCCTGGTCCTGTTCCTATGTAACATCTATTACTACCAGTTACATATAGACTATCAGTGAGTTATTGTATTAATGTTGGTTATGAGGGGAATTTGAGTGTTACCAGTATTATTATTAGTTATCGGTGCAATTTCAGTGAATTACTATCAGCTATTGCTGAAACCAAAGTTCCGAATCCCTCCCCCACCTTCGGTTCCCCTCCTCCCGGCCCTCGATTTCCCTACAATGCCTGCTTGTGGGTGGCCTCCAGGTTCTCAGAACTTCTCGGACAACAGCTGCTAGCATGAAACCACAAGCAAATATACTCAATAACGGGGGACTCAACCTTTATAAGGTTAATGCAATAACACTTGAAGAGGTCAAGTATCACTCCAACCAGAGGTGGCAACCCAAGTTCCCACCCTGCCTCACTCACAATGGCATAGTCACCAAACAGGAACATCGAGGCTGTTGATGGTAATAAAAGTTAGAGCAGACCTGTCACGTGTCACTCGTTTTGTATTATGCAAAGACTGAAATACATACAACTGCAGTTTACGCTGCAGATTCAGGTAAATCAAAAGTTTTTTAAAACAGAATTTAAGTTGAAAAATAAACTACAGCTTGGTATATCTATATTTCAATACAATTGTTCCATAAGTTTGCAATCTACAGTCCACATTTTCTCACTCCCGGCAGCTGCTGTTTGCGGCGAGGCGAGGCTGGGCTGGGCTGGGCCGAGCTGTCACTCAGGGCAGCGTGGACGTGGCGCGGGCGCTGAGCGCGGAAGCAGCGGCTGTGAGTGTGAGGAGAGCGGGGAGATGAGAGGGGCATCGAGGAGAAGGCAGCACCTCCCGCCGCCACCACCACCACCACCACCGAGGGTCGCCGCGCAACACACCCTGCAGGTAAATGTACCGCGCGGCGGGGGGGGGCAGTGTGAGAGACAGCCCCCCCCCCCCCCCCCCCCACACACACACACACACAGAGAGCCCCCCCCCCCGACACACTCACAGACAGCCCCCCCCCCACACACACTCACAGCCCCCCCCCCCCCCCCCCACACACACTCACAGCCCCCCCCCCCCCACACACACTCACAGCCCCCCCCCCCCCCCCACACACACTCACACAGAGCCCCCCCCCACACACACTCACACAGAGCCCCCCCCACACACACTCACACAGAGCCCCCCCCCCACACACACTCACACAGAGCCCCCCCCCCACACTCACACAGAGCCCCCCCCCCCCACACTCACACAGAGCCCCCCCCCCACACTCACACAGAGCCCCCCCCCACACACTCACACCGAACCCCCCCCCCACACACTCACACCGAGCCCCCCCCCACACTCACATAGAGCCCCCCCCCACACACTCACACAGAGCCCCCCCCCCACACTCACACAGAGCCCCCCCCCCCCACACTCACATAGAGCCCCCCCCCCCACACTCACACCGAGCCCCCCCCCCACACACTCACACCGAGCCCCCCCCCCACACACTCACACCGAGCCCACACACTCACACAGAGCCCCCCCCCCCACACACTCACACCGAGCCCCCCACACACACACTCACACCGAGCCCCCCCCCCCCCACACACTCACATAGAGCCCCCCCCCCCACACTCACACCGAGCCCCCCCCCCACACACTCACACCGAGCCCCCCCCCCACACACACTCACACCGAGCCCCCCCCCACACACTCACACCGAGCCCCCCCCCCCCACACTCACACCGAGCCCCCCCCACACACACTCACACCGAGCCCCCCCCCACACACACTCACACCGAGCCCCCCCCACACACACTCACACAGAGCCCCCCCCCACACACTCACACCGAGCCCCCCCCCCACACTCACACAGAGCCCCCCCCCACACACACTCACACAGAGCCCCCCCCACACACTCACACAGAGCCCCCACTCACACAGAGCCCCCCCCCCCACACACACTCACACCGAGCCCCCCCCCACACACTCACACCGAGCCCCCCCCCCCCACACTCACACCGAGCCCCCCCCACACACACTCACACAGAGCCCCCCCACACACACACTCACACAGAGCCCCCCCCCACACACACACAGCCCCCCCCCCCCCCCCACACACACACACACACACACACACACAGCCCCCCCCCCACACACACACACACACACAGCCCCCCCCCCCACACACACACACACACACACACACAGCCCCCCCCCCCACACACACACACACACAGCCCCCCCCCCCCACACACACACACACACACACACACACACAGCCCCCCCCCCCACACACACACACACACAACCCCCCCCCCACACACACACAGCCCCCCCCCCCCACACACACACACAGCCCCCCCCCCACACACACACACAGCCCCCCCCCCACACACACACACAGCCCCCCCCCCACACACACACACAGCCCCCCCCCCCACACACACACAGCCCCCCCCCACACACACACAGCCCCCCCCCCCACACACACACACAGCCCCCCCCCCACACACACACACAGCCCCCCCCCCCCACACACACACACAGCCCCCCCCCCCACACACACACAGCCCCCCCCCCCACACACACACAGCCCCCCCCCCCCACACACACACAGCCCCCCCCCCCCACACACACACAGCCCCCCCCCCCACACACACACAGCCCCCCCCCCACACACACACAGCCCCCCCCCACACACACACACACACACACACACACAGCCCCCCCCCACACACACACACACACACACAGCCCCCCCCCACACACACACACACACACACAGCCCCCCCCCACACACACACACACACACACACAGCCCCCCCCCACACACACACACACACACACACAGCCCCCCCCCACACACACACACACACACACACACACAGCCCCCCCCCACACAAACACACACACACACACACACACACACAGCCCCCCCCCCCCCACACACACACACACACACACACACACACACACACACACAGCCCCCCCCCCCACACACACACACACAGCCCCCCCTCCAGTCCACAGACAAAGCAATGGTCCGACACCCGGAGGGAGCAAATCCTAGACAGACTGTCACAACCTCCCCAACTTTGCCCCATGTGGTCTGCTGCTAAAGGGGGGTAAACTAGCCCGGCTTTGTGGCTGTAATCGTTATGCAGACCTGCTTATTATCCTTGTGCAACGTACACGCTCTTGTACGTGTTTTTACTCCCACACTAAAGTAGATGCCATTATTGTAAGTATATTGGCGGGCGCAGCACACTGTGCCGTTGTAAGTATTTATTGCTTAGAACCTAAGATGTCAAGGCCCAAGGCTTGCTAAACATCAGATTTTATATAAGGGGTAAATAAAAGCAGCCACTGTACTGCGGTTGCTCCAATTGCTGTTCTGCCCCGTCTCGGAAATTTCAGTCCCCTTCACTCAGGTTGGGTCCAAACTGGAGTTGGCAACTCTGGAGATTTGATCATATGACATTTGATCACTGCAACTGTGATTCCATTTACTTTAGTTGAGTGTCTCAGTATCACCAAACCCTGAATAAAATATTTGACTTGTTTTGTAGTGAGACGAATAACTAATTTATGAATCAAAGAACACAAAAGAATTGAAAGATTTAAGGATAAGTATGGATTAAATAAAAACTACTTCTGTGATGTTTCTACAGTATTGGCTGCAATGAGATACACAAAGTAAATTCCACTGATTCAACAAAAACATTGATATAAGTAAGTTCTAACTAAAGTCTTGGTAGAGTTTTATCAGGGAGGTGGGGCTCAGTCCTCTGAGGAGTACCAAAACTGCCTGACTCCTGGAATAAAACACATTACACAACAGTGCACATCACAAATCACAAATCAACCTGAACTCTCCCTCCCCCAGTTTGTGTTTCTCTCCCCCTCCATACAATTTCTTTCTCCCACCTCCAGTTTGTGTTGCTCTCTTCCCCCCCAGTTTATGTTGCCAAACAATTCTGCCTTCAACAGACATGAGCGTACTGATCCATATCAATGGTATCACTGATGAGTAATTACCCAGGTAGTTTATTCCTGGCCTTCTGTAATTTTTTTCTCTTGTACAGCTCCTCCCTGGAGTCCTGCAAACATCAGCTTCAGCAGTGGAGTGAATGTATTGGGTCAACCAATAGTTGGGGAAACCCCTTTCAGCTTGTCAACTCCACAGGAAAAGGATCTCTTGTTGCCAGCCTTGTAGAGACTTGCGAGGAATTACTTTTATGTTTTTTTTCAAATCTGTGCTGAATATTAAAAACAAATGGGGAAAACGCAGCTTCTTTACGACTGGCCAACAGAGACCTGGATCAGCCTCACCCACTGGCTCTTCTTCAGACTCTGCTTTGTGCAATGGATATTTCTATGGGTCTAAAGGGGCCTCTAAATGAAGATTATGAAAAAAAATGAAAATTTGCAACAAAAAGCAAACCAGACCAAGGAGGAACTCTGTGGTAAATTTTAACCAATGGCAACGTGGCCATTGAGTTCTGTTCCTCTTAAATATTTCAGTGATGAATTTTTACAGGGACTTTTCAGTTCCCATTCTGCTTGCTTTGCACATTAGTGTTTTATAGACAAACACTGGAAGATAATGGGTAGAGAGGAGGCAACACAAGATGTTGACAGTAACACAGTTGCAAACTATTTTAATGACTAAAAGATATCACCATTGTATTTTTTGATTTATTGTTGATCTGTTAGACAAAGAACAACACATTTTACACAGAATAGTGGCTGTGAATGTGAGCAAGAGAGCAGGAATATGCTCCATTGCCGATAAATGTTCATTATACTGTGCTTTTATATGCAGGTGCAACAGTTACATGAGACCAGTGTAATGCTATTTACAATACATTAACAAATGCTATTTTGCGATAATTTTCTTAACTTGTCTCCTCTTTAGAGAAACAATACGGATCACGTTTGTCCCCCAGAAATCAACACACATTCATTTTCACAGCAGAGTGTCTGTTCTCGACTCATCTCGGTTTTAAAATATCTTCTCCTAATCCTTGTGATTCCACCATTCCTTAATTATGCATCTCTACAGAGAGAAGGAGCATTACTTCAGCCTCAAGGTGAGATATCATGCACTCCCGCATCTATACGCTCATCTGTATTAAGTGAAAAATGTTTATCAGCCGTAGATGTTCAAAACAAGTTGCACTATAGAAATAAATAAGTGCCCCAGTTCACATGTTGTAATTAGTAGAAGTAATGTTAGGTAAATTGACGCAAGGAGAGGTGCCAGCTTAGTGTTGTGGAACTAAATATCCTGTTAACTTTTTCCATAATAAATACCTATATCACACTTATGGTAACTACCTGTGTAAACTTGTTGCACACAATTACACCCTCACACCAGCGGAGGGTGTAATTACAGCATAACAGTTTACACAGGCAGTTTCCATTGTAAATGTGGACATAGGAATTTATAATGGAAATATATATATATATATATATATATATATATATAATGGACAGGATAGATGTCTTTTATCTGGGGACAGAATTACGGCACACCCTGCGTCTCCTGAAGACTACACTTGGTCTTTACTGTCCTGTATGCAGTGTCGCGGGAGATTGGCTATTGTGCACACTTTCTGCAACTTTTTGACATGTTTGTAATGGAAACTGCTTGTGTGAGCTTGTCAAGCTGTACACACTCCCTCCAGTGGCCACATGGTAGCATCATAGTTTTGCATCTCCCAATCTCCTCAGCCTGTACTGCAGGGAAGCTCCAACCGACTCCACTTCTCTGCTTCGCAAATTACTCTCTTTTTTTTATTTAACAATAAATCATATAAATCGAAGTATTATAGAAAGAAGGACAGAATACATGACTTTAAAGTGGAGACTGAGTTATGTGTCATCGTGCCCTGGTCCAATTATCCAAGGCCCGCTAACCCAATTTCAGCTGAGGTCTACACTTGGACCTCGCTCCCTGTGTGCAATGCTGTGGGAAATTGACATATAAAATAATTTAAAAATCAGTAAGATAACATTACCTTAAACTGCAGAATGTGATACTGAACAGGTTATCTATCATTCACTCTGGAATTTAAAGCAAAGATTTCTTTTAAGTTTTGGTGCTATGCTCAGTGATACTATCCCTGTTAAAAGAGATCTGAGGCATGTCTTGTTACAAATTTCAAGCTTTACGTGTAGAATGTGGTGACAGGTTATACAGAGAATATTAGATATCTATGAGTGATTACATAGAAACTATAATAGCACAGCTGAATACGATTAGTCTAAGCTGCATCTCTTAAGTCACCTACAGTGTTGCAGTTCACCAAAATTTTTCTCTTCTGTTCACATCAAGAAGACAGAGATGTCGACACGTAAACAGACTGAGCCTCCTATGATCCAAAACCCGCACCTTTAAGCGTACTGTCTCATTTAGTATGGCAAAATTAACAATTACCCCCTTGTTATTTATCAACTTCCATAGGTCACATGGGATAGCCACCACATTCCCCAGACTTTTTCAAGTAAATACCATGCCATTAGGGCAATGCATTTAGGCTAAAACTAATAAACTTAATTACAGGTTGAATAATACATAGAAGGAGCGAGGCATAACAAGATATGGAGAGTACAATACTTAAAAATGTAATTCGTCCACAACAGGTTATAATACCCGAATATACTTCTTACACAACCTGATAAAATGATGGGAAGTTAGGATGAAACTGCTTATTAGGCTTTAATAATGTGATGTTGTACATGGATGATATAAATTTCCAATATGCCACGAAGATTGAATCTCCAGTCAGAACTAAAGCCTTTGGTTCCCCAGACAGAACATTCCAAACACTTCTGCAGTCAGAATTGTCAATCATCATTGATCAGTGACACAATGTTAGGGGATATTGCATAACTTGTTAATGAACAGGTGTTGATGCCTGTTCCAGCTCTTGCATATCTGGTAATTCTTTGACCATATTTAATTTAATTAGCACCTCGAACAAAGCTCCTGTATCATGACTAATTTCTGGAACAGTCAATCTGGTCTTGATTCAGTGCCATCTTGTTCCTCAGCCTCTTTTGAAATTTGAGTAAGGAAAGACTGTATCCATTTTAATTCCAGCTACTTTAAACCACACCATGAAATACAGACAGAAATGTCCTTTGTCACAGGAAATGAAAGCTCGGCATTCATTATAAAGCTCTTGTTCAACAATCTGATACACTCATTGTTTCGGTGGTCAGTTTCTATATCTTTCTCTCTTTTTCCATATTGCACATGCAATGTCATATGTTGCTTGATGCAATAGGTCTTTTTCTCTTCCATCTCTTTCTGTTTCTCTCAGGACAGTTGGAGAGGAAGGGAGTTGACTATCATAAGCAATCTTTATTGTGACCCATGACTCTTTGTAGAGTAGTACAAGTATAAAAAGTTATGTACTATTCCTGAGGAGCTCCGTATCCTTTTAAATAATCATGTAAACTTTACTGGCTATTTCCTCCCCTCCTGCCTCTTATGTATTTTTGAGATCCACTCCCACATTTTAGAGGCAACCTCTCAATCTATCTTCCTGCCATTTCCCCCTCCTCCACAGCCAAAATCAATGAGCTTGCCTCAGATTCCTTTTCCGCGTGTCTGAATCTATTTTCCGTTCATCTCCTTTGTTTTTTTCTTGCTCAGGAGGAAATATTGCTGAATCCCAGCACTTGAAAAATCAGGTGGTTGGCTGGTGAAGTATAGAAAAAGTTGGAGAAGAATTGGGGAATGGTGGAGGAAACACCGGGGTGGAATATAGTAATGGGAGGGAGAAAAGAAAAGTTCAGGGGAAATTTCTACCTAATATCCTTAGCTGCCTGCTTACCTGCCATTGTGGCGCTCACTTCCAGACATCATCTGGATACTGTGGGTCCAGGTTTTCCCAAAAACTGTGAGTTGGCCCATATATTCTCCATCATAAGGTCAGGAGATCAGTGTTCGAGACATAACCAACCCCAGCATTCTTGGGCGTGATTATATGACAGTATTCTCCAATTAAAGTTTCACGAATAATATCAAATGGTATCCTAATTGGGAATAACACATTATTAAATTGTTCATAACTGTTGTCTGACTCTCAGCAAAAAATAACTATGACTATGAATATTCTCTTGTACAGATTAAGGAACTCTATACATAAGCTAACGACCAGAGCAGAGTTCAGTTTACTTTATGGATTCTACGTATGATTAGATATTTAAAATTAACAAAACATTAGTATTTGGGAAAGATTCAAATGTGATATTGCAAATATGCAAAAATTTGTATTGGCATGGGTCTTAGTACTTAATGTGATCCACAGTATAAAGTGATAAACTTACATTTTACAGACAGCTTTGCATCATTAACAGGCAGGGTGAACTAGCTGTAACTTCTATTTTTTTCTCTTAATTTGGTCTGTGTGTGTGGGTCATGGAATGTAGAGGAGTTCAAGTTTTTCTCTCTCTCGATCTTAAAAGTACCTTGGAAAGTTAACCTTTATCTTTGTTCAGTTGTCTAAGCTCAAAGAAGATAACAGCCGTGAAAACAGGGAATCAGAATCAGTTGTTTTAATGAACTATACAACAAAGGTGTCTTGAGGTTGATTTTTTTTTTTTGTTTTGATTCATTCCCATTTTGTCCTGGGCACTGACGGCCAGCCGATTTCATATCTGTGCTGTGATGACATCCAGACTGAAGGATTAATAATTGTGATATATTCACCGGAATTCTAATCAGCAGTTGATTAACAGGAAACAGTGACTCAGAAGGAATTGAAATATTTGATTTATAAACATAAGAATAATTAATTAATGTTGAATCCATGTGCACTGAAGTTTTTATGAAGTAAAACATTACTCATTACTTCCTTTAAACACTTTAATTTTGCTGCTGCTTTTTTCTAAAGTGGTGTTCCTGCAAAGTGTGATATTTTGTAATCATTTTCAGCATTGAACAATGTCATGCTCTTAAAGATTTCAAGCATGTTATTATTTATTGACAGAAGGTGAGCTGGTTGACATTGGACTGGGTCAAAAAATGTATGTAAACTGCCAAGGGAAGGGACAGCCTGTTGGTAAGTAAGAATTTTCAGTTGTTTCGATTTATTGTTACAGTGTAATTATGTACTTTTTTGTTCTGTGGGGAGCTGAGAAACTTACAGAAACACCAGGTAGGGAAAGAGAAAGAAACTTGATACAGGAAATACTAATGAAATTAAACCTTATCTCAAGTCCGTTGCTGTATTTGTTGAAAATGAAAAAGGAGTGACTGTGACTGAACAGAGTGTTGGTTGTTGAGGTACTGGATCGTACAACAACAAATTGCATTTATTTAATGTAGTAAAATGTCGCAAGGCGCTTCACAGGAATGTAATCAGACAAAAAAAAATTGACACGAGCCAAAGAAGAAAACATTAGGACAGGCGACCAAAAAACTTGGTCAGAGGTAGGTTAAGAAAGGAGCGTATTAAAAGAGGAGAGAGAGGTGGAGAGGCAGAGAGGTTTCGGGAGCGAATTCTAGAACTTAGAGCCTAGACAGCTGTAGGCACGGCCGCCACGCGTGGGGCTGAAGGAAGTCGGGGATGCACAAGAGGTCAGAATTGGAGCGACGCAGAGATCTTGGAGGGTTCTAGGGCTGGAGGAGGTTGCAGAGAAATGGAGGGATGAGGCCATGGAGGGATTTGAACACGAGGATGAGAATTTTAAAATCACAGGTCAGCGAGCGTGGGGGTGAAAGGGACTTGGTGTGAGTTAGGATACGGGCAGCAGAGTTTTGGATGAGCTCAAGTTTATGGAGGATGGAAGATGGGAGGCTGACCAGGAAAGCATTGGAATAGTCGAGTCTGGAAGTAATAAAAGCATGGATGAGGGTTTCAGCAGCAGCTGGTCTGAGGCAGTGGCAGAGACGGAAGTAGGCGGTCTTGGTGATGGAGAGAATACGGGGTCGTAAGCTCAGTCCAGTGTCAAATAGGACGCCGAGGTTGCAAACAATCTGGTGCAGCCTAAAACAGTGGCCAGGGAGGGGGATGGAATGGATGGCTCGGGAACGGAATTTGTGGTGGGGGTCGAAGACAATGGCTTTGGTCTTCCCAATGTTTAATTGGAGGAAATTTCTCTACTGGATGCTGGACAAATAACCTGACAACACAGAGGTTGTGGAGGGGCCGAGAGAGGTAGTGGTGAGGTAGAGCTGGATGTCGTCAGCGTACATGTGGAACCTGACATTATGATTGTGGATGATGATGCCGAGGGACAGCATGTAGGAGGGGGCCAAGGATAGATCCTTGGGGGACTCCAGAGGTATCAGTGTGGGAAGAGAAGCCATTTTAGGAGATTACAGACAAAGAAGATCTCAAGTTTCTAGCCTAGTCTTTGCTAAGTGAACTGAACTCAGCTGGGGGTTTGGTAAGGCATTCCAACCAGCCTCAAGAAACTGCAGAGCTGAAGAAGTGAAAAATCTGTCTTTTTTTTGTCCCTGATCAATCAGTAGGATTTGCAAGAAACTGCGCATGTGTAGATGTTGGATCAGGTCATGAGTTTTTCCAACTTTAGCTTTGGTAGTCCATCAGTGCTCATTGATCTATTGACGTGTGGGTTAAGACAATGCATTGCATTGTTTTATATTGAAATGTAAGATCATCCAAAATTTTAATAGCTTAGTAAATAGCCATAGAAAAATCTTTTAGATTCTGTTAGTTTAACTGAGAAAATGCCCATTAATACTGTGTGCTGTGTAGTTCTAATAGGAAAGCCATCTCCATCTCTGGAGTCCAAGAAGTTGCTGTGTGTTCATTGGCAGCATCTGTTCCAATTTGCACCTGTGGCACTGCTGTCTAACTGTGAAGATAGTAATCTTGGCCGTGGAGATGCAACAAAACAGTCCCTTAAATCAAATTTTGTTTTCTTTGAGATTTTCCAGTTTTGCAATGCAAGTCTATTTGAATTTTTTTGGCTCTGAAAATATCTCCAAATACTTGGTCTGACCCCATCACCAAGTGAAATTCAGTGGGCTCCAGATAGTGGGGATGATTCCGAGACTTGTACAGCTGCAGTTTCACTTTTGGCAACATATACAGGGTATGTAAATTTTGTTCCTGGTATTTTCCCTTTTGGGATGCATGGCTTCTTAAAAATACAAAACCTTTGTCAAGGTTATCTTGGTTATGGCGCGATGAAAGATTGGTCTTTGATATCCAATCTATATTTTTGAACCTAGTTCCCTTGCTCCCAATTTTGCCCCATTTATAGACAAAACTTGCATCTACTGAAACGGCCCTTATCAAAGTCATAAATGAAATCCTACTTGACTGTGGTAAACTCTCCCTTCTCATCCTTTTTGATTTGTCTGCAGCCTTTGACACGGTTGACCACATCATCCTCCTCCAAAGCCTCTCCTCTATTGTCCAGCTGGGTGGGACTGCCCTCGCCTGGTTCTAACCCTATCTATCCAATCGTAACCAGAGAATCAACTACAATGGCTTCTCTTCCCACTCCCACACCATTACCTCTGGAGTCCCCCAATGATCTTGCATATCCCCGAATTCACTCCACCATTGGCGACCGTGCCTTCAGCTGACTAGGCCCTAAGTTCAGTAATTCCCTCCCTAAACCTCTCCCCCTCTCTACCTCTCTCTCCTCCTTTAAGATGCTCCTTAAAACCTACCTCTGTGACTAGTCATCTGTCCTAATATCTCCTTATGTGGCTCGATTTCAAATTTTGTTTGATAACACTTCTGTGAATCGCCTTGGGATGTTTTACCACGTTAAAGGCACCATATAAATGCAAGTTGTTGTTGAAGTGCAGTCACTGTTGTGTAGTCAAATGTGGCAGCCAATTAAAGCGCAGTGAATTCCAGTTAACATGTTGTTCGTGGTATTTGCTGAGGGAAGAATGTTGGGCAGGGTACAGAGAGAATTTTCGAATCCTTTTCATATAGTGCCATGCAATATTTTATATCCGTATGAACGGACCAATGGCTTGGTTTAACATGACATCTAAATGATGGTGCCTCTAACAACACAGCACTTCCTTGTTGCTGCACAGAAGTATTAGACCGGGTTATGTGCTCAAGTCTGTAGTGGGCCTTGAACCCACAAACTTCTGACTCGGAGATAGAGTGCTAACAATTGAATGCAGCTGAGACTGATACTGCTGGGCTGGATTTGATTATAATGGGACAACTGCACATCTACAGGACTTATGCATGTGCAGTTGCTCAGAAGTCACAAATGAGATCTTAAAACAACTGCACATGTGCAGCTAGTACAGAGTTTCATTTGTGAATTTGATAATGCAGCCAGTGTATTTCCCAGTGTCTTGGGAAGATCTGTACAGGCCAGTAATGGCAGAAGCACTTTGCTGACCAATCTTGGTGGAGCTGATGGCTCAGCCTGCATATGGCCAGACCCAAATTAAGGGGCGCAATACAGGGAGAGGGTTTCAAATTTGGCTACAATGATACTGGAATAGAGGAATTTACCTTACAAATCTACCCTCTTGCCCTTAGATGCAACCCTGTAAAGTAAACTGGGTATAAATGTTTTCCATGTTTTCCATGTTGCTTTCCTTTATGGTACATTTATTGTAGTAAGTTCCTTCATTAATAATAAAAGTGTAGCTAATGTACTGAACAGATTGGCAATTTGTCTCAGTTGGTAGCATTCTCACCTCCGAGAAGATTGTTATTTCAAACCATATTTCAGGAGTTCAGTACATGATCTAGGTTGACACTTAAATGCAGTCCTGAGAGTGCTGCATTTTGGATGAAGTTTTAAACTGAGGTTCTCTCTTCCTGTTCTGGTTGTCTTAAAGATCCGATGGCACTTTGTGAAGAATGGCAGGGAGTTCTCTGATTGTGCTGACCATATCTCCTCCCTCAATCAACACCACCAAGAACATTTATTTGCTCATTTATCTTATTTGCTGTTTGTGGGACTTTGTTTTGTATAAATTGGCTGCCATTTTTCCTCCAGCAGTAACTACCCTTCAAAAAGTAGATAATTAGTTATGAAGCATTTTGAGAAATCCCAATGATGTCATAAGGCACTATATAAATACATCCATCTGCATGGACTTTGGAAATACTGGTGAAGTGTTCTGCACAGATCAAAGGCCTTAATGAGCCAGTTCAGTGCAAAGAAGTGGACTCCACATTTTGTCACCAAGCTAATGGTAGTAAGCATGGATAGTATTTGTGCTGAATTGTTAAAGGTTGCTCTAGATGAAGGGAAAATGGCAATGCTTTTGGAGTACAGTACCAGGAACTGTTGACTCACTTTGGCGTTTTCTTCTGAGGCTGGTGAATAGGATTCTGTTCTCCTGAAGAATGACCACAAGTTTTCAATACAGATCAAAACATGTAGATGGATTGTAGTTTTGTGTGAGATTGTGCACTCTTGCAAGGCTTAAAGGAAACCCACTGATATTGCTTATATCGATGTTTCATAAGACCTTGTGAAGAAGCTGGAAGCAATGGGAATATATGGCAAAATCTTGGATTTTATCCAAGATGTTTTTAGAAAGTTCCAAGACCTGTGCGATGGTAAATGAGAGACTCACCCTGCCCATATCTCACAAAAGAGTGTGAGACATTTTTATCCACTATCGCCCATTGTATTCAGTGCCAACTTTAATATTATAAGGGACGAGTGTAGAATGTCTGTTGTGGATATTTCTGAAAGAATTGTGGTGTTTTTTCTGCAGACGATAATGGAACCTGGTGAAGTATACCTAACACTGAGGACTGGGTTCTTCCCACTCAGCTCCAAATAACTGTGCAAGCCAGTACACTAATGGGTAGCAAGGTCCTTGTTAATCAAGCAGATGGAAGTTTCCCAGTGTTCTGTGCTGAGAGGTTGCACAGTTTTAGCATTACCATCACCGAATCCCCCACCATCAACATCCTGGGGGTCACCATCGACCAGAAACTTAACCAGCCATATAAATACTGTGGCTACAAGAGCAGGTCAGAGGCTGGGTATTCTACGGTGAGTGACTCACCTCCTGACTCCCCAAAGCCTTTCCACCATCTACAAGGCATAAGTCAGGAGTGTGATGGAATACTCTCCACTTGCCTGGTTGAGTGCAGCTCCAACAACACTCAAGAAGCTCGACACCATCCAGGACAAAGCAGCCCGCTTGATTGGCACCCTATCCACCACCCTAAACATTCACTCCCTTCACCACCGGCGCACAGTGGCTGCAGTGTGTACCATCCACAGGATGCACTGCAGCAACTCACCAAGGCTTCTTCGACAGCACCTCCCAAACCCGTGACCTCTACCACCTAGAAGGACAAGAGCAGCAGGTACATGGGAACAACGCCACCTGCATGTTCCCCTCCAAGTCACACACTATCCCGACTTGGAAATATATCGCCGTTCCTTCATTGTCACTGGGTCAAAATCCTCGAACTCCCTTCCTAACAGCACTGTGGGAGAACGTTCACCACACAGACTGCAGCGGTTCAAGAAGGCGGCTCACCACCATCTTCTCAAGGGCAATTAGGGATGGGCAATAAATGCCGGCCTCGCCAGCGATGCCCACATCCCATGAAAGAATAAAAAAAAAGTTGATTACACTTTAAACAATACCCCGCTAGACACGTTCTCGTTCCAAAGCCTAGGCCCTAGCAATCTACACTCACATTTCTGGACTTGGATAAGTGGGGTGTCTTAAATATAGGGCAAATGAAAACTCTTTCTGTATTGATTTCAAAACAGCTTGATTTTGGAGACTTTTAAATATGGTGAAGGATTTCTGTGTGTGTCAGATATCTGGCTGACCAAAAAAAAGATCAAGGGTAGCAAATATAGGTGTTGGTCAAATACACAGGGACAGGAGAAATAACTTAAATTTTTATAGCGCTCCTCGTGGAGGAAACTCTTTCGATGCTTTACGTCAAGGAGGGCAAAACAGACTGGGTTAGGTTGGGAGCCACAGTCTCAGATGAAGAGAAGGGCCTTTAGTTTTTTGAAAGGTAAGTGGATGGTGGAGATAGCAAGGGAAAGAATTCCAGAAGACAATAGCTTAGTAATTCAACAACCACTAATGGAGTGAAGGAGATAGGGGATGAGGAGTAACCCAGTATCATTGCTGCGGGAGTTCTTCGAGGCAGCGTTCTAGGCCCAGTAACCTTCAGCTACTTCATCGGTGACCTTCCAACCATTATAAAGTCAGATGTGGGGCTGTTCACTGATGATTACACAATGTTCACTCCATTCGCAATTCCTCAGATAATGAAGCAGTTCATGCCGCATGCAGCAAGACCTGGATAATATCCGGGCTTGGACTGAAAAATGGCAAGTAACGTTCGCACCACACAAGTACCAGGCAATGATCATCTCCAACAAGAGAGAGTCTAACCACCTCCCCTTGACATTCAATGACATTATCATCGCAGAGTCCCAACCATCAACATCCTGGCGGTCACCATTTTCTAACCTGTTTAAACATTTCTTTATACTCTTCTTAAAGTTCTTCCCCTTTTTTCCCCGAATGGCTTTGTATAGATTGTTTTTTCTTACCACCATCTTAATTGCTCTATTCATTCATTTTGGGAACTGCTCTTGGATGTATGTACTTGCCTTTCATATTTAATATAATTTTGAAAGTATTCATTTTTCCTCAACTGAGTTACCTCTCGGCAATAAGTTCCAATTCATTTTGTTTAGTTTGTTCTTCATACCATTAAAGATTTCCTTCTTGAAATAAATATCTGTCCTGAACCTTACAGGCACCTATTTCTAGTTAATTATTTTATGGTCACTCACTCTCACAGCTTCCACTATATTATTAATGTGTGCTGATTACTTGTAAGAACTAAGTTGAGATGTGAATTTGCTCTTAGTGGGATCCATAGCGCATTGTGTAAAGAAAAAGCACTGTACGACATTTATTTAGTCTGATTCTATCACCATGTTTTCATTATGACATTTGTGGTTTATATTAGGTTGGTTGAAGTCACCCATTATTACTGCATTAATATCTGTGCATACCCTTCTTCATTAATTATATAAAATGCTGCCATCTTCCTCTGCATGTCCTGGGGGCTGCAGCAGACTGCAAGTGTTAGCTCTGTTCTGTCTGCTTGTAATGCGAAGCCAGACTGTTTTATCATTCAGGATGTTGTCCTCATTATCCAACAGTGCTGGATCTGGTTCTGGGGTATGAAGTGGGGCAAGTGGAGCATGTTTCAGTGGGTGGGCATTTGGAAAACTGATCACAATATCATTTGGTTTAGAATAGTTATGGAAAAGGACAAAAATAACAATCAAAAGTAAAGATAATCAATTGGAGGAGGGTTAATTTCCATGAGTTGAAAAGGGTTTTGGCCCTGGTAGATTGGAATCAAAGATCGGCAGGTAAAACAGTAAATGAGCAATGGCAGGTCTTCAAAGAGGAGATAGTTTGGGTACAGACTAGACGTATTCCTAGGAGGGGGGAAAGGAAGAGCATCTAAAGCTAGAGCTCCCTGGATGATTAAAGGTAAAGAGATTAAAATTAAACAGAAAAAGGAGGTTAATGATAAATGTCAGGTTAATAATTCAGTAGAGAACCAAGCTGAATACAAAAAGCACAAGGGAGAACTGATAAAGGTAAATATGAGGGACAAAGAGAGTGTATGAGAAAAGATTCGGAGGTAACATACAAGGGGAACACTAGTCTTTTATAAACATATAAATAGTAAAAGGATTGTCATAAGTGTGGGGCTGATTAGGGACCAAAAAGGAAATCTTCTTGTGGAGGCAGGGAGCATGGCTGAGGTACTAAATTAATATTTTGCATCTCTCCGCAAGTAACATTCGTGTCAGACAAGTGCCAGACAATGACCATCCCCAACAAGAGAGAGTCTAACCACCTCCCCATGACATGCAACAGCATTATCATCGCTGAATCCCCCACCATCAACATGCTGGGGGTCACCATTGACCAGAAACTTAACTGGACCAGCCACATAAACACTGTGGCTACAAGAGCAGGTCAGAGGCTGGGTATTCTGCGGCGAGTGACTCACCTCCTGACTCCCCAAAGCCTTTCCACCATCGACAAGGCACAAGTCAGGAGTGTGATGGAATACTCTTCACTTGCCTGGATGAGTGCAGCTCCAACAACACTCAAGAAGCTCGACACCATCCAGGACAAAGCAGCCTGCTTGATTGGCACCCCATCCACCACCTTTAAACATTCACTCCCTTCACCACTGGCCCACCATGGCTGCAGTGTGTACTATCCACAGGATGCACTGCAGCAACTCGCCAAGGCTTCTTTGACAGCACCTCCCAAACCTGCGACCTCTACCACCTAGAAGGACAAGGGCAGCAGGTACAAGGGAACAACACCACCTGCATGTTCCCCTCCAAGTCACACACCATCCCGACTTGGAAATATATCGCCGTTCCTTCATCGTCGCTGGGTCAAAATCCTCGAACTCCCTTCCTAACAGCACTGTGGGAGAACCTTCACCACACGGACTGCAGCGGTTCAAGAAGGCGGCTCACCACCACCTTCTCGAGGGCAATTAGGGATGGGCAATAAATGCTGGCCTCGCCAGCGACGCCCACATCCCATGAACGAATAAAAAAAAGAGAATGCTGCCAATGTCACAGTAAAGGAGGAGGTGGTAGAGAAATTGGACAGGATAAAAATAGATAAAGAGGAGGTACTTAAAAGGTTGGCAGCACTCAAAATAGAAAACTCATGCTAGGTTGCTGAGGGAAGTAAGGGTGGAAATAGCGGAGGGTCTGGCCACAATCTTCCAATCCTCCTTAGATATGGGGATGGTGCCAGAGAACTGGAGGGTTGCAAATGTTACACCCCTGTTCAAAAAAAAAAGGAAAGGAATAAACCAGGTAACTACAGACCAGTCAGCCTAATGTCGGTGCTCGGGAAACTTTTAGAGACCATAATCCGGGACAAAGTTAATTGTCACTTGGAAAAACATGGATTAATTAATGACAGCCAGCACTGATTTGTTAAAGGCAAATCGTGTTTGCCTAACTTGATTGAGTTCTTTAATGAAGTAGCGGAAAGGGTTGATTAGGGTTGATGTTATGCATATGGACTTTCAAAAAGTTTTTGATAAAGTACCACATAATAGACTTGTTAGCAAAATTGAAGCCCATGGGATTAAAGGGGCAGTGGCAGCATGGATACAAAATTGGCTAAGGGACAGAAAGCAGAGAGTAGTGGACGGTTGTTTTCCAGACTGGAGGAACGTATACAGTGCTGTCCCCCAGAGATCGGTATTAGGACCACTGCTCTTCTTGATATATATTCATGACCTGGATTTGCGTATACAGGGTATAGTTTCAAAGTTTGCAGTTGACACAAAACTTGTAAAAATAGTAAACAATGTGGAGGATTGTAACAGACTTCAGGAGGACGTGGACAGACAGGTGAAATGGGCAGACACGTGGCGGATAAAATTTAATGCAGAGTTGTGTGAAGTGATGCAGTTGTGAAGGAATAATGAAGAGATGTAATATAAACTAAATGGTACAATTTTAAAAGGGGTGCAGGAACCTGGGGGTTTATGTACAGAAATCTTTGAAGGTGGCAGGATAAGCTCATAATGTGGTTAAATAAGCATACGGGATCCATGGCTTTATAAATAGAGGCATAGAGTACAAAAGCAAGGAAATTATGCTAAACCTTTATAAATCACTAGTTAGGCCTCAGCCTGAGTATTGTGTTCAATTCTGAGCACCACACTTTGGGAAGGATGTCAAGGCCTTGGAGAGGATGCAGAGGAGATTTTCGAGAATGGCACCAGGGATGGGATGGGGGCTTTAGTTATGTGGAGAGGCTAGAGAAGCCAGGAATGTTCTTAGAGCAGAGAAGATTAAAGGGAGATTCAACAGAGGTATTCAAAATTATGAAGGGTTTTGATAGAGTATTGGAAGAAACTGTTTCCAGTGGCAGGAGGGTCGGTAACCAGAGGGGACAGATTTAAGGTAATTGACAAAAGAACCAGAGGGGAGAAGAAGAGAATTTCTTTTTTACACAGCGAGTTGTTATGATCTGGAATTCACTGCCTGAAAGGGTGGTGGAAGCAGAATCAATAGTAACTTTCAAAAGGGAATTGGCTATATACTTAAAAAGGAAAAAAAAATGCAGGGCTATGGGGAGAGAGCAGGGGAGTGGGACCAATTGGATAGCTGTTTCAAAGAGCCTGACCATATATGATGGGCCGAATGGCCTCCTTCTGCACTGTAAGAATCTGTGACTACAAGAGAGGGAGAGAGAAAGATGGGGAGAAATGGAGAGAATAACAGTACAGTGACATAGGAAACACAGAGAAAAACAGGAAGAAAGGGGAGAATAATAAAAGAGCATTGAATTCCATAGAGATAGAAGGAAAGTGCAAAGTAGACCGAGTGAGATGGCAGAAGAGACTAATGCAGAAAAGGATTTGTGGCTGAGCAAGGAGAGAAAATATAAGACAGTAGTGAGTGAGGATTTACTCACTTATTCACAGTATTGCGAAGAGGAGAGAAAGACTAATCAAAGAGAAGGATATGCAGGGAAAGAGACTGAACAGTAATACACGGACTGGCACAGTGGCTTATCAGGTGGGGGCAAGGGATTGTAATCTAGAGATGAGTTAGAGGGGAAACCTCTTCAACTGCATAGAAAGTGGGCAGAGCGGAAATGCAATATAATGGTGGTTCTGTTTGAATGAATCATATGGCGTTACTAGTAAATTGCCTGTCACGTTGCTCATGGTTGGTTGATGAATGCAAATCTTGTATATAAAAATAATTTACAAAGAATTTGGAATGGAGGCTTCAGAAACTTGGTCCACAGGGATGGTTTTCTTAAAAAAAAATGAATGGGATATACTGACAAAACAATTCACATGGGTAAATGCATGATTAAAAATTGTGACAACAGGAAATAAGGTTTGTGGAAAAGAATTTTGTGCCTTATGCAAAAATTTTAATCCATATGGATATATGAGAAAAGCAAATCCATTTCTCCCTAAACAGAAAAATTAAATGGATTACTAGTGAGGAGCTAATAACATTTGGATTTCATAAACTAAATATTAAAATACTTGTTTTAAAGAAATATCATTATCTATTCTGGCATTAAGGGTATCCTGGATATTAATAAGTTACCTTATTTGCCATGTGCCATAATTTGACTAATTGTCATGATCATTTCATCAATGTATTATTTGTTTTAATTTTAAGTTATTTATAAGCTTATTTCAAAATTTTTATGGTTTATGTTAGCCTACATCCCATTATTATTTACACTGTTATGTCAGTTAGCTATGATACATCTATTACGTATTAAATTCAGGACAGGGAGGCGAGTGCTTATTTGAAACTCATTGGAAGTACTTGCAATACCTGTTACTCCTGTAGGTGGCGCTGTGATAAACCATTCCAATGTTAAAAGTTTCACATAGTGTGACAGACAATAGCGTCTATTTGATAGTGAGAGTGTATCACCCATCAATTGTGCAGTCTGGCGACGGTTCACACAAATCACTCAAAATGCTTTTTGAAATTTTAAAAAATCTGCCATTTTTTTCACAACTGAAATTTTTGATGTCCAAAATAAATTTTAAGACGTTACTTATTTCACATGATTTAATTTATCTTCTGAACTTTCTTTTGCGTCTCTTAATGCCTTAATTAACATTTTTACTTAAAGAAAAATAAGAAAAAACTTGAATTTATATAGTGCCTTTCATAATCTCAGGGTGTCCCAAAGTGCTTTGCAGCAAGGGTCAAGGATCATGACCAGATAATCTGTTTTAGTGATGTTGGTTGAGGGATAAATATTGTCCAGGACACAGTCTCTTCATTAAAGCCTGGGCTTGAAGTTAATATTTTTGCCCAGATCTATGACTCTGTGAACTGAATTTGGATTGTGCAGTCTGAGCATGTGCAGTGTGCATGACTTCCGAGGATGCATCAGCACTGTTCATTCAGTTATACTGATAGAAGATTTTTCATATAGCACTTTCTAGTTAGTAGCTGTTCTTCAAATAATTTTGAAAAACAAGACGACAAATTTCAAAATGTTGTTAAGGTAATATTTATATTGAGGATTTTTTTTGAAAATGAGGCTGCCTTTGTGTCTGTGTGTTTGTGTTATCTGTGAGGGAGAGAGAAAAAAATAGTGTTCTGATTAATCATCAATTGTAGATTTTGTTGTGCGTTTTATAAATTTCGGAATGCGTCAGGTTGAGGGGTCAGAAAGAGAGACTGAATAATTGCTAACCCCTTACACCTGTGAGACAGAGATTCTAATTGCTAACGAGAGAGAGAGCAGGAGGGAGACAGATAGAAAAAGGCAGACAGTGTCTTTCCTCATTCTAATTTGATTTTTTTTTAAATAGATGAAATTAGAAAGCAAATAAAGCCCCTGAGGGAAACACATAGGAAGAGAGGGAAATAGAAATAGTTTGAGGGTGAGGGCCCCTGTTAGAGGTGGGGTTCTCATTTATAGTTTACTGTTTAAATCAATAAATTTCTTAAACATTGAAAATTGGGTGTCATAGATTTATTAAGTATACAGCACATGCAATAGTACTTAAACATACACTTAAAAGGTAGTACTTACAACAACACCAAATGATAGTTGATTGGGGTTCAAACATATTACAGTTCTTAGCCCAGTATCTTCGGCAGATCCAAATACTCATTACAAACAGCCAGTTTCTATACATTTCTCTTGTGTGACAATCCACACAATTCTGCATTACATAAGTTTATAAAAATTAAAATACATCTCCATATAAGGACAATTTAATTGACTTATCAATAACTCAGGTCTTCCTTACTTAACAAGCTCTTTTTCCATTGAGCTAACAATTATAACTCCCTTACTTTGTTATCTTATCGCTAGTTTCACTCTTGTTCCAGAAATTAATACGATACCAAATGAAACCTTTTTCGTTGTTTCTGTATCATTTGTATCAATTAAAAAGGATGATGTATGCCCAAATGTTTTTCTTTGCTGAACTAACTGTTTTCCCACACTGTTATCAAATGATTCATTATGCAATGGCACGTCATTGATTAAGTCTCATGTTACTTCATCCTGAAACTGACCATTGCTGCAGGGTCAGTTCTGGCATAATAGGCCAGTGGTGTTTTAAATTGACTTATACTTCCCTGCTTAACAGGCAAAGGCTAAAGGTTAACATTGCTACAATACAAAGAGAAATCAATAGTAGCATAACACTGGGAGACTTCAGGACAGTCTGATTAACCCTTTCCTTCGGGGGAATAGTTGAAATGGAATGTTAAGGGTGAGGTGAGTGACAGCAGACCAAGGGAGAGGGCAGGATACAGGAGTTGAATTTGAAGTTCAAGGGGGAAGAGATAGGGGTGGACGGAGATGAGGTGGGGGAGGGCGGGAAAGCACAGTGATTGGGGGAGGGATGGAAAGCACGATGATTGGGGGAGGGAATGGGAAGGGAGCTGCTGAGGGCCACATTTTCCCCACAACCCCACCACAAATATGCATTCTGCAGCTATTGTTGGCTCCTTTCCCCACCTTAAACAGATCATGCCAAAATACTCCCCCCACACCCCCACCCCCCCCCACTCCCTCCAACTGAAGAAAATAATAAAAAGACAGAGAAGCAGAACAGAGAAAGAAACAAAAAGAGTTAAGGGGAGAGAAGCAGAAAAGCAAAAGAGTGAGAGATAAGCAGAAGAGGATAGACAGAGAGAAACAACAACACTCAGAGAGAGGTAAGTGGGTGACCTTACTCTTCTGCTTACTGGGAGATTACCTAGTATACACATAAAGGCTGTCTGTATTATGATTAACCCTGTGTTAGCTTCTGATATTTGTTAGAAAAATCAGGAGTGTTTGTAACTTGTTTCACATGTCCATATTTAGGGTGTTGAGTTGTCATTTTCTTTCAAGCTTTTGCCCAGCTTTTGCTAGTTCTCCAAGTTCATGTGATTGGAAGAGGCACATTGGAGTGAATAGAGCTTTCAGGTGCTTTGCACTGCTGGAATTGCAAAATAAGTTTGGAATTGGGGCCTGATCTTAGTCAGGGGGAAAGTGGTGGGAAAAAAAAGTAGTTTCACACCACTCGGGATTAACATCATATGGAGTAGTTTGGTATCAATGCATGTTGAAAAACAGATCGGGGTCCTTTGGGCCTCCTGCACACCTTTGAATTTGCCAGGTGTTGATTTAAATGTTTAGAGAGTGAGGAGACCGTTGGCCAGACTCTGTAAACATTTAAATTGTAATTACTGGGAGAAGAGCTCGGCAGTCATTATAACCAAGAGAATTGCAGTTCCAGCCAGTCAAGGTAAACAGTGTACTGCCTGGATGGAACCACTTGGACAATGGTAGCTGCACTAAAAATGCACCATTACTGGGCATATGGCTGTGCTTTATCAGGCCAGAAGTGCTTGAAACTGATTCTAGGAGCTCAAAAGTGCAAAGTATTGTTTTTGCAGTGCTGTCATCCCTTACCTCAAGGAGAACTAATAATTTAACCACCCTCCCTAAAAGTCCTGTCTTCCCTTACCTCAAGGAGAACTAATAATTTAACCACCCTCCCTAAAAGTCCTGTCTTCCCTTACCTCAAGGAGAACTAATAATTTAACCACCCTCCCTAAAAGTCCTGTCTTCCCTTACCTTTAACCAACCTCACTTTTTTTTTAAAAAAAGACACATTTTATAATAAGAGAAAAAAAAACAATTGCCGGGAATCTTAATTAAAAACAAAAGTACTCAAAATACACAGCAAATAAATTATCATTTGAAAGTGAAAAGAGAGGTTATGATATTTCAAGTGTGAACTCTTCATCAGAACTCTTTATTAAATGTTTTGTAATGTTGGATGACAATGAGTTTGTGATCTAAGCTTTGATCTAATTTCTATATCTTCCATCTGCCTAGTGATATTTGATGCGCCCACTGGTATGTCTTCAGATGTGTGGCTCTTGATTCAAAAGGATGTGTCCCAATTAACACAGGTACGTGATTGTGAAACCAATTTAATTTTATAGATTAAGAGCCCTTTATAGCAAGTAAAATGGTAAAGTTAATGAGTTGGATACTGGTGGCTGCTGTCTTCAGAGTATTGCATAATTCCTTTGTACATATGAGAGGCCATTAAATGAATCTCACTAAACATTTATGACGAACTATCTAGCAAGCTTTTATTAAACGTTTTTAGTGTGAGAATTTTGAATTGTGCGAAACAATAGCTACAACAAGCAAGGGAAAAAAGCAAGGAAAATTTTAAGCAAATTAACATCACACCAGATACAGCAAAATAGCAATATTACAATAATAAACTGAAGTACAAGTGCATAATAGTCAAACACTTGAGGCAAAATAAAGGCAATCAATACTAACATAGAAAGATCATATAAACTAAAACAAGAGATGAGGAGTGAGTCTCGTCCAAGATTAAGCAGAGGAGAGCCAATAGAAGCTCATTCAGGTCAATTTTAATGGTCGTTGGGATCGGGACATTAAGTCATGGAGTGTGCACTGGGAAAAGTCTTGGGCATGATTTTGGGTGCTGAAGAATCAGCCAACAATAGAGAAATATGGAAAACTTTAACTGATGATTGAATGATGTGGAACTGCCTGAGATCCTTGTAAAGATATCAGGGAGTGTGCATTTTGAAACCTAATTAACTGCCTAATGTGAGAGACAAAAAAGAAAAAAACACAAATTATTGAAATTTGAAATAAAAGTAGAAAATGTTAGAAATGCACAGTAGATCATTCAGCATCTGACAGAGACTAGGTATGGATTTTGGATGTAACCCTTTATCAGAACTTTTCTTATGAAAAGGATCACACAGAAGCTTGGATTTGTTTTTCTCGCAATCTCCTATGTAATGCCAGCAATACCTCATTTTAATGCATGGTATGAATAATGTAACGTCTGGGTGATGTTACCTGGTTATTTAAAGAATTGGGAAAGCTTTCTTACATGAGGGCTCAGTCTATCTTGTTGGATTGTTGTGACATCAGTCTGGTTGGAGAAGGACAGAAGGTTAAATATCATGAAAGTGGGAAAGTGATCCTTTAAAGTTTTTTTTGTCTAGATCTTGAATTCTTTTCGTTGTTGTTCAGTTAAATTTTAATTCACAAGATGATCTCATATATCCAGAACCTGACCGTCTTCTCATTACAGTAGCTTTTGTTAAATGAGTCCTGTGTCCTGGCTTCACCCATCCTGTTTAGCAACCATTTCAGCTGTGATACCCTCTGCGTAAAGAAATAGCTCCTGGTATCTGCTTTAAACTTGCCCTTTATAACCTATACTCCCTTGCCCTGCTGTCTTGGTTATTTAAAGGCATTGTTCTGGGTTTATTTTTTCTGTTTTATTAGGTATCGCATATACTTCCACAAGATCCAATCTGAGATAATTTGTTTCATGGTTGACGAGTCCTAGCTTATCAAATTGTTCTTCGTAGCTCATTCGTCTAACACTGAGGATTTGCCTCATTCCCTTCCTTCGCACTGCCTTTAGGGCCTGGATGGCCACCTTACATTACAGCAACCAGAACTTCCTGCAGTACTCCAGGGGCCAATTTATCAGTGTACTGTACAGCTTCAGCATCACCTCTGAGAGTTTGAAATCAAATATTTGTGTAATGTGACAGTTTCCTATTTGCCTCATTTTTTGCAGACTGAGTCTGTTTTAACATGATGAGTAATACATCAACTTACAGAACAGGTCTCTTTCAGCTTTCTCCATGGCAAGGTCTAATGCACCCAATGGAAAACGTGTGCCTCCTAGTTTTACTTCCAATATATGCTGTACCTTGTGTTTGTCCATAATAAACTTCAATTCCCACCAGTCGGTCCAGGGGTAAGCCTTGATGAGCTCCCTTTGTAAAGTCTTGACTGTCTCCTCTGTTTCCACGGTATCACCTGCAAATTTAATTACCTTAGACTGACAATGCAATTTGTAATAATAAGTTGGAAGATGAAACTTGTTTACTTTAAAATTCGAGCCTTGCTGAGTGTAACATGCTGAGCAGCAAAATGCTAGTACAATTTATAATTTTGCTAGTTTGCAAGATTTTACCGGTAAGGATTACAATGTGGTCTTATGGTTCCAGTGTTCTGTAGGTCTCAGAAACTGTCCATTTTGTCAATTAAATTCCACAGAATGCAGTAAATGTACTTGTATTTCAGCTCTCGGAGTCCATACCAAACTTAGAAAATAGTGAGGTGGATGGTGCAGTAGTGTATGGTATTGATACTGTAACATGCTGTGCCTTGGATTGGTGGAACGCTAACTGACTTACAGTTCTCTACTTAATTTCTGACCTCAGCTAGACTGTGGGTTGGATGTGCTCTGATGCATTGAGGGAGTTTTGTGTAGGCTAGGTACTGTACCTGGGGCTATTGTGGCAAAAATCAGCCTGCAACATTATCCTGTCACATGGTTCCAAAGAATCTGCCACTTGCACATCATCCTACAATATTTAATGGCCTTATTATTATTTCAAACGGAGAATAGAAAGACCATAAAAATGAATTAAAATAAAAAAGTTTTAGCAATTTTGATGAGAAATGGGCCCATTTATTTTGTTAGATTTTACTTTATTCAGAAAAATGTACATAATCTCTTTATAGACCAATAGTCTATGGAATGTAACAAAATAGTGAGCTATTTGTGGTCATGGTATAGCTGGGAGTACTGGCCATAATACATGAAGCAAAGCAGAAGTAATAGTGTTTTATCTCTTTCCCCAACTTCCCCCAGTGCAGTGTTACAGCTGGATCGAGTCAGAATACAGCAGTATGTGGTTCACAACCTCAGAGGCAGTATGTGTTTCAGAAGACATTATACTGCCTTTTACTTGGAACCAAGTTGCCTTTCTGACCGTACAAACATATAAAAATGACTGACAGGAAAAGATCTACTGGTCGGTCCATCTAGCATGTTCTGCATCACAATACATACACTGTCCACTTGCCCGGAGCCATGTAATTTCCTGGCAGAGGCAAAAAATTAGATTTTTAAAAAAACAGGCCAATTTGGGAAAAAAATAAACAGGAGACCATATTGACCCTTCTGTACGTACAGGATACCTATCTCTTGTACAAGGTGATCGCCGCTCCAGTCAGAAACAAGACCCGCTCTCGCTTGAAGGAATTCAGTGAATCAGCGTTCACCGTATGAGCCAGCAACCTGTTCCACAGGTCCACTATTCTCGGGGGGGGGGGGGGGGGGGGGGGGATGAAGAGTCGCGTAACTTCCAACCTAGTTCTGCCCTTATATAACATGTAAGCGTGACCCCGATCCTCCCTAACCTATTTCATTGAAATAATTGGTCTACATACACACAATCTAATCATAGAATCATACAGCACAGAAGGAGGCCATTCAGTCCATCTTTGAAAGAAATTAGTTGCACTCCCTGTTCTTTCCCCATAGCCCTGCAATTTTCACCCCTTCAAGTATTTATCCGATTCCCTTTTGAAAGTTACTATTGAATCTATTTCCACCCTTTCAGGCAGTGCATTCCAGATTATAGTAACTCTGATGAGCCTATCTGGATAACTAAGGTGTTTTAAACTGGGAATTTCCCAGCTGTCATGGAGCATGTGTTTGGAGCATTGGTCCTATAAAGTTTTCTTTTTGCCATTGTGCAACAAGAGGAATCTGAAAGATAATCTTCTTGATGCTTATTTTGAACAAGACACTTGAGTCTCTTTGAATATTCAACATTTAATGGGTCTGAATGAAATTCCCGTTCACTGTTTTAATGGGGCGGCACCTCATTTTAAGATAGATGGAGGAATATCATAACACGATAAGTGCTTTTGTGTTAATATTCACATACTTTTAGTGAAGTGTTAACACAAAAATTTGAGACCAAAATGGAATAATAGAACATTAACTAAAGGTGCAAAAAAATCAATGGGAGAGCATTCAAGATATTTCCCCTCAATCTACTTATTTAAAAAAATTAAAAAGATATTCCTTTCCATTTGAAAGAAAACTTTAAATTTCCCACCTTAACAGTGACCTGCCGTACCTGGTTTCCTTTCCTTCAGGCTGCACCAATCACAACAGTGGGGCAGAGCTGCCTGTGACCCTGAGCAGAGTCCATCCATTTCATTGGCAGCTGTGACTTCAGACCAGCTTTGGAAATGATCCAGAGCCTCCTGACCGCAGAAAAATGGATTCAGATTCGCAATCCACTTAAAATGACATGCTTTCTTTATACTAAATGCAAGAAACTGCAGATGCTGGGAATTAGGAAATCTGAAACAAAAACAGAAAATGCTGGAAACACTCAGCAGGTCAGTCAGCATCTCAGGAAAAAAACAAAAACAACAACTTGTATTTATATAGCGTCTTTAATATAGTAAAACATCCCAAGACGCTTCACAGGAGCGATTATCAAACAAAATTTGACACTGAGCCACATGAACAGATATTAGGACAGGTGACCAAAAGCTTGGTCAAAGAGGTAGGTTTTAAGGAGCGTCTTAAAGGAGGAGAGAGAGGTAGAGAGGCGGGAGGTTCAGGGAGGGAATTTCAGAGCTTGGGGCCTAGGCAGTTGAAGGCACAGCCGTCAATGGTAGAGCAAAGAAAACCGGGGATACGCAAGAGGCCAGAATCGGAGGAGCGCAGAGATCTCGGAGAGTTGTAGGGCTGGAGGAGGTTACAGAGATGGGGAGGGGCGAGGCCATGGAGGGATTTGAAAACAAGAATGAAAATTTTAAAATCGAGGCTTTGCCAGATCAGGAACCAATGTAGGTCAGCGAGCACATGGGCGATGGGTGAATGGGACTTGGTGCGTATTAGGATACAGACAGCAGAGTTTTGGATGAGCTCGAGTTTACAGAGGGTGCAAGGTGGGAGAGCAGATGAGTTAATATTTCAGATATAGAGCCTTTGGCAGAAATTGAATAAATTGCTTTTTTTAAAAAACGCTGAGGAATATCTTTATTGTTACGTTTTGTTTTATACCGACATTTCAACAGAAAGTACTCCTCCCCCACTAACTTTCTTTCTCCTTTAATTCATTGTAATTGCAAATAAGTGGTTAAAATCTGGAGGTAAATTTTTATCTTGATTGCTTCTGATTGAGAACTTCATGGTGTGGGAGCGCGCATCAGGAATTTGGATGTATGCACCCTCACGATTTTCTGTTCTTTCAAGATGAAAATTTATCCCATCGTCCTTGGCATTTTCACCTCTGAGGTTGTGGGTACAAGCTCCATACCAGGATTTTAGCATGCTCACACTTCACTGCTTCATTGTTGTAGGCACTGTCCTTTTGGTGGGACATTAAAGAGCGGCCATCTCTCAGGTTTTTAAAAACCCATTCTTGGGATGTGGGCTTCGCTGGAAAGGCTGATATTTATTGCCCAACCCTAGTTGTCCTGGGGAGGCGGTGGTGGGCCGCCTTCTTGAACCACTGCAGTATTCTTTGTAGGAAGTTTGATGCAATTGGCTTTCTAGGCCACTTCAGCGAGCAGTTAAGAGTCAACCACATTGTTGTGGGTCTGGAGTCACATATAGCTAAACCAGGTAAAGACGGCAGGTTTCCTTCCCTAAAGAACATTAGTGAACCAGTTGGGTTTTTGCAACAATCCTACAGCTTCATGGTCATGATATTGGATGGGGGAATTGCTGAGTGGAAGGTCCTAGGCATCTGTTTCTAATCTACATTAGCAACTTATTCAGAAACTGAATACAAACTGGTCAGATCTATAGATGGGCCAGTGAAGTCAAACATCTACAAAATTAGATGGATAAAATATATAAGTGGATGAAACAGTTGGAGAAGAAATTCAATAGAGATAAGTATAAAGTATTGCAGATTGGAAGAAAAAATGGTGACATGTGTACTCTGAGTGGTATTCCTTGTGAAATTGAAAAAGATCTAGGAGTTTAATCAGTACTCCACATGTCCAATCACACTGGAGTAGTAATGAACAAAACAAACAGAATGTTGATGTGCATTGTTAACTCAGTGGAATACAAGTCAAGGGTTTTCAGTCTAAAACTGTACAGTGCTCTGATCAGACTGCACCTTGAGTACTCTGGCCAATTTTGGTCAGTGAAAAACAAGGGCGTCCTGCAAAAGGTGAAGGAGAGAAGATACACGAGGATGATCCCTGGCACTGGGGAATTAAGTATGAGGAAGGACTGGAGAAAATTGGGCTCTTCAGCTTTGAATGGAGGTGACTGGGAGGGGATCTCATAAAGTTATACAAGATTATAAACAGTATATAAAAAAAAATTCCAAAACACTCTTTCAAATTAAACCATGACAAGGAAACCAAGGCTCAAACTGGCAAAAGTCAAATTTAAACACTGATAGATATCATATACAAGTAATCAACACCTAAATGGACTTCTGAGTAAGTAGCGGTGGCAAAAAGTTTGGAATCATTTAACTAAACACTTGGATGTTGTTTGGGGGACTGTAGGTTCTTCTGGATGGATGAACTAGGATGGGCCGAATACTGATTCCTTATCCATATCTATCTAGTGATCTGTAGCTTTATCTCCATTAAATTAACTTCATGGTGACCCCATCACTTTCCCTTGTAAGTTGTTTTTCTGTGCTGTAATGGCACATTAACTTGAGGTGCCCAAAAGCATACTTTAAAATGAAAGGTTTTCACATCATAAATCATTTGATTAACTTCCAACAATCACGTTTTTCAGGTTAAAAATGTTTTTTACATCCACAGTCTTCTATATCATGTGTTCTATCAACAATGAAAAGTCGCCAGTTTAAAAATGTATTTATTTTTTGCTTAGCACAGTTTTTTTTTTCTTTTCAAATGTGAGCGTGTTGGCAAAGCTGCATTTTCATGACCCATTCCTCGTTGCCCTGGGTAGGGGAGTCTATAACGAGGGTGCACAGATTTAAGGTGAGAGGGGAGAGATACAAAAGGGTCCAGAGGGGCAATTTTTTCACTCAAAGGGTGGTGAGTGTCTGGAACGAGCTGCCAGAGGCAGTAGTAGAGGCGGGTACAATTTTGTCTTTTAAAAAGCATTTGGACAGTTACATGGGTAAGATGGGTATAGAGGGATATGGGCCAAGTGTAGGCAACTGGGACTAGCTTAGTGGTATAAACTGGGTGACATGGACATGTTGGGCCGAAGGGCCTGTTACCATGTTGTAACTTCTATGATTCTATAAGGAGGTGGTGGGCTGCCTTGAAGTGCTGCAGAAATTGTGATGAAGATGCTTCCATAAGAAAGAAAGACAGACTTGCATTTATATAGCACCTTTTACAACCTCAGGGTGTCCCAAAGCACACACAAGGTCCTGTAAACGGCAATATTATCATGACCAGATAATCTTTTTTTTGTGATGTTGGTTGAGGGATAAATGTTGGCCAGGACACTGGGGAAAACTCCCCATATCTTCTTTGAAATAGTGTCATGGGATCTTTAATGTCCACCTGAGAGGTTTAACATCTCATCCGAAAGATGGCACCTCCGACAGTGCAGCACTCCCTCAGTATTGCACTGAAGTGTCAGCTCAGATTTTGTGCTCAAGTCTAGGGAGTGGGACTTGAACCCACAACCTCCTGACCGAGCCAAGAGTGCTACCACTGAGGCACGGCTGACAATCTGTCTGTGTTTGACCCAACAAACCTTTTGTATACATGACATATGAAATGAAAACTCTGCAGTAGTGTATTCATGATAAAACAAAAAGCCAAGCTAGTGATTCTGTCAGGATCGAAATGTTCATATCCTACTCGCAAATACTGCTTTAGTTTTCTTAAGAATGGGCTACTATTTAAAATTCTACCATGATGGCCCACATCTGTATGAGGGGCTGAATTACTGACAACACAAAGTTGGATATAAGTGTATTGAAGTAATTTTTTTGCTGTATTTATCCACTTACTTAAATTAAAGTAATTTCCTCCTAGGTTTTGCAATCAGAAAATATCAAATATGTGGAGAAAATTATTGGAAAAGCCTTCCACTAATTCTCATCAATATAAATTAACCTGAGAGAAATGTTTGTCAATAGTTGAATAGATTTTCTGTGTACATTTGTTGTTCACTGAATGGATTTATTAGAAAATTAATGTTTTATGATTGTCTCTGGTTTGCAATGCTTTTCTGACTGAAAGGCAAGTATCATAAACTTGCTTAAAATAGCTCACTTGTTACAGTGCTGCTAACTGCCACTGAGAACTTGTTGAAGAGTTCCATTTTTCCTGATCTTTCTCAATATACAAGCACTGTGCTTGCAAATAGTTTGAGTTGGATGGTGTTTCAGAGGCATTTGAACTAAAGCACTAGCTTTACTGCTGCTCTCCGCTACCCCTGTCTCCCACAAAAATGATTGTGGATAACAAGGTTTGAGGGTAATAGTGCAGATAATCATGGTCATACTGTATAATGTAGTTAAATTCTGCTAACCTGTTTCAGGCTGCTGTAACTGTAAATGTGGTGTTTGGCTCTCAATCCGGAGTCACAAACTTAAGCCCCGATGCTGGCTGGGTGGCATTGGATTACAATGGATTGTTCTGTATCAGTGGAACAATTGTCTGTCTCTTCCTCTTTTCTCTACCCTATCACATGGCAGCAGTTCTTCAGACTTCACATTGCCATATGTGGTATATAAAATAGTGGAGTTTATGGGCATGGCTTTATTCAGTGCTCAGTTTGTCTTTGCTAACATTGAGTGTTAGGGTGCATGGTAATATCCTCACTGAGCAATATCTTAATATTTAGGATGGGTGGTTGTTTATCTCTGATTATGAAACTAGTTGTAAATAAAGTGAGTTTCATCAGTGGTTAGCTGAATAAAGCCTCATGAGCTATTTAATTTCAGGGGTGGGAGTAAGGGCTGACCTGGTTTACTTACAACCCCTCCCCTTGATGTCATTGACAGCAGTATGTTTGCCAACTAGAAGAAGGTTATGTGGCAGCAAGTGATGTACAAATGCCCAAATGTGCAAAGGTTATTTTCAAAATCACTACAAATTACTTTGGTATTCTGGGCATGTTTGTTGGGCTGTTGATACTTTGTTTTTTAAGAATATGGAATTTAGATAGTGGAAAAACATGGCTTCTAATCTCTCAGTGCTGGGAATTTGATTAGACAATCTAAATCAACCAGTGAGAGACTCAAAACTCTGTCAGACACAATAAAGGGCAATGAGTGGTAGGACTCTGCTCACCTCTGCCATTTACCACACACTGAATTGGGAATCTTGGCCATTGGAGGCTCCAACCTGGGGTGAAGCACTTCCCCACAGCGAGAGAGGGAGAGACAAAATGGTGTGCAAATCTTCTGCATCGCCTGACTTTAGAATGACTGATGTCTTGGAGTAAGTCACTGAAAATAGGCCAAGGTCAGCAGTGAGATGCTGATAATTGTTCCCCTTGTCTGAGTTTCATTGGTGAAGCCAGAATGGGTCTTGGCATTGAGCCTAAAATATCTATGTGCTGCTGCAACTAGGCCTGTAAAATGGTGCATGGCTTCTGAGGGAGGGGGAATCTAACAGGATGAAGAGAAAAAACACAATTGGAGGACAATTTGGAAAGGTTATTTCAATTAGAAACTGCTGCTGGGAACATCATTTTTGTGTGATTTGTGCAAAATTGCTATTTTTTAGAAGTGTGTATATTGTGAGACAAAATGACATTTAATAGGCCATTTTAATTTATATTGACTTACAGTAGCAGTTGTACATCTGTGCACATTTTACTGTGACGTTTTGAATGCCTTTTGACTTATTTGCACATTGCGATCATTACTTAAAAGTGTGGAGGATTTATGGTAGTGTTGATCAATTTTGTCTCTGTGGTAAATTGAGACCCGGGGGGTAATATTAACCCCCAAGAACGGGTGGGAGGTTAAAGTAGCAGCTTTGTGGAGCAGGACTACATTCTGGCTTCAACACACCCACTTCCGGGTTTAACCCAGGCATGTTAGGATGCGCGCGCACAACAGAAACTGAGGTCCCATCCCCACTTAAAGCCACCGGACCAATATTTAAAGGGCCAATTCAGGTAGTTGAAACACTTTAGGTACTTAATTTTTTCTGGATTCTGCAACAGAAATGGATTTAACTGCGCTGTGACTAGTGCCGGGGATTGAGCACTTCCTCTTTTGATGATGTGTATGCACGGGATGGCGATCTTGCTGTGCGTGCGCATTGTAGGTCACCAACTGCCTCCACCGCCGTTCACTAAGAGCGCGGACAGGAGGCCGATGGCTGAGCACCAAAAATACAGCCGATGCAGGTGACTATAATGGGAGAGGAGGGCGGAGCCTGGGGGGAGGGGGAAGCAGTAGGTGGGGGGATAAGGGGGAGCAGGAACAGCGGGGGGGGGGGGGGTGATGAGGGGAAGCAGGAGCCTGGAGGGAGCGAATGTGATCCAGGTCCAAAGTGGTGGTGGTGGGGGGAGGGAGGGGAGAGGAGAGGAAAGGAAAGAGGGAGAACGTGGTCTCTCCTCTTCCCCCCCCCCCCACCCCCCCATTAGACCTGGATCCATTCTCCTCCCCTCTTTTCCCCCACCCCTCCCCAGTTAGACCTGGATCATGCTCTTGAACATGAACGGCGGTGAGTTGATTTCTCGAAAAGCCCAGCGAATGCGCGGCAAGTGACATCGTCGGACGCAGTGTCACTATTCACTTTGTAATGTAAAGAGTGACCCCCCCCCCCCCCCCAACATTTAATACCCAATGAAGCTGAAAACAATCCATGACCCACACACAATGCCCCATCAATCACTGTCGCTCTCTCCCTGAGCGTTTGGTTTGACGATTGATTAGTGACGGTGTGGGTACTTACGCTTTTCAATCGATGCGTGACGTCCTTTTGCGCCGGACACCCAACTCATTGCCGTTCATGCTCAAGAGCGTGATCCAGGTCAAACAGGGGGAGGAGGAGAATGTGATCCAGGTCTGGGGGTGGGGGAGTGGGAGGAGGAGGAGGAGAGCGTGATCCATCTCCCCCTCTGGACTACATTCTCCCCCCCCATCCCATTGCCCCGCTAGGCTCTGCTCCCTCCAGGCTCCTGCTCTTCCCCTCCCTCCCCCGCTGCTCCTGCTTCCCCTTCCCCTTGGGCTCTGCTCTCCTCCCCCATTATAACCACCTGCATCCGCTGCATTTTTGGTGCTCGGCCATCGGCAGCGGGGGCTGTTGGTGACCTGATAACGTCACTCTCAGCGCATGCTAAAAAAGCTGTGGCTCCGCTAGTGATGTCACTTCCAGTTACGTCCCGTTCGCGTTGAATGAAATGTGCCTCAAAACCAACCTTGCAGCTCGAACTATGTAAAATAGTCAATGCTGTAGAATCGTCAAATTCAGCCTCAGAGAAACAGCTACAGTCCCCTGCATGATCTTGCAGTGCCCATTCATGGGGCCACGTATTTGAAGAGGCCCACAAGTCAATTGCTGGGTTGGCCTGGCGTGGAGTGTTTTCAGGGTCAAAGCAAGGTGGGGAGGCTGCTCAATGTGGAGGCCTCATTCCTCCAGCAGACAGGGGAGCTTTTACAGATCGTGCTGATAGTGTGCCATGCGTGATGTCAGGTTCACGACTGGCACAAATTGGTGCCATGCAGTCCGCCATAGAGTGGGGCCTGGCTTGCCAGTGGAAATAATCTTGCACTGTTTACCCACAGTAAAGTCCCGAGGTTTCACTCACCCCTTTACTCACTGCTCCTCTCTCAACATCACTCCCACTCACCAAGTTCTTGCTGCTGCTTCCGACTTATCCCGCCCCCGTTCCTCTCTCCCCACCCCCATTCCCCAGTCTCCCTCTTATCAGGTCGCATCTAAGTCTACGCTGCTCTAAAGTAAATAGGTCTTTAAGCCTATCTGAGTAACTAAGGTTCTTTAAGCTAGGAATTATTCTTGTAGCTCTCCTTTGAACCTTTTCAAAGGCCATTGTGGACTCAATTTTCAAAGTGAAAAATGGGTGGGTTGGGGGCGGGGGGACATTGAAAATTGCCACCATTTCAGACCCGCCCCCAACCTGCCCATTTCCGGTTTTCACTGGGGCGGGAAGAGGAGCGGGCCACTAACGTGCTCCCAGGAGGTGGGTTGGACCTTAAAACCTTTCAAGGAGTCTTCGGGCCTCCGTTTTTCTGGACTTCCCGATTTCAACCCTGGGTGGCCGGGATTCCCAGGCCTTCTGTTTTAGGCCTTGTGAAAGGAGGCGAGAAGGCCTGAGACTAACAGGCAGGTGCCTAGAAAGGCACAGCTTGTGGGCCCGGAGGAGCAGGAGTGCTTCCCCTAGGCTCAACAAGCCTACCTGCACCGACCCTCCAACGATCACGGACACCCGACCTCCGATCGCGGATCTCCCCTAATCGCGGACCCTCGATCCCCGATCCTCCCCCCGAACCCTGAACCCAATCCTTCCCCCCACTCCGACCCCCGAACCTCGCACCCCCGACCTCGATCCTCATCCTCCCCCTCATCAATCCCGATCCCTCCCCCTGACTGACGACCCCTGTGCCCACCTATGCCCATCCTTGACCCCCAGGGTTCCCACACCCCCCCATCCTTACCAGCAAAAACTTACCTGAAGATGTCTTCTCCCTGGTTGGTCAATCAGCCTGTCAATCGAAAATAAAAGACGTCCTTACATCAAAATCATAAGGATGTCTGGGAAACCCGTACTAATGGGTTTCCCAACCTCAATTTGACTTCCCTGCCCCCTTCCCGGCTCAGTTTTAAAATTGAGCCCTATATCACCTACCATGAGAGGGGACCAAAACTGGATGCAGTACTCCCGATGCGGTCTAACCAGCGACCTGTATAATGACAGAAGGGGGTCCTTTGATTTGTACTGAATGGTTCTATTAACACAAGCCAATACCGCTAGCTTTAACTACAGCTTCTCTACACTGGTTATGAACCTTCAGTGATCTGTGTTAGGGTTAGGGTTAACCCAATAACACCTAGATCTTTTTCTCTCTCAACCTCTTTCAGTATTATCCCCTGTAAATGGTAGCATATTCTGAATTGGTCCTACCAACATGCATGACGCTACATTTATGTGTTATTTGCCATTTTGGTGTTTAGCGGCAGGCAGGCCTCCATGGGAGCTTCACTAGGTTCATAGGCCATTCAAAGGTCCACCTGCTGCTGCTCCTGAGATGCCCTTCCACACCACGCATTGCAGCAGGCCTAGTCCCCAGGCACGATGGTGATTGATGACCATGATTGAGGACGAGGGGGGATAGTACACCATGGCAACAGTGAGTTCCTCGCAACTTGTTGTTGGAGGTGGAGGGTAGGTAGGGGCAAGTTAATGGAAATGATTGACGGTGCAGTAAAGAAGCGGAGGGTTATTGTTGCTCTCCAGGATGACCCTGGAGTAGTAGGCAGTCTTGGCAGAGGAGGGTGAGGCCTGAAAGCCCTTGATGTTGCCCATTCTGATCTGGTGATGGATGGTTAAGTGTGTTGAGCACTGGATAAACCCAAGCCTGTGCCCCTTGGGCTTGCAGGAGTGAAGATGAGGGCCAGATCATGGGAGGGAAGGAAAGAAATAAAGGAACCAAAACATGGCAACCAATTTGCACAGAACAAAGTTATGAATTGGTTAGGAAGTAGGAGACAGAGAGTAGGGATAATGGGTATGTACTCAAATTGGCAGGATGTGACTGGTGGTGTCCCCCAGTGATCTGCACTGGGGCAACAGCTTTTCACTATATTTATAAATGACTTGGATGAAGGAATAGAGAGCCGCATATCCAAGTTTGGTGACAACAGTAGGGTGAGCAAACAGTAAATAGTGTAGATGGGAGCAGAAAGTTGCGAAGGGATATTGATAGATTAGGTGAGTGGGCAAAACTGTGGCAGATAGAGTTTAATGTGGGAAGTGTGAGGTTTGGACCTAAGAAAGATAGATCAGAGTATTTTCTAAATGGCGAGAAGCTGGGAACTGTGGATGAGCAGAGAGATTTAGGGGTCCAAGTACAGAAATCACTAAAAGCTAGGGAACAGGTATAAAAAATAATTAAAAGCAAATGGAATGTTGGCCTTTATCTCCAGGGGTTGGAATACAAAAGGGTGGAAGTTATGTTACAGTTATAAAAAGCTCTGGTTAGACTCCATCTGGAGTGCTGCGTTCAGTTCTGGACACTGCACCTCAGGAAGGATATATTGGCCTTGGAGGGGGTGCAACGCAGAATCACCCGAATGATACCGGGACGAAAAGGGTTAAGTTATAAGGACAGGTTGCATAGTGATGAAAGGATTTGATAGGGTAGATGGAGAGAAACAATTTCCTCTGGTGGAGGAGTCCAGAACAAGAGGCATAATCTTAAAATTAGAGCTAGGCTGTTCAGGGGTGATGTCAGAAAGCACTTCTTCACACAAAGGATAGTGGAAATCTGGAACTCTCTCCCCACCGCACATTCCCCCCCCCTCCCCCCCCCACCCCGACTAAAAGCCGTTGAGACTGGGTTAATTGAAAATTTCAAGACTGTGATTGAAATATTTTTGTTAGGCATGGGTATTATGGGATATGGAACCAAGGTGGGTAGATGGCTGATCTGTATCTTAACCCCATGATCTAATTGAATGGCAGAACAGGCTGAAGGGGCTCAATGACCTACTTTTGTTCTTATGTTCCTGTGGCAGTCCAGGAGATCAATGTAGCCGCCAGCCAGACGTTAGGAGGAGGGTATAAGAGCTGTTGTTATTTCTGTAGTGGCAACAGTTACTTCACCTGTGTTTGAATTTAGCAATTCCTCCGCCCCCTATTCATTTAATTCCCGTGGGTGCGTTGCCAGCAGAATGATCAGGGCTACAGAGGGGTCATGGGAGGGAAATCGTGGCGGAAATTGAGGTGGCCAGTTCTGGGGCGGCGTTTTGGCTGAGGTGTCCTGCCCCACTTCGCTTGCCAGACCACCACCCGGAAGTGGTTTTGTCAGAGGAAGTTGTGAACAATCTGCTGCTCGGACCACACCTTGACCTCCCTGTGCAGTGCTGGTCACTGAGGCACAAGGGAGCTACTGATGTCCTGTGGCCAGTGCAGAGAAAAGCCACAAGGAGGATTGCTAATATAGGAGAAAACAACATGGATTCAAATGTAGGAATGATATCAAGAAATCATTCTTCACACAAAGAGGGATCAACACTTGATTCAAGACGAACCAGCTGGCCTTGCTTGTCCATAGTTGTCCTGTGATCTCTTTTTCTTGAATGAAGAAAAGAAGGAGCAATGGAAGGAGGATAAGCAGCATTCATAGATACACATAACCCAACTGGCAGAGCAGGTATGGAGTGAAGAGGAGGCGCTATGCAGTTTGTGTTGCCTGCAATTCCAAACAGCTATCGCCTGTAATCCAAAAGACACCGTGCGTTATCTGCAGCTGTGGAGTAGAAGCCAATGCTGCTGTCCATTGGCCCCATACCTGTCTGCCATCTTTCCTGCAACTCCATGTTTGAACCCCTCCAATCAGGGTTTTGACCCTAATCAAAGTCAATACTGACATCCTCTGTGACTGGCCGTGGTGCACTATCCCTCCTCATCTTAACTTCATTACTTTTTAAACACGGTTAACCACACCATCATTCTCCAAAGCCTCTCTTCCCTTGTCCAGCTGAGTGGGAATGCCCTTGCTTTGTTCCATTATTACCTATCCAGTCGTAGCCAGAGATTCTCCTGCAATGGCTTCTCTTCCCGCCCCCGTACTATTGTCTCTGGAGTCCCCCATGGATATATCCTTGGCCCCGTTCTATTTCTCATCTACATGCTGCCCCTTGGCGACATCATCGGAAGACATGTCAGGTTCCACATGTATACAGATGAGACCCAGCTTCACCTCACCACCACCACCTCTCTCGACCCCTCCACTGCCTCTGTGTTGTCAGACTGCTTGTCCAACGTCCAGTCTGGGATGAACTTTAAATTCCTCCAATTAAACATTGGGACGACCAAAGACACTGTTTTCGGTCCCCACCACAAACTCCGATCCCTCGCAACTGATTCCACCCCCCCTCCCTGGCCACTGTCTCAGGCTGAAACAGACTGTTCGCAACCACGGTGTCCTAATTGACCCTGAGCTGAGCTTCTGACCCCATATCCTTTCAATCATAAAGATCACCTACTTCCCCCTCCACAACATTGTCCATCTCAGTCTCTGCCTCATCCCATCTGCTGCTGAAACCCTCATCCATGCCTTTGTTACCTCCAGACTTGACTATTCCAATGCCTCCCATCTTCCACCCGCAATATACTTGACTATGCTGCACATTTCCTAACTCACAGCAAGACCCGTTCAACCATCACCCCTGTGTTCGCTGACCTACATTGGCTCCCGGTCCACCAACACCTTGATTTTAAAATTCTCATTCTCGTGTTGAAATTCCTCCGTGGCCTCACCCCTTCGTCTCTGAGCTCGGTAGCGTCGGCGCCGTGCGTCCTCTGAGCTCGGTAGCGTCTGCGCCGTGCGTCCTCTGAGCTCGGTAGCGTCGGCGCCGTGCGTCCTCTGAGCTCGGTAGCGTCAGTGCCGTGCTTTGTCTGTACTCTAGCCTGCCTGACAATGACTGAATCAAACTACACAGAGAACCTATTTCCAGGGGGGAGGATTTACCAGCCTTCTTCACCCCCCTCCCCCCCCCACCGAACTGGCACATCTATATTCGGATTACTAGGTTTCTCCAGAGAGCGGATGCCCCAGATGTGCCCCTTGTGGTGCTGATGTCCACCAGTGAAGGGTAAATGAGTGAACCTTCCTTCACCTTGGAAAATCCACTGGGGTCAGCACTGGAGTTTCCCAGTGGGTGCATCCTCACACATGCCCCCCCCCCTCTACCGCCCCCAGACCTTCCCCCCCCCCCAACATAGATTTTGGGACTTACACTTTTTAAGGCCTCGTTAGGTTTAAGACCCAAATGATTCATGTTTTGATTTTTCAATAGTGTTCTGCATAATAGTTCTTCGATAGTACCTTTGATCTTGGGTGATGAACCCTCTATTTGGAAAACCTGGAAACTGTATGAGAGCTGTGGGTTTTTCTTATAATCTTTAGTTCACTTGAGTTTCTTGAATTGACATCTGGATTCCGTGGGCCAACATAGGAACTGCATTACCCGTATACAGCATTACATCATTGAAGGTCTATGAAAGTCTGCTTCATCCAAAAAGCTTACTGCCTAACAAACGATATAAGTAATGCTTTCTGGAAAAATGCATTTTAACCATTTGTGAACTAATTCTACCTTTTACATTTTTAAGTATTGTTTCTTGCTGTGTGTAATTATCTTAATTATAAATAAATCTGTCTGTTAATTTTGGCTTAACTTTAATGGTCTGATGTAGTACTTGCTGCATCTCTGAGCAGACAGGCAAACTTGTTAGGCGTTCTAAGTGGGCTCTGGCGCAGTATACCATAGGTAAGGGATAATTGTTAGTCCTGTGGCATGCTGCCCCACTCACATTATGCATAAGGACGCATGTTTTGATTGTGGACACTGCCTTTATGCTTGGAACACAAGAAAATAGAAGCTGAACTGTAATACAGAACTTGATGTCAGCCAAAAATACCATTAAAGTGGCTGCAATCAGAAACGCAGCTAATCTTGCCAGCAGGAACTTTTCCAATTTGATCTGTGACTTTCAACAGGACAAGTTCCTGCCAGGAAGGTGAGCTGATATTGTGGTGAATTTAATCTGGCGTTCTTGAGTAGTAACAGGATTGAGTTTTGCCTGAAAATGGGACAGCTGCTGCTTCATCCTGAAAAACTGTCTTTTAAAACAAAACTGAACTGCCAGTAAAATGCATGCAAACGTGGCTTGTCAGTGGTGCATCTCATTTTACACGTGGATCATAGTTATTTTTGGCTGGAATGTAGGGAGGCTCATTTTATACAAAAACCACAAACTAATAGTACAATATAAGTCAAAGGAGCAGTGATATCTGAAAACAAGGTATATCAAGATTCTGGGAGGGATGAGGACTTCTCTGAACTATATATAATGAAATTGAAAACAACAGCAACTTGCATTTATGTAGCGCTTTTAACGTAGTAAAATGTTCCAAAGTGCTTCACAGGAGCATTATCAGATAAAATTTGGCACCGTACCACACAGAGATATTAGGACAGATGACCAAAACCTTGGTCAAAGAGGTAGGTTTTAAGGAGTGTCTTAAAGGAGGAGAGAGAGGTAGCGAGGTGGAGACGTTTAAGGAGGGAATTCCAGAGCATAGGGCCGAGGCAGCTGAAGGCACGGTCGCCAATAGTAGGGCAATGGAAATAGGGGATGCACAAGAGTCCAGAATTGGAAGAGTGCAGAGATCTCTGAGGGATGAAGGGCTGGAGGAGGTTACAGCGATAGGGAGGGGCGAAGCCGTGGAGGGATTTGAAAACAAGGATGAGAATTTTAAATTCGAGACGTTGCCGGACCGAGGGCCAATGTAGATCAGCGAGCACAGGGGTGATGGTTGAACAGGACTTGGTGCAAGTGAGGATATGGGCAGCCGAATTTTGGATGAGCTCAAGTTTACGGAGAGTGGAAGGTGGGAGGCCGGCCAGGAGAGCATGGGAATAGTCGAGGCAGGAGGTGATAAATGGTAAAAGCCCATTATTAAAGAATAGGTTTACAATGTTATTACAGATAGAGCACAGAGGAGATCTTATCCCAAATGGTGAGAAATGTAAATCAGATGAAGAATCATAAATCCAGTGAAGTAATTGACTGATTTTAAAGAAAATCATATAGATTCAATGGTATGATAATTCTTTACATTTATATAATTTTCTTTATTTAGATTTATATATAGTTGTACATATTTATAGATTTGCTAGTAGATCTTACATGGAGTTGCTCATGGATAGTCCCGGGACATGGAATGGGTTTGTAATATTTACTGTGGTTCCACTGTGGACTAAATATGATGAGTTCGCCCATAGCCCCTTAATACTGTAAATTTACTAAGGCACTATACCGCATGACTGATGCAAGATGACGTTTTTGCACACCTTATGATACTCAAAGATATAGGAATAGGAGTAGGCCATTCAGCCCCTCAAGCATGTTCCGCCTATAAATTAGATCATGGCTTTTTTTTTATTCGTTCACGGGATGTGGGCGTCGCTGGCAAGGCCGGCATTTATTGCCCATCCCTAATTGCCCTCGAGATCTGTACCTTAACTCCATCTGTCCACCTTGGTTCCATACCCTTAATACGCTTGCCTAACAAAAATCCGATCAATCTCAGTTTTGAAATTTTCAATTGACCTAGCCTCATCAGCATTTTTGGGAAGAGAGTTCCAGATTTCCACTGACCTATGAGTGATCACCCCCTAACTCTAATTTTAAGGATATGCCCCCTTGTTCTGGACTCCCCCTCAGGAAATAGTTTCTCTCTATCTACCTTATCAAATCCTTTAATCATCTTGAACACCTCAAATAGATCATCCCTTAATCTCCCATACCTGTCCTTATAATTTAACCCTTTTAGCCCCGCTATCGTTCTGGTGAATCTGTGCTGCACCCCCTCCAAGGCCAATATATCCTTCCTGAGGTGCGGTGCCCAGAGCTGAACACAGTACTCTAAATGGGGTCTAATTAGAGCTACATATAACTGTATGTTATAACTTCCACCCCTTTGTATTCCAGCCCCTTTGAGAAAAAGGCCAACATTCCATTAGCCTTTTAAATTATTTTATCACCTGTCCACTAGCTTTTAATGATTTCTGTACGTGGCTGCCTAAATCTCTCTGCTCCTCCACAGTCCCTAGCTTCTCACCATTTAGAAAATACTCTGATCCATCTGTCTTAGGTCCAAAGTGTTTGACATCACACTTCCCCATGTTTAACTCCATTGGCAACAGTTTTGCCCACTCACTTAATCTGTCAATGTCCCTTTGCAGCTTTCTTCTCCCATCTACATTATTTACGGTGTCATCTAATTTAGTGTCATCAGCAAACTTGGATATGTGTCTCTCTTTTCCTCTGTCTAAGTCATTTATAAATATAGTGAAAAGCTGAGGCCCCAGTACAGATCCCCGGGGAATGGTAAATGGTAAAAAGTTAAAAACAGTGGATGTCCAAAGGGATCTAGGGGTTCAGGTACATAGATCATTGAAGTATCATGAACAGGTGCAGAAATAATCAAGAAGGCAAATGGAATGTTGGCCTTTATATCTAGAGGACTAGAGTACAAGGGAGCAGAAGTTATGCTGCAGCTATACAAAACCCTGGTTAGACCGCACCTGGAGTACTGAGAGCAGTTCTGGGCACCGCACCTTCGGAAGGACATATTGGCCTTGGAGGGAGTGCAGCGTAGGTTTACTGGAATGATACCCGGACTTCAAGGGTTAAGTTACGAGGAGAGATTACACAAATTGGGGTTGTATTCTCTTGAGTTTCGAAGGTTAAGGGGTGATCTGATCGAAGTTTATAAGATATTAAGGGGAACGGATAGGGTGGATAGAGAGAAAGTATTTCCGCTGGTTGGGGATTTTAGGAGTAGTGGGCACAGTCTATAAATTAGAGCCAGACCTTTCAGGAGTGAGATTAGAAAACATTTCTACACAAAGGGTGGTAGAAGTTTGGAACTCTCTTCCACAAACGGCAATTGATACTAGCTCAATTGCTAAATTTAAATCTGAGATAGATAGCTTTTTGGCAACCAAAGGTATTAAGGGATATGGGCCAAAGGCGGGTATATGGAGTTAGATCACAGATCAGCCATGATCTTATCAAATGGCGGAGCAGGCACGAGGGGCTGAATGGCCTACTCCTATGACACCACTAGTCACATCCTGCCAATTTGAGTATGTACCCATTACCCCTACTCTCTGTCTCCTACCTCATAACTATTTTCTTACCCATGTCAATAGGTTACCTTCAATTCCATGCGTTCTAATTTTTGTTAAGTCTCTTGTGTGGAATCTTACCGTATGCCTTCTGGAAGTCCATATAAATAACATCCATAGATACTCCCTTATCTATAATGTTAATTACCTCCTCAAAAAACTCAATTATTTTCGTTAGACATGGCTTATCCATTACAAATCTATGCTGGCTCTCTCTGATAGTTGATATTTGTCCAAGTGCTCAGTCACTCTGTCCCTAATAACAGATTCTAGTAACTTGCTCACACACAAAGATGTCCATGACAGCTGGAAGATCCAATGAAATTTCCAATTCAAGCCCAAGCCCCAGACAGAAGGTTGGGCCTATATAGAGGAAACTCCTTTGAGGGCAAGTATTAAAAAAAACTATTTTATGGAAAAGTTTTGAGTCTCTTTTCAGAATTGCATAATTTAAAAAAAATGTATGTTGCAAATCTTATCTTCATTGTACACATTGATCTGAGGGAAAGAAAGGTGGTGGAAGCAGTATGAAGACATTTTCTGTGTAATTTGATTGATTTGTGGTACTTGCTGATGTGCGAATGGTAGTTTTGCTCGGTTTACTGCTTGTTACTTATCAGCCTTGGCTCAGTGGTAGCACATGCTCCTCTGAGTCAGAAGGTCGTGGGTTCAAACCCCATTCCAGAAACTTGAACGCTTAATCTCGGCTGACACTTAAGTGCAATTCTGAGGGAGTGCTGCAATGTTGGAGGTGCCGTCTTTCGCTTGAGGCATTAAACTGGAGCCTCGACTTCTGCTGTCTTGGGTGGATGTAAAAGATCTCATGGCACTGTTCAAAGAAGATGGGAGATCCTGGCAAACATTTGTCCCTCAACAATCACTGAAAACAGTTTAATTGGAAATTTATCTCATTTTTGTTTGTGGGACATTGCTGTGAGCAAATTGGATTCCGCATTTCCCTACATTACAATAGTAACTATACTTCAAAAGTTCTTAATTGAAGGTGAAGCACTTTGGGACATCCTGAGGTTGTGAAAGGCACTATATAAATGCAAGTTCTTCTGTTCTTACTTGGTCCTTATTAGTACTTTTTACTACTTTTTATTTCTCCACATTTAGTCATTCTAACATGCAATTACTCAAAATAAACCTTATGGAGGTGACACCTCTGAAGACAATTTTTCAGGTGTGACACTATGAACAACATGAACTACAAGATTATAGATTCAGTTGATATTTTAATATTTATCTGTGGGCAATGTAGGGAGTTTAGTTTTACTTTTAAAAAGATTATAGGTTGAGTTAAATATCACATAAATAATACTTATCAAAATTACGTGAAACTAAGACAGATTTATCTTTTAACAGACCAGTAGAGAAAAAAGGCAGTGAGAGTCACTTGACAGAAACTATTTGAAAATGGCAGTGCATTAGGATAAATTCTAATTCACTGGGGCTCTTTTCTCTAGAAAATAGAAGGCTGAGGGATGATCTAATAGAGGTCTTCAAAATTATGAAGGGGTTTGATAGGGTAGAAGCAGAGAAAATGTTTCCATTTGTGGGGGAATCCAAAACTAGGGGTCATATATACAAAATAGTCACTAATAAATTCAATAAGGAATTCAGGAGTAACTTTTTCACCCATAGAGTGGTTAAGATGTGGAACTTGCTACCACATGGAATAGTTGAGGTGAATGGCATCGATGCATTTAAGGGGAAGCAAGATAAGTAAATGAAGGAGAAACAAATAGATGGTTACGCTGAAATGGTTAGATGAAATACGGTGGGAGGAGGCTCGTGTGGAGCATAAACATTGGCATAGACCAGTTGGGCCGAATGGCCAGTTTCTGTGCTGTAAATTCTATGTATATAAAATAAATTGTCAAGCAGTGAGTAAGAAAAGTAATAAAATTCTTTGTGACCATTCTTATGGGAAGTCTTTATGCAAAGGAGAAGCAGTGGGCCAAACCCAGTGAGGAAGTGAGTTGGTTGGGGAAGGGTTGAGGATGGGGAAGGCCACATCTTTTATGAAGATAAATGATCTGAGTTTGAGGTGGGGATTGTTTCCTTTCATGTTCTTAGTGCTGTATAGTATGCTTGGATTTCAATAAATCCCAGCATTTCTAATGGTGAAGTTATGGAAATAAAACCTGGGAGAGTCCTGGAATGAATAGGATTTCCGTATTTAATGGCAGTACTTAAAGGGAAAATGAGTTCTGATGATGCAGATGTACATGGCAAATACATAGCAAAAGCAGCCATTTAGTAGGAATGATGGGGTAGAAATGAGAAAATGAGCATTCCCCTTCTTGCTTTAAAGGGAGGCTGTCTTAATGAAGAAGTGTTGGCAAACTTTTTTCGTTTGTTTACAAAAATAAGTCACGATGATGTAAGTTGAATTGAAACAGCGTTATTACACCATTTGTGCATGATATTGTCATGGGAAAAATGAGACTTGGCTTTTCTGGCTGTTCTTCCAATCCAAACAAACAAAAACTGAACTCCCGAGCATGTTATCAAGCACACAGTGATAATTGTGGACTAATTGTACCTGGGACAGCTGGTGTCAGGCACCTTGATGTACAGCTGCTGGTATGGTCGCACTATTGCTTTAGCGTACTTTTGCAAGAAATTAACGTTGATCGGAAATATTAATTTGTTGGTGATATTAGGAAGCTAGTTACAGGGGAAGTGGCAGTGGTTGGCAACCAACCATGCACATTACAATGCAAAACCTGTCTGATCCTATTGAAGGTTTGAGCAGTGATGTTTAATGAAGCATTTTGATCTGATCCACTGAAGAATTCTGCACCCATTCGAATATTCTAAAATTTTTAACTTTGACAAGGTAATGGAGGAGTTTTGGATTAGAGTAATAATTTGATATTTTCTTGAGTTTTGGATTGAGGTATTTTCTGTACATAACATATAATTGAATTTCATTTTGAAAATGTCATGTGTACAAAAACTGATGGATCCAATCTCTGACCCAAATTTATATTTGCTGTAATGTTATATTTGTACTGGGAAAAAGTCTTAGTTAAAATGAATTCTGGGTCAGTGAGGTTAATATAATTACATGATGCCCTTTGAAGTCTGAAGTGGCATTTGTGCACCAAAATAAAAAACCTTTTGAAATATGAAATAACATTTTTCTTTCTGTTTGTCAAAGAATGCTTTGGATCAAAGGAACCTTTCAGAATATACCTTAAGTATTTATGAATAACCTTTACTCTCTGCGTCTATTTTGAACAATACAGATATTTCTAACTGAAATCTTTTACTTCAAACAAGAGTTTTGCCTTCTGATTGGAGCATCATCTTCAAGATATTTTCTAAGGCTTGGCACATCCTCTTTCTCCCTCACTGCTCGAGATGAGCAGTGGGTTGTTGCAGGGCACTATAGCTGCAAAATGATGGGGCCGATTTCCGGATGGCGGAGGGGTGCGTTGGGGGCTCCTAAAATTGTGCAAATCTGGAGCGGGTTCGGAGCCCCCCGCTGACTTCCGGGTTCCCCAGTGACGCGTTTAGTGCGCGCACCTACCGAATGCAGGAGTCCCACCGGCAATTAAAGCTGGCGGGATGATGACTTACATACTTTTACACTTAAAGTACTTGAGATACCTGATTGAGTAGACATTTTGGCAGGGGTGCAATTTTGAAGGATCCTCAGCATGTTTCCCGTGCTGTGGGAAACACTCCCTGTTGCAACAGACGTGTTTCAGCCAGCAGCCAGTAGGAGATGCAAATGAGTATTTGACAGGTGGGGAGAAAACCTTATTTATTGCAGCAGGGCACTCTGTCACTTCAAAATTTTGGCTGTAAGACCTTTGTGTTTTCACTTTCTTACTTGTGTTCTTACTTTCCACCCAAAACTCTGCTATGCAAACATATTTACCTACTTTGCGGACCCCCTCAAACTCACATCGTCAGGATGGGGGGATGCCATAGCTGCATTCATCACTTCATCCGAGGACAAGCAACATCACCAGCCTCGCAAGGCACACCGTCCACCTCTGCCATGTGGAACTCCACAACACAGTGCTGCACCACAGGCACCTGCACAAGAGCACGGAGGGCAACAACAGAGAGAGCGATGTCGCAGGAGGCACTACCCTTGCAACAAGGCCTACAGACTGAGGCTCAGCTTCCTGGACCTCTCTGAGAAGCAGTGCATACAGAGGCTGAGTGTCAGTCGCCAGGGAGTCGCAGACACCTGCAGCCTCCTTCGTGCTGAGCCGCTCCCGGCTGGGCCGAGCAGCATCTCCTTACCTGTCGCTGTCAAAGTCACCATTGCCTTCAACTTCTTCGCCTCCGGATCATTCCAGGGTGCCACTGGGGACATCACCGGGGTCTCTGAGTTGTCTGCACACAAGTGCATAAGGCGGGTCACTGACAGCTTGTTTCGCAGGGCCTCGCACTATGTCAACTTCCCCATGGATGACCTCAGCCAGACGGAGAGGGCAGTGGGATTCCACTCTGTGGCTGGCTTCCCACGGGTGCAGGGTGTAATCGATTGCACCCATATAGCAATACGAGCACCTCCACATGAGCCAGGACTGTTCATCAACAGGAAGGGCTATCACTCCATCAACGCTGAGCTCGTTTGTGACCACCGCAAGAGATTCCTTCACATGCGCGCCAGATACCCTGGCAGCTGCCACGATTCCTTCATCCTCCGGGAGTCCAACATCCCACCCCTCTTCCACGCACCGAACACCCGCAAGGACTGACTCCTCAGGGACAAGGGATATCCCCTGCACACGTGGCTCATGACACCTCTGAGGAAACCCAGCACTGAGCAACAGCGTCGATGTAACGACAGCCACATCGCCACCAGGTCTGCAATTGAGCATGCTATAGGGCTGCTCAAGATGCGCTTCAGGTGCCATGATCGTTCTGGGGGAGCGCTTCAATACGCACCAGACAGAGTGGGACGCATTACTGTCGTCTGTTGTGCCCTGCGCAACATGGCACAACAGAGAGGGGTGCCGCTTGTGGAGGCTCCATCCACATCTGCCACCCACATTGAGGAGGCGGAGGAGGAGGAACCCATGGGCAGAACAGCGGCTCACCTGGCTGCTCGTGAGGCCAGGGAGTCACTGATACGTGAACGGTTCTCCTAACATCAGACAGTGTGAAGACTTCAGTCCTCACCACCTGGATAGAGCAGCAGCCACACCAGCCCCCTTCCCCCCGCCCCTCCCTGCACAAAACAGTCCTGCAACTACACATACACCCAATGTAGGATGACCCAATGGGTGACATCAAGTGTGGGCGTTCATGGTGAACCTCATGAAAGCCTTATTACAGAAGCCAGTCAAGCATGGCCAAGACGTGGCAGCAGTTGTGACAATAATAATATTTAATGTGTGCTTAACAAAAAGCAAATATAAGTAAAAAGACATGACCAACTGTCAAACACCCTTGTGTATCCCCTTTGTGTTTACAAAACCTTCGCCTTTCGCTTCCGACTACTTCAACGTGGTGCATCCCCTGTGGCTGCAGCAGAGGTAGTGGTAGGTTGCTCTTGTTCATGCCCTGACCGATTAGATGTTTTCGGCCTATGCCCTCTGGGTTTTGGTGCCCATGAGGGCCCCTCCAAAGGCTGCTCCACCTGCACCTGTGCAGGGGCAGACTCGGCCACCTGGAGAGGAGGCAGCTTGAGGGCCCTGGTTGAGAGGGAGGCAACGGGTGAGATGTGGGGGTGCTTTGAGTGGCGTCCCCACTTCTATGTCCCCTTTTGCCATCATCCCTCTCCTGGGCCAGGCCCACATCACTCCTACCACCCTGCTGGACGACAGTTTGGAGGACAAGTGTGAAGCCTTGTAAGGCCAGTGCTAGTGTATCTGCTTGCCTGTTTAAGGCAGCAGATGATTGTTCACAGTGAGTCCGAACGGCCGTTGTCAGGGCCTGAATGGACTCATTTGTGTGCTTGAAGCTCCATGGAGGCTAGCCTTCTCTCCATCGCAGACATTCCCGCACTTACCCGCGACATTATCTGAGATGCCCTCACATCCCTGTGACACTATCTCAGAGATGCCCTCACGTCCCTGTGACACTATCTCAGAGATGCCCTCCCTTACCTGTGCCACCGTTCCACTCATGCAGGAGTTGGACTCCTCCATCCTCTGCGCGATTGTGGAGAGTGTGCGTGGCACCTGTTTCAGCACCTCGCGAATGTGTTGCTGCGCCTCGATCATTCTCCTTCTAAAGGATGGCTCCCAGGGTTCAGCATCTGTGTCCAGCTGAGCAGAACCTGGAGATGAGTGCTTCCACTGGCACGGACTCTCCACAGCTGCCCCTGCCACCAGTGTCTGCTTGTGCTCACGTGTGTGGTAACTCACCATGTGCGACCCCAAGTAACTGCAGACGGGGACCCATCGAGGTATGTGTATCTGTGCTGGTGGATGGCTCGCTCAGATGTGACGGTGCACCCTCAGAGGCCGGCAGGTCCTCTGAGGAATCGCCCTCTGTCGTCACAGCGGCCGCTGAAGGCCCTGTAAGAGAAAAGAAGGCAATGTTAAGCATGAGGACAGATGTTGAGGTGCTGAAGATAGCAAGGCATGTTAACATCAATTCATTTTGTGTCTGCTGATTGTTAAAGTTCTGTCACCAGACATTTTTCGGGTGCCAGTCTCGGTGTCCCCGACGGACAGGTACTCGAGGGTGCGGCTCAGCTCCAGCACCTCCTGCTCCATGTCTGTGAGCACGACTACCTGTGGTGGCCCCCCTCCGGTCCTCGCCCTTTCCCATGCATTCTGGGCTCTCTTCTCCTTTAAGGGGAGAAAGTGCAGGCATGTGAGTGAGTGGTTATGTCACCATCACTCAATCAATGAATGGCTGACCGTGAAAGAGATACATCAGAGGGTGAGTATGAGATAGAGCCATGACACTGTATGAGGATTGGGTTGAGTGGTAGTGGTTGGGTGAGTACTGGGCAGGTGAGGAAGTGCAGGTAAGTTGAGGATGAACTTTGAGTGGGTGTGAGGAGTGATGTGATAGAGTAGTGTTGGCAGTGCAGAAGGAGTTGGGGGGTCGGGGTGGTGATGTGGAAGACGGAATGTAGGAGAATGAGTAAGTGTACTTAGTTTTGCTGATCTAGTTAGGTCATTGAAGCACTTCCTGCACTGGATCCAGGTGCGGGAGATGTTGCTGCTGCTGGTGACCTCCTCTGCCACCTCGAGCCAGGCCTTCTTGGTGGCAGAGGCAGGCCACTTCCTCTCGTCCTCCCGGTAGAAGACATCCCACCTCCTCCTCACCCTATCCAGTAACACCTGGAGTGAGGCATCACTAAATCTAGGAGGAGCCTTTCCCCTGGGCTGCTCCATTGTTCATTTTGGGTTTTTGCTCCAGGAGCAGCCGTTGGAGGACTGCCTCTTTAAATAGAAATCCTCCAGCTGACAGCCTGTGATGAGGGTGTGCAGTCCGCCCGCTGCGCAGGTTTCAGACGCCAAACCCAGAAGCCATGTTAAGTGGCTCCAATTTACCTGCGATCATGTGGGGAACGGACAGATTTAATTGGGCGGGTTACCCACGCGCCCAATCGCTCCCCCGCTGCCATCCCGCCTCCCCGCTAATATTGGGGCCCATGTGCCAGTCTGGGAAACAGCATGACGATAACAGCCCTCGTCTGAAGGCCCACTACTGCATAATAAGACTGTTTAAAGCTTAAAAAAAAAGGATATGGGATGATCGTTATTGGAAAAAAAAGATAAGGAAATATTATCACTGTATCCTGGGCTGCTCCGTTAGTGGATTAATGTGGTCATGATTCCAGTGATCTCTTGGCCAGCCTCCCATCCTTTACCCTCCAGAAACCAGCTCATCCAAAACCCTCTTGCCTGCACCAAATTTCACTTGCCCATCACCCTTCATTACTGACCTATATTGGCTGCTGTTCCCCCAATATCTCAAAATTAAAATTCTTATCCTCAGGATTAAATCCCTCCCTTACCTCTCCCTATCTCTGTAATCTTTTCCAATGCTACAACAGCCCTTCCCCCAAACTCTCTGACTGGCCTCTTGTGCATTCCCGCCCTACCTTCATTGCATCATTGACGACTGTGACTTCAGCTGTCTAAGCCCTGCACTCTGGAATTTCCTCCCTAAACTCTTCTGCCTCTCCACCTCTTCACCTCTCTTTCCTCGAAGACCATACTTAAAATCCACCTCTTTGACCAAGCCTTTGGTCACCCCTCATAATATATCCTTTTTTGGTTCAACATCCATTTTTTCCCTTGCACCTTTGAAGTGCCTTGTGAATTTTTTCTACGTTAGAAGCGCTATATAAAAGCAACTTGTTGTTCTGAAAAGGAAACTCTAAACTGCACACAGTTTGGATTGAATTCCATGAACAAAATTCATGTTTGTAATAAAAAGGCATAACATTATGTGCTGAGTGAATTTAATTTTAACAAAGACTAATGATGTACAAAAAGTAATTGGCCTCCTTTATGCAGGAAGTTTGGTCTTTCTCAGTTGTCATTTTCATTCTTATAAGGATTCTTGTCTTTACAGGAAAAGGCTGTCTCTATGTAGAAAGAAAACCTCAAATGGTACAGAATAAACAAGATGTTTTATCCAATACCTGAATCTAAAATGGCTGCCTCATTTTTTTTATTGCCACAACCTAAGATGGTTCCACAAGTTGCACACATTCATAAATTGATGTCACATGCTGAATGCATTATTGATTCTATTTCTTCACTTTTTAAAAATAATATTGTGATTTTTATTGGGTAGCAGGCCATCTAACAGTGCCTGCCGTCAATTAGACTTGCCCCTGCCCGTTAGGTTTTAAAAATTTTTTGCGTGGCTGAAAGTGCGAGCTGATAACGGCGCAGTGAGGGAAACAGGGCATCTGGGACCTGAGTGAACAGGGCAAACAAGAGGGGATCTCCTTAACCGATCAGATTGAAGGATTGTGAAATAAACAGCGCAAGGACTGAGAAGGAAGTGTAAGTTAGAGTGGGTGAATTCAATGTCAAATCAGGTACAGGAAGAAATAGAGAGGGAACAACAGTTTGGATTAAGAGAGAGAGAGAAAAATAGGCCAAAAGGAAAAGTTTTTTACATTTTACATTTTTAAAATCTCCAATAACAATTGAAATCTGATGGAATGAGACTCCACACTTGTCATCATTAATTTTCAGTGTCAAAAGAGTTGATTGGCAGTAATTAACACTTATCATGTTGTTAGACATAAGAACATAAGAAACAGGAGCAGGAGTACGCCATACAGCCCCTTGAGCCTGCTCCGCCATTCAATAAGATCATGGCTGATCTTTGACCTCAACTCCACTTTCCCGCCCGATCCCCATATCCCTTGATTCCCCTCGAGTCCAAAAATCTATCCATCTCAGCCTTGAATATACTCAATGACTGGGCATCCACAGCCCACTGGGGTAGAGAATTCCAAAGATTCACAACCCTCTGAGTGAAGAAATTCCTCCTCATCTAAGTCTTAAATGTCCAACCCCTTATCCTGAGACTGTGCCCCCTAGTTCTAGACTCTCCAGACAGGGGAAACAACCTCTAAGTATCTACCCTGTCAAGCCCCCTCAGAATCTTATATGTTTCAATGAGATCACCTCTCATTCTTCTAAACGCCAGAGAGTATAGGCCCATTCTACTCAATCTCTCCTCGTAGGACAACCCTCTCATCCCAGGAATTAATCTAGTGAACCTTCGTTGCACCGCCTCCAATGGCAAGTATATCCTTCCTAAGGTAAGGAGACCAAAATTGTACGTAGTACTCCAGGTGAGGCCTCACCAAAGCCCTGTACAATTGTAGTAAGACTTCCTTAATCTTATACTCCAACCCCTTTGCAATAAAGGCCAACATGCCATTTGCCTTCCTAGTTGCTTGCTGTTCCTGCATGCTAACTTTTTACGAAGGGTTTTGATAAGAGTAAATAAGGAGAAACTGTTTCCCATGGCAGAAGGGTCAGTAACTAGAGGGTACAGATTTAAGGTAATTGGCAAAAGAACCAGAGGCGACACGAGGAAAAAAAAAATTATGCAGTGAGTTGTTATGATCTGGAATGCACTGCCTGAAAGTATGGTGGAGGCAGGTTCAATAATAACTTTCAAAAGGTAACTGGATAAATATTTCAAGTGGAAAAATTTGCAGGACTATGGGGAAAGAGCAGGGGAGTGGGACTAATTGGATAGCTCTTTCAAAGAGCCGGCACAGGCAGGTTGGGCGGAATGGCCTCCTTCTATGCTGTATCGTTCAATGATTCTATGACAAATAAAATTTGTGTTGGTAGTTTACTCCCTCACCCTCTTTCTAGATTCTTCAATATTACGTGCTTTTCTCAGTGATGATAAAGGGAAGTGACAGACCTGTACTCAGGCCTCAGCCAATGATGGTTCTGTAACCATCTATTTGCACTGTGTGCAGGAGTCAGATATCTCTGAACACCAACATTTAATAGTTTCTTACCATTTAATTAACAGTTTCCCATCATTGAAAGGGTATTTAGACTTGAAATGACAAAAAAATAACTTTCTGTGGCACGTTTAGTTCATATCCGCCGTGCAAATACAACAACTTCAGGCCATTCAGTGCGTTTCGATGGTGAGGCAGATGGCAAGATGCCGTTTTTGCAAAGCTAACGGTGGGCAGCTACTTTTGGATATCCTCGTTTAACCGCGCATCTGCCCCTCGCCTGAAGTTGCTGTACCATTTGCACAAAATTAACGGCGAGGGTTATTAGCCTCACCATTATTTTGACAGCAAAATCTGGCCTATTGTTTTCATTATTTTCTTGAATTTTGTTCCTGGGTGGAGTATGCAGGCAAACTCAAAAGGAAAAGGATCATGGAGTTAAAGGGAAGAAATTATGTAGCCTACAGGAAAAACCTGATTATGATCCAGGAACTTCAGTTTTTCTAGTTGTGACGGAGTTCCCTGAATTAGAGAAAACCTACTAGCCACTCGTTTTCCCCTCAAACTGGTGAACTGTTGGAATTGGCAAGGTGCCACAGTAATGGGAGTAGCACTGTACCATGGAGTGCTGGAGATGAGTTTGTACCCATGATTTACTGCAGAATGAGTTGCCACTCTCAGTCACAGAGTTAGACGAGCTGTGATGAACTTAGACAAGGGAGGGAAGTGTAAATTGGAAAGTTCGTCTGCATTTACATGACAGCTGTGTGTTAGTGAGAAGCACTTTTGCTACACACCAATGCTGCAATTGTAGTGTAAGTGCATCCTGATTCTGGAATCGGGGCTCAACCTGACTTGAACAGGGTGAGATTCTTTGGAGGAGGGATTCTCATTGACCTTTGTTTCAGAGTCAGTTCAGGCCTTTACACTTTACGTACATTCTAAGTTTACCACCGGTGAAAGCTTTGCACTGATGCTAAACTTAAGGAGTGTGAAAACAGCCTGGCTCCTCCTGCACACAGTGCAAATAGATGGTTACAGAACCATCATTGGCTGAGGCCTGAGTACAGGTCACTCACTTCCCTTTATCATCACTGAGAAAAGCAGGTAATATCGCAGAATCCAGAAAGAGGGTGAGGGAGTAAACTACCAACACAAATTTTATTTGTCATAGAATCATCGAATGGTACAGCATAGAAGGAGGCCATTCCGCCCAACCTGCCTGTGCCGGCTCCTTGAAAGAGCTATCCAATTAATCCCACTCCCCTGCTCTTTCCCCATAGTCCTGCAAATTTTTCCACTTGAAATATTTATCCAGTTACCTTTTGAAAGTTATAACTGAATCTGCTTCCACCACCCTTTCAGGCAGTGCATTCCCCAGATCATAACAACTCCCTGCGTAAATTTTTTTCCCCTTGTTTTGCCTCTGGTTCTTTTACCAATTATCTTAAATCTGTGTCCTCTGGTTACTGCCCCTTCTGCCACAGGAAACAGTTTCTCCTTATTTACTCTTATCAAAACACTTCATGATTTTGAACATATCTGTCAAATCTTCCCTTAACCTTCCTTGCTCTAAGAAAAACAACCCCAGATTCTCTAGTCTCTACACGTAATTGAAGTCTTTCGTTTCTGATACTATGCTAGTAAATAAATCTCCTCTGCAGCCTCTCTAAGACCTTGATATCTTTCCTAAAGTATGGTACCCAGAATTGAACACAATACTCCAGCTGGGGCCTAACTTGTGATTTATAAAGGTTTAGCATAACTTCCATGCTTTTGTACTCCATGCCTTTATTTATAAAGCCAAGGATCTTGTATGCCTTTTTAACAGCCTTTTTAACAGCCTTCTCAACTTAGCTACATCATTAAATAAATTTAAAACAGAAATAGACAGTTTCCTAGAAGTAAAGGGAATTAGGGGTTACGGGGAGCGGGCAGGAAATTAGACATGAATTTAGATTTGAGGTTAGGATCAGATCAGCCATGATCTTATTGAATGGCGGAGCAGGCTCGAGGGGCCGATTGGCCTACTCCTGCTCCTATTTCTTATGTTCTTATGTAACTTGTCCTGCCATCTTCAAAGACTTGTGTACGTAGACCCTCAGGTCTCTCTGTTCTTGCACCCCCTTTAAAATTGTACCATTTAGTTCATATTCCCTCTCATTCTTCCTACCAAAATGAATTACTTCACATTTCTCTACATTAAATTTCATTTTTTTAAATTCGTACATGGGATGTGGGCGTCGCTGGTGAGGCCGTCATTTATTGCCCATCCCTTATTGCCCTTGCGAAGGTGGTGGTGAGCTGCCTTCTTGAACCGCTGCAGTCCGTGTGGTGAAGGTTCTCCCACAGTGCTGTTAGGAAGGGAGTTCCAGGATTTTGACCCAGCGACGATGAAGGAACGGCAATATATTTCCAAGTCAGGATGGTGTGTGACTTGGAGGGGAACGTGCAGGTGATGTTGTTCCCATGTGCTTGCTGCCCTTGTCCTTCTAGGTGGTAGAGGTCGCGGGTTTGGGAGGTGCTGTCGAAGAAGCCTTGGCGAGTTGTTGCAGTGCATCCTGTGGATGGTACACACTGCAGCCACCGTGCGCCGGTGGTGAAGGGAGTGAATGTTTAGGGTGATAGATGGGGTGCCAATCAAGCGGACTGCTTTGTCCTGGATGATGTTGAGCTTCTTGTGTGTTGTTGGAGCTGCACTCATCCAGGCAAGTGGAGAGTATTCCATCACACTCCTGACTTGTACCTTGTAGGTGGTGGAAAGGCTTTGGAGAGTCAGGAGGTGAGTCACTCGCCGCAGAATACCCAGCCTCTGACCTGTTCTTGTAGCCACGGTATTTATATGGCTGGTCCAGTTAAGTTTTTGGTCAATGGTGACCCCCAGGATGTTGATTGTGGGGGATTTGGCCATGGTAATGCCGTTGAATGTCAAGGGGAGGTGGTTGGACTCTCTCTTTTTGGAGATGGTGATTGCCTGGCACTTATCAGCCTAAGCCTGGATGTTGTCCAGGGCACGGACTGCTTCATTATCTGAGGGGTTGCGAATGGAACTGAACACTGTGCAATCATCAGCGAACATCCCCATTTCTGACATTATGATGGAGGGAAGGTCATTGATGAAGCAGCTGAAGATGGTTGGGCCTAGGACACTGCCCTGAGGAACTTCTGCAGTAATGTCCTGGGGCTGAGATGATTGGCCTCCAACAACCACTACCATCTTCCTTTGTGCTAGGTATGACTCCAGCCACTGGAGAGATTTCCCCCTGATTTCCATTGACTTCAATTTTACTAGGGCTCCTTGGTGCCACACTCGGTCAAATGCTGCCGTGATGTCAAGGGCAGTCACTCTCGCCTCACCTCTGGAATTCAGCTCTTTTGTCCATGTTTGGACCAAGGCTGTAATGAGGTCTGGAGCCAAGTGGTCCTGGCGGAACCCAAACTGAGCATCGGTGAGCAGGTTATTGGTGAGTAAGTGTCGCTTGATAGCACTGTCGATGACACCTTCCGTCACTTTGCTGATGATTGAGAGTTGACTGACGGGGCGGTAATTGGCCGGATTGACTTGTCCTGCTTTTTGTGGACTGGACATACCTGGGCAATTTTCCACATTGTCGGGTAGACACCAGTGTTGCAGCTGTACTGGAACAGTTTGGCTAGAGGCGTGGCTAGTTCTGGAGCACAAGCCTTCAGCACTACAGCCGGGATGTTGTCGGGGCCCATAGCCTTTGCTGTATCCAGTGCACTCAGCCGTTTGTTGATATGACGTGGAGTGAATCGAATTGGCTGAAGACTGGCTTCTGTGATGGTGCGGATATCAGGAGGAGGTCAAGATGGATCATCCACTCAACACTTCTGACTGAAGATGGTTGAAAACGCTTCAGCCTTGTCTTTTGCACTCAGGTTCTGGACTCCGCCACCATTGAGGATGGGGCTGTTTACAGAGCCTCCTCCTCCCGTTAGTTGTTTAGTTGTCCACTACCATTCACAACTGGATGTGGCAGGACTGCAGAGCTTTGATCTGATCCGTTGGTTGTGGAATCGCTTAGCTCTGTCTGTAGCATGTTGCTTCCGCTGTTTAGCATGCATGTAGTCCTGAGTTGTAGCTTCACCAGGTTGGCACTTCATTTTTAGGTATGCCTGGTGCTGCTCCTGGCATGCTCTTCTACACTCCTCACTGAACCAGGGTTGATCCCCTCGCTTGTTGGTAATGGTAGAGTGAGGAATATGCCAGGCCATGAGGTTACAGATTGTGGTGGAATACAATTCTGCTGCTGCTGATGGCCCACAGTGCCTCATGGATGCCCAGTTTTGAGCTGCTGGATCTGTTCTGAATCTATCCCATTTAGCACGGTGGTAGTGCCACACAACACGTTGGATGGTGTCCTCATTGTGAAGACGGGACTTCGTTTCCACGAGGACAGTGCGCTGATCACTCCCTCGAAAACTGTCATGGACAGATGCATCTGCGGCGGTTAGATTGGTGAGGCCGAGGTCAAGTAAGTTTTTCCCTCGTGTTGGTTCGCTCACCACCTGCCGGAGCCCCAGTCTGGCAGCTATGTCCTTCAGCAGTCGGCCAGCTCGGACAGTAGTGGTGCTACCGAGCCACTCTTGGTGATGGACATTGAAGTTCCCCACCCAGAGTACATTCTGTGCCCTTGCTACCCTCAGTGCTTCCTCCAAGTGGTGTTCAACATGGAGGAGGACTGATTCATCAGCTGAGGGAGGGCGGTAGGTGGTAATCAGCAGGAGGTTTCCTTGCCCATGTTTGACCTGATGCCATGAAATTTCATGGGGTCCGGAGTCAATATTGAGGACTCCCAGGGCCACTCCTTCCTGACTGTATATCACTATACCGCCACCTCTGGTGGGTCTGTCCTGCCGGTGGGACAGGACATACCCAGGGATGGTGATGGAAGAGTCTGGGACGTTGGCTGAAAGGTATGATTCTGTGAGTATGGCTATGTCAGGCTGTTGCTTGACTAGTCTGTGGGACAGCTCTCCCAATTTTGGCACAAGTCCCCAGATGTTAGTGAGGAGAACTTTGCAGGGTCGACTGGGCTTGGTTTGCCTTTGTCGTGTCCGGTGCCTAGTGGGCCGATGCCGGGTGGTCCGTCCGGTTTTATTCTTATTCTGACTTTTTTTGAGCCAGATTGTACAACTTGCCATGCATCTGCCCATTTCACCAGTCTGTCTCTGTCTTCCTGAAGTCTGTTACTATCCCCCTTCCCCACTGTTTCATACATATCCAAGTTTTGAATCATCTGTACACTTCTAAATTCTACCCTGTAGACCCAAGTCCAGGTCATTACTATGTATCAATATAAAAACAAGCAATGCTGCAAACGTACAGCCGATTGATTGGCGTCTGGAAAAGAAATAGTTCAACATTTTAGGTGTAATCTTTTGTAAGATTTCCTGCATTCATGACTTTATTTTTACCTCAAATTGTGTTTGCACTTATGCATGTAAAGAAGGTAATGCTGGCTACAGAGCAGCACTGAGTCGCAACCTGTCACAGTTCATATACCTGTCGTAGTCACGTGATCACAATCCCGGTCGAAGCTGAAGGCTGCCTGTGGGATCTTGTTGTCTGTTGTGATTCGATTTTGCATCAGTGGATCATGTATCCTGTTGATAATAATTATTTGCCTGCGTGCATATTTCCTGATTCTGAAGACAGCACTGAGCAGTGAACAGCCTCAAATGGGAAATTAGCTGTTAGCCGAAAGAGTGGTGATGGAAAAAGGCTTGAAGTGGGCATAATGGAACGTATTTGTGCAGTTTTTTTACAGGCACCTATTTTGCATTTTTTAATATCTTTATAACTGAGTCCTTCATCCGGTAGGTGGTATCATGCCTCATTACGTTTGTTGCCCTATCATTAGCTACAGTGCAGATTGAGTTGTGCTCCTTTGTCCTTTTTATTTCTATGATAAGTGATATCTATTTAGTACAGCTTGAAACAGAGGACTATATAATTGTGAAACTTGTTCCAGTTCTTTCCGGTGAGTAGCAGATGCACATACATTTATTTATTAGTAGGGCCCGTCAATGCTTTAAGCGGATTAGTGGCTGCGGCAGTAGAAAGTTTGGTCCCTAACTAGATGGTGCGCTTCGACAGATCTCGGCCTAACTACGGAATGGAGCACTTTGACTTAGTGAAGTGCTTCACTTCAAGAAAGATGTGAGCAAGAAATCATGTCAGCTGCACAGAAGGTCATAGGTCGGACTGTTCTGCTCTCCTGGTAAAAGGAGGGATCAGCAAAATTATAAAAGGGAAAAAACTGACGGAGGAAAGAAGAAAGGGAGAGAATTCCCAGTATAAACAAAATGTGAGTTGAGTTTTTGTTGACAGGAAATCACTTGTCAGATTTGGTGAAAATCCCAAAAAACATTTTACTTCTGGTACGGTACAATTCATTTTGTATTGCTGCAAGTTATCAAGAAAATGTGATTTAATAAAATATTTTAACACCTTTCTAGATATCCATGATTGTTTTTCCTCCCTTCCTTTCTCAAACACACTGACTTGTACTGAGTTATTGGGCATGATTTTGACCTCGAGCCAGGAAGGGAAGAATTTCGGGTGCAAAACCCGAAAGTCAGTTGGCGGCGACCTTGATGAGGTCAGCAAATTTTACTTCGGGGCTTGTGGGGCAGGAAGGCCGAGGATCATAGAAGGGGGAGGATGGGATCAATGTTGGGGGGTGGGGGGTGGGGGGGGAGGTGGTTGATGCTCGGCAGAGATCGGGGGGCTGATGCCTGGCAGAGATTGGGGGTGGGGGAGGGATGTTGATGCCAGGCAGAGATCAGAAGATGAGATCGAAGGTCGGGTGAAGAGTTGGAGGTAGGTGGGGGTCACCATCTGAGGGGGGGGCGGGTGGGTCCACCATTGCGGGGGAGGGGGGAGGGTCAGCCGATTGCGTGGGTCCTGTCGGCCAAGTGAACTTGTTGGGGCTGGATGAAACACTCCTGCTCCTCCGGACCCACAAACAGTGCAATAAAGGCACTCACCTCGTGGATCCGGCCCTTCCCGCCTGCTTGCACCTATTGGGATTCAAAAGCGATGGGAAACCCGAACAGGTAAGGTTAAATTCACTTTACTTCTGTAATACACAATATGTAAAGTACTGCAACTATTTCAATGAGGTACGTTGCCCCTTTAAGTATCGGCCTGCCAGCTTTAAGTGGTGGGGTGGGGGTGGGGGGGGCGTCCGGGTATCTGTTATGCACACGCACGCAAACCTGCCTGGGTTAAACCTGCGGTCCCGCTCCAAAAAGCTGTTATTTTAACCTCCCACCCGCCCCTAACCCACCTGATCTTGGGTTAAAATTACCCCCATTGTGCCACAGGTGCAGCTTGCATGTCCAAATAGCCACTTTTCATGTATGGCCCTGGATAGTGACGACAGGAGCGGGACGGGGCCATTGTTATTAACAACAACAAGATTTAAATTTATAGTACACCTAATGTAGAAAAACATTCCATGGCGATTGCGAATGAGCCAGGACGAGAGAGATTAGGAAATGGGACGGAAAACCTTGCCTGAGCAGGGAAGTTTTGTGAAGATTTTTAAATATGAAAAGAGAGGTGAAGAGAGAGTTCCAGAGAGCAGGATGATGTGACTGAAGACTCTACCATCAGTGGTAGAGTGCACTTCCATTGATCCTCCTATCAGAGGAGTGGAGCATTCAGAAGGGACTATTGGTTGGGGAAGGCCATGGAGGAATTAAAAGACCAGGATGATGGTTTTAAATTGATTACATTTTGGGATGTGGAGACAGTGGAGGAAGTGAGGGTCGAGGTGTATTAAGAAATTCAGAAAGATACTCTGTTGGCCACTTTTACTAATTTTGCCTAACATAGCAATTCTAATGGGGAAGAGTCCTTTAAACACATTTTGTTGAGATCTTACGTTAACTGTTCGAAGACTTGATGTATTCTGGTTGTGCTTATGACAGTGGGTTGGCTTCCTGTCTTACTGCTAATAGTAACTAGGCCAGCCTCCCTTGTGCTCAGATGACTGAAAGGGGCACAGGTGCACATCATGTAGGAAGCACATTGAGATTGGAAGAAGCACTGCTGGCTTGCCTGGTGGGTAACTTGAGTCATATAGGTGCCTCCCAGCAACATCTGGATGCTGGGGCATCTGCTCGTCTTTAAGCTCTGCTTTAAGAAGAGAGATTAACTTTGAAAGATGGAGGGAAAAGTAAGTGATTCTTTGCTTCTCTCCTTGATTGGTTTTGAATACTGATTTACACTATGCAAATAACTCTGCTCTGAAATTTATATGATTTGGGTCTACATAACTCTAACTGTGCACAAAGTGCCTAAAATCTAGCGCGATAACTAATTACTTTGTGCTTTTACATATTTGCCTTAGAATGCTTTGCTTTCTTGATAGTACAGATTTTGTTTGTACCCATTGTTAGTTTGGATCCAGCCCTGGACTGTACATGTTGATCAAGAAATAAAACAAAGCGTTGTAGTGGACAGCAATTTCTAACCTGCTATTTGGCCACAAGCTGTGTGCATGTCCATGGCTTCCTGGGCCGAACTTTTTGAGAGCTATTGCCCTGTCTGTTCTTAATTGAATACTGTATGTATTGTTTTCTATTTCCATCAAACTAATTTTAATTCAGTTTCTGCCCATTTACTGGTTCTGATCTTTGCCCTGTACATTCAGAAACAAAGCAGGCATGTCAACTGAAAGCTATTAATCTTAGATGATTTTGAATGACTCCTTGTTGTGCCCCTCTGTCCATTATTTTTAATGTTAGTTCCTTACATGAATGCTGCTGAATGGCCTTCCCTTGTGTTTTTCAGTTCGTTATTTAAAATTCTCAGGCTTGGGTCAGTGACTGCTGAAAATCCAAAACCTTTCCTCCGTAGCAATATGTTAATAGTGTGGATTGGCCTCAGAGAAAGGACGTATTTTTCTGCCGAATAATCAAACATTTTGAAATAATGTTCAAAACAAGGGCAGAGGGATAAACCTGACAATTACAGGCCAGTCAGCCTAACGCGGTGATGGGGAAACTTTCAGAGCCAGTAATCCGGGACAAAGTTAATTGGCACTTGGAAAAGTATGGGCGATTAAATGAAAGTCAGCATGGATTTGTTGAAAGAAAGTCGTGTTTGTCTAACTTGATTGAGTTCTTTGATGAAGTAACGGAGAGGAGATCTTCTTGTGGAGGCAGGCGACATGGCTGAGGTACTAAATGAGTACTTGGCATCTGTCTTCACTAAAGGAGAGGATGCTGCCAATATCACAGTAAAAGGAGGGGGTAGCTGAGAAATTGATCAGGATAAAAGTAAAGAGGAGGTACTTAAAAAGTTGGCAGCGCTTAAGGTAGAAAAGTCACCTGGTCCGGATGGGATGCATCCTAGGTTGCTGAGGGAAGTAATTGTGGAAATTGCAGAGGCTCTGGCAACAATCTTCCAATCCTCCTTTGATATGGGAGCGGTGCCAGAGGACTGGAGGATTACAAATGCTCAAAAAAGGGGAGAGGGATAAACCCGGCAACTGCAGGCCAGTCAGTGGTGGGGAAACTTTTAGAGACAATAATCTGGGACAAAATTAATTGTCACTTGGAAAAATATGGGTTAATATCTAAAAGCCAGCACGGATTTGTTAAAGGCAAATCGTGTTTGACTAACTTGATTGAGTTCTTTGAAGCAGCGGAGAGGGTTGATGTGAGAAGTGCGGTTGATGTTGTGTACATGGACTTTCAAAAGGCATTTGATGCAGTACAACAAAGACTTGTTAGCAAAATTAAAGCCCATGGGATTAAAGGGACAGTGGCAGCATTGATACAAAATTGGCTAAAGGGCAGAAAGTAGTGGTGAACAGTTGTTTTCCAGACTGGAAGGAAGTATGCAGTGGTGTTCCCCAGGGGTCAGTATTAGGACCACTGCTCTTTTTTTTTACATAGATTACATAGAATGTACAGCACAGAAACAGGCCATTTGGCCCAACAGATGTATGCCGATGTTTATGCTCTACACGAGCCTCCTCCCTCCCTACCTCATCTAACTCTGTCAGCATAACCTTATATTCCTTTCTCCCTCATGTGTTTATCTGGCTTCCCCTTAAATGCATCTATGCTCGTCGTCTTAACTCCTTGTGGTAGCAAGTTCCACATTCTCACCACTCTCTGGGTAAAGAAGTTTCTCCTGAATTCCCTATTTGATTTATTAGTAACTATCTTATATTTATGGCCCCTAGTTCTGGTCTCACCTGCAAGTGGCAACATCGTCTCTACGTCTACTCTATCAAATCCTTTCATAATCTTAAAGACCTCTATTAGGTCACCCCTCAGTCTTCTCTTTTCTAGAGAAGAGAGCCCCAGCCTGCTCAATCTTTCCTGATAGGTATAACCTCTCAGTTCTGGTATCACCCTAGTAAATCTTCCTTGCATCTTCTCCAATTCCTCTATATCCTTTTTATGATATGGAGGCCAGAATTGTTCACAATACTCCAAGTGTGGTCAAACCAAGGTCCAATATAAGTTTAACATAACTTCTCTGCTTTTTAATTCTACCCCTTCATTAATGAACCCCAGTGCTTGGTTTGCTTTTTTTTAAATGGCCTTTTTAACCTACGTCGCTACTTTTAGTGATTTGTGTATGTGTACTCCCAGATCCTTCTGCTCCTCTACCCCATTTAGACTCTTATTGTCCAAGCAGTATGTGACCCCCTTATTCTTCTTACCAAAATGTAATACCTCTATATTGAAATTAATTTGCTAATTATACGCAGATTCTGCAACGTCTTCCTACATTTTGTCGCAGTCCTCCTCGGTATTATTATACCCCCGCAATTTGGTGTCGTCCGCAAATTTTTTAATTGTTCCGATTCCAGAGTCCAAATCGTTTATATAAATAGTGAATAACAGTGGTTCTAGCACTGATCCTTGTAGAACACCACTTCCCATCTTTTGCCAGTCTGAGTTAGCTACCTTCAACCTGTACTCTCTTTTTTGTTTTGTAGCCAGCTTGCAATCCATTCTGCTACATGTCCCCTGACTCCACATGTTCTAACCTTAGTCATGACTCTACTATATGACACCTTATCAAAGGCCTTTTGAAAATCTAAATATACATCTACTGCATTACCTTGGTCTACTCTTTCTGTTATTTCTTCAAACAATTCAGTAAGGTTGGTCAAGCATGACCGTCCCTTTTGAAATCCGTGCTGACTATTTTTTATTATATTTTCGGTTTCTAGATGTTTTTCTGTTACATCTTTGAGTAAGAATTCCATTATCTTTCTTACCACCAATGTTAAGCTAATTGGTCTATAGTTCCCTGGACTGGTTCTATCTCCCTTTTTTAAATATAGGAATCACATTAACTGTCCGCCAGTCCTCTGGCACTATTCCCTTTTCTAATGAATTTTTATATATATGTAATAGTGCCTCTGCTATCTCTTCCCTAACTTCTTTTAATATGCGTGGATGCAATCCATCCGGACCAGAGATTTTAACCTCTCTAAGTTTGATTATTTTATCAATTATCTCCCCCTTTTCTATCTTAAATGTCCTTATATCTTTTTTGATCTCTTCTTTTAATGTCATGCCCATCTTGTTAGTCTTTTTGATAGATAATAATGACCTGGACTTGGGTATACAGGGTATAATTTCAAAGTTTTCAAATGACACGAAATTTGGAGGATAGTAACAGACTTCAGGAGGACAGAGACAGGCCAGTGAAATGGGCAGACACATGGCAGATGTAATTTAATGCAGAGAAGTGTGAAATGATACATTTTGATAGGAAAAATGAGAGGCAATATAAACTAAATGGTACAATTTTAAAGGGAGTGCAGGAAGACAGAGACCCGGGGATATATGTACACAAATCTTTGAAGGTGGCAGGACAAGTTGAGAAAGCTGTTAAAAAAGAATATGGTGTCTTGGGCTTTATTAATAGAAGCATAGAATACAAAAGCAAGGAAGTTATGTTAAACCTTTATAAAACACTGGTTAGGCTTCAGCCGAGTATTGTGTTCACTTCTGGGCACCACACTTTAGGAAGGATGTCAAGGCCTTGGAGAGGGTGCAGAAGAGATTTACTAGAATGGTACCAAGAATGAGAGACTTCAGTTATGTGGAGAGACTGGAGAAGCTGAGGTTGTCCGCCTTTGAGCAGAGAAGGTTAAGGGGAGATTTGATAGCATGCTCAATATCATGAACGATTTTGATAGAGTAAATAAGGAGGAACTGTCTCCAGTGGCAGAAGGGTCAGTAACCAGAGGATCACAGATTTAAGGTGATCGGCAAAAGAGCCAGAGGTGGCACGAGGAAACATTTTTTTACACTGCGAGTTGACCTGGAATGCACTGCCTGAAAGGGTGGTGGAAGCAGATTCAATAGTAACTTTCAAAAAGGAAATTGGATAAATACTTGAAGGGAAACAATTTACAGAGCTATGGGGAAAGAGCAGGGGAATGGGACTAATTGGAGAGCTCTTTCAAAGAGCCACCAAATGGCTTCCTCCTGTGCTGTACCTTACCATGATACTTTGAATGATCCAAATCTTGCTGGAGCAGGGTAAGTTAGTTCGACTTTTTTCTGCACCCTTCAGCTCAAATTTTTTTTGGTCCGTAACTTGCTGTAAGTGCGAGCTGATAACGGTGTGGCGAGTCCAATGGGGCATCTGGGACCTTGGTGAACAGTGGGACCAACAGTGTAATGCCATATCCAATTAAATTTAAGGATTGAGAAAGAAACAGAGGAAGAGCTGAGAAGGATGGCGAATTAGAGTTAAATCATGTTTAGAAAGAGAAATAAAGATAGGGAAAGAAAGTTTGGATTAAGAGAGTGGGAGAAAAGAGACAGAAAGAAAAGTAAAGAAAAAGTTTAAAATATGAAATTTTTAAAATCTCTGTTTGAACAATTTTGATATATGGAGGAATGAGATTGAACAGTTTAAATTGCTCCCTTTCTGGGCCAGAGCAGTTGATTGGCATTGCATAAACAATTATCACGTCGTTAAAAAGGTACTTACGCTGTAACGTTCCAGCCCTAACTTTCTGCGGCGAGTTTAATTGGCAATTGTTGTGCATGTCAAGCAAGTTCTTAAAAATAACAGGGAGGCTAAGGACGAGATGCTGTTGGTGCGAAGCAAACAGTGGAGCGGCATAAATCAACCAGCAAGTTCTGGAGATTCACAACTCACAGCGTTTCCCTGAATTTGCTGGCCGATTTGAGCATCAGTAACGCCCTGCGTCGTTAATACATCATTATTTTTCCAGCAAGATCCGGCCCATTATATTTGTGTAGTTTTGCCTGCCTTTCTCTGTGTTGAATACTTGCACTGTAGAATGCATCAGGAAGACATATTTGTGTGTGTTTTTATTCCATTCTTTTAGAAAAGTATGTATTATTTTGGGTGGTGCAGTTGGTTACAGTGTGCTACGACGGATCGATTCTGGTCCTGCAAACTACCCTTCACCATTCGGTTCTCAATCATGGCATACTGGCTGAGTGGAATCAAAAGTATTTCCTACAGGGTGGGAAGAAAAATCAGAGATTGTTACAATAGGCTAGAGTTGTCCAATACGTTAGCCACATGTGGCTAATTGGGAATCCAGATGTGGCTAATTGCATTTTTGATGTATATAAAAAATAAGTAATAGGCACCATTGTTGGACGTGTGATCTCAACACTCCTTTTCGCACAGATTATGGATGTGTACTTTAACCTTTTTCATCCCTATATGAATTTTGTTAAGGTCAGTTGTTGCGCTGACAGATCAAACTTAATCTGTCAGTAGCTCACAGTTTGGAGAGCCCTGCAGATTAATGATGTCTCTGCTTGGTGAATGTCGAATGAGAAGTTACCTGATCAAGTATTTCATATGTGTTTACCACCACAGTGGATGGAGTTCAGCAAAATAAATCTTGAGCAAGTGCAGTTTGTATCTTTTGCGCTTGTTTGTAGAATATTTATTTCAATTGATGCAGATTTTTTTTAAATTTGGTGTTCAGGCATTGTGAGCATTTGCTCTTTATGACTTGGCCCCAGTCTTTCCTCATTTTGGCAGCATTGTTTGAGGCGAGTTTCTGGCAGCAATATAGACGACTGAATGAATGTTTCTCAGTCACATCCCATATTGGGGAACTGTCAACGTGCAGGCAATAAACACTTGATGTTATGTATCAGACACTTGATTATTTTATTCTTCCCATTAGGATATGTCACATATTTTGTCTTATCCTGCAGGCGTGCATATATGACAGAGCTGGACTTGGCTTCAGTAAGAGATTATTCCAGAATGAAACAACTGGAGTGGAAAAGCTATGGAGGGGGTCAACGACTGGAAGGTAATCTTTATAGATATAATGCTTTGATATGGTTAAGTTTAAATGAAAAAAAAACTGTCAGTACTTTGGCAATTTTTTTTTAGAGTTTATATTTTATATTCTGAGACTGTTGACTGCTTTAACCATTATTGTTTACCAGTGATATACTTTTAGAATGCAGTTAAGTCCAGTTGAGACATCATGGTTATTTTTGTTTTAGTTGGCCCACCTTTGATTTTCCTGTCCTATTCACATTTATAACTAATGATAAATTTATAGGGAGTGCAACGATGATTCACTAGATTGATTCCTGGGATGAGAGGGTTGTCATATGAGGAGAGATTGAGTAGAGTGGGCCTACATTCTCTGGAGTTTAGAAGAATCGCATTGAAATGTATAACATTCTTAGAGTTTGACAGGAAAGATGCTGAGAGGCAGTTTCCCCTGGCTGAGAGTCTAGAACTAGGGTTTATAGTTTCAAGATAAGAGGTCAGCCATTTAGGACTGAGATGGGGAAACATTTATTCACTCAGAGGGTTGTGAATCTTGGAATTCTCTACCCCAGAGGGCTGAGGACTCTCAGTCTTTGAATGTATTCAAGACTGAGATCGATAGATTTTTGGACACTGAGGGAATCAAGGGACATGGGGATAGGGCGGGAAAGTGGAGTTGAGGTGGAAGATCAGCCATGATCTTATTGAATGGCGGAGGAGGCTCGAAGGGCCGTATCGTCTACTCCTGCTCCTATTTCTTATGTTCTTATTTTATACTGGTGCTATAACGGTTAAATTATGAGGACAGGTTGCATAGAGTAGACTTGTATTCCTTGAATACAGAAGATTAAGGGGTGATCTAATTGAGGTGTTTAAGATGATCAAAGGAGTTGATAGGGTAGATAGAGAGACACTATTTCCTCTGGTGGGGGAGTCGCGAACAAGGTGGCATAATCTTAAAATTAGTGCTAGGCTGTTCAGAGGTGATGTTAGAAAGCACTTCTTCACAGAAAGGGTAGTGGAAATCTGGAACTCTTCCCCTCCACCCCAAAAAAAATCTGTTGTGGCTAGGTCAGTTGAAAATTTCAAAATTGAGATTGAAAGATTTTGTCAGGCAAGGAAATTTATTTTTTATTAGTTCATGGATGTGGGTGTCTCTGGCCAGGCCAGCATTTATTGCCCGTCTCTAATTGCCCTTGGAAAGTGGTGGTGAGCCGTCTCTTGAACCGCTGGAGTCTGCAGTGAAAGTTCTCCCAAAGTGCTGTTAGGTAGGGAGTTCCAGGATTTTGACCCAGTGACGATGAAGGAATGTGATATATTTCCAAGTCGGATGGTGTGTGACTTGGAGGGGAACGTGCAGGTGGTGTTGTTCCCATGTACCTGCTGCTCTTGTCCTTCTAGGTGGTAGAGGTCGCGGGTTTGGGAGGTGCTGTCGAAGAAGCCTTGGCGAGTTGCTGCAGTGCATCCTGTGGATGGTACACACTGCAGCCATGGTGCGCCGATGGTGAAGGGAGTGAATGTTTAGGGTGGTGGATGGGGTGCCATTCAAGCAGGCTGCTTTGCCCTGGATGGTGTCGAGCTTCTTGAGTGTTGTTGGAGCTGCACTCATCCAGGCAAGTGGAGAGTATTCCATCACACTCCTGACTTGTGCCTTGTAGATGGTGGGAAGGCTTTGGGGAGTCAGGAGGTGTGTCACTCGCCGCAGAATACCCAGCCTCTGACCTGCTCTTGTAGCCACAGTATTTATGTGGCTGGTCCAGTTAAGTTTCTGGTCAATGGTGACCCCCAGAATGTTGATGGTGGGGGATTCGGCGATGGTAATGCCGTTGAATGTCAAGGGGAGGTGGTTAGACTCTCTTTTGTTGGAGATGGTCATTGCCTGGCACTTATCTGGCGCGAATGTTACTTGCCACTTATGAGCCCAAGCCTGGATGTTGTCCAGGTCTTGCTGCATGCGGGCACGGACTGCTTCATTATCTGAGGGGTTGCGAATGGAACTGAACGCTGTGCAATCATCAGCGAACATCCCATTTCTGATCTTATGATGGAGGGAAGGTAATTGATGAAGCAGCTGAAGATGGTTGGGCCTAGAACACTGCCATGAGGAACTCCTGCAGCAATGTCCTGAGGCTGAGATGATTGGCCTCCAACAACCATTACCATCTTCCTTTGTGCTAGGTATGACTCCAGCCACTGGAGAGTTTTCCCCCTGATTCCCATTGACTTCAATTTTACTAGGGCTCCTTGGTGCCACATTCGGTCAAATGCTGCCTTGATGTCAAGGGCAGTCACTCTCACCTCACCTCTGGAATTCAGCTCTTTTGTCCATGTTTGGGCCAAGGCTGTAATGAGGTCTGGAGCCGAGTGGTCCTGGCGGAACCCAAACTGAGCATCAGTGAGCGGGTTATTGGTGAGTTCGTGCCGCTTGATAGCACTGTCGATGACACCTTCCATCACTTCGCTGATGATTGAGTGTAAACTGATGGGGCGGTAATTGGCTGATTGGATTTGTCTTGCTTTTTTTGGACAGGAGATGCCTGGGCAATTTTTCACATTGTCGGGTAGATGCCAGTGTTGTAGCTGTACTGGAACAGTTTGGCTAGAGGCACGGCTAGTTCTGGAGCACAAGTCTTCAGCACTAGAGTCGTGATGTTGTCGGGGCCGATAGGTATTAAGGGTTACGGAACCAAGGTTGGCAGATGGAGTTAAGATACAGATCAGCTATGATCTAATTGTATGGCACAACAGGCTGGAGGGGCTGAATGGCCTACTCCTATGGTCCTAAATACTTGTGAAACTTTTTGGTAATCTACTGTGATTTAATTTCTGGTATCTAACAATGATTATGTTCCAGTTTTAGTCCTTCAGTAGGAATATCATTAAACTCAACTGTATAGAGGATGTTGGCTGTTGCTGTCTGGAACGATAGCCATATCTCTGTAAAGGGTAGAGGAGCAGCTCTACCATTCTCTCCCACTCCCTCACTCTCTCCAAACTCCTCTTTCTCCCACCCCTCTCTCTCTCCCCCTCTCTCTCCACCCCCTCTCTCTCTCTCTCCACCGCCCTCTCTCCCACCGCCCTCTCTCTCTCCCGCCGCCCTCTCTCCCGCCGCCCTCTCTCCCACCGCCCTCTCTCTCTCCCGCCGCCCTCTCTCTCTCTCCCACCGCCCTCTCTCTCTCTCCCACCGCCCTCTCTCTCTCTCCCACCGCCCTCTCTCTCTCTCTCCCCACTGCCCTCTCTCTTTCTCCCACTGCCCTCTCTCTCTCTCCCACCGCCCTCTCTCTCTCTCCCACCGCCCTCTCTCTCCCACCGCCCCCTCTCTCTCTCCCACCGCCCCCTCTCTCTCTCCCACCGCCCCCTCTCTCTCTCCCACCGCCCCCTCTCTCTCTCCCACCGCCCCCTCTCTCTCTCTCCCACCGCCCCCTCTCTCTCTCTCCCACCGCCCCCTCTCTCTCTCCCACCGCCCTCTCTCTCTCTTCTACGCCCTCTCTCTCTCTTCTACCGCCCTCTCTCTCTCTCCACCCGCCCCCTCTCTCTCTCCACCGCCCCCCCTCTCTCTCCCACCGCCCCCTCTCTCTCTCCCACCGCCCCCTCTCTCTCTCCCACCGCCCCCCCTCTCTCTCCCACCGCCCCCTCTCTCTCTCCCCCACCGCCCCCCCCTCGCTCTCCCACGCCCCCCCTCTCTCTCTCCCCACCGCCCCCTCTCTCTCTCCCCCACCGCCCCCTCTCTCTCTCCCCACCGCCCCCTCTCTCTCTCCCCCACCGCCCCCTCTCTCTCTCCCCACCGCCCCCTCTCTCTCTCCCCACCGCCCCCTCTCTCTCTCCCCCACCGCCCCCTCTCTCTCTCCCCCACCGCCCCCTCTCTCTCTCCCCCACCGCCCCCTCTCTCTCTCCCCCACCGCCCCCTCTCTCTCTCCCCCACCGCCCCCTCTCTCTCTCCCCACCGCCCCCTCTCTCTCTCCCCCACCGCCCCTCTCTCTCTCCCCACCGCCCCCTCTCTCTCTCCCCCACCGACCCCTCTCTCTCCCCCACCGACCCCTCTCTCTCTCCCCCACCGACCCCTCTCTCTCTCCCCCACCGACCCCTCTCTCTCTCCCCCACCGCCCCCTCTCTCTCTTCCCCCACCGCCCCCTCTCTCTCTTCCCCCACCGCCCCCTCTCTCTCTTCCCCCACCGCCCCCTCTCTCTCTTCA